>NC_064833.1:36872500-37493125 GCF_024166365.1 Elephas maximus indicus
CGCAACAACAATGACAACAAAGATACTAACAGGCGTCTAAGGGAGTGGAGTTGCTCAGTCAGGCTCGACGAGAAGCAGCGGTAACTAACAGCGTGCGGGGGTCGGAGTTAAAAAGAAACCTGGGAGCGCGAAGGCTGAGCCGAGCAAGAGTGAGCTGTTCCTCGCAGCCTCTGCCTCGCCCGGCGCTCGGGATGGCTGTCTGTCTGTCTCGGACTGTCTAGATGTCCCTCCGGCTGCTCAGGCAAACTTTGACAAATCGCCTGAGACCTGGAGCCAATTTTCCTTAGCACCCCTCCCCATCACGTCCCGCGCGCCCCCCTCCTCAGAAATAAGCCCACCAACTCCAGGCCCCGCGCGCAAACTTACGTTTGATCTGCCGGGGTTTGCTCTGCTTTCGCCGGGACATCTCGGCGGCGGCCGCTGCCACAGGGTCACCCGCGGTGCCCGCAGTCGGGGCTGCCGCTCCCTCCGCTCCCGCCGCCGCCGCTGGCCAGGCTCTAGCCGCCGCCGGCCGGACTCCAGGTGCTCCGGGCGCGCGGGCGCTGGGCTCCGGGCTCCTCGGGGAGCCACGGGTCCGCGTTTAAAGACCAACAGGGAGATGGAAGGAAGAGAGTGACAGTGAGGACGGGAGGGGGAGATCGAGAGAGCGAGGGGAGGGGAGGGGAGGGAGAGAGGGAGAAAAAAAGAGAATGGGAATGTTCAAGCGAATTGACAGAGAGAGAGAAAAGGGAAAAGAGAGAAATAAAAAGCAGGAAAAGAAGGCAGAAAAGGAGGCAGCAGAGGGAGAACGGGCGGTGGGGAAAGGGGGAGAGAGGGGCGGAGGGCGCGGAGGAGGAGCGCGCTTGCTCTCCCCTCTCCCCGGCGTGCGGGGCAGATGCTCGGGCTCCGCCGCCGCCGCCGCCGCTCCGGGCCGCGCAGCTCGCGCTCTGCCGCGGGAGGTGGCGAGGAGCGGGAGGGAGGGGCGCGCCGGGGCCGTGGGGAGGGGAGACTATTCCATCAGCGAAAGGAGGATTGGCTGCATCCAAAGCCAGTCCGGATGCAAACCAGGACTCCGGCCCCGGCCGGGTGGGGTGCAGGGGAGCGCGGCGGGGGGGGCGGGGGGGAGGCGGGAGGCGTGGGGAGAAATTGGAGGGGGGCCACCTTCTGCAGTTGTCACCGCGTCAGCTCTGGGCAGCGGCCAGAGCACCCCTCCCCCCTTTCCAGGCAACTTCTTCCAACGGCCCCCTCTGACGGACCCCGAGTCTCCTCTCTCCAAGCCTTGTCCGTCCAGCGGGTCACAAAGAAATCTCAGCCTCTCCATAAACTTTGTGCTTCCAGTTATGCTGCCCCCTCCCTTTGCCCCCATCCCCGCCTTTGCAGCTTCTTGGCAGGAAGGTTAGGCCACTGGCAAAGTCCTAGGGAGAGCCAGCTGATCACAAATGCCAACCGTGTGTCTTGGGAGAGTTAAGTCCTCTCATCTGCCCAGGCTCTCAGGAGACCATTTCATTGCTCTCAAGGTTCCCTGGAGACTGCTGTGGACGTGGACCATCCCCCGCTTGGTGTTGAGCAGCGTCCTGAAAGGGGTTTTTCTTCACCTCGCGTTTCCATTTTAGATGTAAAAATGACCAATTTGGAGAGAGGCGGATATTTTCTCAAAATTAAAAAGGAGTACCATTAGCTAGGTGATTAGCCCTAGGTGGGAAATTAACCATTAAAAAAAAACTACTAACTTTTTTAGGAAGTCTCTGGAAGTTATGAAGTCACGCCCTGCCCCATGACCTTTCATTCTTTTAGTTCTTCTGCCACGGGGAAGCAGCAAGAGACTAATAAAAGATTTGATCTTGTCATAATTTCCCAAGCAGGTAAGATCCAGTAACTCTTTCATGGTTCTTTAGCTTCTAAAGTTTTGTTTCATTCTTATTCAATTATTGTATGTGTAGTATGTTGGAAACTGCAAGCCAACAGAACAAATGTTGAGGTGATTTGCATAGTTATTATTTCGGCCAAGTTAAGCTGTGTGAGGTCAGCTGAGTTTCTAATAATTTCATATACACTTGAGTATTAAATATATTCTCGCAGGTGGGCTGGACCGAGCTTCTATATAAGTGGCAGTGGAACTGGCTGCTTTATGTAATCAGTATTTACTGATAAACTCCACTGTCATTAGCATGTATCCCCCACATATTGGTGACTTCCCCCCCCAGGTGAAATCATCCATTCTGATATGAAATTGTGTCCCCCTTTGTTTGGCTGACCAGCATTAGTGTGAGCTCCACCAAACACCCTACTCTAAAAGGGTCTGGAGGTCAGCACAGAGCCTGGGCTGATTGAGCATAATGCAGGCCGAGTGGTGTGCAGTAGGCACTGGACTCAGCGTCATTTATAACCCCATCAGGACATCTTCTGGAAGGTGTAAAGAGTTGCCTTGTGAAAGGTATGGCTGAGAGAATCTTAATACAGAGCTGAGGACCAATTGTAAATCTTATTACATTAACGTTAGTACTACTACGATTTGAGGTTGTAAGAATACATGGTCCTTTGCAAAGGAAAATGCACTATATCACAAAGTCCCTACCCTGAAGATTCAACAAATTAAGGCCGTAAGTACATTGAAAAGCAGGGTTATTTGTGTTTGTGTTGTTGAGTGAATAAGCAAAGAACTGCAGATTTTTACCTTCTTCATTTTCAATTCATTACAGCTAAATTGGTGTGCTTGGAACTGGATGTGTTGTGCGTTATGGTTTTTTAAAGATCTTTTTACAAAACCGGCTGACTTTTTATATCACCCAAAAGGAATGCCTATTGGAATTAAAATATCATAACAGTTAGTGTTTCTTTTGGCATTTGAAATGGTTAAATATGCAAAGCAGAAAAGAAACAAATAAATCTCAGCAAAATATTCAGTTTAAAAGCAGAAAGAAGGAGAAGTCAGGGAATTCAAGCAAGATTGATAAAATAACCAGAAATAGGTATCAGTTTATATAAATTTATAAGTATACATGTGTATTAATTATAGTCAATATGAATGAATGAAGCTAAGGAATACTATTGTGTTTTTCAACACTTTTAATGACAGTGTTAATGATATTTAAGGTTCGATTTTTCTTTTTTCTAGTTTAACTCACTAAGATTATTAAAAAAAGACAGCAAAAGCATACAAGCAATTATCTCTGTCTAAATGGATATAGTAGCCCCAAACCACAGCTTCACGACTATCAAACAATGATTACGAAAACCGCCATTGAAAAAAGCATCCGAGAATGCTATTGCAAAACCACAGCAACCAATGCGTCCGTGATATTGAAAACCACAACTC
Source organism: Elephas maximus indicus (assembly GCF_024166365.1). Lineage (NCBI taxonomy): Eukaryota > Metazoa > Chordata > Mammalia > Proboscidea > Elephantidae > Elephas > Elephas maximus. The sequence goes on from NC_064833.1 coordinate 36,875,796, forward strand.
CCAACTAATACTCTGTGTATTGCAAATTATTATTTAACTATAAATGTAAAAATGTATAAATAACATAACAGAATAATTTCTCATTTTCTTAAAAATGAATTATTCATATTCTAGATTCACCAATTTAACGTCCACATGATAGTTTGTTTAGAAAAGTTTCTGCTTTCAAAGATAAATCACTTTAAATTGCATATAAAATGTAAGGTACTTTAAAAGCAGAATAATGCAACTTTTAACAACATTTTCTCAAATGCTAAAAGAATTGATTTGAAATGGAGCTGAAATAAAGAAACATCTGCCTCAGTCTAGCCTTCTTCATAAAGTTCTTTGGGAGTAAAAAGGGATTTGAGTAGAAACTGTTTATGGAAAAAAGCTTGAAGTATTCTATTACAACTCAAATGAGAATATAATTGCACATATCCTTAAATATTCATTTTAGCACATCTGACAACCTGAGATGCCAGTTGTAAAGCTATCTTAATATGCACATCGGGTATTTATTCACAAATGCATAAAACAATATTTCTTGCAAGTATATAGGGCTGCCAGATTTAGCAAATTAAAGTACAGAATGCCCAGCTAAATTTGAATTTCAGATAAACAATAAATAATTTTTGGTATAAGTATGTCCCATGCAATATTTGAGACATACTTATACTAAAAAAAATCATTACTGTTTTTCTGAAATTTACATTTGACTGGGCATCCTGTATTTCATCAGGCAACCCTATAAGTTTAGTATTTTAGCATTTTCACAAATTTATAGTTGTTTATAATATTCTCTACAGAAAAGGCAGAGAAACCCTAAAGTACTTCCTGCCAGCTATTTAATTCTTAAAAATCATATTATTTAGGAAAGGCAAGGTAGAAGGAATACATTTCCATACAAAAATTATTATTTTATTTGTCATAAACAGTACAGAAATGCACTTTCAGTGTAAATGAATTGCATTCATGTATGTCTTATTCTTGGCATTGTTTTTTAAATGTGTTTTTTCCTCCAAAGGATCAACAAATTGATAAAACAAGCTCCCAGGCCACATTTTATTAGACAGCAAGCTGCCTGCTTTATTATGGGAGTAAACAATATCCAAAAGCTTCAGAAAGACTTCATTTTTGCCCTCATATCCTCACCAGAAATTGAATAGTTTATCTGTCTCAATTTAAGATTGTGACACTGAATTGAACAAGAACGCAATATGAAAATAGTGTTTAGTATTTGTGTATCTTTATAATTTCAGCAGTTTAAAAATAAAAATCAACAAATTCATCTAAATGGCATTGCTATTGTATAACTATGAAAAGGACTGTCTGTTTACTTGCAAAGGAGCCAAGGGCTTTGAAGGTATTCAGTCAATCTAGATCAGGGTGTTTAACTCCGGCTTCATGTAGACTGTTGATCCCTTGAAAGAAATGTGTATGTACCAGTAATTTTCTAAGGAGTGGATCTATTAAGTTCATCATATTTTCAAAAATATCTGTGAAAAAAAAATTCTGTGACCCAATATGGGTTAAGAATTGCTGTTTTCTTCATGCATAATTTTTTGTGATATACTGGAAATCAAAATCTATATGATTTAGGATTTTACTCTTTGCAATCACCCTTTATACCAAGTGACTACTCTGATAGAAGTCAAGATGAACTCTCTTAAGAAACAACAACAAACAGTTCTTTGTTGCTAGGTCTGTATAATGCAGAGCACACCTCCAAATACAAAATAAATATTAAAGGAGTAACCCCCAAAATTTTAGTAGACATCTGTTGATTTTGCCTGCCGAGCATCCATTCTTTCTTCTTCTGCTAATAATGCCATGATATCTTTTGCAGAACTGCTACACCTCACCTACTATTTGCTCATGCAAATATGTTGTTAGGTGCTGTCGATTTGATTTCTACTCCTAATGACCCTGTGTGACAGAGTAGAACTGCCCCATAGGGTTTCCTAGGCTGTATTCTTTACAAGAGCAGATTGCCACATCTTTCTCCTGTGGAGCTGCTGGGTAGGTTCAAACTGCCAGCCTTAACCGTTGCCCTGCCAGGGTTCCTATGATACAGGTACTGTGTTCCCCATTCCCTGTCCATTCAAAGTAGTCCATGTGTCTGTCTGTAATGATTGTCTCAATGGCACAAATTGTTCTTATGAGGGTCAATCCTGGGACTTTTTCCTAAAATCACTGAGGAAAAGGTATTCCTATACTGAGAGAATGAAATCCTAAAAGTGCTGGTGGCTATCCTTGTGTGAGAATCTGCTAAGAATGATGCCGACACAGAGGACTTGTTTTCAGTGTCAGTTTGAGCCTTTGGGTTCAACTATGCAGGACTTATCAGATACGTGAGCTAATATAGTCCTTTCTTGGCTTAACCTGTCATGAATTGCTTTTCTATTCCTAGCAATCAAAAAGAGTCCTACTAAAAATATGTTCCTAGAAAACAGGGCACCACTTGTATCAGATAGTATTGAGGCCCTGCCCCATATTCGCTTAGCTCACCTGGTGCTTTCGAAGCCTTAGAGAGTTCCCAGCGCCCTGACAGTTCCCACACCAACGACCTGCATCTCTCTTAGCCTGAGAGCTTTCTCCCACACAGCAGGAGCTTATACTACATGAGTGTTCTCAGGTAGGACCCAGAGGAATGGGAGAGTTAAATTCTGGCGGAACTGTCCAAGAAGAGGGATTGGAGTTGGTGAATAAATGCCTCAGCCAGTTATTATCCAGGGAGCCAGTTCTGAGGTATGTTTTTCCAAAGAAAACTCATGAATCCCCAGTCGCCCACAGTGATAACCTGCTCAGTAAAGTATCTTATTGGTGTTCTCTGCTGTCCCACTTCTCCCACTTTCTCAGTTTGCTTCCTAGCTTCACCTCCCTATAAACTTTCTGCACCCAAGACCTAGTTTCAGGGCTGATTTGGGGGGATGCCACACTAAGAAACCATCAGTATTCCAGCATCACTTTGTTTTGGATCCATCAATATTATCTATGTCTCTACGTAAATAAATACATACATAGAGCCTTGGTCATTTGTATTATACTTGATCTTCATCTATTTCATCATACTAAGCCCTATGCATCTTTGCAGTCTTAGTTTAAACCCAAAAATCCATTTCCTCCAAATTGATTCAGACTCATAGCAGCCCTGTAAGACAGAGTAGAACTGCCCCATAGGATTTCCTAGGTCACGGTCTTTAGGAAAGCAGACTGCTGCATCTTTCTTCCACACAGCAGTTGGTGGTTCGAACTCCAGACCTTTAGGTTAGCAGCCAAACGCTTAACCACTGTGCCACCAGGGCTCCTTAGCCTTAGTTTAGACGTTATTTTTGACAAGAAGACACAATAACTCCCCATGTCTGAGTAAGACACGTTTTCTCGGTTGTTTCCATGACACACTTTTTCTTCCCCCAATGTAATATCACGTGTTGCATTGTATAACATTTGGCAGTTTACTTACATATAAATCCAATCCCCCTTCCCCACCCCAGTACACCTAACTACATAGTAAAGTTTGTGAGGCCAAGAAATATGTCTGTCTTTTTCAGAATTACATTACTAGTGATGTATTTTTCAATAACGTCATTAATGAATGAAAGAAAAAGTTCAAAATTAACCTGTCTAGTTTGGGGACACCTACCATTCCCAGTCCTCATGCACAGGCATCAGGATATGGCAGCCATGTTTGTGCAACATAAGCCCATGCTCCTGATGGTGGGTGACTGGACCAAGCAGAGTATTTGACTCCCTTTTGACCAACAAAAACCCTCCCTTAGGAACCTAGGATGAGTACCAAGAATTTCATTCCTCATCTGGACTCATCTCTTAAATGAAGAAGTAAATCCTTGGAAGTTGTGGCATGGTTATCACCATGTGAAAACAAAGTAACAGATACAGCTTGTCAGTAGAGAGGAAAAAAAAGAAATGTGCAGAGACAAGTAGAGATGGGTACCTGAGATGGCATTCCATTTCCTGTTCTAGCCCCTTGTGGGCTGTGGTGGCTTCTACATGTAGTGTCCCTGAGATACTAGTATCTCCTTAAAATAAATTCCTCCCCACTTACCCTTTTATTATTTTCGGACTAAATTAGCAATAATTGATTTCTGTTGCATTCAAGCCAAAAGATCAAACTAAGACAATTAACCATATATGACTTCAATCTGCTTGACTAAATATTTGAATATTAGAAACATCAATCTAAGTTTTCTACTTTCCTCCAAAAACATTATATAAAAGTATTTTATCTTTTTTTTTTCCCCCTTCTGCGTGACCTGAAATGGCAAAGAACTCTTGAACGTAAAGTGGGTAACTCTACAATTTTAACATATGAACCAGGATGTTATCAATTACAGATCTGGGATAATCACTTCAATCAGGGGTAACTCCTGAAAAATGTTAGCATTTTCAGAGTTCCACAAAGGCATGATGATCGATTGGCATGCACATCCGTAAACCTCATGGATATTCTTCTGGTCCCAGATGTTTGATTTTACTTTGAACTTTATGTTGCCGCATTTGAATAACCATTTAACAGATTACCTAGCATGTAAATTTTATGAATGTTGTTATAATTCACATGAATAATGTTTACATTTCTGTGGCAGGTTTTATTTTCTAACCTATAACTTTTGCCATAAATTCCTAAACAAAAAACAAGGAATTAAACAGTTTTTTGAGAGCACTTGCTATGTGTATAGACTTAATCAAATCGCTTAACTGTTTGCCAAAGTATGTTAAAATAATGCATTAGGAGTGAATTTAGGGCAAACTGAAGATACGCGATTATGAATAGCCATGCTAGGGCATACTGATAATGGAATCATCTGAAAGAAGCCGAAAAGGATAATTATATCACTTTTAACATTTGGCTTGTAATGAAAATTAGACAACATGACTAATAAACTCTTTTAAAAAATAATTTTATTTTTATTAAACAAATTGATATACGTAGATATAAAGTTCAAATAGATTTTCAAGTATCGTAATGAAAATTAGCAGTTCCCTGCCCCCTGGCCCTGACTCCCCGCAGATCTAAAAAAAAAAAAAAAAACTTTTGAAAAATCAGGCCTTGAAAACTGTATGGAGCACTGTCCTAGACTCACACACGTGGGGTCACCATGAGTCAGAGTTGACTCCATGGCAACTGGTTTTTTAACTACTTTTTTTTTTTATTGTGCTTTAAGTGAAAGTTTACAGCTCAAGTCAGTTTCTCATACAAAAATTTATACGCACATTGTTATGTGACCCTAGTTGCTCTCCCTATAATGTGGCAGCGCACTCCTCCTTTCTCCCCAGATTTCCCATGTCCATTCAACCAGCTCTTCCCCTTTCTGCCTTCTCGTCTCACCTCCAGACATGAGTTTTTAACTACTCTTTAAATTTTATTAGTTTAGGTATTTTTGACAATATTGACTACTACATAATATGAAGATTTAATAGCCTTATGCCTACCCCTTCCAGTGCACATTTTATCCTATTTTTTTGTTAAATCAAAAGTTGGCATTTATATTTTTATTAAGAGTTGACCCATACGGGATATGATGATCATGTTTCCTTCTCATCTAACTCTGTTTTTCCTGGAGTTAATAATTACTTTCCTAGTTATTTTCTGTGTAATACCACTATTTCATCCCCAAATCTTTGCCCAGTGTAATATATTTACCTACGTAATTATATCAGTACATTCAAAGACATAAGATATCCTCACAGTTTATTCTTTCCTGTGGAGGTGTCCTTGGAGTCCCACTTCATTCTGCTCCACACTAGAACAAGTTCTCTCTGTGACTGAAATTTCGTTTTCATCATCACCCTGGCAATCCCCTTGATTTTGTCCTGAATTGGATCCCAGTTTTCCTGAATACTGTTTATTCTTCCTTGATGGATTACTACTTCTATTTCCTTTATTCTTTCTTTTTTTAGCATTGTAAATTCTCTTGTAACTTCCTGAGAAATTGTATATACCAGATAAATTTTTTTGTGTGGCCTGGTGAGACTGTATATGTCTTTATTCTGCCCTCATATGTGATTGATCATTTTAGAGGGTGTAGAATTCTAGGTTGAAGATTATTTTCTCTTCAATTTTTTAACACAGTACATTATTGACTTCATTTTTAGCTCTACTTTATTGACTTCTAGCTCTCAGTGTTTTTCTGAGAACTCTGATGCCATGGTGGGTCCTTATGCATTGCATATGGCTTATTTCTCTCCCCCATCTCACTCTGGAAGTCTTCTAGATCTTTTCTTTACCCTCCGCCTTTTGAAATTTCACACAGTGTGAAATGATGTTTCCCTCTCACCCCATTTGCTAAGCTGGACCCTGAGTGAGCCATTTCAGTCTGGAAACTTGTGGCTTCTTATTAGTTCTGAGAAATTTCCTTGTATTGTTTCTTTGTGTCTGAAGCTCACGTTATTATCATTATCATCATCATCATCTTAGTCCTTTTTGGACTGATAATTCTGTTTTCTTTTTCTCTTCCTATTCCTTTGGCCGCTTTTGTTATTTTCTAGAAAATTTTGTCAGCTTTGTCTTCCAAATTTCATTGAAATTGTATGTGTGCAATCAAATTTTAATTTCTTAAAATTCTTTCTTGTTTAAAGGGTTCCTTTTTATAGCATCCTGTCCTGTTTCCTCTTCTCTTATCTCTCCGAGGCCAGTAATTATGTTTTCTTTTTGAAGATTTCTTTATCTCCTGAGAATTATCTGTTTCATCTATACTTCATTATTACTATTTTTTTTCCTGTGGGATTTGGTATGTATCTGTCATCTTGGAAGTTTTCCATATATTTTTGGTGATCCTTGACTTTCTAATATGACTGTGTTCTCTGTGTATAGGCAGGGTGAGGATTGGGGAGTGCTTATCAAGCAGAAGGTCTTCAGTGATAAGACAGGGACCTTGCTGCTGGAGAGATATAGTCTGTGCCTCTAAGTGTTTTTACTCTTAAGTTGACCAGGTTTGCCAGAGAGAATCCTCCAATCCTCAGCATTCTTGGGGCTCAGTCTTCTTAGCCATCTCCCTTCTTCCTATCTCAAATAAGACTTGATGTTTGGTGTAGAACAGACATCTTGCAATCATGCAAACAAAATTTATACACTGTGGACCATAGTTGGAAAGCAGAAGGAGCCACGTTCTAATGACTTCCTTTAGCAGTATACCATCCCTGAACTAACTCTGGAATTCTCACTATGTGAGGGGAAAAACACCTGTGTTAAGTCACTGTATTTCAGTTTCTGTTCCATACAGCCAAAGACAATCCTAACTGCTACCCAAGGGATCTTCAGGGCAGGGTGCCTCTTCCTGTCTTGCAAAATCCTGGTTCTAGGGAGGCTATTTTTTAATTCTGTTTTACACTTCAATAGGTTTATTTCCACATTTTTTTACATTTTCGAAATTGTTTAAATCAGTTACCGACAGATAATTTGTATGGCTCTTCTCATCCCCTTTACCTTTAAGGTTTATTCCTTTTCTGTCATTGTATTTGCTTCTCTAGGGAAAAAGCAAATATAAGAAATGGGCTCTGCCATCTCAACAGTAATACCTATCCCAGCAGCTGTGAACTTTAATGCTTTCAGGGGCCATACAGGTAATGCAAAAAAAAAAAAAAAGAACAGAAAGCAAAGTTATCCAGGTGTAAGGTATAGGGAATGGTGAGGACTATGGAGAGCTGGAGAGCATCTCTGCTGAGGGCATTTAAATACAATTGGAAACAAACACTGTCCTAGTTAAAGAAGATAGACCTGTAGGCCCAATCTGACTATAGGCTGCAAGTTTGTAAACTCTGATACTGATTTATAAATATATATAAACATGAAAGTACTTTTAACCTTATTGAACTGCAATGTGTGCTTTCACCAAAACACCAACATCAGTAAAATACAAAATTAAGACCTTTTTAAATTATTTAAAAGTGTATTTAGCTCAAATACTTCTACTTGTTTTTCTCTGAATCATTTTTTCTCACTTTGATTTTTAGCTAATGCAGAAGGTAATACACGAGCTCTAATATTGCACTCAACAAGCAAAACAAACAAAAATCTCCCTGTAGGTTGCTATGACTTTGGAAGAAGACCAACTGTAGGCCAAAATGCAAGACAGTAAAAAATACGTACATCACACCCTCATCTCTCCTCAACTTCTTTCTTGGCCTTGGTTGTATATGTATGTTCAGCAGTTGCATTACAATAATGTCTTGTAGGATTCTAAAACACTTTAAAACCACAAGTAACAAAACAGTTGTTACTAATGATAACAACCACACATAAACCACCTGCGTGTTCCATGCTTTCTTGTAAAACTATGCGACTGACAAAGTAAATAATCTACTTCGTGAATTTCCAAATAATAGGAACTTTGTTTAAGTATTTGATTTGTGTTATGCTTACCCACCTAGACAGAACTTTAAAAAGTGTTTTTGATAATGCTGACAGTTTGTCAAATTTTGAAATATATCTTCCTTATTACCTTTATTTCTTTAATATGGTGAGGAACTCTATACAGGACAGGCCCAAATAATCATGTTTTCGGAGCAAGTTTCCTTGAAAATTCCCAATTCAGATATCTGGATATAGAAAACATGACCTTTTATCATGTTCTTGGCAGTTATGAGAAATACAGCCTGAGTTTAATCCAGTTCAGAGTATTGCTTTAGGATTTTAATAATAAAGATGTTTATTAGAATATTTGGCAGAATGGGGTTTTCAAACATTCAGAGTCAGTAAGGAAATCTAGTTCATGACTTTAGGGGTTTCTCTGTTTACGACTGTACAATCTCATTTAAATATTCCCTTGGCAATAAAATAAAATTTTAATATCTAAGGACCAAAATAGATATGACCAATAACTGTTTGTGGTTTAGCTATATTCTAGAGCCAGTTTTTTGTTTTGTTTTGTTTTTACTTTTTTAACTTGTAATCCCCCTTTTCCTGTGAAAATCCGCTCCATCACATTGCCACACAACATCCTGTTCCCATATTTTCCCAGGCTGGCAGGAAATGGTCAGCAGTTGATGACTGGAGCAGGCAATACTACCACTGATCATCTCCTTGGATAAAAACTTTGCCTCATCAACATGAGCCACTCAGATGAGGACATCAGGAAATACTGAGTAGTTTCCTATTTTTTTTCATGATAAGGTAAAACTTCCCTTTCTAGTGAAATATAACAAAATCCAGGCTTTCATATTAAAGGGTAGAATCCCAGCATTAAAAATCTCATCTTCTATCATTAATCAGCAAATACGCATTGTGTAACTGTTATATACCTGGTCATTCTTCCCAGAACTAGTTTTACTCCTTGGAAAACTAGCCAGAATACATACCTGCATTTTTTTTCTTCTACAACAGCTGAAGTGCTACAAAATAGAGACTTAATTAAATTAAAAGCAAATAGCTTTGAAAGGGTCAATCATTTATACATAATTTTAATTATTTTAATTATATGTATATTTTTTACATTTTAACAACTAGATCAATTGTAAATACTGTAAGGAGTGAAGAATAAGGAAATGGAATTAATTTTGTATTTTCAGCATTAAGTAGACAGCAGGCTGCGGCTATAAAGTAGGATTTGGACCTATAATTCTTTATGCATTCATTCATTCATATATACTTCCTGAGTATTTATAAAGTGTCATCCACTCTTCTAATGGCTGGGAAAACAAAGACAAGTTGCAGCCAGAAACAAAATGACACTATTTAACAACTGTGTTCTGGTGAAGAGAGGCCACGAGATAGGAGAGAACAACAGAAGGATGAGTAAAATGGACCCAGTGTTAAATGTTGACTATTCAGATACTTGGCCTTAGCCCAGCCTTGCTTTCCCTCATGATGTCATTTTAGTCAGAAAAAAGCAAAGACAAGTGTGTAGTTTAAAGTAAAACAAAACAACCAATCAAAGAATCTCATATCTTTCAACCTGTTATTGAGAACTATTATTTTTTTTTTTGTGAGTACTTCCTTAGGTTTAATAAAACCATATAATTGGCAATTCTTGTGGCCTAAAATGTGTTTTAATTTATTCTTTAGCAGAGCTACAGATTTATGGTTCACCATACTGTAAATAATATGGAAGATGCATGCTACTCAAGTAAATAACAATATAAAATATCAATAAATATGGAAAATGATGAAGATATTGATTTTAATTAAATGAATGCCTCAGTGAGTTTTTCTGCATGTTATTCTTTTCATATTTATTTAAGCCTACTAAGATTTCTTAACAATGTGAAACAGTTCTATAAAAGAAGGCTTTAGAAGACAACATAGTTTTTAGATGAGTCAAAATTGACTTAACAGCAACGGATTTATAACACAGAAAAAAATCCTCTGAGACAACCTTTTAAAGGTGTACTCTGCTCACCTGATTTTCCTTGCTTTGTCATAACTAACCATTTACTACAATACATAGAAGAGAGGGTATCTTGAACTCAGGGCAGTAAGAAGCAACAGAAGAATTTCTTGAGAAAACTGTTTGCTATACATTAAGGAAAATATTTTTCATTAATAGGTTACTCCAGATCTCTGTTCTAATACCACCTTCAAAGTATTGCCTGTTACTTTGTTTATTGTCCACCAAATGTCTTCTCGCTGTTGTTTAGTTCTGTTACTTTCTGTGACTACTGATATTAGTAATCACAATAATATTAGTAGCAGCTAATTTTTTCTGGGCACTTACCATATTCAAAGCTCTGCTTTCATGAGTTCTGCCAACTGTGATGGATGGAGAATCAGGAAGGATTTTTCATGTGGAAAGAGTAGCTTTATTATTTTATTAAAATTTAATAATTCATATTAAGTATATTAAGCCACTGAGAGTTTTAGAGCTAATATTATTTACCCTAATACAAAAAGTGTTACCTTGTAGTGGGGCGACGCTCCAATAAAATCCTAAAACCTGAGGCAAATCCTGAAGTGTAATACTTCAGGGTACATGGTACGTGATGAGGGAACTGATACTTAAGGCTAGGAATTTGGCAAACTCTTCCGTAAACCATTCCCTGCTCTGACTTAAAAGAAGGACAGCAAGTTATGTTTGTAGGTGTTGAAATGTTTCAGAGCCTTTGTGTGTGTTGTCTGCTATTAGCTGTACTTCACAACATATTACACAGAAGAAACGAGTTCAGGAAAGAATTGGTCAACTTGCAAGTAGAAGTAAAAGAAAGTTCAGAAACTCAAGGTCTTTCAGGATTGGAAAATTCCACCACTTCTAGAGATTGAGCTAAAAAGACTTTGAGTGACAAAGGCACAGTTAAAAAAAAAAAAAAAAAACTTTCCAGTTAACACAGTAAAGATCAGAGTAAAGGTGTGGCTTGGCCTCAATCGTTTAGAGAACCCAATGATACCACCACTAAACTGAGTGAGAAAGAGGCGTGAGGGTGAAGAAGCAACTGGGTAAAATTAATTTGAATATTAACTTTAGGAAATAACTTTGGGTATGGTTACTGGCTTCATGGAACTGTATGGAAGCAAATAGATCAGAAATCTACAAAGTGTTTGAAGTAATTGTATTTCTAAGGAAACCACAAGCCCACTATTGAAAAAAAAGTCTTTGTTTTTAACTTTGAATACTAAGATCAATTCTTGTGCCCCCACCTACAGAAAACAGCCTTTGAACTCTATAAAGCCTCCAGGGATAGTGTGCTTCCCAAACTCATTTTAGATGTGGCCAAGGAGAATAATGACAAGGAAGAAGCTTCTAGAGGACATAGCCAGGGGCAACAGGGAAGAAATCACAAGGTAATTCCTCCCAGAGAGCAGTAAAAAACAAAAACAAAAACGTTGACTTCTTGTGGATTCCAACTCACAGTGACCCTACAGGTTGGAGTAGAACTGCCCCGTAAGTATTCTAGGGCTGTAATCTTTATGGAAGCATACTGCGCAGACTGCCACATTCTTCTCCCCAAAAGCAGCTGGTGGGTTCCAATGGCCAATATTTCAGGTAGCAGCTGAGCATTTAACCACTGCATCACTAAGCCTTCTTTTCAGAGAGCAGTAAAACCAAAAATCAAACCCATTGCTGAGTCGATTCTGACTCATAGCGACCCTATAGGACGGAGTAGAACTGACCTATAGGATTTCCAAGGCTATAAGCCTTTACAGAAGCAGATTGCCGCATCTTTCTCCCACAGAGCAGCTAGTGGGTTCAAACCCTTTGGGTAGCATTCAAGCACCTAACCACTGCATCACCAGGGCTCCCAGAGAGCAGCTACTGTTAGGTATGATTTAGCCCATTGTGACTCATAGCGACCCTATATACAACAGAAAGAAACACTGCCCAGTCCTGCGCCATCCTCACAATCATTGCTAGGCTTGAAACTATTGTAGCCACTGTGTCAATTCATCTTGTTGAGGATTTTTCTTTTTTGCTGACCCTCTACTTTACCAAATGTTATGGCTTGAATTGTGTCCCCCAAAATCATGGCTAAGTCATGATTCTCAGTATTGTATGATTGTCTCCCATTTGGCATCTGATGTGATTTCCCTGTGTGTTGTAAATCCTATCGTTATGATGGAATGGAATGGATTAGTTGCAGTTATATTGTTGAAATCTACAAGATTAGATAGTGTTTTAAGCCAGTCTCTTTTGAGATATAAAAGAGATATGGGAGCAGAGAGACATGGGAACCTTACACCACCAAGAAAGCAGTGCCGGCAGCAGAGTGCATCCTTTGGACCTGAGGTTCCTGCACTGAGATGCTCCCAGACCAAGGGAAGACCGATGACAAGGACCTTCTTCCAGAGCTGACAGAGAGAGAAAGCCTTGCCCTGGAGCTGGTACCCTGAATTTGGACTTCTAGCCTACTGGACTGTGAGAGAATAAACTTCTCTTTGTTAAAGCCATCCACCTGTAGCATTTCTGTTATAGCAGCACTGGATGACTAAGACCCCAAGCGTGATATCCTTCTCCAGGGACTGGTCCCTCCTGATAAAATGTTCAAAGTACTCGAGACAAAGTCTTGCCGTCTTCCCTTCTAAGGAGCATTCTGGCTGTACTTCTTCCAAGACAGAATTGCTAATTTTTCTGGTAGTCTATGGTATTGGGATATTCAGTATTCTTCACCAACACCATAATTGTAAGGCATCATTTCTTCTTTGGTCTTCCTTATTTATCATCCAGCTTTCACACGTATATGAGGAGATTGAAAATACCATGACCTGGGTCAGGCATACATTAGTCCTCAAAGTGACATCTTTGACCTAAAGTGGTCTTTTGCAGCATTTTTTCCCAGTGCAATATGTCATTTTATTTCTTGACTTCAGCCTCCATGAGCATTGACTGTGGATCCAAGTAAAATGAAATCCTTGACAACTCCAATATTTTCTCTATTTATCATGATGTTGCTTGTTGGTTTAGTTGTGAGGATTTTTGTTTTCTTTGAGGCGTTTTTGTAGTCTTTGATCTTCATCAGTAAGTGCTTTAAGTCCTCTTCCCCTTCAGCATGCAAGGTTGTGTCATCTGCATATCATCTGAAATAGGTCAAATATGCAATCAAGATGCATTGATAATTACTGGTGTTTGGAACAGTAAAGTTGGAAACAAAAAAGAAGAATCAGTAGTTGGAAATATGGCCTTGGTGATAGAAACCACACCAGAGATAGCATGATAGAATTTTGTAAAACCAATGACTTATTCATTGCAATACCTTTTTTCAACAACATAAATGGCGACTATACACATGAATCTCACTGAATGGAATACACAGGAATCAAATAGACTATGTCTGTGGAAAGAGACGATGGGGAAGCTCACTATCATCAGTCCGAACAAGGCCAGGGGCTGACTGTGGAACAGAACATCAATTGCTCATGTACAAGTCCAAGTTGAAGCTGAAGAAAACTAAAACAATTCCAAGAGAGCCAAAATACAACTTTGAGTATATCTCACCTGAATTTAGAGACCACCTCAGGAGCAGATTTGACCCATTGAACACTAATGACTGAAGACCAGACTAGTTGTAGGATGACATCAAGGACATCATACATGAAGAAAGCAAAAGGTCAGAGAGCAGTATCAGGGCCTCATTCAGAAACCTTTTCCTCTTCCCTCCCCCACCTCAGGATGTGGGACTTACTGTCTGCCCAGTGGTATTTCAGAATCACTACAGAGCATTGAGGAGCCCTGGTGGTTCAACTGTTAAGAGCTCAACTGCCAACCTACAGTAGCGGAGACGGCCAAGAAAACCTTATGGGGCAGTTCTTCTCTGTCACCTGTGTTCACTACGAGTCAGAATCAACTCCACAGCATCCAACAACAGAACACTGATTGTGTAACTCCTCCTCTTCCTATTTCCAATTGAGGATATTTATTGTATGAGTTGGAATCTACCCGACGGCAATGGTTTTTTCTTTTAATTGTTCTTTAAGTGAGAGTTTACAAATCAAGTTAGTTTCTCATACAAAAATTTATACACACCTTGCTATATACTCATAGTTGCTCTCCCCCTAATGAGAGAGCACACTCTTTCTTTCCACTCTCTATTTCTGTGTCAATTTGGCCAGCTTCTGACCCCCTCTGCCCTCTCATCTCCCATCCAGGCAGGAGCTGCCCACATAGTCTCCTGTGTCTACTGGAGCCAAGAAGCTCACTCCTCACCAGTATCATTTTCTATCCCAGAGTGCAGTCCAGTCCCTGTCTGAAGAGTTGGCTTTGTAAATGGTTCCGATCTTGGGCTAACAGAAGTTCTGGGGACCATGCCCTTAGGGTCCTTCTAGTCTCAGTCAGACCATTAAGTCTGGTCTTTTTACAAGAATTTGAGGTCTGCATCCCACTGCTCTCCTGCTCCCTCAGGGGTTCCCTGTTGTGTTCCCTGTCAGGGCAGTCATCAGTTGTAGCCAGGCACCTTCTAGTTCTTCTGGTCTCAGGCTGATGTCATCTCTGGCTTATGTGGCTCTTTCTGTGGCTTGGGCTGATAATTACCTTGTACCTTTGGTGTTCTTCATTCTCCTTTGCTCCAGGCGGGTTGAGACCAGTTGATGCATCTTAGATGTCGACGGCAATGGGTTTTTATTGGAGACATGCTATGTTTGGCAGTGAGGTAGGGGTTCAAATGACTTGTCTCTTTAGTTTGTAGGTCACTTGACCTTGAGGAACCACATATAGATCTGATGGAGAGGACAAGATGAAGGATCCTGAGATGGATGCAGTGAATGTAGGAGCATTGGGTTGTTTCCTTTGGCGGTGGGCGGGGGAGAGTGTGAGTTTGTTTTATATGTGAGAGGAAGACTGAGACAGATTGTTTTGCTGATCAGAGTGTGGATTGTGCCTGAGATTATGCTATGTGTTTGACACACCGTTTTGCCTTCCCAGGCGCATAAAACAATTGCGTATCTTATTCTCCCCTGTAATTAGGTTGGGGGCCCTGTGACTTATTTCTGGTCAATAGAATGTAAGCAGAAGTAATATAAACTATTTCCAGTCTTGGCCAAAAAAACAGTATTACAAAGTTCTCTATTCTTGTCTTTACCTTGTGTTGACCTTGTAAATTTTTCAGATGCACTGAAAGATAGAAATATCCTAGGTCCCTGAGTCACTACTTGGTGGGGAGATGCTCAGAATAGTTGCCTGCCCTGCATTAGACTGTGATGTGAGTTGAAAAAACCAAACTTTTATCGTTTTAAAACACAGAAATTCTGGGATCTATTTGTTACTGCAGCATATCCAAGCCTATCTTCCCTGAAAGAGATATGCTGAAGACATCACAACTCCTACCATGATAATTTCTATTTGCATCATATGTTCAACAGTTTGTGTGTTGGTTCAGATTGTGTGCCAACTTGGCTGGGCCATGATTCTCAGTGTTTTGGCAGTTGTATAATGTTGTGATCACTTCCTTGTCAAGATTTGATATGTGATCACCCCCATGATGGGATCTGCTGTGAGTAGCAAGTCAGTTGAAAGGGAGTTTCCTTGAGAGTGTGGCCTGCATCGAATATAAGCAGACGTTCTGGCAAGGCTCAGGGGCTTTTGCTCATTCTGGATCCTACAGCTGGCTCCTGTTCATCTGACCTCTGGTTCTGGGGGACTTGAGTTAGCATCTTACCTGCCAATCTTGGAATCTGTCAATCTTCACAGCCTGTGAACAAGAGTCCTGCTCTCCAACATGCTGATCTTGGGTTTGCCATTCTCTGTGTCTACGGGAATCAGGAGAAGCCTCTATCCTGATGCACAGACTTGGGGCATTCCAGCCTCTACAACCACTTGAGCCATTTCCTTGATATAAATCTCTGTCTATATATATATATTTATATTTATACACTTTACTGGTTTTGCTTCTCTAGAGAACCCAGCCTAAGACAGTTTGCAATCATGATGTAAGTCTAGAACAATTTAATCCAATTACAGCTAGGCATTGCACTCTAAATTGACAATCCAACAAGAACAACACCTCTTAAATTACACTGGGTAATGATATCCCAGTGTGTAATTCTTATTTTTATCCTAGCTAACCTTTGCTCAGGGATTATCCAGAAACAGTGCTATAATTCTTATAGTAATCACTAGTGAGCAATGTAGATTTTCAAGAGTGTAGACTGAGAGTTTCATATTGCATACTCACATCCTTTTGATGTGTCTCTATACATAGTCTTTCCAGTTTCCATAAGCTCTACATTCACTTAAATAGAGTCGAGGTGCATTGCTTGTCCTTTCTTCCCAGATTCTGGAATGGAGATTTAGATACAGATATCCGTTTCATTCTGTTATACTATACGTGGGGTTGCCATGAGTCGGAGACAAATCAACAGCAGCTAAGGACAACAAATCAAAAAGACAGTAACAGCTAAAAAAAACCATCACTTGTTATACCCCATTATGGCCTCTGGTTTGGTATCCCTTTTAGTTACTCTTCCTTGGCATTTTTCATGGCACATAAAAGGTAGAAAGAAGGAGCTAAAAATTATGCTAAATTATGCTAAAGTTAAGACTGGTGACAAGCTTAACATCTGGCAAAGATTTCACTCTCACCAATGTCCTTGCTCCCCAAAGGTTATAGATGAGAGGCACAATCTTCTAGCTTTTTCTTTTGGAATTTTTGTGTTTATTTTTCCAAACTGATTTATAAGGCTCTTTGAAAATTTTTTTTTTTTTGAGGTGAGCCTTTTACATATGTATTATTTTTCAAAAATGTATTTTCCTTTGGCTGTGCTTATACTTTTTGTTTGTGTTTTTGACTGAAAGGTCTTCTCTACTCCAAGATTATATAAATAAAAAAACTATTTTTCCTTTGGAGCCTTCGTGGCACAGTGGTTAAGAGCTCAGCTGCTAACCAAAAGGTTGGCAGTTTGAATCCATCAGCTGCTCCTTGGAAACTCTATGGAGCAGTTCTACCCTATCCTATAGGGTTGCCATGAGTCAGACTCAACTTGATGGCAACAGGTTTTTGTTTTGTTTTGTTTTTCCTTTAGCTAATTTTATCTCTTCAACTTTTATACATTTAAATGTTTGATCCATCTGGATTAATTCTGGCAAAAAAAATGAGATAGAGTTCCAATTTCTTTTTCCCCAAATGGCTAAGTGGTAGTTCCAACTATGTTTTTTTAATTATATAGTGTTTCCTGCTTTCCTCACCTCAATTTAATATTCCCCTGCTGAATTTCCATTTTTAATTGTTTCTATTTCAGATGTCACTATTATCTTCACCCCTCTTTATTTAAAAACATATTCTCATGTGGATTTCATTTTCTCTTGGTTTTCCTCTACTGATTTAATGATTCTCCATTTTATTGATTCTTCCTTATCTAAAAAAAAAAAAAAATTTTTTTTTTTTTTCTTTATCTGCCTTAGGTGTTTGTGTTCCTCAGGATTTTGTTCTTGGCCCAGGCCCCTTCTCATTTTTTATGCTTCTGGATGGTCATATCTACTCCCATGACTTGAAATAGTATTCATTTGGAAAGGACTCCCAAATTATTTTTCCTGCTCTGAATGCTCTCTGGAGTGCCAGATGCCCCCAGTCATCTGCTATGTATATTTTTCTGTTTATCCTGTGAGTACCTCAAAGTCAACATATTCAAAATAGAGACGCATCACTCCTACTATCTCCTTCCCACCCCAACCTAAACCTGTTTTTATTTTTGCATTTCTTATTTCAGTCAACAGTAACACTATGCACTCCATTGTCCAAATTGAGAAATTCAGATTCATAAAGTCTTTTACGACCTCCCTTTTCATAATCACCATGTTACCTCTAGCTAAGAAACATTTCTTAAGTGCATGTTCTAATTCCTTCCCTTAATTCAGAACTCACCTCCTTAGACCATGACAAAAGCCTCTGTACTAGTTTCTTCTTCTTCAATATCTGCTCTCTTGTCCACTTATCATTTAGATGGTGCCAAAACCAAAAAAAACCAAACCCATTGCCATCAAGTCAATTGCAACTCATAGTGACCCTGTAACACAGAATAGAACTGCCCCATAGGGTTTCCAAGGGTGCTGGTGGATTCAAACTGCCAGTCTTTTGGTTAGCAGCTATAGCTCTTAACCACTGTGCCACCAGGTCTCCCAGATGGTTCCAGAGGTATAATTTAAACATAGACTGAATAATTTCATTCACCTACCTAAAAGCATTATACCAAATTATAACAATTAAACCAAATTGTACCAATACCAAATTCATGAGCATTTCAAGATTCTTCGTGTTCTAGTCTTGCCTTAGTACAAGGCAAGATAAACCCAGTATTATGGCTATCCTGGGCTGCTCACTATACACTAAAACCCCTCTAAACTGTCACACTTCTAAACATTTTCCTTCAATCCACTTTCCTTCTTTGCCTGGTATGTGCACGTGTCCATCCTTCATGACCTATCTAATTGAATATCTTCTCTGTAGTTTTCTTTTACCCTCCTAGATGGAAGTACTGCTTATTTGCCCCCATTCATTTATACAAACTTTTATAAAATATCTATTACAAAATATTATACTTGTATGTATGAATGCTCTTGAGGACAGAGTTCTTTCTTACTTGTATTTGAATCCACAGCACCTAGCAAGGTGCATGTCATATAGTATCTGTTCAAAAATTGCTTCTTGAATTGAATCCAAACTGGAAGAAAGTCTCTAGCAAGAGTTAGCTTTTTTTTTTTTTTTTTTTCCCTGTAACAGCATCCATTCCATTTCTCCCTTTTCCCTCACCTAATCTGATTTTCTTTGGAAGAATTACCTCGTCATAATTGGGCATAGTCTTGCTCAGGGAGTAAGTAATTCTAGGTTCTTTTTTTCCTACAGCTTGAGATAATGGGTCCAGTTTCTTCCCTCTACTAATTGAAATAGCCAGAAAGGGGCATGTCAATGATATAAGGAAGAGAATGAATTATATTAGGACCATAATTAATTATACAATGGCTGAGGAAAGAGCTTGGGATCAATTATCTCATCCTCATCATCAGCAGCAGAAGCACTGGTACTCTAAATCCATTATGAGACTGAGCTTGATTGCTTCTTCCTTCTTGACCATGCAAGCTTCCTCTGTTGTTAATTAAATGTTACTTTTTCACTAGAAATGGAAGTACCATACTATCCAGTAATCCCACTCCTTGAAATATATCCTAGAGAAATAAGAGCTGTCACACAAATATATATATATGCACACCTATGTTCATTGCAGCACTGTTCACAACAGCAAAAAGATGGAAACAGCCCATCAGCAGATGAATGGATAAACGATTTATGGTATATTTACAGTGGAATACTACACAACGATAAAGAACAACAATGAATTCTGGAAACATCTCATAACATGGATGAATCTGGAAGGCATTATGCTGAGTGAAATTAGTCAGTCACAAAAGGACAATTATAAGAATTCAAGAAAAGGTTTAAACACAGAAGAAAACATTCTGTGATAGTTATGAGGGTGGGGAAGGAGGGAGAGGGGTATTCACTAACTAAATAGTAGATAATTAGGTGAAGGGAAGGACAGCACACAATACAGGGGAAGTCAGCATAACTGAATTAAACCAAAAGCTAAGAAGTTTCCTGAATACAACCAAATGCTTTGAGGGACAAAATAGAAGGGATGGGGGTCTGGGGACCATAGTTTTAGGAGACATTTATGTCAGCTGGCATAACAAAGTTTATTAAGAAAATGTTCTGCATTCCACTTTGGTGAGTGGCATCTGGGGTCTTAAAAGCTAGCAAGTGGCCATCTAAGATACATCAATTTTTTCCTACCCACCTGGAGCAAAGGAGAATGAAGAACACCAAATAAACAAGGAAAATATTACCCCGGGGAACAAAAAGGGCCACATAAAGCGGAGAGTCCATCAGCCTGAGACCAGAAGAACTAGATAGTGCCCGGCTACCACCAATGAATACTCTGACAGGGAGCACAACAGAGAGCCCCTGACAGAGCAGGAAAAAAAGTGGGGTGCAGAACTCAAATTATAGTAAAAAGACCAGACTTAATGGTCTGACTGAGATTGGAGGAACCCCAGAAGACATGGCCCCCGGACTCTCTGTTAACCTAGAACTAAAACCATTCTCGAAGCCAACTCTTCAGACAAGGATTTGATTGGACTAAAAAAAGGACTATAAGACATAAAATGATACTTGTGAAGCATGTGCTTCTTAGTTCTAGTAGATATATGAGACTAAATGGGCAGCTCCTGCTGAGAGGCCAGATGAGAAGGCAGAAAGGGACAGGAGCTAGTTGAATGGACAAGGGAAATCCGGGGTGGAAATGAGAGTGCTGACATATTATGGGGATAGCAACTAGGGTCACATAACAATGTGTGTATAAATTTTTGTATGAGAAACTAATTGAGCTGTAAACTTTCACTTAAAGCGTAATAAAAAAAAAGTTACCTTTTCAATGAGGTCTACCCTGACCAACCTATTTAGAATTATAATCCCTACATACTCCCAATTCTCCTCCTCTTTTTTTCTTTACTTATAGAGTACATATCTTCTAAGGTAAGTTATGGATCATTTATTTATTTGTTATTGATTTATTTGCCCCAGAATTTTTGTTTTCTGTTTGCATGGTATACTTTTTTCCACTCATTTATTTTCTGTCTATATCTTTGTACTTAAACTGTGTCTATCACAGACAACATATAGTTGGATGGAATTTTTTCTCCATTCTGATGAATTTTGCCCTTTATTAGAGGGCTTATTCCATTAAAATTTAATGTAATTATTGATACGGTTGGGTTTACATCTTCCATTTTATGATTTGTTTTCTCTTATTGGTTGATTGTTCTTCTGTTACTCATTCTCTGCCTTCTTTTGGGTTATTACAATATCTTTTATAATCTTAATTTATCTGTTGGCTTTTTAACTATGCCTCTTTGATTTATTTTTGAGTGGTTGCTCTAGGAATTAAAATATACATCCTTATCTATTCACGGTCCACATATTCATTCTGTGCTACTTTACATACAATGTAGAAACCTTGGATCCATAGATGTCAGTTGTCACCTCCAGCCTTTATGTTGTAGTTGTCATATGTATTACATCTCCATACATTATAACCTCCACAAGACAATATTATAATGTTTGCTTTAAGCACCCAAATGTACATTAAAATGAAACTAAGTGGAAAATAAAATAATCTTTTATATTTATTAAAAAAAAAAAAAAAACCCAGTGCCCTCAGGTGGATTCCGACTCATAGCAACCCTATAGGACGGAGTAGAACTGCCCCATAGAGTTACCAAGGCGAACCAAAAAAAAAAAAAAAACCATTGCCATTAAGTCGATTCTGATGCATAGCAACTCTATACGCCAGAGTAGAACTGCCCCATAGAATTTCCAAGAGCACCTGGTGGATTTGAACTGCCAGCCTTTTGGTTAGCAGCTTAACCACTACAACACAGGGTTTCCATAGTTACACAGGTAGTTACCATTTTTGTTGCTCTCCATTCCCTTCCTGAAAATGTAAGATTTCATCTGGTAGCATTTCCCTTCATACTGAACAATTTCCTTTAGCATTTCTCAGAGCACAGATGTGCTAATTTTAGTAGTTTTCTTTGATTTGAAAGTGTTTTTTTCCCTCATTCTGACAAAAAAAAAATATATTTCCACAGTCTGTAGAATTGACCAGGTTTTCTGCAGTCAACATTTTAAAGATATTCTACTGTCTTCTGGCTTTCATATTTTTTAAAAAGTCAGAAAGCATTCATATCATTGTTCTCCTCTACATAATCTGTCATTTTTGTCTGGATGCTTCCAGGATTTTCTTTTTATTGTTGGTTTTCAGAATTTTTTTTTCGATACAGCTTAGAGTTCAGCGAGCCTCCCGAATCAGTAAATATGTAGCTTTCACCAAATTGGGGAAGGTTTTGATCACTATTTCTTCAAATATTTTGTCTGCCCTATTCTCTTTCTCCCCTTGTTCTTGGACATGTATCCAAATGGTACATATATTCAGATTTTTCATATTATCCCACTGGTATTCTGTTAATTTTTTTCAATCCTTTTTTTCCTCTATTTATTAGTTAATTTCTATTGATATGGCTTCAAGTTCAAGGATACATTCTTCTGTTATCTCCTTTATATGGCTATGGCCAATCAGTGATTCTTTTTTATTTTAGATATTGAATATTTCATCTAGAATTCCATTTCATTCTTCTTATGGTTTTTTAAATTTCTCTACTGAGAGTTCTTTTTTTTTTTTTCATTTTAAGTATATTTCCTTTTAGTTTATTGAACATAGATATAATAGTTGTTTTAAGCTATTGTCTGCTAATTCAAACATCTGGATTATTTAAGGGCTGATCCCCATTGATTGTATTTTCCCTTGAGAAAGATGGGCTCTTCCTATGCTGAGTGATTTTATAATATATTGGGGACATTGTAAATGATATTTTGTGAAGACTTTAGATTTTGCTATTTTCCTGTGAACAGTGCTGATATTCCTGGTTTACTAAGCAATTTACTTGATAAACTTGCAAACACAGATTTTATCAGTAGCTGAAGTCCCAGTTCCGTTCTTTTTCTTCTTCTTTTTTTTCTTTTTGGACTGCTTACAATCTTTTTTTTACAATCTGCCCTCAACTAAATGGTTCAGAGCTCATATAGCGATTTAAACTGAGTTGTTCACAAATTTGAGTCTTCACTCTCTGGCTCCTCCCCTTCCAGTATTCCATCCTTCACTTACCAGCAACTAGGGTTGTCCTCAGACTCTGTTTCCTGGTTCTTCAGGCTGAAAAAAAAATGTAGATTTTCTGTAACAGTTTAAGCTGTTCCATGTGGAGCCATTTGCAGCCTAAGTTTTTCCTTAGGCTAAAAGATTTAAAAACAGGTAACTCATCCTGTGTCAGTTCTTTTTTCAAGTTTAGAGTCTCCACCAGAATCTGTGTCCTTTTCTCCCTCTCCAGAGCCTTCAGGTAGTTGTTTCTTGACTATTGTCCGGAGATTATAGTTGTTATCTTTGGAAAGAGCAGTTGGGTAGAGACTTATTCAACCATACAAGAACTGAACTCCTATCATTTATTTATTTACTTTGCGATCAATTATTGTCTGTCTCCTCAGGAAGGGATCATTATTTTGGTGCAGTGTTTAAGAGCTCCAAAAGGTCTGCAGCTCGAAGCCACCAGCTGTTCCTTGGAAACCCTATGTGGCAGCTATACTCTGTCCTTTGGGTCACTATGAGTTGGAATCAACTCAAAGGCAATGGGTTTGGTTTTTTGGGAATCCAGAAACTAAGAATAGTGTTTGGTACATAATTAATGTTCAATATACATTTGTGAAATGATTGAATGCAATATGAATACCTAAGTATGAATATAACTAAAGATAAGAAAAATATTTACAAATATTTATGAAGAAAGTATGAAACTTTATTGAAAGACACAAAGTAACAATACCATGGATGTGAAAACTCAGTCTGAAAAATATGTTACTTCTATGTAAATTAATCTATAACTGCAGTAAAATTGCATTTAAAATTTCAAATGGATATTTTTTCATGGACATTGGTAAGCAGAGGCTCCAAATTTATAACAGCAAAAAGCAAGAAAACCAAGACAATTTTGAATCAAAGATGGAAGGCTCCTGTCTGACTGGTTAAATAACTTGTTCTAAAGCCATATAATTAATTAGTATGTTGTTTGTACAAAAATACTAAAAAAAAAAAAAAAAGATAAAGACAAGCAGAGTCACACATCTATGGAAATTTTATATATTTGACAGGCTGCATGTAAGACCAGTAGATTATTTATTAAGTACTTGGCTCTGGGTTTTTTTGGAGGACAATTAGTTATCTATATGTAAAAATATTTGCTTATTTGCCATTTTAATTATTAAATTAAAAATTGGCAGTCAATATTTATAAAACTTGTTAAAAATGTCTTAAACTAGAAACCAAAAGCACAAATCCCAAAGGGAAAAAAAATGATAATTTTTACCTCTTTAAAATTCAAAACATCTTAATGTTAAAAGAAAATCTAAGTATACATGTAGTACATATAGTCAAGAAAGAATTCTTGTCCTGAAATTATAAAAACTGGTAGAAATCAGCAAGGAAAAGTCAAAGAACCTAGTAAAATATGGAAAAAAGTATGTGAAAGGCAGTTTGTAGATGGAAAAAAAAAAAAAAACCCAGAATGGATAATAAGCATCTGAAAAGATGTACAACCTCACTAGAAAGTGGAAAGATACAAGTTTTAAAGGTGTGATATCCACTTAAATTTATCAAATTGGCAAAACTACAGTGTGAGTGTACCAAAAATTGGCAAACATATGGAGAAATGGGAACTCTCAAACAGTGTTTGTGGGAGTGTAAATTAGTCACTGTTGGAAAGTAAATTTTTCAATATCTAGTAAAGTTGAAAATGTGCATATTAAAATGCCAGCAATTCTACTTCTAGGAATATATCCTAAAATTCTAGAACTTGTGCACAAAAGGACAAATGCAAAATTCACATGGATGTTTGCAATAGTAAACCTACAGGCAATAAACAGAGTATAAATAAAATGTAATATATTTATACAAAGAATACTATAAAGCAGCTGAATAAATGAACTAGAAATATGTGTATAAACATTAAAAAATTTCAAAAACATAATATTAAATTAAGAAAGGCAGATGGATATGTACGGAATACTACCATTTACATATGCATTTAAAGATAAAAACATTACTGTATTTTTACCTTCTATGTTTGTTTGCCAACCACTCCCTGCCCCCTGGAGGTATTTTCATAAGTATTACTATGCCAATTTTTTTTTTTTACATGTTGCGGTAAAAAAAAAAAAATTACCATAGCGTGCTTATGGAAAATACCTCCCAAGGGGAGGGAGTGGTTGGCAAATAAAAAAATGTAGAAGGTGCATGTAATTTACATAAAAATATGGTATATATATTTATGACTCTATATGGCACAGTGGTTAAGAGCTATGGCTACTAACTAAAAGGTTGACAGTTTGAATCTACCAGCTGCTCCTTGGAAACCTATGGGGCAGTTCTACTCTGTTCAACTTATTGTTATAAGTTGAAACTGACTCGATGGCAACAGATATACTCATGCTGTGAATATACACACACTTGCCCCCAAAAACCAAACTCATTGCCCTCGAGTTGATTCTGACTCATAGTGACCCAATAGGAAAGACTAGAACTGCCCATAGGGTTTCCAAGGATTCAAACTTCCTACGTTTTGGTTAGCTCCCAATCTCTTAACCACTGCACCACCAGAGTTCCTAAACTTCCACAGGAATGCTAACTGCCAAATTCAAAAGAGTAGTTAACTGTGGGATTCAGAAGAATATTAAAAAATAGATTCACAGTGTAATATTCTATTTCTTAAGTGGATGGTATATACATAGATGTTCCTTATATTATGAATCCATATATTTTATATGACTGAGATATTTCTTATAAAAATGGGAATAATACTAGTACCTGTAAAAGTGTTGTTTGGAGAACTAAGCTAGATAATACATATAAATATGTTCAGCAAAATGATAAAAATTGGTGAGGCAGGTATAGATTTTCTATATAGTAACAATAACCAGTTAAAAGTTGAAATGAAAAAATACATCATGAACATATCTAGCCATATCAGTAAAGGAAAACATTTACAAAGTGATAAATGAGACATACATTAAAAATTCATAATATTGCTGGGATAAAGAATAATGCAAACAAATGGAAAGATAAACTGGGCCCATGCATAAGAAGATTGAAATTTGTGGGGATGTAGGGATGTTTAAAAATCAATTTATATGTTAATCATGTCATAAACAACATTTAAAGGTAAATTACTAACAGAGAAATATATTTTCAAAGACTTTGGTAGGTTGATGGTTTTAATAAGCCCTTCAGGTGATTCTAGTGCCTCCTAAAGTTGAGAACTACTGGACTAGACACTGATATGTCTTCCAGGATCTTTCCAATACAACTTGTAGGGTGCTGCCTGTTTTAATCTAGTGGAGTCTCTCAGTTTATGACACTTATACAAATACACAGAACCTCTATATCATAGTGTGCTCGTAACACATTGAAGAGACTAACATTTTGGAATTATGTCCTAGGTTATTATGAGGGGGAAAAAATGCATTTCCTGGATTCCTTTTAAACAACATTTCCTTGCCAGGATAGCCATTGCCATCCTGCAGTATTATCATGGGGGCAATTCCGGTTGTTTCTACTGACCTTACTGTAGGAACTGCAACTACAGTTCAGCAACACCCAGTTCAGTATATGCATTACTTTTTTTCCTCAGCAACATGTAAATACCCTGGGAGAAAACTCTGAGGTTTTCAGATCAGAGCCCTGGGTCTTTGCCTTCATTCAGCCCATGGTCACATATCTGAGAGCTATAACAGGCTCCGCTTTGGGAGACATCCCCAAGCTCTCATCTATCCCTCTGCTCAGAGGTAGCACTACACTCAAGAATCCCCATATTGCTATGACTAACCCCTGGAGATAATATCAGTGACCTTGGAAAGGGACCAGAAGAAAAGTACATCTATATCTCTGTTGCTCCAACTTTATCAGTAAGTAATGCCAAAATCTTAGTGAGCAATTTATGGCCACCCAAGCTTGTCTTACATATATTATCTGGTCTGAGTACATACATAATTTGATCGTTGTCAATTCAAACTTCTAAAAAACACTCCATGTACATAGTAACCAAACTTATCAGTGCCTGCCCATTTTAGGGCCAGGAGATCTACTTTGTGGATGTACTACTAGGTGTCACCCCTAGACATATTCCAGCTGGCAACAGATAGCACCCTGTTCTCCTTCTTGTTTTGACAGAGTACTGCCCCTAGGCAGTCAAAGGTGGCAGCTTTGTAGATAATGAAAAGCAAGAATCAGCCAAGGGGAGGGCAGGGGTTACATAATCCACCAAAGCTCTACCAGGTTATACACCTCCCCCACTACTTCCCACACATCTCAAGAAGCTAATGGGGGTGGTAGGGAAGTCCTGACTTCCTATTATCCTACGAGCACCCTCCACTATGCCTGCAGTGTCCACCTCCTAACTTAATATTGGTTATTAAATGTATTAGGAATCTAGGAATATTCCTTTATAAACTTCCTGTGAAAAAACAAAACCAAACCTGCTGCTGCCAAGTTGATTTTGACTCATAGCGACCCTGTAGGACAGAGTAGAACTGCCCCATAGGGTTTCCAAAGTTGTAATACTTACAGATTGTCTCATAGGGCTTCCAAGGCTGTAATCTTTAAGGAAGCAGAGTGCCACATCTTCTTCTCACAGAGCAACTGGTGGGTTTGAACCACTGACCTTTTGGTTTGCAGTCAAGTGCTTAACCTCTGCACCACGAGGGCTCCTTTGGACTTCCTATACAAACCATTAAATTATAAGAAGTGTTTCAATATTCTGTAATTATGAGACCAAATGATGAGAGCAGAAATCCTTTCAGGATCTGTCTTTATTTGTATTGGATACTCTGGCTTGATATTTGCAGTCTTATAAAGTCAGCTCTTACCATTGGGCACATGATGGCAGTTTGTTAATGTGTCTTCATTAAAAAAATAGGTAATTTCCCCCTTGTGCAAGTTCAGGCCCCAACTACAGGTACCCTAGTAAAAAACCCCAGGAAAATGACTTTGGATAGTAGAATACTGGTTTCTTTTTGTGTACTTAAGCACACAGCTGCTTTTTCCCTAAATTTTGAGGAATTCTCTAGGCTCTAGGCTTGGAGATCATACCATTAATTTGAAATTCTTTAATATGTTCTCAGAAGGTCTTAAACTGAGGCAGTCAAACTTATACCTCTTTTTCCTTAAAGTTCGGTGAATATTTTGATTTATTTTCTGTTGCTTGCCATAAACACAGTCTTATCTCATTCAGGGAGAAAGAAAATGGTGCCCCTGGATTAGAGTTATCTTCTCATGCTCTTTTCTATATTTTTTAAATCATCATTAAACTCAAAGCTCTGAGCTTATTCTAGGGAATCAAGATGGTACAACTTTAAGAGAGACAGTAAGAGGCAACAGTTGTTGCCTGTGCTAGTTCTCTCCAACCTGTAGACATTAGCTCACAGAATCTGAATGAGAAGAACTTCTAAGTTTTCTGTGCTCCATGCTGCTAATAGAGCTAGGCCAGTACTTCATAGAAGCTGGAATTTATTCTGGCCAGCAGCACCACTATCTGCATGCCTTCTAGATCTGACCATACAGCAAAGGCATTATTTACTTTCCCTAAGTTTCCCTAGTATATTTCTTTAGGAAGTGCCAACTTAAAAAGCATTTAACCAAAGAAAATTTAAAATTTAGTACTCAAGCTTCGTAGGACCAATTTACCCTAATCTCTGAAACCATGGATGGATATTTGTTATTGAAGAATTTCTATACAGTGATGGGACCACTGAGACTACTAAGGTCTAAACTCCTTCTTTTTCATCTTTTTACCTGTCCTGGAGGAATGGAGACTAGAGAGAAAGTTTGCCATGAATTTGTTCTGGTGGGACCCAGAAAGCCTTACCGTATCTTTCATAAAATCTGTATTATTTAGGGGTTGGGTTTGACCACATATAACAGGAAATCTAAATAACAGTGGCTTAAACAAGATGTTTGTTTGTTTGTTTGTTTGTTTCTCTCACAGAACAAGAATCTAAAAGCAAGCTGCCCAGAACTGGTACAATCCTACTCAAGGATGTCAGGACCAAATGCTTTCATTTTTTCTTGGCCTTTCATTCATGGACATTCAGAAGATAGCTCTACCAGCCATCTTTTCAATTAGGAAGGAGAAGAAATTGCAGAATTAAAAGACTACATATCCAGCTGAGCCCCCTCTCCTTTACAGAGCTTGCCCAAAATGCCTATTTCATTGGCCAGAATGATGTCACACTTGGGTGTAAAGGAGGGTGGGAAATGTAGTTTTTGTAGAAGAATGCATTGCCACTTCTACAAAATCAGGTCTAGGTTAGTAAGGAAGAAGAGGTGAATGGATATTGGGTAGACAACTAGCAGAGCCTGTCAGAGCCAAAGCACATACCTCAGTGAAAGAGTGAAAATTATAAACAGTCTCACTTTTATGCAAACTATTAATAATCATTATATATCTTATCTTTAAACTGCCTTCAATTTTCTTATGAAAACACTTGATTGATTTTTTAATTTTGGTTAAAATTGGTGCTATGCCTATACGTTGTTGTCATTGTTAGGTGCCATCAAGTCAGTCCAACTCATAGTGACCCTATGCACAACAGAATGAAACATTGCCTGGTCCTGTGCCATCCTCAAAATCATTGTTATGCTTAAGCCCACTCTTGCAGCCACTGTGTCAATCCATCTCATGGAAGGTCTTCCTCTTTTTCACTGACCCTCTACTTTACCAAGCATGATGTCCTTCTCCAGGGACTGGTCTCTCCTGACAACATGTCCAAAGTATGTAAGATGTAATCCCACCATCCTTGCTTCTAAGGAGCATTCTCATTATACTTCTTTCAAGACAGATTTGTTCATTCTTTTGGCGGTCCATGGTATATTCAATATTCTTTGCCAACACCACAATTCAAAGGCGTCAATTCTTTGGTCTTTATTCATTGTCCAGCTTTCACATGAATAGGAGGTGATTGAAAACACCGTGGCTTGGGTCAGGTGCACCTTAGTCCTCAAGGTGATATCTTTGCTTTTCAACACTTTAAAGAGATCCTTTGCAGCACATTTGCCCAATGCAATGTGTCTTTTGATTTCTTGACTGCTGCTTCTGTGGATGTTGATTGTGGATCCAAGTAAAATGAAATCCTTGACGACTTCAGTCTTTTCCCCGTTTATCATGATGTTGCTCATCGGTCCAGTTCTGAGGATTTTTGTTTTCTTACCTATATGGCAAATGATTATTATGTTGTGCGTGAAAGCTGTAAGTTTGAGAAGCACTTTCTTATAGCCAAAATTTTGGAGCCCATTCATGCTCTAAATTTTTTAAAAAATGATTTGATGATTATGGAGAATGCCTAAGTACTCTTGAGCAGCCATCTGGACAAGTAGACACCCAACATACACCCATTGCCGTAAAGTCAAATTCCAACTCATAGCGACCCTGTAGGACAGAGTAGAACTGCCCCATAGGGTTTCCAAGGCTGTAAATCTTTATAGAAGCAGACTGCCACATCTTTCTCCCTCGGGAAGTCTTGTGGGTTTGAACCACTAACCTTTCTGTTAGCAGCCAAGCATTTAATCACTGCACCCCAGGGCTCCCAGGACAAGCAGGGAAGCAGAGAATCATGGTGGTAAGACCCTTGCCTATCTACAAAGAGCTGTGCTGGAGATGACACCTTCAAGAGGGATCTTAGGCTTAGGAAATACGGATCTGATCCATTTTAAAATATGTTTCGCATGGACTTTGTTTCTTTTCTTACTCATTATATCTTAAATATGGAAAAACCAGACCTAACAATTATAGATTGTAAGAACTGTATTGAGTCTTCAGTGGTTTTGTCTGGTATTTCTGAGATTTTGGATTGAAACTAGATCCAGAAAGAACTTCTTTTGGTGCTCTGTCAGATATTAAATTTATAAAAACATTTTAGAGGGTCAATGGATATTCACAAACTGGTAGTCTATTTCTGTCTGTACTTGTCTGGCACTAAGACCCAGAGAAGTTGACTAGGCAGTGCCACGCTAAGAAGGAAGAGAATGGAACAGAGCTGAGTAGCAACGTGAATAAATTTGCAACTCCACTAAATAAATCATTCTCAAACCTGAAGACGAAACTTAAGAAATAGCAGCAAATGGATTTCAATTCCTATAGTCATTCAAGTAATATTTCTTGCAGCATTACCATGTGCTGGACACGAGTCTAGAACATTGTTTTGTTGCACTAAGCTCTTGAAACAATTTTTTTGTTCTGTCGTAACATTTGTATGGTATATTTTAATATGATCAATTATATAAACAGTTTCTGTATTAAATTAGTGAAGAAGAGTATTGTGCTGGGAGTCAAACTTGGTGGCAAGCAAGGTGGCTCAAGAGGTTCATTTAATCTCTTCAAAGAGATGGCTTGGTAAGCCCGAGCAGAAATGAAAATCACAAAGATCATGCTGACATCAGGCAATGAACTCCAGAAGCTACCCACTTTCTAAAGAGACCATATTCTCAACCTAAATGCTTCTATTGTTACATAAGTGCCCAGATGTTTCCTACTTCCTTGTGCCTTTAAATATGTAGACAGTTGTAGATGTGTGGTCATCTGGAGCCAGTTGTATGGTATTCCCCACCTAGATATACTTATGTGGCCAAGTATGACTCTCATTGGAATAATGAGATTTGGGGAGATCATCT
This sequence comes from Elephas maximus indicus, assembly GCF_024166365.1. Lineage (NCBI taxonomy): Eukaryota > Metazoa > Chordata > Mammalia > Proboscidea > Elephantidae > Elephas > Elephas maximus. The sequence goes on from NC_064833.1 coordinate 36,907,471, forward strand.
GAGTTCTACCACTTCTCTTCCAGCATAAACATTATGTTACACTTCTACTGTTGTGCTTGTAGGTGTGTATTCAAGCCCACTTTAAAAGACAGAGCAGGTTACTCTTCTAATAAAATCTGAATATCTTCAACATTAGAAATCATGATATTTTGTTCCTCAAGTAATAACAAATTGAGGTTTTTCAAATACAGAGTGTACTGCTGACATACTCCACTTGGCAGAACTACCTGGAATATAATGTAAATGGGTTTTGCTGGAATAATGTAGAATCTTGATGAAATTTTTTGTATTTTAGTCTTCACTTGTGCTTACCTTTTTACTTGAAAGATAGCTTTTTCAATATAGGCTAACAGTGCCTTGTGTTTACTTCCATGTCAATGGACAACAGACTGAAAGGACAGACATTGTGGCCAACATTGATCATAATCACAGTTTTCACTGTTACTTTCAACTTGGAACTAAGGCAATGAGATCTGTTGTTGGCTGCCAATTTAACCTTTGAATAAATCCATGTTTGATTTGGCACTTAGGTGTAACTTTTTTCCCCCATAGAGTGTTGGTCTTTCTTGTTGCATACATAGTTGCTGTTCCATGAGTACTGATGAAAACACAACTTTTACCATTTATAAACAGCTCATCAAAAATTACCAAAACATAGCATAGAGTTTTAGTGTAAAACAGAACAAAAATTCCTCAGCCCCAGCTCCCACATATATACATACTGCAGTTATCAAGAGCTGATCATAACCTTATGATTATAATTGACACATAAATGGTTTTGTCCAAGTATGAAAAGATAAGGAAGTCTGGGGAAATGCTATATTGTGGACCTCTTGAAATGGCCAAAGACTGTAAGGATATTTGTGTCTCATGGGAAAGCTCATTGTGGAGTATTCCATGCATCTTTGTCAGTCTTTCTCCCCAGTCACCACAGTGCTAACTTGATGGGTGGGCAGAAATAGATATTATTTTTGTGGTAAATAACATAGGCTTTCCTTCACCAAGGCTGAGCTAACAATGGGTATAAATGAGTACTCAATCAGCAGCTATGGATTATCCATGAACTTCAACTTGACAAGCACTGGTCTAGATTCTTGTGCCACTAGTTAGCTGACTCACCTCAAATATGTTATAAATCTTCCCTACTTCAGATTATTTTTGTTTTTAAAAAAGAGAAAGAAGCACTGTATTTTTATGCAAATAATGAGCACCTTCTACAATTGGCAAACAAACATAGAAGATGAGCATTACTTGCATAAAATACAGTATATCAGTAAAATCTGTTCAACATTAGAACTTTTATGTATTATGTAACTAAATTTGTTATGAAGACTTTATTGGCAAAAGGATGGGACCTAACCCTTGATAAGCTCTTAGCATGCTCTTAGCATACATTTCCTCCTTAAAACCACCTTACCAGTTGAGTACTCCTTTATAATAAGTGCATAGAAAATTTAAAATAAACAACTTGCAAACTCAAGATGTTTGACTCTTGAAGAACATTTTTTTTCCACTATGCTACTGTATTTTCTGGGCTTAGAATACTCAACTGTGAATGTGTGTCTGAGTTTTTATCTGCCTTCTGAAGTGTGTACTTTAGAGGTTATTCCCACCATTGATTCTTCCTTTTATTCAAGAGAAGCATTTAAAATATATTTTAAAAAAAGTAACTTGGGGACTTCTAGTTCTGCCAACATGAAGTGGCACTATTCCTCTCATGTCCTCCCCCTTATAAAACATGTAGTTGGATATAACACAACAAGCAAGCATAGGAAAACTCTAAAAGGTATAAAGAAGAATATAGGCTGCCAGGTACCTTGGGACTTAAGGAATGACATCACAATGAGTGTCCTGGGTTTCCTTACTTTATTCCATATATCCCAGACAGGGTCTTGCAGAGGCCTCCAAACTGGAACTGCCAACAAGCAAAGACAACAAAAGCTCTAAGAAAAGCCTGGGCCATAAAACAAGCTTCAGCAAACTTAAAAGAACTGAAATCATACAGAGCATTTTTTTTTTAACCATATGTGATTGAATTAGAAATCACTAACAAAAAGAAAACAAAAACATTTACGAACACTAGGAAGTAAAACCACACACTTCTAAATAATCCTTGGCTCAAAAAGAAGTCTCGAAGGAAATTAAACAACAAAAACAAAAATAGAATAAAAATGAAAATATACCATATCAAAATATGTGGGGTGCAGCTAAAGCAGTGACAAGAGGGAAATTTATAGCATTAAATGCTTGCATTAACAAAGAGGAAACACCTCAAATCAATATTCTAAATCCTTACCTCATGAAACTAGACAAAGAAGGACAAAATAATCACAAAGCAATAATAAGGAAGAAATAATAACGATAAGAGCAGACATCAATGAAATTGAAAACAGTAAAATTATAGAGCAAATCAGTGGAACAAAAAGCTGGTTCTTTGAAAAAATCAATAAAATTGAAAATATTTTAGGAAAACTAACAAAGGTTAGAAGAGAAAAGACAAATAACCAATTTCAGGAATACAACAGAAGCTATCACAATAGATCTTGCAGCCATTAAGGAATACTGAGTATTACAGATGACTTTACTCATAAATTTGACAACTTAGAAGAAATGGACAAATTCCATGAATGCCACCAACTACTAAATTCAACCAAGATGAAATAGACAACCTGAATAGTGCTATAACCATTGAAGAAACTGCATTTATAACTAAGAAGCTCCTGAAAAAGAAATCTCCAGGCCCAAATGGTTTCACTGGAGAATTCTACCAAACATTTAAAAATGAATTAACACCAATTTTATACAATCTCTTCCAGAAAATAGAAGAGGAAAAAACACTTGATAGCATATTTTATGAAGCCAGTATTGCCTGATATCAAACCACACAAAACCAAAACAAACAAACAAACCCTAAACCCATAGCTGTTGAGTCAATTCTGACCCATAGCAACCCTATAGGACAGAGTAGAATTGACCCAAAGGGTTTCCAAGTAGCGTCTGGTGGATTCAAACTGCTGACCTTTTGACTAGCAGCCAAACACTTAATCACTATGCCACCAGGGCTCCAAACCACACAGAAACACTATAAAAAAAGGAAACTGTAAACCTTAAAAGCAAGGATGATGAGATTTCTTCTCACATACTTTGGACATGTTATCAGGAAGGATTAGTCCCTGAAGAAGGACATTATTAGACATAAAATCCTCAACTTAGACATAAAAATTATTAGCAACATATTAGCAAATTTCATCCCAAAATGTATAAAAAGATTTATACACCTTGACCAAATGAGATTTATTTCCAGCATGTGAGTCTAGTTCAACATTTGAAAATCAAATGTAATCCATCATATAGTAGGCTAAAGAAGAAAGATCACATGATCATATCAATTGGTGCAGAAAAGATAGTTGGCAAATTCCAAAATCTATCCATGATAAAAACCCTTAGCAAACTAGGAAGAGAGGATGTTTTCCTCAACTTGATAAAGAGCACGTACATAAAACGTTTAGCTAACATCATATGCAATAATGAAAGACTGAATCATTTTCTTCCCTTAAGGTAGGGACGCATGGATGATTACCAGTGATTGGAATGCAAAAACTGGAAAAAAAGAAGGATTGGTAATTGGAAAATATAGCCTTGGTGATAGAAACAATGCCAGAGATCGCCTGATAGAATTTTGCAAGACCAACGACTTCTTCATTGCAAATACCTTTTTTCAACAACATAAACAGCTACTATACATAACACGTGGGTCTCGCCAGATGGAATACACAGGAATCGAATCAACTACATCTGTGGAAAAAGGCAATGGAAAAGCTCAATATCATCAGTCAGAACAAGGCCAGGCACCAACGGCAGAACAGACCATCGATTGCTTGTATCCAAGTTCAAGTTGAAGGTGAAGAAAATTAGAACAAGTCCACAAGAACCAAAGTACGACCTTGAGTATATCCTACCTGAATTTAGAGACCATCTCAAGTACAGATTTGACACATTAAACACTAATGACTGAAGACCAGACTAGTTGTGGAATGACATCAAGGTCATCATCCATGAAGAAAGCAAGAGGTTAATGAAAAGACAGGAAAGAAAGAAAAGACCAAGATGGATGTCAGAGGAGACTCTGAAGCTTGCTCATGAATGTTGAGCAGCTAAAGGAAGAGGAAGAAAGGATGAAGTAAAAGAACTGAACAGACGATTTCAAAGGGCAGCTGGAGAAGACAAAGTAAAGTGTTATAATGACATGTGCAAAAAGCTGGAGATAGAAAACCAGAAGGGAAGAACTGCTCAGCATTTCTCAAGCTGAAAGAATTGAGGAAAAAATTCAAACCTTGAGTTGCAATAGAGAAGGATTCTTTGGGGAAAATATTAAGCGATGTAGGAAACATCAAAAGAAGATGGAAGGAATACACAGAGTCATTATACCAAAAAGAATTAGTCAATGTTCAACCATTTCAAGAGGTAGTATATGATCAGGAACTGATGGTACTAAAGGAAGAAGTCCAAGCTGCTCTGAAGGCATTGGCAAAAAACGACTCCAGGAATTGATGGAATATCAGTTGAGATGTTTCAATAAACGGATGCAGCGCTGGAGGTGCTCACTCGTCTATGCCAAAAAATATGGAAGACAGCTTCCTGGCCAACTGACTGGAAGAGATCCATATTTATGCCTATTCCCAAGAAAGATGATCCAACTGAATGCAGAAATTATAGAACAATATCGTTAATATCACACACAAGCAAAATTTTGCTGAAGATCATTCAAAAACGGCTGCTGCAGTATATCTACAGGGCACTGCCAGAAATTCAGGCTGGCTTCAGAAGAGGATGTGGAACCAGGGATATCATTGCTGATGTCAGAGGGATCCTGCTGAAAGCAGAGAATCCCAGAAGGATGTTTACTTGTGTTTTATTGACTATGCAAAGGCATTCAACTGTGTGGATCATAACAAATTATGGATAACATTTCAAAGAATGGGACTTCCAGAACACTTAATTGTGCTCATGAGGAACCTTTACATAGATCAAGAGGCAGTTGTTCAGACACAACAAGGGGATACTGTGTGGTTTAAAGTCAGGAAAGGTGTGCATCAAGTTTGTATCCTTTCACCATACCTATTCAATCTGTATGCTGAGCAATTTCCATGGAAGGCAGCAGTCAAGAAATCAAAAGACACATTGCCTTGGGCAAATCTGATGCAAAGACCTCTTTAAAGTGTTGAAAAGCAAAGATGTCACCTTGAAGACTAAGGTGCACCTGACCAGGCCATGGTGTTTCCAATCATCTCATATGCATATGAAAGCTGGACTATGAATAAGGAAGAATGAAGAAGAATTGATGCCTTTGAATTATTGCATTGGTGAAGAATATTGACTAGAGCATGGACTGCCAAAGGAACAAACAAATCTCTCTTGGAAGAAGTACAGCCAGCATGCTCCTTAGAAGTGAGGAGGACAAGACTTCTTCTCACATACTTTGGACATATTATCAGGAGAGATCAGTCCCCGGAGAAGGACATCATGCTCGGTAAAGTAGAGGGTCAGCAAAAAAGAAGAAGGCTCTCAACAAAATGGATTGACACAGTGGCTGCAACAGTGGGCATAGCAACAATTTTGAAGATGGCGAGAGGCTGGGCAATGTTTCATTCTGTTGTGCATAGGGTCGCTATGAGTCAGAACGAACTCAGTGGCACCTAACAACAACAGCAAGGTTGGGAACAAGATAAGTATGTTCACTGTCATCTATTTGTAGATGACATGATTTTTTACATTAAAAATCCCAAGGAAATAAAAACATTCCTAGAACTTATAATTGAGGTGAGAAAGGCTGCACAATAAAAGATCAAGACACAAAAATCGATCACATTTCTATAGTATCTAAAAATGAACATATGGAAAACAAAATGAAAACATAATAAATTTATAATAATTTAAAAAAAGAATAACATATTTAGGTATAAACTTAACAAGACATGTATAAGATCTGAATGCTAAAAATTCCGAAACAAAGACCTATATAAATGGAGAGATATACCGTGTTTTTACTCAAATAATGTGCACCTTGTAAGTTTGTTTGCCAACCTCTCCCTCCCTCACAGGTATTTTCATAAGTGCACTGTCTTAGTCATCTAGTGCTACTATAACAGAAATACCACAAGTGGATGGCTTATCAAAGAGAAATTTATGTTCTCACAGAATAGTAGGCCAGAAGTCCGAATTCAGGGTGTCAGCACCATGGCAAGGCTTTCTCTCTGTGTCAGCTCTGGAGGAAGGTTCTTGTCATCAATCTTCCCCTGGACCAGGAGGTTCTCAGCAGAGCAACCCCAGGTCCAAAGGATGTGCTCTCTTCTTCCTATTATGAGCTCTCCCTGTCTCTCTGCTTGCTTCTTTCTCCTACATCTCAAAGAGATCGACTCAAGACACAGTCCAATCCTGTAGATCTCATCAATATAACTGCCTCTAATCCATCTCATTAACATCAGAGCAATAGGATTTACAACACATAGGAAAATCAAATCAGATGAAAAAATGGTGAGCTATCACACAATACTGGGAACCATGGCACAGCCAAATTGATACACATATTTTTGGAGGACACAATTCATTACACACTGTGCTGATTTTTTTTTTTACAGCAAAACCAAACGAAACCCATTGCCATCCAGTCAATTCCCACTCATAGTGACCCTGCAGGACAGAGTGTAACTGCCCCATAGGGTTTCCAAGGAGCAGCCAATAGATTTGAACTGCCGGCCTTTTGGTTAGCAGCCATAGCTCTTAACCACTGTGCAAAAAAATTTGGCATAGCTCATTTATGAAAATACCTCGTGCGGGAAGGGTGTGGTTGGCAAACAAACATAGAAAGCACACATTATTTTCGTAAAAATATGGTTCCATGTTCATTGATTTAGAGACTCAGCATAGCAAAAATGTAAATTCTCCTCAAATCTATAGGTTCAGTGCAATTTCTATCAAAACTCCAACAAAATTTTTATGGACATAGACTAGCTTATTTTAAAATTTATATGGAAATGCACAAGCCCTAAAACAAAAAAACCAAACCTATTGCCATCAAGTTGATTCCAATTCATAGCGACCCCATAAGACACAGTAGAACTGCCCCATAGAGTTTCCAAGCCTGTAATCTTTATGGAAGCAGATTGCTTCATCTTTCTTCCACAGAGCAGCTGGTGGATTCAAAATGCCGACCTTTTGGTTAGCAGCTGAGCGCTTAAACCACCAAGCCACCAGGGATCCTCCACACAAGACCTGGAATTACTAAAATAATCTGTAAAAAAAATAAAGAAAGAATAAGTGGGAGAATTCACTCTACCTGATATTAAAGCCTACTCCATAGCTACAGTAATCAAGGCAATGTAGTATTAGTGGAGTGAGTGACACATATATCAATGGACCAGAACAGAAATAGACTCACACAAATATGCCCAATTTTTGACAATAATGCAAAAGAAATTCAGTGGAGGAAGGACATCCTTTGAACAAATGGTACAGAAAGAACCGGCCATCCGTAGGCAAAAATACAAATCTTGAGCTAAGCCTCATGACTTATACAAAAATTAACTCAAAATGGATCACAGACTTAATGTAAAACATAAAACTATATCGCCTTTAGAAAATAAATGTAGGAAAAATTCTTTGGACTCTAGGGCTAGGCAGAGAGTTCTTAGACTGAACACAAAGAGTACAACCTATCTATAAAAGGAACGTTCGATAACTGGATGTCCTCCAAATTTAAAACTTTTGCTCTGTGAAAAGGATGAAAAGACTAGGCACAAACCTGTAAATATTTACAAACCATGTATCTGAAAAAAGGGCATATCTAAAATAAAGAATTTCAAAACTCAACTCTAAAAAGCAAGCCAATTGTAAAATTAGCAAAAGACCTAAACAGATACTTCATCAATGGCAAATAAGCACAGGAAAAATGTTCAATATCATTAGAAAACTAAATGCAAATTAAAATCACAAGATATCACTACACACTTACCAGAAGCTGAAATAACAAATAACACTAATAAATGTTGCTGATGATGCGGAGAAACTGGGTCACTCATCTATTGCTGTTGGGAATGTAAAATGGTGCCTGGCGATCTATTGTGATGGGAATGGTTTAAATTGCCAGTTGACAATCTCAGTTTTAATTTGCGTAAAACCTTGCCTCTTCTCCATCAAAAATTCTCATTAGTTCCCATTTTTTTAACACCAAGTAAGCCCTTCAAATAAAGTCATAAATTTTCTCAGTTCCATGATACCACAACCAAAAATATAATATGCATTCATTACTAACTTTATTTCCTCAACCAACACAGAGGAGGACATGTTTCCCCCTTCTCAGAGTTAAACTCTCTAGCAATGCTAGATCCTAACCCTTCCTGTCTTCTCAGGAGCTTCACTCCATCAATTATCCCCTATCTCTGGCAGTTTTAATCTCTCCCTCTCTAAAACTTTTCCCCTACAACCTATACATTTGTGAAACTCCTTCTTCGTTTTTGCATCCTCCTCCAGCTGCTCCCTCTTTTCTTTTCTTCTCACCAAGTTCCACGAGAGAATGGTCCAGTTTCACTGTCACACTCTTCTCACTTTAAATTAACTCCTTAATGCACTGCAGTCTGTTTTCTGCCTCCCAACACTCCCCTGAAACTGTTGCCACCAAGGTCACCTGTAATCTCTTAGTTGCTAAATCCAACTCTCCATTCTTATCTAACTTAACATTTAACACTTACTTAACAGCAGAATTTGACCCATTGACCATGATCCCTTTCTTTAAACTCTCTTCCTTTGGTGTTTGTGATACCTTTCCCTCCTGGTTTTTCTTTGACCCATTCTTTCTTTGTCTCCTTCAAAGGCATGTCTTTCTTTTCTTTTTCCTTAAATATTGATGTTTCCAAGAATCATATATGATAAACTTTTCTCACTCTCCATATTCTACTTGGTTGTTCCATCTACTCCGTAGTCTTCAGCTGTTACTTCGCTGATGGTTCTCAAATTTGTATTCCAGATTCATTGCTCCTTTAACCATAAACCCATATGCCATTTTGATGTTTGTTAGGCATCTCAAACTCAAAATTCCCAAAATGAATTAATCAGCCTCAAAACTGCTATTCTTCCTGAATTCCCCATTTCATCATTCACTCGAACACTCCATCCAAATATTGTAGAAATTATACGTGGCTCCTTTGTCTTTTACCATCAAGTCCTGTTGATACAAATTCCTTAATAATTGGAATTGGTTGTGCTAGCCACATTTGGCCATTTATCAGAAAAAGCAAATGCCTTCCTAAGAGTCTGTCAAATACTTTCACTTGCTTTGTATTGGACATAACTTGTCATATGGCCATTCTTAGTTGAAAGAAATTCTGGGAAAACTACTCTTTAGCTTTTCCAGTCTCCTAGTGGTGGTACAGTGGTTAAGAGCTCAAAAGGTTGGCAGTTCGAACCCACCAGCCACTCCTTGGAAACCCTATGGGACATTTCTACTCTGTCCTAGAAGGTAAATCTGAGCCAGAATCGACTTGATGGCAATGGATTCTTTAGTGGATACAGGCAAAAAAGGAGGTAACTGGAAACAGCAAATGTTGGTTAGACAACCAGTTACTTCTTAACCAAGTGCCCTTGCCACAGTACTTACTTTCCTTTCTATATATAGTCATACTTAAATATTTGAAGTTCCTAGCATAGCTGCCTTTGCACTTTTTACTCTCTCTGCATAGGGTGTCCTCACCTTTGTCTCTGCCCTTTACCAGGCTAACTCTTGCTCAGCCAAGTTGTCACTTTCCTATAGTAAATGCCTTCCCAGCATTTCCTGTTGGATTAAGTCTCCCATGGTTTCGTGGTAGTGTGCTCTCTTACAGCATTGTAATCACCTAGCTGATTTTCTTTCTCCCTTAGAAAACCCATATTCCTTGAAGGCAAAACATATTTTTCTATATCTTTATATCCCAGCACATTACTTGGTACATAGTTGTTGTGGGTCTTAGGTGCAGTCGAATCAGTTCTGATTCATAGCGACCCTATGCACAACAGAATGAAACACTGCTTGGTCCTGTGCCAGCCTCACAATTGTTGTTATGCTTGAGTACCTAGTAGATACTCATTAATATTTGTCGCATGAGTGAATGAATGTCAGACATTCTGTACCTTTTATTTACTTTGCCTGTAAATATTTCAAACATCAATTTTACATATAAATTTGAACATTAAAAATTTACTGTGAGAACACAGTAAGTGAAGAACTGGTCATCTACACCAATTATTTCTCTAAAAAGGGCATTGTCTAAGGCAATTGGCTAGAACATGCACAGTTGCCTGAGGCTTGCTTTTAAGTACAGCTTTGGCCTGTTGCACAGGTGAGATGAGAGGTTTAATGGGCAAAATTTAAGATGAGCACAACTCATGGAAGCTTTTGAATGCTACGCTAAGGAGTTCAGACTATTTTATATGAAACAGGCGTGTATTAAGGATTTGGAGGAAGTGAAATTTATGATAGGATTTGTGTTCTAGGAAAATTATTGATCATATAAAGCATGAATTAGAGCTATAATTCATACTAATATGTGCATGGATCTATTCTCAGTGCTTTTCTACATAAAGAATTTTAAAGGAAAGGTAGTGAACCCAGAACTCCTTATGGACCCATTAATGAGTTTCCAAGTGGTTTGGATAAATTCTAACTTTCATTATGAAGAAAAATTACTGTTTTTCAAACTGTGTGTGCATTGATGTTGGAGATTTATAAGCATGACAAAAGGGTTCTGTTTGAAAAAAAAAGCAAATAAGTACTGTCTTTAAACCTCAGAGAAAATAAATTAGTAGAGAAAAATTTCTCAATTAACTCATTTTCCATATTTGTTTTAAATTTTGGCACTTGCTCCAGCTTAAGCATTAACACGAGTTGACATACACAAACACACACACACAACATAAGCAAAACTATATTAATGGAAAAATTCAGAAACAAAATTTCATAAAAATGTGTATGTATGTGTTTTTGAGAGGTGGAGACCTAAATTATTTGATATAGTCACTTTTGGATAAGATATATTTTTACAATTTGTTAATTGCTGGTACTTAACTGTACTCTATAGAAATTGAATATTATTTTTATGGAAATCCCAAAATAGAAGTACAAATTAAAATCCACAGTATAGTTTTCCACACTATCAGGCTGACAATGTTAGCCTTCTTAATTGAAAGTGCTCCGTTCTATTATTTAATCAAATAGAAGTATTTTATTGATGCATGAAATATTTTTGTTATATTCATGTTACTTATTTCCCTGAATATTTTGAATGCGTATTTTTAAAATGAATTATATAAGCACTAGTTTTTCCAAATACTAAATACTAGAGCTACAGAAGTTTAGATAATAAAATGTACCTTTATGTCTATGATTTTGCTGGGGGAGGAAAGAAATTTGCTGGGTTTTCCCTGATTTCAAATGTGTTTACCTATTTTATTAACTTTTGTAGCCATAAGAACAGTGTGTATCACACAACTGGCTATTTTAGAATAGAAATGACTCTTAAAGATCATTATCTGTTCCAGAGGTTCATGGAGTACGTTCTTCAGAGTAACAGTTCTAAGCAATACACCTTGCAAGAGGGTCCCGTTGTCAAGTGTATTTCAGAAAGAGTAGATTAAGATGTATAAAATAATAATAATAATAATAATAATAATAAACCATTGCCATCTGGTCGATTCCGACTCATAACGACCCTGTAGGACAGAGTAGACTGCCACATACGGTTTCCAAGGAGCACCTGGTGGATTCGAACTGCCGACCTTCTGGTTAGCAGCCCTAGCTCTTAACCACTAAGCCTCCAGGTTTCTCACATAAAAACAAAGCACTCTAAAGTCTCTTACAACAAATGTTTACCTTTCATTCACATTCCATATTCATTGGGAGTTAACTGTTACTTCGCTTTATGTCAGGAAACCCTCGTGGCATAGCGGTTAAGTGCTACAGCTGCTAACCAAAGGTTCAGCAGTTCAAATCCTCCAGGCGCTCCTTGGAAACTCTATGGGGCAGTTCTACTCTGTCCTATAGGGTCGCTATGAGTTGGAATCGACTCGACGGCACTGGGTTTTGGGTTCGCTTTATGTCGTCTTCTTTTCATGACACAAGCTGAAGGCAGTTCCTATGTGGAATATTGCTGATATCTTGGTGAGCTACACAACAGTTCTTAAATTCTTTGCATGTGACACTCAGAGATTTCTAGCTGTCTACCTAAAACTGGAGCTCTTCTTCCACAAGTAGAGCTGTCACTGGGAAATACTTGTGTAGTCATGGAGGCATTTTTAGTTTCCAACCCTCCCTTCCCATAAGATGCAGCTATATGACTCAGTTCTAGATGATGAAGTATAGATGGCAGTGATGTATACCACTACAGGCGTCACTTATAAAATCCCCAACGTAGTACTCTCCTCTCTTTCCAGCTGAATGTAAAAATCAAGGAAAGCTACACTTTGAAGATGACAAAACTCGTCTGCACAGATCTCGGAACAGCCCCCTACCCTGGTTCATGTCAGCCTTGCTATGGCCAATGAATTATTAGCAGAAGTGGTGTGTGCTACATAAAGGCAAAATATAGAAGATCCAGTGTGTATGTCACCATAATGCCCTTGATTTGGATAACTAGCCCCCTCTTTTCCTGTAAGATTAGGAATACCCAGGGTCAAGACCTACTTATCTATTTTGTTAAACCGTTACAATTTGGGAGCTTATTTATGTTAACTAGTGTTACCCTAACTAATAGCACTTAACAAAAGCTATGAGAAATTCTCAATTAAAGGGTCATTTTTATCAGTGTTTAATCAGGATTTCCCAAACTAATTGACAATGGAATCCATAACACTAGCATCTTTGAAATTAGTGTCATTTGTGTAATACCTTGGTAAATATCCATCTAGTCAGACTACTTCAAAGATTAATTGTATGCTATTTCTGCTGCACAAAAATTTGGAATAGTGGACAAAATGTGCTTTTTATGTAGAAAGAATGAGGAAGACAAAAAGTATTATGGAAATACCAAAAAAAAAAGATAATTCTTCATAATCCCCCATCGGTGGAACCAAAAATATTTCCAGAAGTGTATCTAGAGGAAAAGAAGGGAGAATGTGTCCTCACGGTAGTCATTAGTAGTAGCCAGGCACCATGCCATTCTTCTGGCCTCAGGCTGATGGAGTTTCTGGTTTATGTGGCCCTTTCTGTTCTTGGGCTCATATTTTCCTTGTGTCTTTGATGTTATTCATTCCCCTTTGCTCCAGGTGGTTTGAGAACAATTGATGCATCTTAGATGGCCGCTTGCTAGCTTTTAGACCCTGGACATCACTCACCAAAGTAGGATACAGAACGTTTTCTTAGTATATTTTGTCATGCCAGTTGAACTAGATGTCCCCTGAAACCATGGTCCCCAGATCCCTACTCCTGCTACTCTGTCCCTCAAAGTGTTTAGTCATATTCAGGAAACTTCTTAGCTTTCGGCTTAGTCCAGTTATGCTGACTTCCCCTGTATTGTGTGCTGTCCTTCCCTTTACCTAAAATAATTCTTGTCTACTTATCTAGTTAGTGAATACCCCTCTCCCTCCCCTCCCTCCACCCTCATAACCATCAAAGAATATTTTCTTCTGTGTTTAAGCCTTTTCTTGAGTTCTTATAACGGTGGTCTCATACAATATTTGTCCTTTTGCTACTGACTAATTTCACTCAGCATAATGCCTTCTGGATTCCTCTATGTTATGAGATGTTTCACAGGCTCATCGTTGTTCTTTATTCCATTGTGTAGTGTCCCATCTTGTGAATATACTATAATTTGTTTATCCATTTATCCGTTGATGGACACCTTGGTTGTTTTATGTATTTTCTGATGATTCTTGAGAATAAAAATGAGACAGAATAATTCCACATACCTACAGTATGTCTGAATCCTTTTGTTTCTATTATGAAGTGCCATGTTGAAATGTTATTGACTTTACATTGATTGGTGGGAAGAGAAATAATAATAACACATTTGTGTAATGTTTTGCAGTTTATTAAGCATTTTCAAATATAATTTTGTCTCTTCCAGTGAAGCATTAAGAAGACTTCTATTAAGAGACAAGAAAACTGAGATTGAGAGAATAAAACCTCTCTTAAACCAGTTGCCTTCAAGTCAGTTCTGACTCCTGGCAACCCTATGTGTGTCAGAGTAGAACTGTGCTCTACAGGGTTTTCAGTGACTGATTTTTTGGAAGTAGATTGCCAGGCCTTTTTTCTGAGGCAACTCTGAGTGGACTCAAACCTCCAACCTTTTGGTTAGCAGCTGAGCACATGCGTACCACCCTTAAAACCAAAAACCAAACCCATTGCTGTTGAGTCAATTCCAACTCATAGCGACCCTGCGTGGACTCCATGAATTTTAGACACTGTATTCAAATATAGGTATTCTTACCTTGCATCAAATGTTAAAAGGAGCTTATTGTGAAAATCTAAGCTTGATTACCTGCTTTAAACATTAACCATATCCAAGCTAACTTGCTAGCCTACACTAATCATATACTATGCCTATTATGTCTCTCCTTATCCAGGCTCAACAATGTCATTCTTAATGTTCCCCTCTCTCCTTTATTCAATTTGTCATCCAAACTCCAGGTTCTTTCGGTAACTACCTCTTCCACATATCCTTTTTTTCCAAGTATGTATTATAATTGAGAATTTATCATTTCACACCTGAATCACTGAAATAGTTTGTAAATGAATCTCATTCCATTAGTCTGATCACCTATACATTCTAGGGCATATATTACCAGGCTCAACACTTGGGTACCCAACTCAACAATCTATTTTTCATTTCCTATATAATTAAGGATAACTTCCTGTCTATTGTGGTCATGAAAAGTCCTCCATAATTAGTCTCACTTTAATTGTCCAATTTTATTATTTCAGTTGAAGAAGACTTCACAGTGGTTCTCATTCTGTATATCCTTCTGGTACAGGCTTTCATACCGAAACCCTCAATTCTCTATTCTCAAAGTCTCATAGCCTCAGTGATGATATCATAACCTTGGTCTTTATATTTTTTCAGCCTAAGTCTATGAATCTTGACTCACTGATGAGCCTGTAAACTCTTAAACCACAGAAACTATATCCCGAAGTTTTTTCTTTGTCCTTTTAGCAACTGATAGATATATATTGAATTGAAGTAAATTAAAATTGTGGTGATTTGGATTCTCAGTAGATAATAATTCTTCTGGTGTTCTTATTAGGAGTAAGAATCTTATTAGGTGGTTTATTACCATCTTTACTCAAATATTTATTAGCTAAAATATGACAGGCCTACATTATATCCTGGGGAAATAACAATGGATATTTGTCTTTGAGATATGTCCTTTATTCAAATGTAATATTATGAAAGATCAAATGGTGTATTTAATATAAAAATATGCAAAACTCAAATTAATTATTATTAAATAATAATAAAATTACAAAGTATACATTACTTTATATGTACATTTGAACATGAATCTAACATGTGTACTATTCCTACATCTTCATTCCAGTAAGGTTGAATTGTATGTTTAAATCACACATATGACAATTTGAATGTGCAGAGGAAATGTAACTCCTTTAATTTTCCGGTAATTAATCTGGTCTTAAGGTTCTCCTCTTCATGGATTAATAGGGGAGAAAATTAACCAAAAATCTGATTGAGTAATCAAAAAGCTGATTCATATAATACTCATGATTTCATTTGTTTAAGAATATATAGGCTCTTGGATAAACCCCTCTACCCTACTTGTCACCCTAAGATAATGTTTTGGTTCATGGGGCAAGATATAGCTGACATGACCAGAAGGCAGAAAGGGAGGATTTGGGAATCCTGGGTGTGACGTTCTCTGTCACCTTTGCCCTTGCCTCCACTTAGGCTGCATGTCCTGATGCTAAGGTCCCTACTGAAACTTGTAACCTAGCCCCTTTGTACTTGCTTGGACTTGATAGGCTTCTCTGGCTGACTGCTATTCACTTAGTTATTGTTGACACTATAAAATCCAAAACCTGTTGCTGGCAAATCAATTCCAACTCCTAATAACCCTATAGGACAGAGAACTTCTCCATAGGGTTTCCAAGGTAATCTTTATGGAGACAGACTGCCACATCTTTCTTCCACAGTGCAGCTGGTGGCTTCCAACCATCAACCTTGTGGTTAGCAGCCAAGCCTATAACCACTGTGACACCAGGGCTCCCTTGACACTCTTACTTGGTTACCCATTGCCCCCAAGTGGATTCCGACTCCTAGTGACCCTATAGAACAGAGTAGAACTGCCCCATAGGTTTCTAAGGAGCACCTGGTGGATATGAACTGCTTACCTTTGGGTTAGCAGCCAAATTCTTAACCACTATGCCACCAGGGTTTCCGTTGACACTGTTAAAAAAAAAAAACCGTTGCGCTCAAGTAAATTCCGACTTATAGTGACCCTGTAGTACAGAGTAGAACTGCTCCATAGGGTTTCCAAGGAGTGCCTGGTGGATTTGAACTGCTGACCTTTTGGTTAGCAGCAGTAGCTCTTAACCACTACGCCACCAGGGTTTCCGTTGACACTATAGACCTCTCTAAAATTTGGCTGAGATTAAGGTGATCTCAGCTCAACAACACATCACTTAAAGATGCCTTATTTCTCATTCCCATAAGCCTCTCTGGCAAGCTCCCTAAACAGACTCAGTTAATTCTGGAGACAAGAATGCCTCAGGAATGCAACATTTCAATGTCTCCCTTTGCCTGATCATGCTGCCCAGACAAATTTACCTCAGGTTGGTCCAAGAGATCTCCTCTCAGACTCTAACAAGGAGTAGGGAAGGCTGGGAAATGTTCCCTTCTACCCTAAGCATTACTCTTACATGGCCCAGAGAAGGAAAACATTGGCAGACCTTAATTATGCTCCTTTGCATCCCTCTTCTTTCTTCCTTCTCCTTTCCACTAATCTCCAAGATTGGAAAGAGAAAGCTTTTCTTTTCTTATCCTCCGTCTTCCAGACTTGAGCTAGGCCAGTGATATCTCCTTTACTGTGGGAGAATTCTATGAACATGGGTCATGCAGGCTTGGCTGGTGATAAAGTAGGAAATAAACAAATCTGGAAAATTGTCTTTCAAGATAATAGCCTGTCTTACTGTTAATTCTATTTTGATTTTCAAAAGCTGAATATGCCAAACACTTTTGTCGTTCTCTTTGATTGCCTTCTGGAACATTTTTAACATGTCCTGCCTACTCCTGTCCTTCCTCACACACAAACCCAGAAAGATGAATGTCCTGGTCCAAGAAAGTGAAGGTCATGTACCCAGGAAGGAAAAAAAAAAAGAAAATCATATTAAAATTAAAACTATTATCCTTGTTAGGAAGGGTTTAAACATATAATGTATGGTTTCATATTCGCACTTTTAAGATTGAAATTTTCTATACTGTACTTAACTCTAAAAACACTCTCCTATTTCATGCCCATTATTCAAAATCACCTCCTCTCTCAAATTCCTCTTTAAAACTTCTCTGAAACCTTTTATAAGAAGGAAGCCTGAAGGTCTTTTCTAAAAGACAAGAAAGTAGGTTGAATTTAAATAAAAGAAAAAGATAGACCAAGCATATGTGAAGAACAAATTAATAAGCACATCTCTTTCAAGTAGCTTCCTCCATGGAGTTTTTACATTTTAACTCCTTGTTTTATTTTATCTTTAGTGTGAAGCTAGTCTTCATGGATTGTAATTTTTTTTCATTTTGAAATACATCAAATTCATTTCAACCTGTACTAATAGTAGTAAATTTAAAATAACATGCCAGTAAATGTTACATTGAATTTCCTTCTTACCCAAATGGAGATAATAATGCCTTTTCCCAGAACTTCTCGAGGAATCTATGAGGATAAAATGGATAAAGTTTTATGATGATTTAAGCTTATTAGGGAAACAATGTGAAGTATACTATTTCACAGCTCTTTAGAGCTCCCACTTCCTTAGGCTAGTTTCTAATTCACCATCCTTGTAGACTTTGGGCTTCTCGATTTCACACATTCTTCATATCTGAGTGTGAGATAGATTGTTTGTGTTGTAAATAGGTTTGTTAAATAGTTAATAGCATGCCAGCAGAAAGCTAAGCAAATAAATACAAAATTAAGAATTGTATGGTTTTTGCAATTTCGGTTTTTATTGCAGACAAAATTGTGTAGAATATTGTGCAATATTCAAATTGTTCTCCTTTGTTCCCCTTTTTATTTTTATTATTATCTTCTGTCCAGAAATAAATTTTTTATATCACTGACATAATTTATGGAATAATATTCAAGTCCTAAGCTTTCACAGCAAGTTGTGCTAATTCTGAAAGCTACTGATAAATACCAGGTTATAACAAGGAAAATGTGGTTTCTGATTTCAAGTTTCATGTGGGGCCGAACGCATTCACATCTTGCTTTTTCACAATAGAGAAATATGGACAATTGTATAGTATATTATATGACATATTTCTTATAATGTATCCCAAGGAGTTTTAAATAACTTGACGAAAAAACAGATACTGCACCTTTAATATCTCGACAAATTAAAGAACAACATAATCACCACAAGGAATGATACAAATACTGCACTCCAAAGGAAACCTCAAGTGTCCTACTGCTTCAAGCAGATTCATAAACCAGAGCTCTAAAACTGTACATATTTCATAAAGCCCCAAAACATACAGAGCATGATTTTTTTTTTTTTTTTTGTCCTCTTGGGAGCTATCTCACATCGGCTGAGATGGAAGTCAGGGAAGTGAATGTAGACCTGCCTTTGCTTTTTTTTTCCCCCCTTATTAGAGAAACAAGATGTTAAAAATCTGCCTCTTTCCCTGGCTGGTCTCAGTTTCAGATAAAAGAACTGAATCAGATGTATAAATATTGGCAGCCTCCAAAATTGTGCTTCATCCTGAGCCCGCCGGGCGTGGAAATGAGTGTGCAAGCCTTTCCCAGTCAGCCTGGAGGGGTTGGTCTGGCAGAGCTCAAATCTCTGGCGAACAACGGGCTGCAGCTCTGATGAAAATAAATGTTAAATAAATCCTGAATTATTTAGAAATATGCGTCTGACTTTTCTAACACCAGTGTCTTTGTACCAAGGCTGTGTAAATGTGCCCACCTCAGCGGTATCAGACGACACTGTGGGGCATTCAGTTTTCCATCTTGCCCTGCAGAACCTCTCGATCTGGTGCCTGCAAACTGCGTGCACGCGTCCTCACAGCGCCACTTTCATAAGCGACGCAGGAGAGGAGAGGATGTTTGTTTGAGCATGATGAAACCCAAATAGCCATTATTTATGCGTTATTTTCCTCACTCCTCCCCCCCCCAAAAAAAAAAAAAAAAGCCTTCCACAAAAGCACGGAAAAACTGTTTTGGTTTGCATTTTTCTAGTTAGTAAGTGATGACTTCGTATGAAAAAAAGTTATATTTAAAATATAAGATTACCTAGATAACCCCCTTTCATGCTCTCTACTATCTCTTCCTAGTCTCCCTCCCATGTGCTCTGCTACACACGCCTGTTCTGTATGTTCTTTCCCCATATTACATCATTCAGATTGCTGTTCAAATGTCTCGCCAACTCTTCTCTGTCCATTTTGTTTTTCTGTATCCTTGACACTGTTTATTTTCTTCGTAACATTTATTGCAGACACTGTATTTATACAACTTTAAGTATACTTCAATTTTTTCTTGTACTGTGACTAAAATGTAAGTTTCACGATGGCAGTGACTTTGCCTCTTTTATTGACAAGGGTATCCCCTGTCCAAAAAACCAGATCTGTTGCCATGGAGTTGATCACAACTCACAGTCACACTATAGGACAGAGTAGAACTGCCCCATAGGGTTTCCAAGGCTATAATCTTTATGAAAGCAGACTGCCACATCCTTCTCCTGTGGAGTGGCTGGTGGGTTTGAACCGCAGACCTTTCAGTTAGCAGCCAAGCACTTAACTACTGCGCCACCAGGGCTCCTTGCATATATTGTAGGTGCCTATAAATTACTGTTTATTGAATGAGTTCTGATGGTAAAAGTAGAGATGAATTGAATACAGATTATACAAAGATCTGGTAATACTGTATGAATCTAAAAATAATAAAGAAACTATTGTATACATTTTGAGAATGTCTATTCAATATCACACACACACACACACACACACACACACACACACAAAGCCAGAGAACATTTCCATAATGCTAGTTTTACATCTGTTCTTTTTTTTTTCTTTAAATGAGAGATCGTTGGATAAGGTACAAGATGAATATGCTTTGTATTGAGTTCTACTTATTAGTAAAAAATGTTAAAGCAAATATCTAATGCAGCCAGCAAAGACCTTTTATGTTTGAAATAACATAATTTAAAAATATTTCTGCAAATTAAAGTCCTTAATTCTTGCAAAAGTTTTCAAATGTTTTCCTACCTAAGATGGTATAAGGATAATTAGTGATACATTCTGGGGTAAACCTTCCCATCACTGGTGTATGGATGGTGTGAAATGATCAGTGAGACATATGGAGGTTGATGTTACTACTGACATGGGTTGGCCTGGCAAACACAGCAATGTTAATAATAGGTCACCAGATACCTCAGAGGTCTTTATGGTTGTTCTTTCTTGCAGTCGTTCTCTCCTCTCTGTGCTTATTTTGCAGAGACAAATTTAAATTATTTACAGGTTAGCATTGCAGGGACACAGGCTGGGGTCTGTTCTCACTGAGGAAAATGCCAATGCTCAAAAGATTTTCATCAATTCTCAGTGCTTACTTGCAGAATGTTTTTAGTCTGTAGCAATTCATATAAGCAGCTACAATATCATCTTTCCGGGACATTTATTGTGTAGGCCTGTTTCTCACAGGATCTTAGAAAATGTCTTTTTGATGATCATTGAGCTGTGATCATTTGACATACTAAGATTTAAAGGATAAGTTCAAGTAGGTTATCACTGGGCACACCCTATTTTTTAAATGTTCTGATATTTGTCAGTTCAAGTTTATGCAGAAAATGCAAATACCTCACTGAGACTTATTTATTATATTTGCAAGACAATATTCTGTGAGGAGTGCTATTCATAAGCACATCTGCATAATGTTTTACAGACTCAGATAACTGATTACAGATATCAGCAATATCTTTATATTTTATACATTGTAAGCATGAAAGTCACATAGCCCAGTAAATAAATTATGGAAAAATGTAAAAGATGCCCAGAATCCCATTATGTTACTATATTAATGTTAGTGTGTTGATGTATTTTCTTCCAGTAATTCATCTGATGTAACTTATACTGTTTATCAGCATATATATAATTTTGTAACTGGTCTTAGTTGCTTAACATCACGTCATAAATACTTCTCATGTCCCTACGTAGTGTTTCACCATCATTTTGCTTGTGGAATAATCACATCAAGGGTATGTACTTCACCATTGCCATTGTGGGATATCTAGTGGAGTTTCAATATGCTGCTACAAGTAGTGCAGTGATGAATATCTTTGTCCTTAAAGATTTTTTTCTATACTTTGGATTACTACTTCTGCAGGCTAGATCCCCAGAAGGGGAATTATTGAGTCAGCAGATAGAAATATTTTTATCAAACTTGACACAATGTTACTAAATAACTTTACCAAATGGTCAAAACTATTTATAATGACACCAGCAATGCATAAGTGCCAATTTCATGATACTTTTGCCATAACAATTATCATTATAATTTATTGATTTATTAATTTGAATTTCTTTAGGTAGTAACAAATTGGTAAAACTAAATATCTTTTCATATGCTTCATTTCTAGTTTCTTTGTGTGTGATTTTTCTGACATGTTATTTGTTTATATTATTACCATTATGTTGGTTACTTTGTGCATATATATTGTTATTTCCTTGGATTTCTGCATTGAAATTTCTTGGTATCAAGCATATAGACACTGAAGGTAATTTCTGGTCATTTTCTATAATCACTTCATATAGATAAAGATAATATATTTGTCCAATACCTGGATCATTTTTCTACTTGTTTCTACTATTTTATATAAACAAGTTAAAAATGTTTATGTATTAAAATATTTTCATGAGTAATTTCTTATTCACCTTAATGCAGAAAACGTCAATCCTTCCCATAAGGTTCCATCTTCTGTGTCCTCACATTTAATTTTTAAAATTCACCTAGGTCTTTTTCTGTTATATGATATGAAGCTAGAATTTTTTAACCGTATTTTGAATAAGTTCTTCCAACATAATTCAAGCTTGTGATCAATTTGTCTTGCCTGTATTATCAGCTGTGAAAAATCTATGAGCCAAAGAATCTATTTGCTCATGTTCTCACTTCAAAAATACCTCCTATTCTGTTCCAATGGCTTAATTGCATATTCTAGTGTTTGACTCACAGATCTTTAACTATTACAATTTACAATAGTTAACCCTTTCTAATTACACTTTAAAAAAAAATTTTCCTTTATAATTTCCCAAATTATATCTCTCAAATAAAACTCAGAATCTTTTTAAAATGTTTTACTTTGTAACAAATAGAATCCAGTTGTTCTGAGGAGAGAGATTAGAATATTCAAAAACAATAGCTCCTGCTCTCTTATTGCGTAATTTTTTAATTGGCCAATATATTTTTGTACAAGAAAGTATGTAGTGTATATTTATGAAAATGATAATTAAAAAAACATAAATGCATTCATCAAGTTTAGGAAATTGAACCATACCACTACCTTCCAAACTTTGTACTTCTTTTCCTAATTGTTTTTCTCTTTCTCCAACCAGAGGTAAACACGTTGACTTTTGTGATAGTATTTCTTTTCTCTTCCTTATAGTTTTACTACCCAGATTTGAAATCTCAAACATGATTAATTTTGACTTCTTTTAAACTCTGTGTAAGTGTTCTTAAGTCCTTGTTCTTTTAACATAATATTAAGTTTGAGGGATTCATTCATGTTTCCCCATGCTACTGTGTTTCACTCATTTTCTTGCTACATAGTATTCCTTTGTTGAATATACATAATTTATCCATCCTACTCTTGATGAAATTTAGGTTGCTTTCTCTTTGTAGCAATTATGAACAAGGCTGCTATAAACATCCTTTGGCGTGTCTCCTGGGGCGTATGGGTAAGAGTTTCTCAAAGTTGTACACCTAGTAAAGAAATGGATTACTGGATATTGATAAATTGTTGTCCAAAGTGTTTGTTCTGTTTCCTCAATAATGCTGGTATTTTCAGACCTTTTATTTCCCAAACTTCTAGATGTAAAATGATAAATCATTGTGGTTTTAATTTATATTTCACTGATATAAGGTTGTTAGTATATTTATATTTTTGGGGGATCTTTGTTATTTTTTCCTAAACGTTCTACTCAAATCATCCTTTTCTTTTAAAGCTGATTTTTTAGGAACTCCTTATATTCTAAATACTAGTCCTTTCCAGGTATATGTAACTGATGACTTTTGATGAGCACATCTTCATTTTATATAGACAATTTATCAATTGTTCTTTTATGGTTACTGTTTTTCTGGGTCTTATTTAAAATATTATTTCCCACACTCAAGGCAAGTTTAGATTTTTCATCCACCTGTAATCAATATTTGTGGATAATTAGAAGTTTTTTCTCTTTTTTCCAGAATCATTCATTGTAAAGACTTTCTTTACCTATTGCTTTTCAATGCCGCCTTCATCACTTATCAACAGTCCATATATGCATTAAGGAGGCTTTGTGGTGCAACAGTTAAGCACTTGGCTGCTAACGGAGAGATCTGAATCTACCCAGTGTTTTTATGGGAGAAGACCTAGCTATCTGTTCCTGTAAAGATTACAACATAGAAAACCCCATGAGACAGTTCTACTCTGTCACATGGGGTCACTAGGAGTCAAAATCAATTAGATGGCACCTAAAATAACAACTACATGTGTTCCTCTGTTTCTGGGCTCTATATTTATTTATTGGTTTTTCTCTCCTTTGGTCATCATTAAACTTTCACAAATACTATAGCTTTAAAATAAGCTTTGATATCTTTAAGTTTTAGCTGCTCCCGCATTTTCTAAAAGTATCTAGGCTATAATTGGCCCTTTGCTCTTCTGTTTTAGAATTCTCATATAATTTCCTACCCCCCCTAAAAAAGACTGGCATTTTGACTGAGATACTATTGAATCTGTATATTGTATAGATGTACTCCTTTACAATATTGAGTCTTCCAATCTAAAAGTATGCATATCACTCCATTTTTAATAATGTTAGTAATTTTAATAAATGTCTTTATTGACTGTAAATAAAGTTTTGTATTTTTTCATAAGAGTCTTCCACATCTTGAACTACATCTTGCTGAAGGAGGTGATAAATGATCAGATCCTGGATATATTTTGAAGTTAATAACACAGCATTCCTTTCCTGATAAGTTGAATGTATAGACTGAGAAAAAGAGATTTTGGCTTAAGCAACTGCACAGGAAGATTTGCCATTAAGTTACATGTGGAAGCTGTAGTGAAAAAGGTTTTTAGAGAAATTCCAGAAGTTCAGTTTTATACATGTTGAATTTAAGTAATCTTCAAGATTACTTAAAAAAAAAATTTTTTTTTTTTCAAGAGGACTTGCAAGAGGAAATGTCAAGTAAACTTTAATATATGAATTTGGGGTTTGTGAAAGAGGTCATAATTAGAGGTATAAATTTTGGGGATGTATCAATCAAGAAGATTTCAAGAGAGGTTTAATAGAAGTATTATTTTAACAAGAAGTTAATAGGGTTAGGAAAACTACAAGAAATAATTAACAATAGGTCACTACTGACCCCAAAGCCTGAAGGAGCGAGAAGAGGAAGTGGTTATAGAACTCTGAAGAGAGCCATGCCTATTTGTCTATCTATTTATCTATAATCTATCTCATGGTTTCAGTTTTATTGTTTGGTGACTCCAGTTATGGGTGTGTTGTATCTCCCTTGCACTTCTGTGCATGTCTTTTGCATCCATCAATTTCTCTCTAAACCTTTTTATTCTCTTTAATTTTGCTTCTTTTTCTTCATTTTTCTCATTCTCTTTAATTTTGCTTCTTTTTCTTCATTTTTCTCATACTATTCTCTGTGTATTCTACTGAAGTTTCCATGGTGTCTGTTCTCCCTTGCGCTTCTTGTAATATAGTGCTTATTTCTTAAATGATTTTGCCTTCTGCTTCTATTTCTTTTCTGAATTATCTCATTTCTCTTTTCACATCCTCCTGTTTCTGTTTTTCCCTGAATTCCTATATTTTTGCATTGCATGTTCCTGCATAGCAATGATTTTGTTTTGTTTTGGTTTTAGTTCATGTTGGGGGTGTTTCATCATGTTTTTTATCTGCCTAGTGAAAATATTTTACTGGTGAAATTTCAACCCATGTAGGAAATGCATACTGCTGTTTTTCTTACTTTTCCTTATCATTTCTTTGTATAGAGTCAGATAATGTTAAATGTTGCTTCTTATAATACTGCAGATACTTTTTTAATAGGTAGTTTATCTAATTCATATTTAAATAAAATGGATTTTCCTAGACTACCACAGGGTGATGTGGAATACAAAAGCAAAGATAGTTCTTCAAGCTTCAAAATTGTGCTAGATGTCTCCCCCTGTTCAGGTCATTCTCCAACTTTCTCCACTTTGCTTTCTGCCTCATCATGTTGACCTGTATTGACTTTGATCACCATTTGGATTTGGCCCAAGTAGAGTTCCTGTGAGAGAGTGGAATGAGGGAGAACAGTGAGTTCAGAAGGTTCATTCCTCTGGATCCTTCACTGTGGAGTCATAAGGGTTGGCTGCATCCTTTGTTAAAGTCATAGCTCATCTCAAGGTATCCCTCTCTGTAAGACTCTCTTCTTTGGGTCCTGGAAACTGCTACTTCATGTAATCCTCCAGGCCACGGATGATAACAGTTTTAAAATAGTATACATTTTTGACAAGGATCCCTTTAGTAAAAATGGCCCTGAAATTATTCATTTTGAATAGGACTCTTATTGATACATCAACTCTACTTCTCGCTCTTATAGCAAATGACTTCCTCGACTCACTTATCTCTAGGAGATCTCCTATGTCCCACCCTGGGCTTCTCAGATGTCTTTAACTGTGGATTTAGTTCCTATTACATAAATTCTAAGAGCTTCCCTGGTTCATTACCTGTTTCTTCCAACTGCTAAGCCATCCCATATGTTTCCAATAAATTCCATTTTGCTTAAAATAGCCATTCTCATCTTTTCTTGCTTGCAAAAGTAAATAGTAACTTTTAAATGTACTTATAGTTAACGAGACTGCATTTTCTTATTGCATCCAACATCCATGTAGAACAGTTAGTGAGATTTACTATTCAATAAAGCCATGATCATAGATGCCAATGATTGTTACATCACAGAACCTAATCCTCTGATTACATTGGAACTTTTAACCAGTGCAGCATGGTTAAAAAGAAAAAGAAAGTAATAAATGTTGCTTATTTTGATAATGCTGCAGATGTTTTTAATGGGTGGTTTTATTCACAATGAACCCCATAATTGGTTTAACTATATTACCTTTAATGGTGGGCAGTAAAATTGATACTTCAGTTTATCAAACACATCATAGCTTTTATGATCTTACTTTACTTTGGATGATCCTGACATATGAAGACAGTCCACTAATGAACATTTGTTGGATTTTGAATGTATCCATTCTGTTTTCAAACTTCTAAATATAGTCTTACTCAAAGTTACATTCATTATGTTCTCAATGTATTTTTCTGTCCTAGAATTCTCTGGAGAATAAGTGATTCCCTTAGGGAGGGAAGAAGAAAGACACATGTCTGTTAAAATGAACTGATTCAATATTTTAGAGGCTAGTATTATTATACCCACATTAATTCTTAAAATTTTATCTCAAGAAAAGTAGCTAATATTGCCTTTCACTTAATTAGTTCTCAAAGCATAATAGAGTGAGTAAAAATATCAATCCAAAAATGATCAATATAATTAAAATGCTATGGATATAGGGTGTCAGTAATTTGTCCTAAACAGTGAGTTTTAATATTTTTAAGAGGAAATATTCTCTGAAATCTTAAAAAGCATTAGTCATAGCCCTAAGTGGGAGTTTTGGTGTGTCATGAACAATAATTTGAATTTAAGATTTTTTTTTCCTAATGGATTTAACAAAATGTGTTATTTCTATACAATGGAATAGTATTAAGCAATAAAAAAAAAGAGTGAAATACAAATATACACAACAACATAGTTGTGTTGTTTTTGTTAGGTGCTGTCAAGTCAGTTCCAACTCATAGCGATCCTATGCACAACAGAATGGAACACTGCTTAGTCCTGTACCATCCTCACAATCATTGCTAAGTTTGAGTCCATTGTTGCAGCCACTGTATTACTCTATCTCACTGAGGGTCCTCTTCTTTTTCTCGGACTCTCTGCTTTACCAAGCATGATGTCCTTCTTTAGGGACTGGTCCCACTTCTAAGGAACATTCTTGCTGCACTTCTTTGAAGACAGATTTGTTCATTCTTCTGGCAGTCCATTGTATACTCAATATTCTTCACCAACACCATAATTCAAATGCATCAGTTCTTCTTTGGTCTTCCTTATTCATTGTCCAGCTTTCGGATGCATATGAGGTGGTAGAAAATACCATGGCTTGGGTTGGGCGCACCTTAGTCCTCAGAGTGCCATCTTTGCTTTTTAACACTTTAAAGCAGTCTTTTGCAGCAGATTTGTCCAATGCTATACATCATTTCATTTCTTGACTGCTGCTTCCATGGGTGTTGATTGTGGATCCAAGTAAAATGAAATCCTTGACACAACTTCAGTCTTTTCTCCATTTATCATAATGTTGCCTACTGGCCCAGTTGCGAGGATTTTTGTTTTCTTTATGTTGAAGTGTAATCCATACTGAAGGCTGTGGTCTTTGATCTTCATCAGTAAGTGCTTCAAGTCCTCTTCACTTTCAGCAAGCAAGGTTGTATCATCTGCATATCACATGTTGTTAATGAGTCTTCCTCTAATCCTGTTGCTGTGTTCTTTTTCATAGAGCCCAGTTTCTTGAATTTTTTGCTCAGCATACAGACTGAATAAGTATGGTGAAACATGAAGGAATCTCAAAATAATTATGCTGAGTGAAAGAAGACAGATCAAAAAGATTACTTATTGTATCATTCTATTTATATAAAATTATAGAAAATGCAAACTTATTTATAAGGACAGAGAGTAGATCAGTGACTGACTTAGGAAAGAGAAACTATAAAGGGATACAAGGAAATTTGTTCATTATATTGATTCTGGTGATGGCTTCTCAGAATATCCATGCATTACAACTCACCAAATTATACACTTTACATGTGTATACTTAATGCATGTCAATTATACCTCAACAAAGCTATTAAAGACAAAAAATAAAAGAAAGATTTCCATTAGCAAACATGAAGGAGTAGTTGATTTTAGACTCAATGTCTTATTGAAATAAGTGTCTGTCAAACCTGGATAGAATATATAAAACAACTGTTTGCAGGGATTCAAAAGCATTCATGGGAGAAGGTAAGCACACAAAAGTGAGCCTCACATTTATTCCAGCTATCTCTCTAAGGGTATTCTCCAAAATATTACCAAAGAAATAGAATTCAGAGAGCAGCAGTTTCATTGGGTGAAGGATGCAAAGATTCAATTTGGGGGCTGCTAAAGCAGTTGAAATTTTAAGGATAGAATACTGCAGAAAAGGAAGTCATGTTGTGTGAAAAATTTCCCCTCCACCCTTCACCAATCTTAAAGCTGCATGTGCACAGGGCAAGCCTCTGAGAGACCTAACCAAGAACATTTGCTAGGAAATTGAGAACTCAGCAGAGATTTCAGAAACCACACAATGTTGGAGAATCAATGAATATCAGCTCTAGGCAGAGTAGAGACCTTGATGAACAGCTTGGGCATTCAGTTAAGATCCCAGAAAAGCTACTCTCTATGATCAAGGGCAACACACCGGGAGGAAGGGAACTAGAACCACTCTATCAAATCCTACAACCAAATTCTGACAGGATCAAGGTGATCTGCCTCTCAGAGAAAAACTCAACACTCTTTAGAGGAAAATAACATAGTCCAGAATTCTAAAGTGTACCATCCACAATGCCTAGCGTGCACACACACACACACACACACACAAACTATACAGAGTAAGAAAAATTGATCGGTAAAAAGAGAGTTGAAAAATTAATAGAGGCAGAAGTAACGATGATCCAGATGCTGAAGTTGGCAGGCAAGAATTCAAAATAACTGTGATTTATATATTTAAAACAGTAGCAAAAAATTTTAAAAATGGATAAAAATTGAATATTTCAGGAGAGAATTGAATCTATAAAAGAGAATCAAATAGATATTTCAGAATTGTGAAATATAATATCTGACATTAAGAGGTTGTTGGACAGGCTTAACAGCAAAATAGACAGAGGAGAAGAAAGATTAATGAACTCAAAGACAGGAAAAAAGAAAATAGCCAAAGGGACACACGGAGAACAAAAAGAACACACACACAATCACAGCCAAGTATAAGAGTGAGGTGAAATTTAGTCAAAAGGTCTAACATACATTAAATTTAGTTCCACAAAAAGAAGAGAGAAGGAAGGAAACAGAAGCAATATTTGAATAAGCCAAAAATTTCCATTTCTGATGAAAGACATCAACCCACAGATACATAAAGTTCAGCAAGCCCCAACCAGAATAAACAAATATGAAATCAAACTGCTGAAAAATGAAAGAATTTTTAAAGTGGTCAGACAAAAAAGAGATTTTCTTTGGGGGGAAATAATTGGAAAGTAATTATCTTCTTAACAGAATGTTTTGAAGCCAGAAGGTAACAGGATGACATCTTCAAAATGTTGGAAGAACCTAAAGCAAAGCAGAACAAAATAAAACCCTCAACAATCATTTCAATACATAGTGAAATCCTTCAAAAGTAAAAGCAAAAATAAGATGCTCTCAGACAAATGAAAATGTATACAACAAAATGCTAGCAGTCCTGCACTACAAGAAATATTAAAAGAACTTATTCAGGTTGAATAAAGATAGATTCCAGAGGAGAACACCAATTTAAAGAATGGAATGAACAGCAACAGATAGAGTAAATATATGGGAAATATATATATAAGATTGCTGACTATTTAAAGCAACAATAACAGTATTTTTCTGGGGTTAAAAGAAATATAGAAGTAATATATACGATAATAGCCAAAATGTTGAAGAGATGGTAAATTGAGTTAAACTGCTGTAAGTTTTTTCTTTGAGATATGGTAAAAGGGCAAATTTTTAGAAGTTTATAATGAAGTAAGGATGCATTCCGTAATCTCTAGGGAAAAAATTAGATGAATAATGCTAAAATATATTTTAAAAATAAGTTAATCTGAAAATAAAAGAGAACACTTAATATAAGTAATTAAAATGGCATGAAAGAAGGAATAGAAGAACAAAGAAAAGACGGTACATATTTAAAAAAAAATTTTAGCAAGGTGTTTGACTAAAACTCAACACACTGAATGCACGTGGACTAAACACTCCAATATAAACACAAAGATTGCCAAGCTAAATTAAAAAAAAAAGGCATTTACCTATATGACAAAGAATTGCCCTTTAAATATAAATATATAATAGGTTAAAAAATAACTAATAGAAAAAGATATAACATAAAGACAGTGTCCAAAAGCAAGCTTGTGTGAATATATTACTATCATTCAAAGTAGACGTTAAGGCAAGACATGTCAAGAGAAATGAAGAGGGATATTTCATAATTACAAAAGGTTTGAATCAACAGGAATATATACCTAAATTTGTATGCATATAAGAACAGCTTCAAAATATATAGATTAAAAGTTGACAACTAAAAGTCTAGAAATCCAAAATGTTAGTTGGAGATTTTTAAATACCTCTGTTAATAGCTAACAGACCAAACAATTGGTAAGCATGTAAAAATTTTGAACAATAAAAAAAAAAACCATTAACCAGTTTGATCAAATTTAAATACTGCATCCTCTACTTGCAGTATATCCTTTTCAAGCAATGTGCAACATTTATCAGAATAGGCCATAAAGCAATTAAACAAACCTCACGTTTCAAAAGTTTGAGACCACACAATATATGTTTTCCTCTCACTGTGAATTAAATTAGAACTTTAATTACAGAAAAATAACTATTGGAAAATGAAAATTAAGGGACAGAAAATATCTCAAAAGCAACAATAGAGTCTAGAGCACAGTGGAATAGTACCTTCAAAGTGTGGATGGTGAAACACTGTCAGACTAGGTCTGTATAATCAGTACTATTTCAAACATGAAAGTAAAATAGCACTTTTAGAAAAACAAAATCAGAACTTCTAAAGTATGCGCTTTAAAATGAAGGAAAATTACTCTTGAAAGAATTTTTATGCAAAATAAAAAAATGATGAACAATACACTGGGTGCTTTTAACCTGTAAAGTCATATACTTCAGCTCTCAGAAATTTTCTTGTATTATTTTCTTAATAATTTCCAATTTTCTACTTTCTCTCTTTCTGGGACTCATTCTTTTGAGGTTTACCTTGCTGTACAGATTCTCTAATATTATTCTCTTTTCTTTTCTAAACCCTTCCCCATATTTCTGTCTTTGTTCTACCTTTCTGAGAAATTTTCTCAACTTTATCCTTCGAACTTTCTATTGATTTTTATTGATATTTCTGCCATTTTATTGTTAATTTTCAGAACCTCCTTCTGTGAATGTTTTCTTCTTTTCTAACTCTAGAATCCCTTCCTTATGAAATAAATGCCATATCTTATTTCTCTAAGGATTTTAATCTTGTATTTTTTGTTTCCTGCATTGCCCGTTTACTCTTTTCCTCTATTTGCTCATTGAAAATATTACATATACTGTATTACTTAATCATTAAGTATTTATTGCTTGTATTCCTCTACTAGACTATAAGATTCATGAGGACCAGACATATTGGCTTTTTTTTTTTTTTCTCTGTATCCCCAGCGCCCAGAACACTGCCTAGCACATAGTAGACACTAATGAAGAGTTTAGTAAATGCAGCAATGGTGGTTAGAGACTTATTTCAATTGTTTTGTTTGTCTGGTGATGCTTGAATATATGTTCAAATTTAAGAATGAGGCTCTCAAAACTTGTCTGGAAGCTCAGTGTGGGTAGTGGAGCTTGTCAAAGAATAACATTCACTGTAGATGATGGGGCAAAACACAGCCAAAATAATTTGGGAATTCCCATAGCAGTATCTATAGTCTTTCATTTTGAGCTAGTAATTCATCCAGACTTCTTCTTGGGGGATTGAGCCCAGCTACCAGAACACTGAAGCTAATAGGTAAGGATGACTTGAGGCATCAGTAAGCTGATAGGATAAATACTGTGTAGAATTAATTATGGAATTGTATATACTATTCCCATTGCCGTTGAGTGGATTCTGACTCATAGCGGCCATATAGGAAAGAGTAGAACTGCCCCATAGGGTTTCTAAGGAGCAGTTGGTGAATTCAAACTGCTGACCTTTAAAAACAAAAAACAAACCCATTGCCATGGAGTCGATTCTGACTCATACCGACCCTATAGGACAGAGTAGAACTGCCCTATAGAGTTTGCAAGGAGCATCTCGTGGATTTGAACTAGCCAATCTTTGGTTAGCAGCCATAGCACTTAACCACTACACCACCAGGGTTTCCTGCTGACATTTAAAAAAAAAAAAAAAGGCAGTATCAAATTCAAAGAGTCCTATAAGACATGCATACCTCTTGTCTTGTGTCATTTCCTTGGTCATGTATAAAGAATTATGTTCCATGGCTCAAAATCAAGTGTGGAAACAGTTTTAGGGATATTAATTACTTATTATTATAATAATATTATAAAACAACCCAAATATGTTTGGTTATATATTTAAACAAATCCTCAAATATACATTAGGTAAATAAATTTCTCATATATATAATATATAAAAGGGAAAACTCTTTTCCCAATGAAATAGAAGTATTTAAAACATATAAAATCTCAAATCATTAGGCAATATAACCTTGATTTTGTTCAAGGTGACATGTTATAGCTGAAAGGGAGCCATGGCTTAAATTAAGGTTTCTTGATTCAAAGTCTTTGGGTTATTTTTCTCTACAATTATCCTTATTATCAAACCAAAGTCTTGTATACTCTTTTGACAACTATTATTACTTTGCTAGATGGTGCTTTAAAACAAATGCTATCTTGGTAATAGACTTTATTTTACATAGAAAACATAGAACATCATGTAGGAGAGAAAGGCTGGATCCTAGTCAGATGGAAAAGTATCCTGAAGATATGCTGAAGCAATTAAGTCAATAAAAAAATATTAAGTAATGGAAAAAAAGAATAAATTGCTGACATTAAGAAATATATGCCCCATCATAAAAGGACTATTGAATTTCATGTTTGGATACTGAGTCATAGGAAGACAATTACATCCATAAGGGGTCATATCCAAGCCAAAAGTGCCCAGGCACAGAAGCAGGACAAAGCTGGAAGGAAGCTCCTAGCCTAGAGGAGCTGGCCAAGTCCAGGGGAAAAAAACAAAACAAAAAGATCTCAAGATTCTGACAAGTTCAAAAGGGAGGGCTGCATAGAAAGTAATTGTGGAAATCCTTGGAGAAACTACAGATTAATGAGACACTCAAAGACAAAGGAAAACAAACAAGTTGAGGAACTATTCATTTTATGAATATAGGATCATATTTAAGGAAGCCTTATGGGATCTGTGCTTTGTAGAACTAATCAAAAAAACATTAATTGCGAAGTGGTGGTCTTAAAAATAATTTATTTCCTTGCTTTTATACCTGAGTAGATAGCCACCACCTTCAAAGAACATTATGATAAATGGAGAAAAGATTGAGGTTGTCAAGGATTTCGTTTTACTTGGGTCCACAATCTACACTCATGGAAGCAATAGTCAAGAAATCAAAAGATGCATTGCATTGGGCAAATTGGCTGCAAAAGACCTCTTTAAAGTGTTGAAGAACAAAGATGTCGCCTTGAGGACTAGGGTGCACCTGACACAAGCCCTGGTGTTTTCAATCACCTCTTATGCATGTGAAAGCTGGACAATGAATAAGGAAGACCAAAGAAGACGCCTTTGAATTGTGGTGTTGGTGAACATTGAATATACCATGGACTACCAAAAGAACGAACAAATTTGTCTTGGAGGAAGTGCAACCAGAATGCTCCTTAGAAGCAAGGAAGGCGAGACTACGTCTTACATGCTTTGGACATGTTATCAGGAGGGATCAGTCCCTGGAGAAGGACAACATGCTTGGTAAAGTAGAGGGTCAGCGATAAAGAGGAAGACCTTCAATGAGATGGATTGACACAGTGGCTGCAACAATAGGCTGAAGCATAGCAACAATTCCAATGATGCTGCAGGACTGGGCAATATTTTGTTCTGTTGTGCATAGGGTCGCTATGAGTTGGAACTGACTCGACAGCACCTAACACCAATATAGCCACCACCTCATTACCTTCGAGGGTTTCATTTGTTTAATGTAGTGGGGGACGTATTTTTTTCTTCTTGTGCATTAATTACCCTCAGTTGTTTGGCTTCTGTACCCTTCCATTCTATTATGCACCATGTTACCTGTGCTGCTAGTCACAGGTCCCAAGGGAAGTATAGCATATTGGTAGTGACTATTTGTTTCATTGACCTGTACTGAGATTGGACACACATTCCTTCTTTTGTTCCCCATTAGCATCATCAACAGAAGGTTTTCCTATGTGATGCACTTGTGCAGAGGAAATTAATATAACGAAAACCTTAAATTTTGGTACCAATCACCAGTGTTCTTAACATCCAATTCATCATGGAGCATCCCTCTCTCGATTTATTTTCCCTTGACTATATCATGTTATTGGGCAGTTCTACTCTGTCCTATAGGGTCGCCATGAGTTGGAATCGACTCAACGGCAGCAGGTTTTTTTTTTATCATTGTATTTGAACTAAACCTTTCAGATTTTTGTCCCTTTTCCTCCCATCAGATCTTCTCCCCTCTTAACCTCAAGCCAGCCCTGCACCCCACCCCCTCACATAGAATTTTTTTTCTCCTAATAAGCGTACAATGTACCTGATTTTTCAGAGCAGCTTATCTTTTCATGTCTTCATTCTTTATTGTTTATCTTGGCTTTTCTACTTTTTGCAAAACCAAAACAGCCTTTGGCTGATTTCTTTTTTCAAAAAGGAACACTGTTATCCCTAACATGCATTGGATTACAACCTTACAGAACAATTTATACAAACTGTCAGTAGCTTTTACTTATTCTCCAAAATATTAAAATTCTATCAAGTAATACATGTAGATGTCAAAAAATGTAAAATAATAAAAGAAGTTTATAATGAAAAACATTTCCCTCATTCCACCCCTCCCCCCTTTCAGTTTCACTTTGAGGAAGCAAATTCTTATAGCTATGCATTTCATTGTGAAATAATTTCTTCTAGTGATTACCTCATCATCTTTAATAATTAATAATTGGTTAATAGTTTAATATATTATCACTTGATGCATAAATGCTAAAGAATACAATTTAGTTTATTTGTAAAACCTGCCTCCCTTACCTCACTTTTAAATTTTTTACTATTTTATTTTTATTTTTATTTTTTTTTTTTAAGCAATAAATATAATGGCATAAAATTTGGGAGTATTAGCCACTGTATTTATCTCTCAAAATATTTTGTTGGACCCCTACCCATCTTTTCACACATACATATCCCTTCTGCTTTCTCCAAGTCGGTGTTATTCACTGCCTCTGGGATATTCATTTCATAAGAAAAAAAAAACTTGGAGAGAAAAAAGAAGACAAATTCTTGGCTTTGAGTTCCATCATAATCAAGACAACTAAGGCTTTTAACTGGCAAGAGCTGTGTGTTTGGAACTCAAAGAGGGAAATGTTTAAAGAATAGAGGAGAGAGATTATGAAGGAAAAGACTGGAGTCA
Source organism: Elephas maximus indicus (assembly GCF_024166365.1). Taxonomy (NCBI): domain Eukaryota; kingdom Metazoa; phylum Chordata; class Mammalia; order Proboscidea; family Elephantidae; genus Elephas; species Elephas maximus. The sequence goes on from NC_064833.1 coordinate 36,943,437, forward strand.
GATCACCTGCCCTTCTTGGAGCAAGGGAGGAGGTTCAGGCAAGAGGGCTTTAATATATTCTAAAACTGACCGTGGTGATGGTTGCACGTATCTGTGAATATACCAAAAAATATTGAATTGTACACTTTATATGGTGAATTGCATGGTATGTCAATTATAGCTTTTAAAATTGTTAAAATTTATATCTTTTGAAGTTAAGAAAGAAAGAAAAAAGAAAGCTTTAAGATTGAACACTTATATTTAAACCAGAGGCACAAACTGCCAGGTTGAACAAGATTTATTTCTGCAAAAGCCCAGTTTACAGAAGAAGGAAGAAGAGGAAGAGAAGAAGGAGAAGAGGAGGAGAGGAAGGAGAAAAAGAAGAGAAAGAAGAGAGGAAAAAAGAGAAGAAAAGAATTTATATGTTCCAGACTACACCGTGGACTATAATCTGATTCACATTAACTTTGCATGTCTAGTCCCTATAGCTTTTTGTATTTGACACCACTAACTTCAACTTTCCCAGTTTCGATAACTTTACAAAGCATCTTTTCCCTGTACACGATGTTAGGGATATTAAGCTCCTGCACTTCAGCTCATTTTCCCCCTTGCATTTCCCAACATTTGTCAGCTGCACCCTAACTTTTACGTTGCCCAGGTTGAAAATATTTATATTCTGTTGTCTGACATTAAGTTTTCCACGTTTTGTCTGTAAGTTAAATCTGTAAGTTGAAAATCAGTGAACAATTATATTATTAATTTTACTGGTGAACAATTATATTATTAATTTTACTGGTGAACAATTATATTATTAATTTTACTGGAAATACATTTTATTGCAGAGTCAATCAATGTGTGTAGGTTTTACATTCTTTTTATAGGTCCAATAAGCAAATCAAAGGAGAATGATCCTAACATACAAGCAAAATGAATTTCTTTATGTTCCGTAGTTCAACATTTGTGCTATTTTAGTTTGCAATTGCTTAATATTTGGACTATGAATTTCTTATACATTTTTATTGCTTTTCCTGGAGTGTCTACTTTCTTCTTCTTATTATTATTTTGCTGTTGTTGGGTAGGGAAGAATTTACTTTTGTCTTTGGGTCAGTTATCTCAGGCAGCTCCTTTGTTCATCAACCTATTGCTTAGAATCCACTTCATTCTTCTTGAAAGCACTTTTCATGGAGTCCACTGGATCGCTCTTCTAATATGGCCAATGTTTTCTAGATTTGTCACACAGTAATATTCTAGAAATTATTTTCTTTGCATTCTAGGGTGAAATTCCCCATTTTGTATATTGAATATCATTGCCTTTCTTAATTTTGACTCCTATTTTCTGATGTACGTCCTTAAGAACCATTTTCAGAAAGGAACCCTGAGAGGTAAATGCAGTCTCTGTATGCCTTAAAATGTTTTATTTTGCTCTCACTCTTGATTGATAATGTTTAGAGTTCTATGGTCGAAATATATTCCCCACTGAATTTTGAGGGGACTTTCTTAACATCTGCTATCAACAGTGATGCTGAGAAGTCACATTCTATTCTAAATCTCATTCTAACGGACATTTTTAGGATCTTTGTTGTTCTGAAATTTAATGTATCTGGGTGTGTCTCTTTTTATATCAGTTTTTCTTGCCCTCCAATGGACTTTAGCTTCGTGACATTTGTACTTTCCATTTTCTTCATTCTCTGTTCCTTGGACTTTTCTCTTTCTAAGCCTGTGCCTATTAGGGGTTCTGCTCCTCGGACAGACTCTTCCTTCTACTGTAATCTCCTCTTCTTAAATCTGGGCTGCTATTTCCTCCCTCTGATTTAACCCTGTATTTCATTTTCTCTTACACGAAGTTATCGAAATCTCTTATTTTTTGATGGTGCCACATTATCCTCTTCTCTATTATGGGTTTATTTCTTTATGCTTAATTTAGTGGGGTTCGTGAGGTAGGGTTAGAAGATTTTGATCTTCCCACCCTCTCATCCCATATCCATTACACGGGACACAGATCCAGAGTGACCAAATAAATTGTCTAGAGGAGTTCATGTTTTTTAAATGCTCTCTCTTTATGTTTCAAAGATTTCACCTCCCATATGCCTTTACAAATTTACTTAGTTGTATATTCAGCAGCTACTTTGTTGCTTCCCCGTTTTCACTTTTTTTGTCCAGTGACTTCTCTGTGCTGATGCTTCTTCGCTTAAGCTCTCACCATTTCACCTAGAGAATATCTTTTGGTGTTCCTCTGTCCTATACTCTGCAGTACTTAGGTCACTCCACATCACTTCTTTGCTCAGCTGTGCTTTTCATAATGCCTGCCCAGGCCTCCTTATGGTTCACAAAGAGATTTAAAACCCAAATTATTCATGTTAACAGGTAAATAATATTTGAGAACCCAGGGCTTCTGACTTCCAATGCAAAGCTGTACTACATGATATTGTCACTTATACGTGCTCTCAAAAATTTCTCTAATAGTAGCTAATAGTCGTTATTTCCTGACTCCCCATGATCCTTGCCTCCTGGTACTCATGCTCTTCTGTAAATCCCTCCTATTCACCTAGTGAATTGATTCTAATCAATATAATATGGCAAAACTAATGATATGTTACTATTATTGTTGTTGTTTTTAAGTACCACTGAGTCGGTTCTGACCCTACGTACAACAGAACAAAAAACCGCTGGGTCCTGCACCATTCTCATGATAGTTGCTATGTTCAAGCATTGTTGCAGCCGCTGTGTCAGTCCCACTCGTTGAGGGTCTTCCTCTTTTTCACTGACTCTCTGCTTCACCAAGCATGATGTCCTTCTTCAGGGACTGGTGCCTACTGATAACATGTCCAAAGTACGTGAGACGAAGTCTCACCGTCCTTGCTTCTGAGGAGTATTCTGGCTGTATTTCTTCCAAGACAGACTTGTTTGTTCTTCTGGCAGTCTATGGTATATTCAATATTCTTTGCTAGCACCATAATTCAAAGACATCAATTCTTCTTCGGTCTTCCTTATTCATTGTCCAGCTTTCACATGTACATGAGGCAACTGAAAATACTATGGCTTGGGTTAAGTGCACCTTAGTCCTCCAAGTGACAACTTTGCTTTTCAACATTTTAAAGAGATACTTTGCAGCAGACTTTCCCAATGCAATACTATTGAGATTAGGTTACAAAAAGACTCTGGCTTCTGTCTTGTTGCCCTCTCTTGCTCGATCTGTCTGAGTTCTTGCTCTGATGGAAGCAAGCTGTCATGTTGTGAGCTGATCTACACAGAGACCCATATGGCAAGGAACTGTGGAAGACCTCTGGCCAACAGCCAGAGAGGAAGTGAGACCCTCAATCCACCAGCTCAAGAGGGATTGAATCTTGCCACAAACCACATGAATGACTTGGAAGCAGTTCCTACCCAGTCAAGCCTTGAAATGAGACTGCAGCCCCAGCTGACAACTTGATTGCAGTATGAGAGGCCTTGAGTTAGGAAAAACCAGTTAAGTTGCACCTGAATTCCTGACCCACAGAAAATGTGAGAAAATAGATACTTGATATTTTAAGAATCATCGTATGTTTGTATATATATAGGAATACTAAATTTAATACTCAGGAAGGGGAAGAAAAATTGTCCAAAAAGAAATTTAGACCTGTGGCTTCTCATCTCACTTTAGAATCAATCCAAAGTCCTCCACTACCTGCTCTGAACTTATCTCCAACTATTCTCTCCCTCATTCACTCTTCTCCAGCAACACTGGCCAGCTCACTGTTCTAGGCACACTCTGACCTCAGGGCCTTTGCACATGTTGGTCTCTCTGCCTGTAATTCTTTTCTCCCAGATCTCAGTACAGCTCAATCCTTCACTGTCCTTGGGTCATTATTTAAATGTCACATTCTTATTGAGGACTTCCCAGATCATCTTGTCTAAAATTTTAAACCCTACCCCCCCACTCACATATATACATTCATTCTCTACTCCATGTTCATGCCTTAACCTTCTCTTTAGAATGTGTCCCTTAACTACTTATTCCATACTGCATGATGCTGTTTTATGTCCCTTTTCCTTGAATGTAAGTCTCATGAGAGCAAGAATTTTTGTCACTTTATTTACTATGCATACCCAGCTGTTAGGACTAGGACCAGCTACATAATTTGTGGGGCCCAATGCAAAATGAGAATGCAAGGTCTCTTGTTCAAAAATGATTAAGAATCTCAAGACAGTGACAGCTGAGCATTAAACTAAGCACAGGGCTCTGAGCCACAGTACAGATCACAAGCTCATGAAAATGGCCCTATCTAGAACCTCCCTTAGAGAGCAGCCAATCCATTGTCAATTGACCATCCAGCAGGCAAGACTTTGTTTCATCTCCTTGCAGTTTAGTCCAGGAGAATAGCCTCAAAATTGTTACCATCCCAAGATACTCATAATTCTCTGTGACAGAGGAAGGATCCCTGGTTATCTAGAGATATAACAGCAGAGAAGGGAGCTTCCTATACAATCTCCTCACTTTTTTTAGAACTTAAAAGAACCATCATGTGATTTCTTCCAGCTACACAGCAAATAGGTACAGAGAAAATAAATTACTTTACATATTATAGGGGGCAACGAAAATGGTCTTAGATGAAATAATTGTGGTAAGAAATCTAAATTTGATTCATGTGTTTTTAAAATTTTAGAACTGAACAAAAGCACTTTTAAAGAAATGAAATCAGTTTAAGGAAAAAATAACTAAAATATATAGATAAACAAAAATTTATTTTCCACTTTCATAGATAAAACACAGCATAAAGTTACCCATCTTTTGTACCAGAAGAATGCTGCTGTGTATCCTGTTTTTACACAGTTATTAAATACTGGGAATGAGACAGGAATGGGTTGCTGACTCAGGTCTTCATTTTAAGCACAACACCAAATCTATTCCTATATTTTGTTTTAGTTCCAGAGTATCACAAAACTTCTGTTTCTTGAGTAAATTGTAGCAAAGAGAATAATACAAATTTAATGTTTTAATTCTTTGTGCAGTTCCCAAAATATTTCTTTATTTAATCTGGGACAGTTCACCTCACAATTGTTTTTGGAAACCTGCAATTGCTCTAATCATGTTTACTTTGAATTATTCTTATTTATTTGTTTTATGTTTCATTTGAGATCTATTAGATTTGCTTTTTTTATTTCAAACTTCCCTTGGTCAGCCACATACCCACGTATAGTATGAACCTCTAATAGGAGCACACATGGGATAGCATCCAGAAAAACAAGTTGGAAGCACAAAATCAATCTTCAAATAACAACTATAGACCAGCCATCTAAGATACAACTATTGGTCTTCACTCGTCTGGAGCAAAACAGAAAGAAGGAAACTAAAGACTCTAAGAAGACAGTAGTCTACAGGACAAAGAGTCTACGGGAACCATAGCCTCAATCTTCTCTGAGGGCAGAAGAACTAGATAGTGAATATCACCTGTAAGTACTGTGCTCTTTTTAAAAATCACCCAAATGAGATCGAACAGTCAACCATTACTTCAAAACAAAGAGATGAGAAGGTAAGGGGGCAGAGAAACTAGATTAATGGAAACAAGAACAATCAGAATAGAAATAACGAGAAGATTCACGTACTGTAAAGATTGTAACCAATGTCACTGAACAACTTGTGTAGAAATTGTTGAATGGAAACCTAAACTGCTGTTTAAACCTTCACCAAAAACACAATAAAATATTATTTTAAAAAATAACTATAGACCAAATCATTGTGTAGTTTAAAATGCTGCCCATGCACCAATGCATTATTTTCAACCATCCATAACTCATGCTTTAGGTGATCTCTCATCAGATTTCTTGAACTAATGCTGAGAGACATATACAATCAGAAACTCAATTCATAAATGTGTTTAATATTCATCTTACAAGTTAGAAGTTTGCAAGACAAAAATGTTATAATTTTTTCCCTAATATTTATTAACTTCGCACAGGACAGTAGTATTTTCCCTAAATACAGTCCAGGAAATGCTCACCTAGAGTAAACCACAGACTGATAGCATAGAATTATGGAAAATGAATGGGATTTTGAATTAGCTAGACCAAAAAAAAAACAAAATTTTTTTTTTTTTTTACTAAGATAGGTTGTCTCATTTGGTTTCCTGGAAAATTGTAAAGTTTTCTTTTAAAAAGTAAAAAGGCAATGCCAAGCTTTATACGGCAGGGACAAAATAGTTGCTTAATAAATATTAGCTTGTACTTTTCCACTGCTTCACCCCACTGCATCCTCTTCGGGGACTGCATGAATTACCATTCTTGGTAACAAGTGAAAGAAAACACAACCAAATTCACTTAGGCAAAAAGAGAATTTATTGGCTCACATAATATGACAAGACTGGGTTCAGGGCCCAGAAAATATAATTAGGAGTTGGTTTCTCTCCATCTCTTTACCCTGCCTTCTGTCACATTGGCTTCGGTGTCAAGCATCGCATGGCAGCAAGAGGTTTCCTGGAGCTCCAGCCCCAACATTCTCTCACTTTTCAGACCTAAGCAAAAAAGACTGAAGATTTCTTTCTTAGAAATTACCAAGTTTTACTTTCTTTCTCATTGGGTCACATGCCCAAGTCTGAGCGATTACTGTGGCTACCAGAATGGAATCTGGAGGTTGGTCAAGGGTCCTGTGCTCTCTCCACCTTAGGAAGGGTGTGTGTGTGTGTGTGTCTATTTGTGTGTGAATCTATTTTCAGAAAGAAATGGACTGAAAGTGGGGTAGGTGCTAATTCCTCAAGTGGAATTTAGGTTATTGTTACCAGAAAGAAGGTGAATAGATGCTGGACAGTAAAAACAGCAGATGTCCACTACAGATCCCCTTCTATCAATTCAGAATGGCAAATGCTGCAAGCAGGAGTTTCTCATGCCTGTTAAAAACAGTGAGTTTCCTACAATACTCTTCAACCTCCTTGCCCCAGAAGCTTGGACAGCTCTTGCTCTGTCAACTAATTAGATATTTTAAATCTCTTTGCTTTTTCTGCTATAGGCTATACTCTTTAGACTCAGCTCAAATTTGCTTCCTTGACCCTCTCCAACTCTCTCCTACATTAAATTTTCACTCTAGTCTGGAATTTGTGTCTTTTCTCTGAGTTCTCAAATCACCCTGGATATTTAAGCACATGGATCACCCTGTATTTATTAATTGCCTGGTTAGTTGTATGTCTCTCCCTCATACATGTCTGATTTGCTCTTTGTCCTTGTTTTCTAGCACAGCATGGAAGAATCAATTAATAAAAGTTTGATAAATGAATAAATAAAATGGCTGAAAGAATGGGTGAATGAATACATAGGTATCACAGAAGAGACTTCCAAAATGAGACTCTCTGGGTTACATTGTTAGACATGTGCCTTCAATTACAGTATTAGATACATATTATTAGTAAAGGTATGAATTTCAGTTGGTTTTATGCTCCAGGTCTTTTCTTTTGGGGTCTAAATATCTATATCTATGTTGGCCTTATAGAGTTAGAATGAGTCCCTGTTTCTCTTTCATTCTCCCTTTCTGTCATTCTCTCTCTCTCTTTCTCACACACACATCTACAAAATTAAGTTTTCCTAAAAGCGTCATTGATTCAAAAATGATATAATGCTGTTTTTACTTTTCATGGGATTTTTTAAATTATCCCAAAAGATGAGCTACATGGAAAAGGCAGTGGCCACGTTTTTACTACAGCAAATCTCTAGATACAGCAATTTTTCTGACAATGTATTTGACTACAAAGTATCTGGCTGGCTTCAGAGGGAGAAAAAAATCATCCAGAGTTTTCAACAGAAGGAGCTTCTAAAGGTAGATGAAGCCAACGCATTTCAAGGAAAAAAAAAAGATTAGCCTGTGGTGAAATCTCTGCAGCCCCAAGGAGATTTCTCCTCCCTTGAATTTTGCTGAAGCGAGTTTTGCATCAATTATTCCCATGGACATTTGAAAGCTCTGTGGGTATATAATTTTCACTCTTAAAGGCAAAAGTTATTTTTTAAATATAATTTTAAAACCTATTTTTTAAAAAATATACAAGCAATGCATGGGTGCGGTCTCATTATAAATAAAAATGGAAAAAGTACCTAAGTATACGGAATTAAAAAAAAAAAAGTGTATCCTTTCTCCTTCACGTTGAAAATTGGTTCTAATTTTATCTTTTCAAAATTTTCTTAAAAAATAATCTCATATATTATTCTTCATAAAATCTCTCCAACTTTTTTTTTTTTTTTTGGTAAATTTCTTCTTCTCTGCAATTTATCTGCCTAGAGACCCTGCCCAGAGAACAATTCCTAACGTCTGCTGCCACCATGGAATCCAAGAGGGTGATCTGCTTCTTACAAGACTCTTATAACAGCTGGTGGGTGCAGGAGCCCCAGCTCAGCCAGTCAGATCCATGCTCATGGGCCTCTGTACTTTGAGTGAAACAAGGCAGCAAGGAATTTTGAGGGTCAGAATCCTCACAGTAGCAGCAGCAGCAGAGGTGATGACAGCAGTGGCAGCTGTGGCAACACACTGGCCAGGGTATTCCTGCACAAGTGTGTTGCAACGTTTCCTGCTTCCTGATTTCCTTCTGTGTGTCCTTGTTTGCTGGTGTTTCCTACTGTCTTCTTCCTGCTCCCATTGATTCTGCAAGCCAGTATCCTTCCAATAGCAATGTAGAATAGAATTCCTTTGTCTATTGTGCCTATGATTAAAATTGTAGACTCACTTTCTTTTGGTTATTTTCCTAGTTCACATTTTTCCATCTTTTTAGCTCATGTTTTACTTTTTCAGTACACTCCAGATGTTTCCTTTATCTTTAAATACAATTCATAAAAATTCATTAAAAGTTAAATCTGAGAATTTTAATCCTTTAAAAGAAATTTCTTTAGTCCAAGTTACCACAATGATTTATTTTAATCTCCATTTTCTTTGCTTTTTGTTACCGCTTTTTATTATTTCCTATTCAATTCATCAAGATAGTGATTAAACGTAGACTTTGATAAGTCAAGTTAATACGTTAAACATTTAGAGTAACCACACTAAAAGAAAACTTAACAAAGTCTAAAAATTTTAATCAATCTCTGTCCTCCTCCAGAAAAATGCAAAGATATTAGAATGCTTTATGTTCAACCTGAATTTTTTTTTTTTTAATTTTTTACCTTGTTTTTAAAACACCCAAATAGATTCTTATTTTTAAAAGTCAATGCATGTTTAGGTTTACCAAGTTAGGAAAATAAAACAATTGCCAGTCATTGCATATGCTTGACATTTTGAAAATATGTTTTATTGTTTACCAGGAAATAAAACTGCTGATTTGCACTCTTCAATTGCTATGATTCTTTTTCCTTGGTATGCAGTCCCTCTTTTTTCTTGACTTTGATATTCTGTAGTTTGACCAAAGATCTGTTTTTCAAGAGGAATTTCTCTTATTAGAGGAAGTCAACACCATTAACTATAGGGGAAATTAAAAATGTGTTAAAACTGGAAATCATTTTTTTTTAATGATTAAAGCTCCTCTTAAGTATTTTATTTAAACTTAAAGGATATAAATTTATATTATTTGAAATTTTTGATGTCAGATAAAACCTTTCCTTTGAGATGGTCTACTAGTCAGATTTCCATGTTATCTTTCTTCAGGGACCACATACAATGCATTATCTATAATTCCCCATCTCAGATTCTTTATAGAAGAGGTAAGAACTTAAAGACACTGCAGGAAGCATCTGTATTCAGTGTATTATAGATATTTATGACTTCTAGCCACCAGTTTTACAGTTCTTGTGACAAAGCCTAATTTCACTACTAATTTTTTAAAGTGGTATGCTTTATGGAATCTTTCTAAAGAACTCAATTTAGTGTGCCCTGATACAACTTATTATTTTACATTGATAATTTATTGGCTTGTGTAATAAAAATAAGTGCAATACTTTAACAGTTAGGGACAAAACACACTGAATTATTAAGAACAGAATTCAACCGGCGGGAGACATAGTGCATTGATGCACTAAATATGTGTTTAGTACACTGTGGGAATCATCAATTTATTAGTGAAAGAGAATGAAGATGACATTAATTTGCTGAATCAGTCAAGAGAACTGATTTGGTTAAGAAAAAATTTTTTTTCTGCTACTCAGAAGTCACTGTGCTGATTGCTACATTCTGAGCAATCATGTCTTCCTTCAATCTTGGACAATTCTCAGCTACCACGTTACCCAAAGATATTTCTTCTCTCTCTATTCTTACAATCAAGAAATCTTATTAAATGTATGTTGGATATTTCCATTCTATCCTCATGTCCCTTAACTGCTTCTTCATGTATTCAACCTCTTTATTTCTCTGGTTTACACTTCTGGGCTTTTCCCCTGAGATATGCCTGCCATTCTCTCATTCTCTTTTCAGCTGTGTCTAATCATTTAAGCAGTCTTCTAAGTTTTTATTTTGGTATATATTTTTTACCTCTTGTCTTAGTTATCTAGTGCTGCTATAACAGAAATATCACAAGTTGGTGGCTTTAAAGAACAGAAATTCATTTACTCACAGGAGACTAGAAGTCAGAATTCAGGGTGCTGGCTCTAGAGAAAGGCTCTCTCTGCTCTTGGGCAAGTTCCTTGTGGCATTTCTGCTTCTATTCTTAGGTTCCTTGCAGTCTTGTGTCTTCCCCTGTGTCTGTGCTTCCTTGCTTGCTTGCTTAATCCGCTCTTTTATATATCAGTAGAGATTGATTTAAGACACACCCTACACTAATAAAAAAAAAAATACTACCTCATTATTATGACAAAGAAAATCCATTCCCAAATGTGATTATAACCACAGGTATGTTGTTATTGTTAGGTGGCACTGAGTCAGTTCTGACTCATAGAGACCCTTACAACAGAACTAAACACTGCCTGGTCCTGCTCCATCCTCACAATTGTTATGCTCAAGCCCACTGTTGCAGCCACTGTGTCAGTCCATCTCATTGAGGGTCTTCCTCTTTTTCACTGACCCTCTACTTTACCAAGCATGATGTACTTCTCCAGGAACTGGTCCCTACAGATAACATGTCCAAAGTATGTGAGACGTAGTCTCACCATTCTTGCTTCCAAGGAGCATTCTAGTTGTCCTTCTTCCAAGACAGATTTGTTTGTTCTTTTGGCAGTCCATGGTATATTCAATATTCTTCTCCAACTCCACAATTTGAAGGCATCAATTCTTCTTCGGTTTTCTTTATTCATTGTCTAGCTTTCACATGCACAGGAGGTGACTGAAAACACCATGGCTTGGGTCAGACTCATCTTAGTCCTCAAAGCAACATCTTTGTTTTTTAACACTTTAAAGGGGTCTTTTGTGGCATATTTGCCCAATGCAATGTGTCTTTTGATTTCTTGACTGCTGCTTCCATGGGCATTGATTGTGGATCCAAGTAAAATGAAATCCTTGACTTCAATCTTTTCCCTGTTTATAATGATGTTGCTTATTGGTCCAGTTGTGAGGATTTTTGTTTTATGTTGAGGTGTAATCCATACTGAAGGCCGTGGTCTTTGACCACAGGTATAGGGTTTAGGATTTACAGTACATATTTTTTGGGGGAAACAATTCAATCCATAACACCCCCAGATGTTCTACTTCATTCAGTCCAGAAGTCTAATATCTTTCACAGTGTCCTATTCTGTTATTAAGATCCTTCTTTCATCTCTTTAATCATTTTAAATATATTTTTAAAATAATAATCTCTTTCAACTTGTTCAGTTTTCTCCTGTTCCTGAGGTGCTAATTCTCATTTCTGTTGCAGCTACTGACTTGCATTGTGGGCATTTCCAAGAATGATTTAAAATGTTTTATTGTACTCCATCTATATGGGGAACTATTTTTCTGTAGGAATTTCACATGCCCTGGGCAGTGGAAATTCTCCACAGGTTTTACATTTGCTTTTGCAGGGGCTGATCTGTTTTCATCATCTTAGTAACGTCTTGATAGCAAATAGTGATTAAGGTAAGGGTCTATGGAAATAGACTGCCTGGGTTCCTAACCTGGTCATACAATTCTACACAACTGTTATAGTTGAGTGGAAAATCTGCCTCTCAATTTCACTTCCATGTCCCCCCACAGAGAAAAAGAAATATAGTTGTTTACATAGTTATCAATTTCATAAGGAAAGGGCAAATTTATTACCTAAGGAGAATTAAACCTGAAAAATTTTTTATTGGGGTTTTTAAATCCTTCCTCCATTATGTAAAATTTAGATGACTAATATATTTTGTCAGTTCCAGTTGCTGAGTCTACTCCAACTCATGGCAATTCCGTGTGTGTCAGAATAGAATTGTGCTCCACAGGGTATTCAACTACTGATTTTCTTGGAAGTAGATTATCTGAGGTGCCTCTGGTGGACTCAAACCTCCAACTTTCTGGTGAGTGATTGAGTACGTTAACTATTTGCACCACCCAGGAACTCCTATCTTACTCCACAAAGGCATATAATGAGTGAGAGGCAAACAGCACCATTTATAAGGAGGACTTTATACCCTAGAAATGTAAGTTAAGTGATTTTTCCCATTATGACAAAACACTGGATTGAATTGTGTTCCCCAAAAATATATATTGAAGTCCTAACCTGTGAATGTGACCATGTTCAGAAATAGGACTTTTGAAGATGTTATCAGGCTAACATGATGCCATAGAGAGGTCATAATCCTCTATAAGTGGTGTCCTTATAAAAAAAGAGAAGATACACAGAGACAGAGAGACAGAGAAAGGATGCCATGTGATGCAGCTGCAAGTCAAAGAACACCTGGAGCTACCAGAAGCCAGGAGAGAGACATGGAACAGATTTTCTCTCAGAGTCCTCTGAAAGAATCAACACAGCCAATATCCTGATTTGGACTTCTAGCCTCCTGAACCATAAAACAATAAATTTCTGTTCTTATAAGACACCCAATTTGTAGTATTTTGTTATAGCAACCCTAGGAAATGAAGACACACAGCTAGGAAATCCAGAAAGCAGACCTAATATTGAAGATTTTAACTACTGCTTCACAAAGGTGGTCCTAAAGTTCATTCTAGACTATGTTTAAAGAAATAAGGTACAACTTTAAAAAATAAATGGAAATTCTGAGCAAAGGCCAAATATTGATAATGGAATGTTGAGATTCCCATTCCCCAACAGAAATTTTTTATCTTAGAGGCTGATGGAGCCTATGAACTTGGAAACTTTTTTTTTCTAGCAGAACATCGTAAACTAAAGAAGTTTGATAATCACTGCTCAGTTTTATTGAATATATATATATATATATATATATGCATGTATGTATAAAATTGGTTGATTGACTATCACAAAGACCAAAAAATGAAGGGAGTCCTGGTGGCATACTGGTTAAGAGCTCAGCTTGCTAACCAGAAAGTCAGCAGTTTGAATCCACCAGCTGCTCCTTCGAAACCCCATGGGGCAGTTCCACTGTCCTATAGGGTTGCTATGAGTCAGGATCAACTCGACAGCAACGAGTTTGGTTTAGTTTTTGGTATTGCTTATCCATATGTGTTCTAGCAATAATAATTTCCAACTCTACCTTATTTACTCTGAGGCTCTGAAGTCTGTGCCTGGGTTAGTAAGAGACGTTTGGCAGTGTGGGGTGCTAAGTTGTCTAAATAAGCCAACCAAAGGGATTAATTGTAGTGCCAATGGGCGGGGGGGGGGGGGAAGCCTCTTTGCTCACTATCCCCTTCTCCAAAATATAATTCATTTATTTTTTCAATAAATATTTATTGAAGCCAGAACTTAAAATGGATATATGAAAAGAACACACCAGGTGGCGGGTTACAGTAGTTTAAAAGGACAGATGAAAGGGGGTCCTTTGGCACTTACAGCAGCATTCATTGTCATAATTAGCAAAATGTTAACTTGAGAGCTCAAAATTTAAATAGAAAAAGATCTTTCCTATGATGACCCCTGTCCCCATCTTTTGAAGGCACTCTTCAAGTCTGACCACTGCTAGGCATTCGTTAGACCAATTGTCTCAACCTTTTCAACCAAATGATCCTTTCCCTACAAGGAATCTGCAATATGCCTTTCATGTAAGGAAAGAAAATTCATACTCAGCCTGTAAAGACCTAGCAGATGGTACAGTAATTTGTATATACATACATGCATACAGGATATATTCTTGGAGAATGAATCAGACTCATGTTACACCTATTTAAATGTTTCATTGTATTTAATTTTAGTTCATTTATTCATAGCTTTAATCTCTGTAAGAACATCCATTATTTAAATTAATAGGTAGGTAAACTGCATCAACAAAACTGCAGTATTTAATGTTGGAGATAACTGACATGCATGAAGTCATTGTATTAAAATATTGGTTTTCCTATTGTTTTGCACAGATGGTGCTAGTAATTAATACTATGCCATTTTTTCATCAGGGGATTCCCTGTTGACAAAATTCACATAGTATACAATAAACTGCTACATTATACCATCTAAAATAGATGTGTGGTTTATATATTTATTAAAAGTAATATATTATCTCAGACACAAATTATGCAAGGCTCCTACTAGTCAATGCATTATCAAAGTTAATAAAGGTCATAAGTTGGGCAATGTGGTCTACTTTAGAAAAAAATAATTCTTAACTGCACATTTGATCATAGATGTGTAACAAATGCGTTCCACGCCATCTGGTTTCACGGAACAATAGCAATTTGAAAATGTAGAAGGCATTTAAATGATTAAAGGTAGCAAGGAACAACATTACCTACCACTCAGAAAAGCCCTTTCTGAAGGGAAGTATCTTTCTTCATTGGCTGCTCCCAACTTTGCCACACCAGCAATGTTAGGGAACCTCAGTAACATGGTTATATATGAGTACACAACCTAAAAGACAAATTTAAAGACACTCTCTCTACAAGCAAGGACTCTAGCATAAATCCTCAATGAGCTAACTTATCACATGACAGGAAAGAACAGTTCAATCACTTCCACCTGGATAAGTCATTCAGCAGGACCCTCAAATTGCGGGTTTGGGAATGCATCTGAATGTTACTAGTACCCCCTACAGAGGGCATCAAAAAGTGGAAAATTGATGTTAATAAACCTGTCCTTATGCCTCTTGCATACTTGTTGCCATCCAGTCGATTCAACTCATAGCGACCCTATAGGACAGAGTAGAACTGCCCCATACAGTTTCCAAGAAGTGCCTGGTGGATTTGAACTGCTGACCTTTCGGTTAGCAGCTGTAGCACTTAACCACTACACCACCAGGGTTTCCATGCCTCTTCCAGAGGTATCAAAATATAACAAGCTAGTTTCATTTCTGAGGGATTTGTTCCTTATTTCTAAAGTGCCATGAAAATGCTGTTTAAATTACACTCAACTCTCAGAGCAGCATATTATAGGCCAGATAATCATCCATTGGAAAAAAAGGCTTTTAAAGTGAAGAAACACAAAGGTAAATAAAAGACATCATATATCACCAGGCTTTACCCTCTAAAATTAGGATTAGGTTAGAGCTCCTACAAGACCCTTCAAATCTTTTAAGGATGAGCTGTTCTTGCTTCCAGTCTGCAGTGGCCTTGGTTCTTAATATGGAAACCTCTAAATTCGAAAGACTAGAATGCAAGGATCAGCCTCAAAATCATGTCTCTTTTGAGGGGATCTTCAAGGATAATAATCTTTCAGGTTAAGTGTTGCCATTCTAGTTTTGTTACCACTTATTTTCTTTTTATGAAGAAGCAGATCCATGTAGTCTGATGTGGGGAACTTTAGCACCTGAGTTTCTCTTCTTGTCTGAAGAACAACCCTGGCAAATTAGGCACCGACTACAACATCTGGACGTCGAGTTACAGGATAGGGCTCAGTGCCTGCAAAGACACAGAACTGGGAACTCAGAAGGAACTGAACACAGTTTAATATCATTCTTTGTTAAATCAAGAAGTCACCAGTATCCACATCCTTGCTTTTGAGTTCTGAAGGCTGGTGTGAAATTTTATAACCCCTGAGCAAAAATGCAGCTCGCTCATGATCCCCATCAGAAAAGTGACTCTTATCCATAGACAGACCCAGATCCCAGGCTTGTCAACCCTGAAGTAGCTCCCCTTTGCTCTCTAAAATATTTCTTTCTATACTCAACATAAAATTAATTTAAATTCATTTTAATTTTCAAGCTAAATGCATGCTACATGTATAATATGATTTAAAAGAAAACTAGTATTGTCACATTTGTAATTGCAAAGCCCCATGTCCTGATTTTTTGTCTCTTTCATTATTAATAAACTGTGCTCTTGGCATTGTTTGCTTTGACAAAAGAGCAAATACAATCGATCCTTTAAAAATCCTTTTATTTGAGAGGCAGCTCAACGTATGAAATTTCAGGTGAGGACATTAAAATTCACATTGTGTATAAACCCTAGAATATTTTGTGGAGAAATAAACTATTTCAAAATTAATAATAATACCTCATGCAATGCAAATGTTGTCTTGAATAGTATAAAAACACCCTTTAAAAGATAGTTTAACATGAATCAACTAAAACATCATCTAAAATTTTTAATGGAAAGATGTTAAAATATGTACAATACCAATGCTATTTAGAAATAATTTTGTATTTCTCAATCAAATTAACATGGCACATTTTCCTTTAATAAACATATTCATTTTAATCTACTTCAGTTTCAAAAACTACTTCTAGGAAATAATAGATTTTAATGATCAGTTTATGCTGAAAATAACAGGTACAGCTAGAGTAAATGTCTTTGTCCATACAAAGGGTAATATAACACTACTCCCATTCCTTTTGACCTTTTAAATTTTATTCTAAGACATATAATTTGGTATTATGTTTAGTTGTATCCTATGTTTCCATTAAGTACTAACGTGCTTAGAGGCAGAGCCGTTATTACTGTAGCCAACTCTGCTGGTGCTCCAACCTCCGTCCCTTGAACTGGTTCCTCAGGCCATCCCATCAACTCCTACAGGTGTTGCTGCTACAAGGTTTGCTGCACCACTCTCAGGAGACTTACTCTTGGGCAACTGGAGACACCTTACCTTGAGGTACCTGGGAGTTACCCTTATACCCCAACACCCTCCCTATAGGGCAATCCACAGCCAAGGACTGAGTGGTGGGGGTACAAAAACCCAGCTTTTGCATCAAAGTAGGACAGATTCTCTATTGCAATTTCTGCTCTAATGCTCCTCTGGGACCAGAAGCTAGACGCTCCCTGAAACCACTTCATTGCTTAGCTACTTCCATTTGTTTATTTTATTTCTCTTACTCCAGTACAGATTTCTTCTGAAAGCACTTCTTAATAAATCTCTTGCACACTTAACCAGTTCTCAGGCTCTTCTTTTAGGAAACCCACTTAAAGCAGGTATATAGAGAGCCATGCAGTGAGAAGCAAAAATCCAGCACTGCCGCTTAAGGATGAGACCTTGCAAAAATCACTTAATCCCTCTAAGCCTCAGTGTTCTCATTTGTGAAATGGGAATAATGACATTTTACCGTCATCACAGAATTGTTGTGATTCACAAATACCCATAAAGCATTGAGCAAATGGAAGCTGTTTTTTTTTTTTTTTTGTTGTTGTTGTTGTTGTTGCTCATTTTGTTTAAACACAAAATATTTATTGAGGAAAACAATTGCATCCACTTCACAGAGTTGTTGTTGTTAGGTGCCAGTGCGGTGGTTCCAGCTCACAGCAACCCAATCCACAACAGAACAAACCACTGCCTAGTCCTGCGCTATTCTCACAATTAATGGCTATTTGAACCCATTGTTGCAGCCACTGTGTCAGTCCATCTTACTGAGGGCCCTTCTCTTTTCCACTTACCCTCTACTTTACCAAGCATGATGTCCTTCTCCAGGGACTGGTCCTTCCTGATAACATGTCCAAAGTACATGAGACGAAGTCCCGCTATCCTCTCTTCAAAGGAGCACTCAGGCTGTAATTCCAAGATAGATTTGTTAGTTCTCCTGTCAGCCCACGGTATATCCAACATTCTTTGTCAACACCATAATTCAAACGCGTGAATTCTTCTTTGGTCTTCCTTATTCATTGTCCAGCTTTAGCAAGCGTAGGAGGTGATTGAAAATATCATGGCTTGATTTACCCTAGGTGTCACGGATTGAATTGTGCCCCCCCAAAATATGAGTCAACTTGGGTGAGCCATGATTCCCAGTATTTTGTGGTTGTCCTCAAAAGAAGAAAAAGAAAATATCATGGTTTGGGTAAGGTTGAACTTAGTCCTCAAAGTGGTGTCTTTGCTTTTTAACACTTTCAAGAGGTCTTTTGCAGCAGATTTGCCCAATGCAATACATCATTTGATTTGTTGACTGCTGCTTCCATGAGTGTTGACTGTGGATCCAGTAAAATGAAATCCTTGACAATTTCAATATTTTCTCTGTTTATCATGATGTTGCTTATTGGTCCAGTTGTGAGGTTTTTTTGTCATCTCTCTATTGAAGTGTAATCCACACTGAAGGCTGTGGTCTTTGATCTTTGTCAGTAAGTGCTTCAAGCCCTCTTCACTTTCAACAAGCAAGGTTGAGTCATTTGCATAACACAGGTTGTTAATAAGTCTTCCTCCAATCCTGATACCCCGTTCTTCTTCATATAGTCCAGCTTCACGGATTATTTGCTCAGCATACAGATTAAATAGGTATGGTGAAAGAACACAACCCTGATGCATACCTTTCCTGGTTTTAAACCACACAGTATTCCCTTGCTGTGTTCAATCAACTGCCTCTTGGTCTATGTACAGGTTCTTCAAGAGCACAACTAAGTGTTTAGAAATTTCCATTCTTGGTAATGTTATCCATAATTTGTTATGATCTACACAGTCAAATGCCTTTGCATAGTCAATAAAACACAAGTAAACAATTTTTGGGTATTCTCTGCTTTCAGGCAAGATCTATCTGACATCAGAAATGATATCCCTTAATCCACCTCTTCTTCTGAATCTGGCTTGAATTTCTAGCAGTTTCCTGTTGATGTACTGCTGCAAACATTTTTGAATTATCTTCAGCAAAATTTTACTTGCGTGTAATATTAAAGACATTGCTTAATAATTTCTTCATTCTGTTGTATCACCTTTCTTTGGAATGGGCACAAATACGGAACTCTTCCAGTCATCTGGCCAGGTAGCTATCTTCCAAATTTTTGGGCATAAACAAGTGAGCACTTCCAGTGTTGTATTAGTTTGTTGAAACATCTCAATTGGTATTCCATCAATTCCTGGAGCCTTGTTTTTCCACAATGCCTTCAGCGCAGCTTGGACTTCTTCCTTCAACACCATCGGTTCTTGGTTATATGCTACCTCCTGAAATGATAAAACATCAACCATTCTTTTTGATACAGTGACACTGTATTCCTTCCATCTTGTTTTAATGTTTCCTGTGTCATTCAATATTTTGCCGATAGAGTCCTTCATATTGCAACTCAAGGCTTGAATTTTTTCTTCAGTTCTTTCGCTTGAGAAACTCAGATCATGCTCTTCTCTTTTTTTCTAACTCCAGGTCTTCACACATTTCATTGTACTTTACTTCGTCTTCTCAAGTCACCCTTCGAAATCTTCTGTTCAGCTCTTTTATTTCATCATTTTTTCCATTTGCTTTAGCTGCTCTATGTTCAAGATCAAGTTTCAGAGTCTTTTCTGACATCCATTTTAATCTTTTCTTTCTTTTTAATGATCTTTTGTTTTCTTCATGTATGATGTCCTTGATGTCATTTCACAACTTGTCTGTCTTCAGTCATTAGTGTTCAATGCATTAAATCTATTCTTGAGATGGTCTCTAAATTCTGGTGGGATATAGTCAAGGTCATACTTTGGCTCTTATGGGCTTCTTTTAATACTCTTCAGCTTCTACTTAAACTTGCTTAAGTAGTCAGTCAGCCCCTGGTCTTGTTTCTGACTGATGATATTGAGCTTCTCCATTGTCTCTTTTCACAGATGTAGTCAATTTGATTTCTGTGTATTCTATCTGGTGAGGTCCATGTGTATAGTTGCTGTTTATGTTGTTGAAAAAAGGTATTTGCAATGCATAGGCTGTTGGTCTTACAAAATTCTACCATGTGATCTCTGGCGTCATTTCTATCACCGAGGCCATATTTTCCAACTACTGATCCTTCTTCTTTGTTTCCAACTTTTGCATTCCAATATCCAGTAATTATCAATGCATCTTGATTGCATGTTTGATCAATTTCAGACTGCTGAAGTTGGTAAAAATCCTCAATTTCTTCATCTTTGTCATTAGTGGTTGGTGCCTAAATTTGAATAATAGTCAGTTGTGTTAGCTGGTCCTCCTTGTAGACATATGGATATTACCCTATCACTGACAGCTTTGCATTTCAGGGTAGATTTTAAATCTTCTTTTTGACGATGAATGCGATGCCAGTCTTCTTTAATTTGCCATTCCCAGCATAGCAGACCATATGACTGTTCAATTCAAAATGGCCAATAACAGTCCACTTCAGCTCAGTAGTGCCTAGGATATTGATCTTTATGCGTTCCATTCATTTTTGACGACTTCCGATTTTCCTAGATTTATACTTTGTACAGTCCACATTCTCATTATTAATGGATATTTACAACAGCTTCTTCTTATTTTGAGTCATGCCACATCAGGGAATGAAGGTCCCAAAAGCTTTACTCCATCCAAATCATTTAGGTTGACTCTACTTTGAGGAGGCATCTGTTCCCCAGTCATATTTTGAGTGCCTTCTATCCTGAGGGGCTCATCTTCCAGCACTATATCAGACAATATTCTGCTGTAACTCATAAGGTTTAGAGTGGCCAATTTTTTAAGAAGTAGACTGACTGCCAGGTTCTTCTTCCTAGTCTGTCTTATTCAGGAAGCTCCAAGGAAGCCTGTCCACCATGTGTGATCCTGCTGGTATTTGAAATACCAGTGGCATAGCTTCCAGCATCACAGCAACACACAAGCCGTCACAGTATGACAAACTGACAGACAAGTAGTGGTTTTACAGATTAACCACTTTAAATTAATTTTTGTAAATTTTAATACAAGATTCATTGTTAATTTTCCTGTTCTGATGGAACTGTTTCAAGGGCTAAAACTGAATAGAAAAGAATTTAAGTCATACATTTTTTAAGAGCTGTCACTAAGCTACTGAGAACTAGAGCCAGAACCTTCTTCCACAGCTCACAGAAGATGCAAAAGAACCATCCTACTAACAATCACAAGACCCTCCCCCTACCACCCCCCCCACCACTCTGTATACAGCCATACAGAGAGTTTTTAGAGTAGAGAGCCAGAGGAGTTCTGCTGAGAAGATTTCCCTCCCCACAGCTCTCCTTTCCTCCCAGTAAATGGTATATTACCTCCCTTTGTAAGCCAAATTAGGTAGAAAATCTGAGAAGGTGATATTGTACATTGGTCCTTGTCTGGATGTTGGCACTTCTGAGTGTTTACTCCACTAGAAGGAAGCTGAGAATGGGGAGATTCCTAGAAGAGTGCCATATGTCCCCTATCTGGATAATTCCAACAGTGGAAGATGTGCCAGTGCAGCCATACCACAGGAAGATTAGGGACTGAAATGCCGTGTAGAAAAGTAGAAGAAAGCCTTTGGTCCAGGTGGAGAAATGTGGAGTGGAAGTGGAACAGGAGCTATAGAACTACCTAGGAGAGACAGATTCACCCTGGCAGGGGTAGGTCAGATGGAACTACTGTCAGGCTAGAAAGAGAAGATGGCTGCTCTTTTCTGAGGGTGTTTTTAATGAAGAAAGGGGCTGGACTCCACCTGAATTAAAAAAAAAAAAAATTACACACCACATCAGCCGTAAGCAGAACCTGAAGGAGCCAGGGAAAGGCACAGGAGACCTCCACACAGTAACAAAGGGCCAGAGTTACATCTCTCTTTTCTTCCCTCCAGTCCTCAACTGTGTAGAAGCTAGACACTAAAAAGAATTTGGGGGCAGGGGGGAGTAAAACAGAACCCTCTCTGCCAAAATCCTATCTTCTAGTTACAAATCTGATCAGTATGGAGGAGGTGAAAGTCCTGAACTGCACAGCATAACCAAACATTATGAAATCTTCCCAAGATTTCATTAAGACACTGTTGTCATTGTTGTTAGGTGTTGCCAAGTCAGTTCTGATTCATAGCAACTCTACAGGACAGAGTAGAACTGCCCCATAGGGTTTCGAAGGAGTGGCTGGTAGATTTGAACTGTAGACCTTTTGGTTAGTAGCCATAGCTCTTAAGACATAGGACAGAGCAATTCCACAGAGCACAGCTGAAAGCAGTCTTAAAGATGATTAAATCCTTTCACACCTCCTGCAATAAACTAGCTATACATGAGTAAATAATTTGACCTACAGATTATCCCAACTGAGTAAGATTACAAAATATTGTAATCAAATTATAAAGGATCCCAGTACAACAGGGTGTCTACATTGGGGGTAAAAGCATGGGTTTTGGTGTCAGATCAAATTGCGTTATAATCCAAGTTCTTCACTTATTAGCTGAATGACCCTGGGTGAGTTTCCTAAACTCAATATTCCTTCGTTTGCTGGTTTGTAATTGAGGATAACTATTTATGGTAAAAATGGTTAATGATTTTGGCTGCTAACTGAGTGGTTTGAGGTTTCAGTCAACTCAGAGACTTCTTGGAAGAAAGACTTAGTCACCTCCTATTGAAAAATCAGCCATTGAAACCCTCTGGAAAACAGAGAATGGTTCTACTCTAACACACATGGGCTTACTATCAGTTGAAATTGACTGGATGGCAACTGGTTTACCTAAAAGTTTGTTGTAAAGATTAAGTGAATTAAAAAATGTAAAACATTTAGCATAATGTTTGGCACATGGTAAATATTCAAATAACAGCGTTATTTTTAATACACCAAAAATCCAAAATATGGTAACAGATTCTTTCACTTTCAAACTAGATTATGCAACATGTAATTCATCAGCGGCTGGCACTAAGTGAATTCTTCTGTAAATCACAGTTGCACAGTTTCCCTGTCTGGGTTGATATCTGGTTGCTCTGTCTTGTGTTCTAGTCTTGGGTTGATATCTAATGTGATTGAGTTTCTAACTGGAAGACTCTCTTTAGTGTTTCTTGTAACTTTGGTTTGGTTTTTGCAAATTCCCTGAACTTCTGTTTATCTGGAAATGTCCTAATTTTGCCATCGTCTTTGAGAGACAGTGTCTTAGTTATCTAGTGCTGCTATAACAGAAATACCACAAGTGGATGGCTTTAACAAAGAAAAATTTATTTCCTCGGGGTAAAGTAGGCTAAAAGTCCAAATTCAAGGCACCAGCTCCAGAGGAAAGCTTGTTTCCTCTGTCGGCTCTGGAATAAGGTCCTTGTCCTCAATCTTCCCATGGTCCAGGAACTTCTCAGGCACAGGGACCACGGGTCCAAAGGATGTGCTCTGCTCCAGGTGCTGCTTTCTTGGTGGTATGAGGTCCCCCTGTCCCTTTGCTTGCTTCTGTCTTTTATATCTCAAGAGATTGCATCAAGACACAATCCAATGCTGTAGGTTGAGTCCTGCCTCACTAACACAACTGCCATGCACCCTCCCTCATTAACATCATAGAGGCAGGATTTAGAACATCAGAAAAATCACACAATACTGGGAATCACGGTTCAGCCCAACTGATACACATTTGATACACATATTTTGGGAGGGACATAATTCAATCCATGACAGACAGTTTTGGTGGGTATATAATTCTTGGCTGGCAATTTTTGTCCTTCAAGGCTTTATATATGTCATTCCATTGCTTTCTTGCCTGCATGGTTTCTGCTGAGTAGTCCGAGCTTAGTCTTATTGACTCTCCTTTGTAGATGACTTTTCGTTTATCCCAAGTTGCTCTTAAAATTCTCTCTTTATATTTGGTTTTAGCAAGGTTGTTTATAATATGGTTTGGTGACTTTCTTTTGGGATGTACCTTTTGTGGGGTTTGAGAAGCATCTTGGATACATATCTTCTCATCTTTCACAATATCAGGGAGGTTTTCTGCCAACAAATCTTTAACAATTCTCTCTGTATTTTCTGTTATCCCACCCCATTCTGGTACTCCAATCACTTGTAAGTTTTTCCTCTTGATAGAATCCCACATAATTCTTATGGTTTCTTCATTTTTAAAAAATTCTTTTATCTGATTTTTCCTCAAATATGTTGGCGTCAAGTGCTTTATCTTCAGTCTCACTGATTCTGACTTCCATTGTGTCAATTCTGCTTCTCTGACTTTCTATTGAGTTGTTTAATTCTGAAATTTTATAGTTAATCTTCTGGATTTCTGTTTGCTGTCTCTCTATGGATTCTTGCAGCCTGTTAAATTTGTCATTATTCTCTTCTCTAATCTTCTTAAGTTCCTCTGTTGCTTTGTCTGGGCACTTCTTGGCTTGTTCTACATTTTGTCTGATCTCGTTCCTGATCTCTTGAAGAGTTCTGTATATTAATCTTTTGTATTCTACCGTGAGTAATTCCCAGAAATTCTCTTCATCCAGAAGATTTCTTGAATCTTTATTTTGGGAGCTTGCCGAAGCCACCATGGTCTGCTTCTTTAAGTGATTTGATATTGACTGTTGTCTCCAAGCTATCAATAAGCTATTGTATTTATTTATTTTATGTTTGCTTACTGTGTCTTAGCTTCTTGTTTTGTTTTGTTCTGACATGCTCAAATAGGCTGGTTGTGTGAGCTACTTTGATTATTGGTGTCTTTGAAACTGTCACATCCTGTCACCAGGTGGTTAGAGCTGTTACTAGGTATGTGAGCCCAGGAGTCTATTTATTTTCCTGTATGGATTCAGCTCAGGTGTCCAGATAGGTGGTCACCATATGTGGTGCAGGCTCTCACTTACAGTCCTAGACAGGCAGGAGTGATTGGTGTAGGCACAGGTGTCTGGCTGCAGTAGGGGGTCACGAGCTGAGCAAGGCAGGGAGCTTATAGCTGCCCCTGAGTGTCTGGGAGGAAAGTGTATCACTGTTCCCTAGAAAGCACAGGTTGGTGGATTTTGCAGTCAGAGCATGGTCACCCATTGCTGTTGGCTGTAAGGACTAGGAGGAACTGCTTATTCTTGGACCCCTGTCGCAGGTGACTAGGTGGCATGGGTGGAGCCACCAGACCTTAGGCCCCTGATGTAGGTAGGTGAGTACTCTGCTTAATAGACAGAGCAGTTTCAAATGTCACAAACTTGCCACAGCTGTTAAAATGGGCCCACACAGGTCTCTACAGGAATGAAAGGCATTCAAAGTCTATGGACCCCTTATGCTTGTGCCTAAGCAAAGGAGATGTGCCTGCCCAGAGTTCCTGGCTTACAGGAGCGAGCAGATTATTTTTTCCTGTTTATTAATTTGTTCTCTCTCCAAGGCCAGGAGAATGGCTCAGGATGTGTGGCAGGTCCTCCTTCCAAGCCAGGGTATGCGGCAATCTCTGAAGCCGGCTCAGACCCAGTGCAGTGGGGGAAGGGGGCAGGTAAATGGGAGAGAGGCTTTTCCCAAAGGGGTATTTTTTGATCTGCACAGTAGGTTAGATGCATATACTTATTTTTTGCTGATTGAACACCACTTTTCACTGATTCTGGAGGCGTGAGTGGACTCTCTGCTGCTTGGTCTCTCCTAATGTGGAAAACACCTCCTGAACACCACTGCTTGCCTCACCGCACTCGCACCAGTGGGTCCAGCCTGTGGAGTGCTGGTTCCCGCCGGGTCAGGTCTGGCAACACCTCATTGCTTCTGAACCATCTCTCCCTCCCCTGCCACTCAGCCGATTCTTCAACTTTGCCTTTGATGTTCAAGGCTTCTAGATTGTCATATATAAGTGATTCACTTGTTTTTTTAGGTCTTTGTTGTAAGAGGGACCACAGAAAGTGTCTGACTACTCCGCCTTCTTGGCCCCACCTCCACAGCTGCACAATTTAAAGTAGAGAATTTGAGCCTACCCACCATAAGCATATGTCTTATTTTTTTCATTTTTCAAATATGTAGTATTTTTAAAAATCCAAAATGCAGTTATTTTACAAAAGTTTTCAAATAAAAATAGAAATAAGAACATCAGTAGAGAGTTGGACCCTTTATGAATTAACAAAAGATAATTTCCATAGTTGAAATTTTTTGGCAAAATACCTCCTACCCCACCACTTTTCCAAATACATCGAATAATAGACTCTACAGTTTACAAAGGGCTTCAGTTGTGCCATCTCGTGTATTATTTATTAAATTCAGGTTATCCACATTTGTCCATGATGACATTGAATAAACAACGTGTTTATTCATTTTTCTAATGACTCCTCTTTTTGTTGTTGCTAGTTGCCTTTGAGTTGATTCTGACTCACAGTGACCCCATGTGTAGGTTTTCTCAATTATCAATATTTTTGCTTTTTTGTTTTCTGTCCCCATTATTGGCTTCATAATGGATCTCTTCATCCCAGATAGCACGTTTGTGTTCTCTGTGCTCCAAAGAGGCAGACTGACCAATCAGAATTCATCAAGGTCTGCTACTCAAAGGCAGCACTATGACTATCCTCTCAGTTGCTGTTTTTTTTTTTTTCTTTTCATAATAAACTAGTAGTTTAAAAAAATAAGATTTCTCTTCCACTGATAGTTTTTCAGTTTGTGGTGGGACAAGTTTTAGGAAGAACGACATAAATGATAGCCCAAAATATGTTCTACAGAACAGAGGCCATAGGTATTATTACCTGCAGCCTGAATCTAGCACCCTTTACAGCTTTGAAGAGCCTGCAGAAATTTTCAAATGCAGAAGTGGCCAGAATTGGTGGGGCTGCTGCCTCTGATTGACAGGGCTAATGAGGATTAAAATTCAGTTTTCATGCAACTGTCTAAGCCTTGGACCACAGCCCTGCAGAGGGCTGTGTCTGTCTAGAGGGGGTAGATTTAAAGTACTGAATGTGTTAGCAGTGACTCTGAGAACTGACCTAAATAATGTGTAAAATTACAAATTGCTAAAGACAAAGCTGTGTTCAGCTGTGACTTTCCAAGGAAGAAATCAAACCAAAAACCAAATCAATTGCCATATAGTCAATTCTGACTCATGGTGACTCCATGTGTGTCAGAGTATAACTGTGCTCCATTGGGTTTTCAGTGGCTGATTTTTTTAAAAATAAATCATCAGGCTTTTCTTCCCAGGTGACACTGGGTGGTCTTGAGCCACCAACATTTCAGCAGCCAAGCATGTTAATTGTTTTTACCACTTAGAGACTCCCAAGGGAGAAATGGAAGTAGGTAAATAAGCAAGGCAACAAAGGAAGAGGTTGCATATGGTTCTAGAAAATTCCCCACTCTGTGTCATCACATGAACAAATCTTTTAAAAATGATTTGGCACAGTATCTATTAAAAATATGATGTTTCTGCTATTATCAGGATATTATATTTTCTTTAGAAAGATGATAGAGCTTGCCACCTAGTGAAAGTCCTTATTTCTGAGTCAAAATAATTGGTCACTGAGTCCTCTGCAGTATGGAATGAACACCATGTTTTTAGAACACATTGTTATTACTTAATGGTTAGCCAGAATATGAATAGGTTAATATGGAGAAACACAGATAAGCGTTGTTTCCTAAGAGAGATATAGGAAAGATGAAATTTTAGACCAAAAATGGACATTTTTAAGATGAGGAAACTAAGAAACATTAACTGACATATTATTTAAAAGAATCCCAACTTAAAGTGTGATTTGAATAAGAGCATAAATTCCCATACCATAGATAACAGTTATACAGGGGAAAAAAGTAGTAAAGGAGCACTTCTCTAGAGTAAAAAAATAGAGAAGAAAATTCAGAATAAGTCATTTGGATTCAGCACTTATATCTCAATACACAGGGTACAGTTAATAAATTATTTATTTACAAGGCAAAATATGATCTCCATTCTAATAATGACATCATTATTAGAAGGGATTCCTCGTTCCTCTAATATAAGAGGTCAGGCATAAGTGTTTCTGAAGCTGAAATGAGCTATTCAGTTTTTGTCACCTTTGCATCTCTCCTGGTACGTTACAATAGTAAATATGTATTTCATAGTTACTGGAGAAAATCAAATCCATGAGGCAGAAGATAGCAACACAGTGTGACAAATAGCCCATAAAAGAAGATGAAAAGAAACACAAGCATTCACATCGCCATCCCTAGGTACGTCATTGTAAAAGATTGTATTTTCTGAAAATGACCACACAAATATGTTCAGTCTCACATGCTCTTTCTCATATAATCGTCCTGAATCTTATTATTCTCCATGAAGAGTTGGAGTCTATCTCCTTTGCCATTGTATTTGAGTGACTCTTTGTTGTTGTTGCTGTGAGTTATCTCAATGAATAAACTGCAACAGTAGTGATGCTGCGTGACTTCCAATGCTAGTCATAAATGGTAACATAGCTTTTACTTTGCCAGACAAGACAGTAATGATGCTTCTGTAATACATATTATAACATCAGAAGAGTTTGAAAATAGCATGTAGGGGACTTGAATTTTGGATTAGCCATTGTTTTAGTACAGTGCTTACCATATAGGTACATAATACAAATTAACGGAATTGACTTGGAAATCACTTTCTGATTAAAAAAAAAAAGCCATCTGGACTTGCCATACTGTACTCTCACTCAGAAGTTTGAAGAGTTAATGAGAGTAATGGGGCTATCTGTTATCTTTCCATGCACATTATTCTTTTTCCTTTCTTTTGGTGATGGCATTCTACAGTTCTTTTTGTACATCTAACGATTCCCGTTCCATTCCATATACTTGGGCTACCAACAATGGTGCTTCAGCACCTCGCCATGTGGGAGAAATGATGATTTCCCCTGTCCAAGAAGAGGGCGGCATTCTTCCATAGCATAGCAGTTGGCTCAAAGATGGAAAAGTCACCAAAGCAGGGCCAATCAATGTCTTTCCTGATTGGGAGAGAGAAGGCTTCTCTCTCTCTTCTCTTTTTTTAATCATCTTAAGCTGTAAATATATCAGCAGCCATTTTCCCTGCTACCTGGATAAAGCCTGTTTGAGAATGGAGGCTTATTAGGAAAAAGTGGAGTCACACCATGAATAGAGAGAATAAGACCTGACGATATCATGTGAGCCTGCAGAACCAACTTGGCCTGACGCTAACTTCACCCTTCTTTTCTGTTATGAAGCCAAAAGTTCCCTTTCTTTGTTAAGATTATAGTTAACTATTACCAACAAGTCCTAACTTATACTGATGGAAACTATTCCACCAATATGAATTATTTGGACAGGTAGAAGTGCTAGAAACATCAGGAGATGGTTACCATGGTATTTTATTAGAGGTCACAATACTCAAGAGAATACTGGGAAAAGTTGAACATTTCAGATGAAATTAAAGCAACAGATCCATAACTAGCATATAAAATGGAAGATAATTCAATAATGGTAGAAAATTCTAAATTAAAGAAATTCTAACTATATAATCACAAATAATCTCAAAATTAAAGAAAGGGAAAAGTATTCAAAAAATAAAAGCTGACTCTGTTACCTGACACTAAAATAAAAAACAAAAAATTTTTTTAGTCACCGTCTATTCTTCTACAATATGAGTTTTTTTTTTCTGCCAAATTCTTGGATAAAAAATTGTATGGCAAAAAATAGTTGTTTTATAGGAAATAAAATAGATTAGAGCCTGGACAGTGCCAGATTCCCATAACAAAACTTTTTTTTTTCTTGTAAGTATCTTAATGATAAGGGGATTATCTAAGTATGAAGTGTATTTTGTATTGAAAGCTAAAATAATAAATTTGCTGATCAAAAATGGCAAAACAGTCCAGATACTCCTGGGCAAATCCTGAAGAGCACTGACCAATTTGAAAGCATTTCTAGAACATTAAAATACATAACAGAGATCTGAACTATAAAAAATAAAATACAGCATTGGTTCAGAAGCCACCCATTTCAAGTGGTTAGATATTCACATAAGCAGCCAATAGGCTTTTTCCTATAAGAATACTATACTATTGACAGAAACTGGCAATTGCAAAGCATCTTTCCTAATTAATCAGTGTGTTATGCACAGGTGAGTTGCAAAGTAGAGGAATATAAAAAATGTCTATCTATGGACATTTGTTTGTATCACCAGATTGATTCATTAAGGCTATCTCTGATAAACTTAAACTTTAAATGGTGGCTAAAAAAGATTAGAGAAGATATACATACACAGAGAACCATTCTAAAAAGTTGAACGAACGGTTAAAGATGTTGTTGCGTTTTTTAGGTGTCATCAAGTCGATTCCTATGTACAAAAGAACAAAATACTGCCTGGTCCTGCACCATCCTCACAATCTTTGCTATGTTTGAGCCCATTGTTGCAGCCATTGTGTCAATCCATCTCATTGAGGGTCTTCCGCTTCTTCCCTGGCTCTTTACTAAGCACAATGTGCTTCTCCAAGGATTGGTCCCTCCTGATAACATGTTCAAAGTACAGGAGATGAAATCTTGGCATCCTTGTTTCTAAGAAGTATTCTGCCTGTACTTCCTCCAAGACGGATATGTTTGTTCTTCTGGCAGTGCATGGCATATTCAGTAGTCTTACCAACACCATAATTCAAATGCATTAATTCTTCTTTGGTCTTTCCTATTCATCAACGAGTTTTTACATACACATGAGGTGACTGAAAATATCATGGACTGAATCGGGTGCACCTTAGCCCTCAAAGTGACAGCTTTTTAACACTTTTAAGAGGGCTTTTGCAACAGATTTGCCGAACATAATACATCGTTTGATTTCTTGACTGTTGCTTCCACGGGCATTGAATGTGAGCCCAAGTGAAATGAAATCCTTGAGAACTTTAATATTTTCTCTGTTTCCATGATGTTGCTTATAGGTCCAGTTGTGAGGTTTTTGCTTTCTTTATATTAAGATGTAATCCAAACTGAAGGCTGTAGTTTTTGATCTTCAACTGTAAGTGCCTCAAGTCTTCTTCGCTTTCAGCAAGCAAGGTTATGTCATCTGGTTATTGCAGATTGCTAATAAGTCTCCCTCCAATACTGATGGTGTGCTCTTCCTGTACAGTCCAGCTTCTCTAATTGTTTGGTCAGCATACAGATTGAATAAGTGTGGTGAAAGGATACAACCCTGATGCACACCTTTCCTGACTTTAAACCAAGCAGTATCCCCTTGTTCTGCTCCAAAGACTGCCTCTTGGTCTATGTACAGGTTTCCCTTGAGCACAATTAAGTGTTTTGGAATTCCTATTCTTTGCACTGTTATCCGTAATTTATTATGATTCACACAGTGGAATACCTTTGTGTAGTTAACAAAACATAGATAAATATTTTTCTGGTAGTCTCTGTTTTCAGCCAAGATCCAACTGACATCAGGAACAGTATCCCTAGTTCCACATCCTCTTCTGAATCTGGCTTGAATTTCTGCAGTTCCCTGTTGGTGTATTGCTGTAACTGTTTTTGAGTTATGTTCGGCAAAATTTTACTCACATGTGATGATAATGACATTGTCTGATAATTTCTGCATTCCATTGCATCACCTTTTTTTGGAATTGCACAAATATAGATCTCTTTCAGTTGGCTGGCCAGGTAGCTGTCTTCCAAATTTCTTGGCATAGATGAGTGAGCATCTATGTTTCTTTGTTTCTAACTTTTGCATTCTAATCACCAGTAATTATTAATGCATCTTGATTGCGTGTTTGCTCTATTGTAGACTGCAGAAGTTGGTAAAAATCTTCAGTTTCTTCATCTTTGACATTAGTGGTTGGTGCATAAATTTGAATAATATATTAACTGGTCTTCCCTCTAGGCGTATGGATATTATTTTATCATGGACAGCTTTGTATTTTAGAGTAGATCTTAAATCTTCTTTTTGACAATGAATTCAATGCCAGTCCTCTTCAATTTGTCATTCGTGGCATAGTAGATCATATGATTGTCTGATTCAAAATAGCCAATAGCAGTCCATTTCAGCTCACTAATTTCTACAAGAACAATGTTTATACATTCCATTTCATTTTTGATGACTTCCAATTTTCCTAGATTCCTACTTCATACATGCCACATTTCAGTTATTAATGGATGTTTGCCGCTGTTTATTCTCATTTTCAGTCATGTCACAACAGCAAATGAAGGTCCTGAAAGCTTTTCTCCATCCACACAATTAAAGGTCAATTCTTTGAGGAGGCAGCTCTTCCCTAGTCATCTTTTGAGTGCCTCCCAACCCTGGTGGCATAGTGGTTAAGTGCTACGGCTGCTAACCAAAGGGTCAGCAGTTTGAATCCGCCAGGCGCTCCTTGGAAACTCTATGGGGCAGTTCTACTCTGTCCTATAGGGTCGCTATGAGTCGGAATTGACTCGACAGCAGTGGGTTTGGTTTTTTTTGTTTTTGGCCCAATCTAAGGCACTCATCTTCCAGCACTATATCAGTCAATATTCCACTGTTATCCATAAGATTTTCATTAGCCATTTTTTTTCAGAAGTACATTGCCAGGTCCCTCTTCCCAATCTGTCTTAACTAGAGATAGCCTCCAGATATTATAATCTAGAAGGTAGATGTTCAAAAGTGTTAATGTTAATAAAAAAATAAGAAATAATAATTACTCAGTGATAATTATAATAGTAATGACCATTTTACGTATGTCTGGAGCAACAAGAACAAGAAAGGGATTGCTCACCTCAGAGGGCAGACAATACAAAGTTAATAAATGACAGAAAACTACTGCATTTTTGTTTTATTCCCATCTCCTATCAAAGACATTGACATTCAAGCTGGGAAAGGTTGAAGAAACATGATGGAGGGAATTGAAACCTAAGATAGATGAGGAGACAACAAAGTGCTGAGCTGCTATAAAAGCAAGTTCAAGTTTCTCAGCCTAAAACTATTTCATCTTATGGTGCAAAAAGGACTTTCAACTGTTCACATGGAACCATGCTAGTCACCTCTTGAAATTGTCAATGGGAGGGATGGCAGACAGTTAAATGTTGTTTAAATTTTTTAAAAGGGTTAAAATTAGACATTGGTCAGATTAAATTTTATACATTAAAAATTCTAGCATTTATTATTAAATCGGTAAAAACATTTTGAAAAGAAAGAAGTGATCATCAGGAGCCAACAGAGGTTCACCAAGAATTAGCTTATATAGCAATTGTGTTATTAATTGAATTGTGTCCCCCCAAAACATGTGTTGTAAATGTTAACCTCTATGCCTGTGGTTATAATCCTATTTGGCAATGGTTTGCCTTTAGTATGTTAATGAGACAGGATTAGTGTAGGATATGTCTCGAATCAGTCTTTTACAAAATATAAAAGGAGGAGATTAAGGAAGCAGAGACAGGGAAGACACATGCCAAGCCACAGGAAGATGACCCAGGAGCAGATGCTCAAAGAGACAAGGGCCTTCCTCCAGAGCTGACAGAGACAGAAAGCCCTTTCCTTGAGCCAGCACACCAAATTCCAACTTCTATCCTCCTAAACTGTGAGAAAATAAATTTATGTTTGTTAAAGCCACCCATTTGTAGTATTTCTGTTATGGCAGCACTAGGTAACAATTTCTATTTGCACAAAAATATTGTAGAAAAGGGGAATAAATATGTTCCAGTTTCTGCACATTCTAACTGTGTGACTCTATACAAATACAACAGGCCAACTTATACTGTAGCACATGGCCACATAATGTGAAGCCTTTTGTACAAGCTTGTGTGAAACAATGAGAAGCCTACAGATGATTAAGACAGTAGAGCATAGTGATTAAAAGCGTAGATTCTGGAACTGCCTGGGTTTGCCACTTTCTGTGTGACTTCGGGAAAATCCCTTAACTTTTCTGTGTCTTTTCATCTTAAAATGACAATAGTCATAGTACCAATCTCATGGCTTTGTTGGGAAGATAAGATGAATAAATAAAGCACTTAGAACAGTGTCCGGCACAAAGTTAGGACTAAATAAATATAAGCTTTATAAAAAAAAAAAAGCTTTATAGTCGATAACTATTATTATGTCTCCAAGTAGGACAATGTGGAGAAACACAAACATTAGGGAACACTTGTTACTACAAAGTCTGCCTCCCACAGCCCCTGGTTGTTCACTCTTCCTGAGGGCAATGTCTGTGTGACCCTGCATGGCATGTGATGTCCTCCTCCCCTGAACTGTGAATATATGTAACTATTAAACTGTTGTTGATCTGATCTGTCCAGTGTCTGGCGTCTTGTATTTGGCCATCTGCATAATCCCAGGGTAGGAATCCCTTCCTCACCAATGGGGTAGAAAAGAAATAATTAAACAGTTGTACAACTGGTGTTCGAACCAAGCAGTCTGTTACCAAAGCCTGGGTAGTTAAACCAGGCTTCCAGTGTAATGTAAAACTGATAATTTAAAGCACAGAAGTAAACTAAGAAAAGAAGTAATGTATTTTCAAGAAAAAAATTGGGAAAAATTGTGAAGAAGATCCCAATATTCTGTGAAGTGAATTTTCTTAATTAATATTTTATTTTTGGTGAAAATATGCATAGCCCTGATGGTGCAGTGGTTAAGAGCTTGGCCGCTAACCCAAAGGCTGGCAGTTCAAATCCACCAGCCACTCCTTGGAAACTCTGTGGGGCAGTTCTACTCTGTTCTATAGGGTTGCTGTGAGTTGGAATCAACTCGACAGCAACGGGTTAGGTTTATTTTAGTTTATGCATAGCAAAACCTCCTCCTATTTAACACTTTTTTTAGACATAAGGATCAGTGACACTGGTTACAATCTTCACATTGTGACAACATTCTAGTTACTTCTGTTCTAGTTGTTTTACTCTAATTGATTTATAAACTCCCTGCCCTCTAATTTTCTTGTCTATGCTTTAAAATAGCTGTTGTCCGTTTGGTCTTATATTAGATGATTTCTTAAAAGAATTCAGCACTCAAGGGTGATAATCTTTACTTTTTGAGCTGAACAGTTATTTAGTTTAAAGGTGACTTCAGGGGGGTGGTTTCAATTCAAGGTTTGAAGAGTAACTCAGGTCAATAATCTCAGGGTCTCCTCCAGCATCAACAGACCCAGTAAGTCTGGATTCTTTAAGAATTAGAATATCTGTTCCACATTTTCATGAAGTGAATTTTAATGTAAAACATTTCAAATAGCTTTCCTGACTTATTTGTAGGAATGAAATTTCTCTTTTGTGAAAATATGTAATTTGTTTCTCTTTAATCAAAGCAATATATCTAGAACATAAGAATATTTTTCTTAATACTTAGACTTTTTTTAATATTTGCAACATACAAATAAGTCATGGTAACAAAATTACCTTTTTATCTGTAAAATGGGGTTATGCATGTTTATTTTCCTCCTTTGATGTTATAAAATTGTTTTTAAAATGGTATTTTTTGGCTTATGCACATCTAAATTAGTCTGTCATTTAAGTTATAAAAAAAAAAAAAAAGATGTGTCCAAATATTCCTGCTGTGCTGTGGCAACTTTCATCAAATTATCTGTCTCACATGGATTGCCTTATGGCTGTAGTATAGAACCACCTTTGGATCCCAGCCCTTAAACTGACATTCTGACAGTGTCCTGGCCTCAGGCTTTTATCTCTAATCCATTCTATACCCAAAGAAGAAAATAATTCCTCAGCCCTCCTGTTCCCTTTCTTTTTTCCCTAAACAAGACATATATATTCTATTCCACTCCTTTATCTAAATCTCCAACTTCGTTTAAATTTCCGGCTAAAGACATTTAAAAACCACATTCCTATGTTCTTTCTTCCTTTATGTACTTTTATTTACTCTCCTGTCCATGATGTGGCTTTCTTCTTCATATAAATCCAAATTAAAATCCACCTTCCTGGAAAGACTCATTTCTTATAATTTGTTATCCATGGCCTTACCTTTATTCTGTATTATTACTTCAGCATAAATTAGATACCTCTATTTGTCTTTTTTTTTTTTTTGTCTATTTTGATTGAGTTTTATCCATGTCATTGTGATGATGATCTTGGATGGACAAGGAAATAAGCTTATTTCCTTGTTTCTCGTTTCAAGGAAGACTCAATAAGACCCCTAGATATGTGTAGAGCCAAGAGTCAGTGGAATTCGAGGTCTACATTTCAGATCAATAAACATTATTCAAGTTGGAATTAATTTTTGTTTCCATGGGACTTGGAAATTATCACATTCTCTCTTATGTTATAATGAGGTTATAAATAACTCTAATCTGCACAGAGAATTACATATAATAGGTACTCATTAAATAAATTTGTTAATTAATATTATAATTTTTTATTATAATAAACATTTTAAATAAATAATCCATCATATATATTTTACTTACTATTAACAGCATGTCCTTTTAGATAAGGTCACAGTATCAAAAGGTTTTTATAAAATAGATGATTATAATAATCTACACAAAAAACTTCATAATAATTTGATATGTGATATAATCTGTTATAAAAATAAGAATGCAATCCAAGAACTAAGAGAAGTTTCAACTGATCATTTCTTTTGTAAGCCCCTCATTGCATGTGAATCAAATATTATTTACAAATAAAAACATTCATTTGATTTTGGCTTTTATTTCAAATGCAATAGGGAGTCTAGTTATTTAAATACATATATATTTGTAAAGTGAATAAAAATCAAATTTTAGGAAATTAAAATTAATTTATATTTTAATTTTTATTTCTTAAACTGAAACATCTTTTAGAAAAAATCATTAAATTAAAAGTAATTTTCTTTAATAATTCCTCCTCCTATCCCTCAAAGTTATATTCATTAAACATATATGGTTCAAATGAATGATTAACCTATACCCCCAAATCACAATTTTCATTCCTAATTCCATCGTGCTGCATGCATGTTATAAATTGAGACCCAAAAGAGAAGGCTCAGTCAGAAGCTCGGTACTACTGAAGATCTTATATTAAAGCCACGATATCAGCCAATTCTTATTTCTTATCTAATCATTTTATAAGATTTGTATTAAAGATGGAGAGATTATTTTAGAAGACTACATTGGCTACTTTTTAAAGTCCCTGAAAAAAATAAAGGAATTTTTTTTTGTTTGTTTCTACCCAGTGTTTCAACAGGATACACATAATAGAACACACAGACACGTTAATCCTGTCTCATCCCGTGTCTTTTTCCAGTATTATCATCTATACAGTGATGAGCAAGTGGCAGGAAAGAAGGATCCTAACTGCATGATACTACTTATGTTTCCAGAAATATGCTAAGTGTTTGCATATTTTTATTATCATAACAACCTTTTGATATAGGTATTATTTTTCTAATCATTACAAATGAGGAAATTAAGGTTTAGTTATTAATGTCATAAGGATGATAAGTTATCAGTCAGAATTAGAAACAACAGCTGCTTTTTCTTTAGTCTAATCTGTTTCTTTAATAGTTTTAAAGAAAACATCTAAATTTCATTTGGGTTAATAAAGACTGTAGTTAATCTCTAGAGACAAGTATGGAATCTATTCTAGGGAGATTTTTAAAATTCAGAACCATATCTGGTTTACGTATCCTTCTCCCGGAGGCAGCTGGGAAGGGCCTTTCTGTTCCACTTGACTGTTTAAAGCACAGCTTGGTGTTCCTCAAGAGACTGATACAACTCTTTTCAAACATAGATTTCTATACCTATACATTTTTGAGTACTCGATATCCATAAAAGATGTGGGTAAGCTGTTTATACTTGAGAATCTCCAGTTTGGAAAACACCTTCCAGAATTTTAAAGAAATAAACTCTAGGTTTATGTGAAAGGAAAACCCGATGGTAAAAGAACATTTTGTTAAATAAACTGTGGAGATTTCATTGCAAACTGTTGCTGAGGAAAGACCATTTAACAGATTTAGGCGAGCCACAAAATTTCAGTCCCTCCTCAATGCCCAGAGCAGTGCAAGGCTGAATAGAAGACTCTTACTGGCTACCTCTAGATTGATGAATGCCAATATTCAGTGACGCACGGTAATATCTTGTAAGAAGCTGGGGAGAGGGACAGTTATATTGGAGAGTTTGGGGCAAAACATGAGAATTATAGGCTTTTTGAACCTTGTTCCTCATCACAAGAACCACCTGACCTGAGAATATTGAACAGAAGAGGGAAGTGTTCAAGTATATTAGGTTTTCTCCAGCACTGAGTGGGTTTAAACTCCTTACAGTTTGGCAAGAAAAGGCAGACAATAAAGAGTGGGTTAAAACCCTTAGAGTTTGGCAAGAAAAGGCAGACAATAAAGAAATGGGATCAATAAATACTACATTTTTGAAGATGTACGACGATGTCTTTATATCTGTGAGGAAGATGTAATTGATACCTTTGGAGCTAGCTATTTGGAAAAAGCATAGGGGAGGTTAGCTCTAGGAGATGGTTATATCTGATGAGCAAAAATCCAATTTAGAGTAAATAGTTTAATTCCATCCAATTATAAAGAAGAGGAGAAGAAGAGGGAGGAAGATGAAGGGATCCATCCATCATACACCATACAAATAAAGGGCTGTCACTCATTCTCCTAATGTCAAAAAAACGAACTATTTAGTAATTTTTTTGACACCATGAAAATCATTTTTAATAGCCTTCTTCACTTTTCAATTCATCCTTAAATTTAAAAGAAAGAAAAAGCCCCGTTGAATTGTTTCTATTATAAGTCAGTTCATCACTTATGAATCCATGTCAGTGTCTTAGTTTTTTCAGTGAAATAGCTAATTCATATCGTATTCATAGTCACCACTTCATAGTGAATCACTGCTGTTTGATTTAGCCTGTCATCTGACACTGAACACCTCGAAACCATCTGCATCACTCTTCTTGTTCCGATCTGCACATATGGTAATAATTAGGAATGTGATACCTTAAATTCATTAAAAATACCCAGCAAATTTAAAAAATAATAAAACCAGCAAAACTCATAATTTTCAGGGAAAAATTGTGTTAAACTATGTGAACTTGCAACTATTAATTATATATAGAAAAAAATCAATGCTTTCACAGCAAAAACATAAAATAGAATTTTTACAAAAATTTATAAATTCCCAATCAGTATAACTATCTTTATAGCGTGTTCAAAATGTGAACTAAATGCATACTACATAAAATATTTGTGTTGCAAAACACAATTTTTTATTTTCGAAATAGGAAACCCAGGAGAAGTTTCCTCTTCTCAAATACACCTACAATTTCAAGTCCTTTTAATTCACACTTTCAAATGAAAAGGTTGCATACACAAGGTCAGTGAAATTGTTATTTATGGTTGAAATGTTTTTGCTACATCTATTTTAAGAAGGGTCATTTTTCATTTCATTTTTTAAATTGCTTTAAAATGTTTAGCTGACTATACAAAATTACTCAATGTGCAACTAGCAGTTTTCCTCTATCTCCAAGCTCTGGGTAGCCTAAGAATTATATAAGATTTTACAATTAAAATGATTAAGTTAAAATGGCATTATTTAACTGTTCTCATGTTTGTTTGTAGTAATCACTGCCCCCTTGATTATTTTACTATGATTGTAAAAATATTTTTCTCTTAAATATCTTTCTTACCTCTTTAGTCATTTTGGTTTACTTCTTTGGAAAAAATAGAATGTTAATATTTACATAATTCATTAATATTACAGACCTTTGCACTCCATTGCCAGCATTTTATGTTAAGGTGGCCTGTAGTTATGAGGATCCTTGTTTGGTAACTGAAGGAAATAACTCCAAAGAAAACACTGCTCATTGTCTCATTTTTTCCTAGGAAATGTACCTGTCAACTAAGTTTTCTTTTTTCTTCTCTTTTTTTAGTTATTATTATTTTTTCCTTTTGAAAGTCTATTGGATTCAAAATGAATGGGATCTACTAAATGGTGAATATTTTTAGATATTCCATTTTCCATTTTCTTTCTGGGTAGATATTAGCCACTCTTTAGGCTAAAAAAGTACATTAGCCTTGTCTTGCAGACCAGCATAAATTGCAGATCTGTGAGCATCCAGACACAGGGAGAAAGCATCGCTGAAGCTAAATTAGAGTATTAAGAACTTCAGTCCTGACAAGTGCTCAGTTCCATGAGTTGGGAAATTAAAGATGAAAAATTAAAACGGCAACAAGGCTTATACATTCTATTTGTAAATTACAAAAATTCTGGAATCAGAAGGTTTTGTGTTTGTGATCTTTGAGCAGCACAGTTCATAGAATAACTTCAGCTACTAACCCTTTTCTAAGCCAAAGGAGATTTCAAAGTATAACTATTTACAAGTTAAAATGAGAATAAATCAAGTCTCTCAAAAATCAAAGTTTATCAAAAGGCTGAAGAAAATAGCCAAAACAATGACTACTGGGAAATTATTACTATTTATTATTATTATCCTAGGTCTCCAGGCATTTGAAGAAGAAAAAAATTAAACAAAAACAAACATTTCATCTGTAGGTAGACTTGAAAAATAAATGACTAACCTTGACTTCCATCAGCCCAAAAGATCCCACATAGCCAATGACAGACTTCATTGTTTAAAGACTACCTAGGAATGATTAAGAAAAAGATGATGTAATCTAACATGTGATAAAGACAGATATAATATTCTCTACTGGAAGGCATTCCTATCATGTCATATCAAAGTCTAGCAAAACGTTGAAAGTTAGAAATGTTATCAAGCATTAGCAGGCATTTAAAGAACGTCTCTTGAATATTTCTAGCATAAAAAAGTATTTCATGTGATGTAAATGAATGGTAATTTTCTGACTTTAAAAGGGAGCCGTGCCAGTACATTTCAGCATTCTGGACCCAATTCTGCAAACATGGAGACGCTTTCAATTTGCTCTGCCTGCCTTCCCGCCTTAGATGGCTGCGATTGCGGCGAAATTAATCCATTTAAAAATCTGCGGCTTAAACTTAAGGATTTTCAGTTTTTTTCCCCCTTCTCTCTCTCTCTCTCTCTTTTTTTCTTAGAATATCAATAAGTTCCAATTGAAGAGCGGATTCTTTTGCAATTCAGGCATGTGCCGGCGATAACGGGCGAGTTGGCATGAAGAGAGGCAGAGATGGATTAATTATGCAGAGAACATGGAAATT
This sequence comes from Elephas maximus indicus, assembly GCF_024166365.1. Taxonomy (NCBI): domain Eukaryota; kingdom Metazoa; phylum Chordata; class Mammalia; order Proboscidea; family Elephantidae; genus Elephas; species Elephas maximus. Next base: position 36,984,290 of record NC_064833.1, read on the forward strand.
CTGCTTATCATCGGCTAGCAAAGGAGCCCGGCTCACATAATCAGCAAACGAAGGGAGAGGAGAAAATAACAATGCAATGGCACCTTCCAGCCCATCATCAGGATTTTTTCTACCCCCCTTGTAATTAAAAAATAACATACACTTATAGCCCTATCTCCTGTGCAGGCAAGGAGTGGATGTCCACAAAATAATTGCACTGGGATATTAGAGCTGGCAACATGGGCTGTCCATTCCTGCTTGCTCTTCCTTTCACCCTCACTTTCTCTTTTGGCCTCTCAAGGCACTTTGCTTCTGAACCTAGTCCAAATCAGACGGATGTCTCAGGTGACATTCTAGCTCAGTTTCCAAAAATCCCAAATTGGTACCTTATCATGATTGAAGCAAACATACACACATATATGATAAATATTTGAAGAGCTGACTCTGGGGGGAGGCTTTGGAAGTGATCACCTGAGGACGATCTGGTCAATTTCGTTTTTGATGAAATCTGTCCAAATAGCCTTCATTTTGCAAAGTGACTGGATTAAAATGGTGGGCTGTGCATTGGCCGTGCTAATTTTTTCAAACGTTTTAACTTATTTATAACTTTTTGTTTCTGGTACCTTTAACAATTCATTTTATAAATTCAAATATATATGGTTAATGATTGCAATATTTGCGCCTCTGAATCAGAATTCAGTATTGTGTAATAGTCACTGTAAAATCTGACAGCTCAATGCTTTGCATTTCTCTAAACGCCAAAAGAGATTATAATGAACATAGTTTATTGCTTTAAAAAAATCAAATTTAATCTTACACTTGTATCCCCATGTTTTCCAATTCCGAAGATTATGATACAAAAACATATGTTAAATAACGATACTTCCAACTTAATGCCATTCAAGTAGGTTTTGTTGCTTTAATTGCTACCCAAATAATTTGACCTAATTACAGGCATAAATTCCAAGAAGCTCTGGCTATCAGAGGAGTTCCTTCCTATAAAAGTTATTGATGAGCTAGAGAACAGAAAGATGAAAATAGCTCCAGAAAGACAAAAATTATGCAACGTAGGAAGGAAAGATGTTTCAAAGTGTGGTAAGCTGAAATTAAAAAGCTGGCAGACTCTAGAAATGTAATTTATTCATAGACTTCCACCCAAGCAGGGAACCAGTGTGGGGCGCAGTTTACACGCTTGTGGGAATGCTTTAAGTGACAGCGAGGGTAGAAGACTGATTTTTTTTAAACTAATTATTTCCACGTCTATGCATATGAACACTACACACACTAGTACATATGAGTATTATCAAAAACAAAGAGTGAGTAAAAGGATCAATTAAGTGTTTGGAGATATTTATGATTATTTGTTAGTTTCTGAGGGTGGAAGGAAAATAAGATGAGAAAAAAATACTCAAGTCAGGGTTGGACTTAAGGATAAAGAAAGGCAGACGATGAAAGAGAATCCCAATAAAGAGAGAGTAAGATAATAAAGAATATATAAAAAAGAAAAAAAAAATTGAGATAGTAGAAATTGTGATTTTTTTCCATCCAGTTATTTTGTAAATGTATACATAATGCTACATCTCTGTATGATTTAAACATGCAAAGAGAAAATGACTCCAGTTTGTATCCCTACACTAAGATATGTTCAAGTGCATAAAGAAACCACAGATTCTGCAGGCCCGAATACAATTTACCAGGAACTTAGAGTTACAGCCACACTGGAATAGGGGGATACAGGTGGGACAGTTTGGCCACTGCATTCATTACGCCTTGCTACAATTCTTCCCCTCAAACACAGTATCTCTTTGACTCAACTTCTTAAGTGTACTACTAAAGTAAAAAAACCTATCCCTTTGAAGTTCTTAGATAAAAGAAATTGAGTAGCCAATGAGCACCAATTAGTAAATACTGCTTAGAGCAATTTTCAAGTCAAATCTGATTATTTTTGATATTAGAAGGGGAGATGAAGTCAGAGCCAACAAAGGTGATCATAATGTATTATATGAAGTATCCTTTGCAAAATAAATTACCGAACATTCAGGATCCTAAAAGACTAATATTCCTCCAGGTTCAAAATATAAAGAGCCAGTTCAGTTCTGTCAGACAATAGAAAACAATTTCCTAAAGGCTTACCAGATGAGTAGAGAATCACCTCAATTAATATCAAAAGTGATGGCTCTTGAGGTGCTGTCCTTTTTGGGTGGTCCGGTGTTTTTTAACCCTGGCTGCACATTAAAATCCCCCAAGGAGATATTTAAAAATACTTACGCCTGGGCTCCACTCCAGGCCAAAACTCTAGGGGTGGGACTTGGACGGGGGGTTGCTTTTGTTTGGTTTTGGGTATCTAGAGGGTGTAAATGCTTAATGCGCTTGGCTGTTAACCGAGACGTTGGAGGTTCGAGTTCACCCAGAGGCACCTTGGAAGAATGTCCTGGTGATCTCCTTCCAAAAAACCAGCCATTAAAAACCCAACAGAGCGTAGTTCTACTCTGACACACATAGGATTGCTGTGAGTTGGAATCAACTTGATGGCCACTGGTGTGTGGCGCTGATTTTCTTTTTTAAACTTCCCACATGATTCCAATGTGCAGCCAGAGTGAAGGACCAGTCTTAGCCTAGGCTCATTCATTGCCTTCCATTGGAATCCATTTAAAACCCCAAACATTTTCAAGGCTAGAGCAATCAAAAAAGCAAACCAGACTGTGAGCACCTTGAGGGCAGAAACTAAGTTGCGAGTTCTCTGCCACATCCCCAGCACCTAGCCCAGTGACTATGAAATAGTAGGTTTTCAAAATATTTTTGACTGCAAGAATAAAGCAAACAGAAGCCAGAAAAGACAGAGGACTCTATACCTACCTATCAGTTGCCTCCTCTGCTCCACATTCCACCCTGTAAGTCTTAACACTTTGGAAGTTTTCTCAAGGTTTTCTGAAAGCCTGTGCTCGGAACTTTATTGAGGCTGCATACTTCTATAATCTTTTACACTTCCTGAAAACATGCCTTAACATCTTTTACAAGAGAAGGTAGATAATAGAATTCTCAGTAACCGTAACTGTAAATGGATTTGTAATCTATCCATGATTAAAATTATTTTCATTATGAAGTAGGATTCTCATTATTGTTGCAATTTTAATATTATCAACTCCAAAGTGTCTTGGTGATTGATAATATAGACAGCGAAACCCTATATTATAGTAATTAAGTTTAAAATGAATCAGCCATCCTTATATGTCTCAGTACAGTAGCTGATTATTTCAAAACAATTATCTTTTCATGTCACCTAATGCCACATAGCACTTGGAGCTGCTATGAGGGATTGTTCTGGGTCACAAAGTTGTGGCAGAGTTGAAATACACAGATACTGTGTTGTAGGTGCCACCATGAATATTTTCTCCATTAAAATACGTGGCCACCACCAAAGTGATCTATAACCCAGGATTAGGCTGAATTAGGAAACCTTTGAACAAAACCTCCAGGCTGAAAAGTGCATTCATCACGGTAAGTCTCGCTGACTTTAAAGGAAACTCTTTTCTCTAGAAAACCCTAGAAACCATAGGCCTAAGAGCAGCTGTCTGACTCAGGATGGCGGTTTTTCTTTTCCGACGAGGGTCAGGATGTAATGTATAACGCTTTCTTCATCGGATAAACTGTCATTCAAAGGAAATGTCTTTCTTTACATACTAAAAATGAAATTGTTACTACCTTTCCCAATGTTTTCCCTCATTTCTCTAGTTAAGATTTTATAGGAACATATATTTTTTAACTGCAGGAAGAAACGCACTCCTCTGCTTCCCTGAACCTTACACTGTTTGCAATCCTTTTCGGTGACAAGACTTCCCTTCTCCGGATGTTCCGTTCCACCACCCTCCCTATACACATTTTTTCTGGGGGGGGGAAAAATTAGTACAAAAAATTCTTCCATACTTGGTTCATTTGCAGATTTCACCAGGCTTGCAAAAAGCACACCTGTTGTGCTGTCTGGATTTCCTTTTCTGATCATAGGCTTCTGACAAAGGGGGGGGGGGGGGGAGAAAGATTTTTATCAAATGCTCTTCACCGGACAATGAATTTTCTTCACCATTTGAATGTATCTGTGGAATGCCTGAGTGATTCATTACAGCAGATTCTGAAGTATGACAATGGGCCGCAGAAATGACTGATGGTATCTTTTTCCTGATTTCATTTCCCTGATCCTCTTCATCCCTTGGCCTGTGTACCTCGATTAATTAGAAACCAAGGATTTTCACTCATCAGCTGATGGGTTTCATGCTCCACTCTGTCACAAATCTGCTGCCTGCACTATCTCTCTTACAGCCGGTGGCTGCTTTAAAAACTTTTCTTTCTTTTTTTTTTCTTTTTGAAGCCGTGCTTTGTGACTACAGGTTTAGGTCTTTTAAAGATTCAGACACATTTTTAAAAAAGAGATTAAAAATTAAAGAAGACTCAAAATCTCTGATTAAGTTAATCCCTATCTAAATGATACTTGTCCAAAAAATGAACTTTTTGAAAAGATAGTAGTATAAGTGTTTCATAGCTCTCAACTTCCTAAGTTCTTTTTTCAAGGTATAATAATTGAAGTATTACGCAAAGATTGAAAATATATGTAAATATGAGTTTCTGATGAATTTTGGGCTACCCATGCTATACTGGTTAACTTAATTGCATTCAAATTCCAGTTGGATAAGTCATTTTATAACAGCATCTTGCAATAAATCGTCAAACCATTATTGTTTCTGGAGGAAATATTTTATAATTGAAATATGCTCCCCCTTAGGGTATATACCAAATTAAGTCACATGGCAATAAAATCCCCAAGGAAGCAAATCGTAATTAAATAATATTGAAAATGCAGGACTTTCTGTAATAAAACTCTCCTCCAGAAATCTAAAATAATGTGTGAATCAAAGGTAAAAAATACACAAATTATTTTCACCAAAGAAAAATAATAGTTATCCACCAAAAATCTTTTTGTCCATGTTAATATATTTAACATCAACTTTGAATCAAATCCCAGAACAAACAGCAAAGTCATTTGTTTTAAAAAGCGGGATCCCACCAGACTGGAGGAGACAGAGTAGTGGGGAGAAGGACATAATGTACATTTTCATGGTTTTCCCTAGAGTAGAGGGTAGCAGTGATTCGGAGATTTTATCCTCATGGTCAGCTTTTTATGAATTTTGGCAATCATAATAAGGGGGGGCAAAAAAAAAAAAAAGGGAGGTTGTAGAAGAGTACCTACTCCCTGCTGTCTGTGTATCTGAGTCCTTCTCTCCAAGCTTACCCAGAAAGGACTTTACCCCTGACAACTTCTAAAAGTGCTCAAGCCCTAATCAATATTGAGGCCAAGCCTTATCTGTCATGACTACTTTAAAATAAATCACCCCTCAACTTAGCAATTCTTTTATTTTTGGTTGAAGGCAAAAGAAGCAGGGTACTAAAAAGCTACCATGTTTTTGTTCCAGAGATGTAAGAAAGGATAGTCCCAACTTTGGTATTAACTCTTTGTAGCACATTTATTTCCATGTATTGAAATCCATATTACCAATGGCATTGGTTACACAACTTTGGCCAATAATATGCCACAAAACTGAATTTGGTTCTGGATGCAAGGTTAAATTTTTCTTGTTGCCGAACTGGTCTATCAAAAAGATTTACAGATTTGAAATAAAGTGGATTTCCTAGGAATCAGATCAATTTCTCTTCCTGTTGTACTTTTTTAAGCCTTGGTAATATTAAAGAGGGACACAAGAGAAAGATCAGGAAAATACACTTTCAGCTTCCATCGACATGAAGGGAGATCCATTACCTCTTTGAAGTTTATTAAAACCTCTTGTTATATCATACCTGGCTTTGAGGATGCTCTGAGAGGGAAAAATTAAAGAAAATAAAAAAAAAGATCATACCAAATTATAAGCAAATCCCACCGGAAATTAGGCAAGGGTAGAGAAAAAAAGATGGTTTAATTTTAAATAATACCTGCTTTGTACATTCTATTCGTATTTTCAATATAGAGTGTCACCTTTTACCTTTACTTCAACTTTAAAATCAAACAAATCACTGTCAATGTGCTAGGTGGCCTCAACAGCAGTAATTCAAAAGGGTGCGGAGACAGTTGGAGGGAATTTTCTTCAACAACGACAGAAGTGTGCTGATCATGTGCAGTATCAGTCCCGTCTGTAAACTTCCCTAATTTGCTGTCTTTCCCTAATACTACCAATATTGTGATTATGCCACACGCTCTTGAGTACCTGCTAGTGCCAGACCCAGGGACTCACAATCACGAACAGACACAGTGAGCTAGTATAGGTGGGCCTGAAGGTCTGTGCACTGCGGCGTTACCTCCAACTGACCTCTGACTCTTGCCCCTGACTTTGGCCGTTTTACAGCATCTACTTCTGACAGTTCAGGTGTGGGTGGGGGGGGGGCGGTGGCTCTCAGGAAAGTCATCAACTTAGACTATTTGTGTCTTATTTATCAGTTTAATTATAATCTATTAATTCTTTTCCCTAAAATGTTTCTTCTATATATTATTTTTTCAAACAATTTCATAGACTCATACCTGCCATTTTATTGGCTAATACTGAACCTAGAAGTTATTTTTTCTTTTAATATAGCCATCTAAAGATGAAGACACTAGACATTCTCAACAGAATTATGGTGAATGATCTCACCAATCTTTGCTGCATAACAAACAAGTGTAAAGTAGAGCCAATGATTGCATCAAAATCAAATTTCTAACTTCTAATCAAAATAAGGAGGCTTAACTCTTCAGACAGGGATTGGACTGGGCTATAAGACAGAAAATTATACTGGTGAGGAGTGAGATTCTTGGCTTAAGTAGACACATGAGACTATGCGGGCAGCTCTGTCTGGAGGTGAGATGAGAAGGAAAAGGGGGACAGGAGCTGGTTGAATGGACACGGAGAAAACACGAGGGAGAGGAGTGTGCTGTCTCATTAGGGAGGGAGCAGCTAGAGTTACATAGCAAGGTGTGTATAAACGTTTTTAATGAGAGACTGACTTGATCTGTAAACTTTCACTTAGCACAATAAATACTAAAAAAAAAAACAAGGAGGCTTCGCATTCATGTAACATCAATATAACATCAATCCAAAGTAATTCAATAATCACTTGCCTTATTCTTTCAACACTTAATGATGTAACTGAGTGGTAAAATATTGGGCTTAGGTATTGGGTGAAAATACTCAGATATTACACACAGTCAACAGTATGTCAATGGAAGAGAGTTATACCTCCTGTTTGTAACCTTCGTTATTTTCCTGGACAACATATTTCACACAGTATTACTGAACACAGAAATTAATAGATAAAGGGAATGCCCTCAATACTGCAGTTTTTGAATTAAGAACCAACAATATTTTAACAAAAGTTAGATACAATGTGTGAGAAATCTTAAATATATGTCTAAATTAGAGGTAGCAGTAGTTCCCTACCTATTTATCTTATTATTCTAATATCTTAGAAGTTATTTTCATCATGTCTCTCTCATACCAACTGTCATGGATTGAATTACGCCCCTCCAAAAAATGTGTGTATTAACTTGGTTAGGCCGCAATTCCCAGTATTCTGTGGTTGTCCGCCATTTTGTGATTGTAATTTTATGTTAAAGAGGATTAACCCTTACCAGGTCACATCCCTGAGCCTTTAAAAAGGGAGTTTCCCTAGGGTGTGGCCTGTACCACCTTTTATCTCTTAAGAGATAAAAGGAAAGGGAAGTAAGCAGAGTTGGGGACCTCATACTACCAAGAAAGCAGCACTGGGAGCAGAGCGTGTCCTTTGGACCTGAGGTTCCTGCGCTGAGATGCTCCCAGACTAAGGGAAGACTGATGACCAGGACCTTCCTCCAGAGCTGGCAGAGAGAGAAAGCCTTCCCCTGGGGCTGACAACCTGAATTTGGACTTCTAGCCTACTGGACTGTGAGAGAATAAACTTCTCTTTGTTAAAGCCATCTACTTGTGGTATTTCTGTTATAGCAGCACTGAGACACCAACAAAAAAAAATTACCAAAGTTAAAATATCAGATTATATGAAATCTAAACTCTTAGTTCAGACTCTGAAGATTCTCTCTTCTTTGGATTTACAGGCAGTCCCCAGGTTATGAACATCCAATTTATGTACAACCCGTAGTTAAAAACCAACCCCTTATAGTGTATTATATCAAAAATTTGAGGTACACACAATGGTTCATAATAACAAACGGGCACTACTTTGTGATGTGCATCAAAACATTATTAATATAGTTGCTGTATTATTATGTTAAAGATGTTTTAGTACACTTGGAAATGTTTCTTCAATTTTTTTTATGCATATAAAGACACACTATATACTATATACTGAAGCAAACATTTGACTAACTAATGTTAGATACAAACCATTTACTTGCATACAAATTAGATTTAAAGACAATCTTAGCAACGGAACTTGTTTGTAATCCGGGGACTGCCTGTACTGTGCTTTTTCAGCCTTATTTTCACAGCTGCCTACTAAGTATCCCCTGGACTGGGGGCATCTTGAAAACCTGAGCTGGGTTTTGCTGTTGTTGTTATTTCTGTGTTACCAGCACCTAGCACAACATCTGATATATGGTATTATATTTTGTTGAATCAAATTAATAAAATTTTTTTTTGATTAACACTTAAGGAGCTTATGCTTATTCTACCCAGTTTAGTGCTTCAATCACATTTTATTGTATTGACCACTATTATTGAACATATATTGGTTTTCATTTCCTGAATCGAGTATAAGCAACCTGAGGCTAGGAAACGGGGGTCTGTTCTTATCCAGTATCTCTGAGCACCTAGCACACTGGTAAATTAAGGAAAAGTTCAAAAAGCTCATCTATTGATTGAAGTGGAGTCCCTGGGTGGTACAAATGGTTAATGTGCTTGGCTGCTAGCCGAGAGGTTGGCAGTTCAAGTACACTCAGAGGTGCCTTAGACGAAAAGCTTGCTGATCTACCTCCAAAAAAATCAGCTACCAAAAACACTACATATGGAGCACAGTTCTACTCTGACACGTATGGGGTCGCTGTGAGTTGGAATCTGACAGTAACTGGTTTTTACTGGTTATTGATTGAATTACCTTTTAAATTCTAAAGATATATTTAGAAGTTTATCACATTTCAAAATTAAACTCAAAATTGGGCATTATCTTAGTCATCCAGTGCTGCTATAACTGAAATACCACAAGTGGATGGCTTTAACAAAGAGAAATTTATTTCTTCACAGTAAAGTAGGCTAAAAGTCCAAATTCAGGGCATCACCTCCAGGGGAAGGCTTTCTTTCTCTGACGGCTCTGGAGGAAGGTCTTTGTCCTCAATCTTCCCCTGGTCAAGGAGTTTCTCAGGTGCAGGGACCCTGTGTCCAAAGGACACACTCTACTCCTGGTGCTGCTTTCTTGGTGGTATGAGGTCCCCAACTCTTTGCTTGCTTCCCTTTCCTTTTAACTCTTGAGAGATAAAAGGTGGTACAGGCCACACCCCAGGGAAACGCCCTTTACCTTGGATCTGGGAGGTGACCTGAGTGAGGGTGGTGTTACAATCCTACCCTAACTCTCTCAACATAAAATTACAATCACAAAATGGAGGGCAACCACATAGTACTGGGAATCATGGCCTAAACAAGTTGACATATATGTTTTGGGGGGACACAATTCAATCCATGACAGGCACCAAGTATGACTCTTCTATTAATTATCATATTTACTCTCATATTTCTCTGCTGTTTTCACTCTAAATGGAAATCCTGTCGGCATCTGGATTTTCCATGTTTGGTAACTCTCGTTAATCTTTGTGTTTATGATTTCCATTTACTAGAAACCTCCAAGATTAAACCATGGATACTAGGAATATAAGTTGGAAACTGAGTTTTCTACTTTGTCTTACTTTATTTGCAAGGTCTTTATAGCTTAAATACAGGATTACTTTCAGGGCAGCAGCAGTTTCTGAGAAAAGGACCAAAAAGTAGAAGAAGAAAAATGTGCCAGTAATCAAAATGAACATTTACATTTATGGGTTTCTTTTATTTCTAGATTCAGACTCAGACCTTGAGCAAAGCTTTACGCCAGGAGAAAATGATGAGGAAGATATTGCAGTCCCAGGTCATGGCACCTATCCCCCTAAAAGATGAAGTTTCACTACTGACTACCTTGTCCAGACTCAAGCAACCAAAGGGTGTGACAGAGATACCAGAAAGAGGGTGCTGTGTAAAACAGTGTTGTTTTTATTGTTGTTGTGTGCCATCCTGTGTCGGCTCCTAGGGACCCCATGTGACAGAGTAGAGCTGCCCCATACGGTTGTCTTGGCTGTAATCTTTACGGGAGCAGATCACCAGGTCTTTCTCTGCCGAGCCACTTTTGGTTAGCAGCCAAAACAACCTTTTGGTTAGCAGCCGAGCGCTTAACCACTGTGCCATCAGGGCTCCTATAAAAGAGCACAGCTGTAATGAAAGGACAGGTACATACTTGCTTTCATTTTCTTTCACTCTAGCCAGTGGTAAGCCACTGCTAGAGCTTCTATTTCCCATCAGGCCTGATGAGAAGATTGTTTTGTTTGTTTGTTTGTTTTTTAAATAAAGCTCTTTCAAGGGAGGAAAAGAGCAGTGGGTGAGAGGTAAGCATTTTAATAGAAAAATTTTTTCCTTTATTTTTTATATTTTTCATTATGTTTCTGAGAGATGTAGAGGAGAAGGAAATACACAATTTTCCCTAGATTAGGATTATGGATCACTGTTGCATTGTTCATTGATTACGTATTTCTGGAAACTCTGTGCTCTTTATTGAAGAAAAATACATTCTTTTCTACTTTTATTATTTTTTAAAATGGGAGCATATGCTAAAATTTGGCCCAGATTTACAGCAGGAGGGAGAGAATGGATCAATTCCCTAACGGAGCTGCTCACCAAACACATGCAAAGCATCTTCAAGACATAGGCATGGAAAGTGTTTCTTTCTTGAGGTTACACAGAATCCCTCTTAATTTTCCATTCTGGTCTGGATACCACACCTTAGGACTCATCCAGGAATGGCTGGATATGTTTAGCATTGAGTTAAGGTTGCTATATACAAAAGCGGAGAGGTAAACCAAGACCTACTCACTGCTGTGAGTCAGGAACCCAGAAGAGTTGTTGCCAGAAGAGAAACTGAGTCAGACAGAAAACATAGGATCTAGGGAGTATTAGTCCAGTGATCTCTAGACTGCTACAGGAAATGCTTTTGAAAGTGAGAAACAAAAGAGTGGGCTCACGGCCTGACTCTAGTCTTTAAATTTTATTGGAGTTCTATAATATTTTATTTGGAGGGGGGGGAGTTCTGTTGCCAAGAACAAACAAAAATAAAAACAAAAAAGGAAAAGAAGTTTGATAACCACTCGACAATATAATTTGTTTTTTTGAGAACAGGACAGAGTCTGGTTCAGCACATATTCCTGGTGGCTGGCATAGTGCCTGTCACATGGCAGACACACAGTACATATTTAGTAAATGAATGGATGGATACATAAATGAAAGAATGTCACAGGTCAGTTGGCAATAGATGGGCTAAGACTATACATTACATATATTTCAACGGATAAACAGGGATTACAATGGTTGGTTAATGAGTGCCCTAAAATGCAGGAAGGCAGGGAGCTAGTGCCTGGAAATCTGGTGTGAGGGAGAGGGACTGGGTAGAGAATAAAGGACTTCAGTCCTTAAGGGAGCCTGGATACTGGGTAGTGCACTAGAAAGGAATCTAGGTAACAGCAAGCAACCAAAGTAGAAATCTGTCCTGGTAGGAGGGGAATTGCGAATATTGTTTTAAAAAATGACAATGGGTCCAGGGCGGAGTTTGAGAAGGAGGGCTGTAGTATTACATCTGTTTCTCCTAATTCTGATTGAGGTTACTTCTGGGAACTGAGGGTAACTGGCAAGTGATCTCAGTCATGAATAGAATTTTGGAGATGCTAAAATCCTGACTGGGTTTGGACTGAATCTTTTTCTCCCAATTGTCTGTTTTCTAAATTTGCTAAGCAATTGCTTGTCTCCTGAAAAAAAGTTTAATTGGGGAAAATTGCAGTTGGGTGAGGGAGAAGGCAACTTTTGGAGGTAGACGAGAGGACTGGGAGAGTTCACGCAGGCATCCCAGACTGAAGAGTTTGAAAGCCAATGATATAATACCTATCAAGTAACCTCTCCATACTCACATTTATTACAAGGGAATGAAATAAATTAACTTACTTGACAAAAGGTATCATCATCCAAAACAAAACATTCTTCATCAAAGTGCTATGAAATATGGAGATTTTTCTCTCAGTGTAATTGAAGAGCATTCATTGAGGAGAGGATTAAGAGTATGATGCTTTTGATTATTTTTATTGTAATATCGTACAAGCTTATGATAAAATATTTAAACAGTGTAGAAATAAAAATAGTCTTCTCTATTTGGCAAGTTCCATTCATAAGAATGTTAAAAAACATCGTATATATGGTTTTGGAAACATCCTATACATATACAACCATATATGTTCATTCTTTTTTTTTACAGAAATGGAAACATGACATACTCGATATTTTGCAATTTTCTTTCTGCAAATATTTCTTAAGGTTCTCTTTGTTGGCACATATAGATCTACATTATATTACCCAGTAGGCTGCATAATAATCTGTATTTATGTATACTATGCTACAATAAACATTCTTTAACATTATCTGTGTCTACTTATGTGAGTATGCCTGTAGAATAAATTTCTTTAAAAGTGGAATTGCTGGGCCAAAATGACATAGACTCTTATTTATGGATGTCATAATAATGACTAGCATTTTTGCTTATTTGTTTCTATTTAATTTTATACAACAAAATGATAAAATGTATTATTTTGCAATATATATATAAATATGTTAACATGTTTTTAAAGTATCCACTTTATTTATTGCATTAAACCAGGCAGCATCATAGTTAATTAACAGATACAACATTCTTACTAAGGTAGCATTCAGTCTGATACCTGTGTTGAATTCCATCTCACAAGTGCAGAGAATAATGGATGGGAAAACAGAGATACTACTAAAGTAACATCTTCTACTCTTGAGAAAACAAATTATTTATAGCTAAAGTGGCACTTGGCTTTGAAGGTTAATGTTCTTTGTCAGAGGAAAACAATTGTCTTTACTGTTTCTAAGTCTATAAAAGTCTCTCTCTCTCAAGGAATGGATGTGAGGACAAATCCAAGATAACAACATAGGAGAAGCCTTGCTCTGGAAAAGCAAAGTTAGGAGATAGTCCTGAATAGGGAAGCGGTGGGAAAGGGAATCAAAGGTAGTTTGGGAAACAAACCTCAATTCCTATGCAAGAGTGACAGGTCTATGAACTCCTAGACTTGGCATCAGCCAAACTAGGAAGAAGTAGCCCCAGCTTTGCTGCAAGAAACAGTTCTGTCCCAGAATGGGTCATATAAATAGTAGCTGTATTAGTTTGCTAGGGTTGCTGTAAAAAACAAATAAAACCCACAAACTGAGTAGCTTAAAAAAACAGAAATTTATTGTCTCACAGTTCTGGAGGCTAGAAGTCCAAATCACCACGTTGGGCAGACCAGGCTCCCTCTGGAGTCTCTTGGGAAAATACTTTCTTGTCTCTCTCAGCTTCTGATAGCCCCAAGTGTTCCTTGACTTGTAGATGTATTTTCACATGGCCACCCTTCCTCTGTCTGTCTGTGTCTCTTCTCTTTTATGAGAACATCACTCAGTTCGGATTTGGGCTCACCCTACTCCAGTATGACCTCACGTTAATTGATAGCATCTTCAAAGACCCTATTTGCAAACAATGTCATATTCACAGACACCAGGGGTTAGGACTTCAACCTACCTTTTTTTTTTTTGGAGGGGGGCACAATTCAATCTATAACAATGACCCCTACTGAGAGGAGGTTTCCCTACTTTTCCCCAGCATGGAAAAGATGGCATCATCATCCTGGGAGTTCAAGAAGGAAGGAAGGAACGAAACAACTTTCTTTGATACTGAACAGTAGCCTGGATATTGGCAGTGGTGACAGCAACCCAGAAGGGGCAGCAACAGAAAACAAATAGAAGAAAAGGCTTCTCATGTGTACTTGCACTGTGGTGGTCTAAGCCAGGCTAGGTGCTGTAGAGTTGACAGTGGTGACAACAGCAGGAAGGAGAAAGGGTGAGCTGTACTGACTTTTTAGGAACAGAATGTCCTGGGAGCCTGGGAACAGGCCTACAGTGTAGAGGGAATCTAGGGCTCTAGCACTTGGACTGTTAGAGACACTATTGGTTTTGTTTACATTGGTGAAAACTTTACCTGTATCTTTTTCTATCTAAAAAAAAAATTTTTTTTTTTTCTATCTAGGCTAGGGCCTTGGGAAACAAATCCCATATGTACTGTGTATAAACCTTTGCTGTTGAGTTGATTCCAATCATAATGACCCTATAGGACAGAGAACTGCCCTGTAGGGTTTCCAGGGAGAAGCTGGTGGATTTGAACTGCTGACCTTTTGGTTAACAGCAGAGCTCTTAGCCACTTTGTCACCAAGGCTCCATGTACTATGTATAAATATTATATATTCATTACTGTAAAATCCTTCCAACCTTGATTTTATGAATTCACATATGAAAAATCCAAACTTTTTACACACTGGCTCAGGAGTACATTCTTAACACAACAATTATTGCCCTCCCCTCCCCATCCCTGGTAGACTGCAGGGGTGGATCTAGGTGTCAGGGCAGGTAAAATAGAATACGTTTATGCTCCAATGGCCAAAAGCCTAGGTCCAAGAAATTGTGTCATTTAAAAGAATGCACTGAGGCTTGTGAAAATGAAAGAAAGGCAAATGGGATGCAAAAATCATTTAATATTATTCAACATCAGATTCATCATTAAGGGGCAAAACTTTGCCACTGATGAAAATGGTCACTCCTGTCCATCAGTGATGAAATTATTACTGATTAAAAATGTATCCCCACAAGGGATTTTCAGATTTTTTTTTTTTTTTTTGTCTGTATCTGCAACATTAGTTTTTTCAGTCTAGGTGTTTTACTTTGGTATTCTGCGTCAGACGTTGCCTGATTCGATTTCTCAGGTTTACTTTTATTGACTTACAGCTTTTAGAAACTAGAACTTTAGTGAGACTGGGGTCCCTTTGACCTTGCATGGTTCTCATTTTGCCTTTTCTTTCTGCCTTGGGTTTCTCTACCTAAGAAGGTTCAGACGGCCCTCTAATCAACCAGCAAGAAGTTTAAATATAATCGTGACAAATGTAGAGTCTGGAAACCCTGCCTGGTAATTGACTTTGAAAGAGACTTAAAGCTTCTTCCAGAATCAAGCCTATTGTAATGGTACATGAATTGTAATACCAACTCCATAATTGTCCACTTCAATTCAGAATTGAGAGATGCACTGCACGTTCTGAATTTGCTTTTAATAAAAACAAGTGTTTTAGCCACTATATCTAACTTACTTGACAATAAGTCTTCCAGCTTACCTAATACTGTGAAGAAATCCTAGACATTACAGAGTTTCCATCTCATCGAGATAAATCACAGCTTCCTGCATTTCAGCACCTGACTGTCCACAAAGGCAAAGCCTGGTGGATCTCCTGTGTTTTTCCTATAGGGACGTTCTCCCGCACTGAAGTCATTTACTGTGAATAGATGAGGCTCCCCCTTGGCCCACACTTTTGAAAACATGTAAACTCTGCCCCTACTTAAATACAACTTCTCATTTTAATGACACTGTAAATATAACACGATAGAAAAGTCACTCCAAATTATTTCAGTGGTTCTTTTTACTACCATCTTGTTTTGTGTTCAGAGGCTACAAAACATTTTTCTTATACAAACAGATTTTTCTTTGTGTCTACATAACAAGCCATCATTTATTCCTGTTTTTTCCTTCCACATTAGCCATTAGAAGAACAATTCTAGAATCTCTAAAATTTTATTGACTCTATTTGTTGTTGTTAGTTACTGTCAGGTCAGCTGCCACTCGTGGCAACCTTATGAATAACAGAATGAAACGTGTCCGGTCTTACACCATTTTCATGATTGTTGGTATGATTGAGTCCATTGTTACAGGTATTGTGTCAATCCATCTCATTACCTCGGCCCTTTTTCTTTGAGTATAGAGTTATGCTTATTAAGAGAAGTTTTGTGGGGCCAGAGCAAAGTTTGGTATCAAGGAGGAGGGTGTTGTTCTGGATCTTCCTGGATAAGGTATAAGTGAATAGGAAATTAGATTTGTACTTAAAAGATGAGAAATTTTACTTTTTTTTTTCCCTCCTGTTCTTGACATGCTGGTCCATAGAAAGTGAAACACCCAGAATCTTTATAATAAAGTATCTGTCTTGCTTGAAGGCTGTCTTAGAAGGCAAGCCACTAGGAGTGCCTCAGGGATCTCATTATAATACATTTGCATTTCTAACAGACCCCTGTTCATGAAACTCTCTGTTTCTTAGAATGTCTAGTCGCCATACTGGGATTCATCAACAACATCCTTGTGGATCTGAACCAGTTATAGTTTATATATTAAAGCTGCAGAGAAACAGAGCATTTTCTTTGCTGGCACTATGTAGAAAACATCAGTTTGTTTTCTTTAACTGTTGTCCTATTTATTTCACAGTCTGTCTCAGAAAATGGGCTGGCTCCTGACGACTCCCACACAATATAAGAGCTTGTTTCCAAAGAGCACAGAAAATTGACTAAGATCCATGGTTAGATGACAGATGGATTCTGTCACATTGCCAGAGACATGAAATTGCAGGTGACACCTGATATATAATAATAAAGAGCACCCATCCAGTAATCAGCCCCTGGCCTTGATTTTTGTGATGTCATCAGCATGCAGGTGGCTTACCTGAGATTTTGAATAAAATACTGAGCATTGTCAAGGGGCTCACAGGGACAACTTTTATCTCCCCATCTGTGTGATCTCTGGTGTGATGATTTTGGAGGGCAGCCATCCCATCTCTGTCTTGGTTTACAAAAAGTTATCAGAAAATTGTGGTCCTGTTTATCCTGCTCGGTTCTTTGTCTTAAAAAAAAAAAAAAACCTGAAGCCTCTAAGATAATTCAGTTATATCATTAATTGTAATATCAATACTTTTAGGACTGAATGTATGTAATTTGTAAGCTAATCATTAAGAAATACAAGGCAAAAGATTATCCACCTGGATTTGGACTTTCCACGGTGCTCAGATTACAAACTGCTGGCTTTATTTATTTTATAGGGTTTGATGGCATATTAAAAACATGCCTGAGAAAGAGGTGCTCTTTCAGTGGCATTTGGGGAGTGAGGCTGCTAGGGCTAATCTGTCCCTTTTGGGACAATAAAATTGTGATTGCAACTATCATTTATTTCCACTTAGTTCAGCTACCTCTTTTTAAAAATACCAGAAGTTTATTTAACTTGAGGCCTCATACTAAAACACCACACACATTAGAAGATATATATATATAAAAAGATTACTTAAGAAACAAAATCCACCTCCCACAACAGAATGTCATGAGTTGTAACCAGTTTGCTGGCACAGCTAGCTCTCTGACGGTGAAATAACTAGTCCTACTGGGACCATGCTAAGCACTAGGCACAGGGACTATGCACCTTATGGGCATTAGCTGTTTTAAACCTCCCAAATTCCAGATAGGTAGCTTCTTTTATTATTGCTAATTCATCAAGGAGGAAGGAAGTACAGAAGTAATATGAGGAAGTCAAGTTTGCACAACTAGAAATAGCGGGACCAAAGTTAAACTCAGTTTTCACAGATTTCAAAGTAGTGTTCTAACCAGTCCATCCTAAAAGTCCATCCTACTGCTCATAAAAAATATGTAGGTAGAAAAAGAATGGTTTTCAGATTTTACAGTCTCTTTTCACTAAGGTCTGAGTGAAACCCTAAGTCAGGGCATTAAAGGAAGTATGCCGTTGTGGTCCTTTTCTTCCATTATCATCTTGCAGGTTTATTATCCACTGCTCATCTTCTGTGCGCCATGCCAATCCATATCCCATGCCAATCTAGTCAATTTCTTCCATCAAAGCTGATATGCAGACAGCCAAGAAGTCTCAGCTCTCTGCTGGCAATTGCTCAAAGTCCTGTATGTATTGTAGAGAATTATCATCGAATCATTAATGTAGCAGTAATTACGTTCTTTGTGGGTTTAGTTTTTGTCTGTTTTGTTTTGGGAAGCTACTACTGCATACAATAGCATACATTCCCTGTGTGGAATTTGCATTGCAAAACATACATGTTATAAGTATGTCTGTGTGTGTGATTCTGTGTGTGGAGGTTTTTTTTTTTTTTTTTTTTAACACCCCAAGGGTAATATAAACTACTTTGGCTTTTAGCAAGAACAATTTTTGGGCTGAGAGCTCCCTCAAAAAGTTTCACTAATTGTAAAAAAATTCCCCCGGTTACTTTTTATTTCATACTATTAAACATTTTACTTGGTTAAAGCAACTTGTTTAAAGAAAACCCAAAATCTAAACAATTTCATGCACACGTACATGCCATATAAACACACACACATAAAACAAAAAGGAAATTAAATTTTTTAAATGAATCTCTGTATTAAATTGAGTAGCTTTCTAGCTTTTCTCAACATCATATGCTACTATTTAATACATGGGATGATTTGACATTTTTTAAAGATAAAATTGTTGCCATATTAGAGATAATATTTAATAATTAAAAAAATTGTTTTTGTACTTGGCCTGTCATGGCATGGTGCCCAGCACTCTGATGTATATTTTTTTATTTGTTTATGTGTTTGTATAAATAGCAATGATTTATATGAAATAGCACATGGTGGGAAAATTCAGTAATGAGAAAATTTCAGCAGGCTTTTTTCAGATTTCTTCAGAAGAAAAAACCAACAGACATGTCCGCTATCATAAGGGCAATGAGAATATTCACTAATGATATAAAAATAGTGTTTTAATTATTGCAGTTTTTACTTCACTAAAAGCAATATGCTACTGCATTTTATTTGCATTCTCTATGAGGCCATTCAGGCTTAACAAATCTGAGATAAATTAAAGATATTGAATGTAATGGGAGAATTTTAGGATTCCATAATTGCCCCTATGGTGAATTTGGGGATATACAGGCCAATGGCAACATCCCAAATGAGTTTTTAATATATACACATATGAAATAGCCTCATTATTCTCCATCTTAGAAGTCAAGAATTTGCATATTTTACTATCCTTTTGTTCCGTTTGGAGCACTGGTGGTGCAGTGGTTAAGAGCTCAGCTGCTAACCAAAAGGTCGGCAGTTTGAATCTATCAGCCATTGCTTGGAAACTTTATGGGGCAGTTGTACTCTGTCCTGTAGAGTTGCTGTGAGTAGGAATTGATGGCAGTGGGTTTGGTTTTGATTTTTGCTCCTCAGTCTAACTTGAATCCAGTTATGGGAAGCCACATGTGAAGTGTCTGCGTCAAATGATATATCATTAAACAAAGCACAGGCAAATCACGCCATCTATATTGTGAAGGAATTCAAACTTCTGAAAATTCAGATAAATATCAGCATTAGGCTTAGAAATTATCAAATATGTAATGGAGGAATTCATTCACCAGGTACAGGATAATGGTGGAGAATGGTTGGGCAAAGAGACTAAAAGTTTTCAAGTAGATAAAAGGAGTTAAAAGGAGAAACTTCCGAAATACACTCATATACATAAAACGTTCATCCTTCTCAGGGTGACATGATAAATATCTCTACAATTATGAACAATGGATTCTTATCAAAGTCCCAGAAGTTCTTTTATAGTGCCCATCAGAATGAGGCATGATGTAATGTTGGCTAAGCATGAGATCTAATCTCCTATCTATGTTAACTTTCACAAGTGGACTCTTAAGGGCACATTATATCACTTCCTAATGATTTTTCTTATCAGTTTGGTAAGTCAGGCAATAGTTCCTAAAATAAAAATCAATACACTTCATGCAGGCTGTCTTGATACTGATTTAGCAAAATCCCAAATAAGAGCACTAAGCTCACTGATGAGACTGTGCTTGGCTTAACTACTCCAGTGTTTATTGCATACCTCTTACTAAGTTTCACCACTACTCCCCAGAGTCAGATTTGCAAAGTGCAAACTGATCAGAACATTTATTGGGTGGTTATTAATGCTTAAGTTATTTCAAATATTTTAGTGATTAAATTTCAAATCAACCATTAAAATGAGTGAAGGAAATAGAAATAGATAAGAGCATATTTTACTTAATTTGGACATTTGCCTGCTCTAAAAAAACAGAGCCCCAATTTTTAAGAATGCAATATGTAAGATTAAAAAAATAAAATGCAGATAGAATAAACTAGACGACTCCTTTCGGAAAACAAAAATGCATACGATTAATTAGACAATTGGACTCTGATTTAAAGTTTTTTATTTTAAAATCTGAATTCGATAAGAAATTTTGGCAGGATTACTAAAGTAGAAAATAAGCAGTGAAATATTCCTAGAAAAAGATAAAAATTCTGTTACATAATCTCATTTTATCCTATTCACTTTACATTGGTGTCATATGCCAAAACTATGCAAAAAACTTATTTTGCACTTTAAAACTATGTGAATCCTCCTGCCCTTTATTAACATACCATATATCTCTTTGTTCTGCACATGACTCCTAAAAATCCACCTCCTCCATAAATCCATCATAGATTGATCAGAAAGAGATTAATGATTTCTGGTAGATTCAATTTATCTCAACTTCGAAGTCCAAGTTCTATCCTCCTTGTTCTTCTACCACCAACAAAAAAAATTTACACTTGATTTCTTTCCAATTTGCAATAGACCAGACGGAGTGTGAATAATTTTACTGTCTCCGTATGCATCTGTGTAACATTCTTATTCTGTTGTTCATATTTATTTATTTGTTTTTCTGTATCAGTGTAACTTGATTCAGATTCTAAATCTTTATAAAATTGAAATCCTCTGAAAGTACAGCTTCAGCATTATTATGGATTGAATTGTATCCCCCAATATGTTGTGTTATAAATCCTAACTTCTATGCCTGTGGTTATAGTCCTATTTGGGAATGGGTTGTCTTTGTTATATTAATGAGACAGGATTAGTGTAGGGCGTGTCTTCAGTCAATCTCTTTTGAGGTATAAAAAAGCCTGTTGAGTGGATTCTGACTCATAGTGACTGTATAGGACAAAAACTGCCCTACAGGGTTTCCAAGGAGTGACTGGTGGAGTCCAGCTGTGAAGCTTTTGTTTAGCAGCTGAGCTCTTAACCACTGTGCCACCAAGGCTCCCATAAGCAGAGTAGAGATGGGGAAAGAGAGATGCCAACCCACATTAAGATCACCCAGAAGCAGAAGCTCAGAAGAGACAAGGACCTTTCCCTAGAGCCTACAAAGACAGAAGGCCTTCCCCTGGAGCTGGTATCCTGAATTTGGACTTCCTAGGCTCCTAAACTGTGAGAAAATAAACTTCTGTTTGCTAAAGCCATCTACTTGTGGTATTTCTGTTACAGTAGCGCTAGATAACTAAGAAAAGCAAAAACGTAACAAAATTTCATCCATTTATTCAACAAAAATTGAGTACCTGTTGTGTGTCAGAAATTGATCTAGATGTTAGGAATACAAAAATTAATGAGACATAGTCCCTGATCTTAATATATTTACTATAATGGTACCAAGAGAGAAAAAAAATGCAAACAACTATGTATTAGCTTTCATTAGATAATGCTACAGTAACAAAACACTGAAATCTCGGTCTTACAATGCCTTATTTCTCATGTTAAATATTGATTATGGTGGCTGTGGGTTGGCTATGCCTCTGCCTCACATATCTTCTCCATTTCAGGATAGAGACTAAAGGAGAAGCCTATATTTGAGACACACCATTCTTGTAGCGAGGGGAAGAAAAAGAAGTGGTTCTTAAGCTTCTAATCAATGTGATATAGGTAACCTCCACTCAAATGCCATTGACCAAAGTAAGTCATGTGACCAAGCTTGATGTCATTACCAAAAAACCAAACCTGTTGCCTTTGAGTCAATTCCAACTCATAGCGACCCCATAGGACAGAGCAGAACTGCCCCATAGGGTTTCCAAGGAGCAGCTGTAGGAGTTTTCAGGGTGACAAGATGGGAAAGGTATTCTAAGTAGAGGGTAAAGGTGTACATTTGCAAAGACACAAAGAAAGGAATGATCCCATCTTGTTCAGGAAATGATGAACTGTTCACCACGATTGTGACATTCGATTGTTTCTTGTCGTGGTGGTCAGAGGTTAAATGCAATCTAGGAAAACTTGACCTTATCATTTAAGAGATATGTTGCCCCTGTATGTTGCATTTTAGCAGGGGAGAGATTGTGTAAAACTAATTGGGGCAAGTCAATTAATTGATGTTCTAGGCTCTCAGATTCTTAAACTGTAAAGTGGGATTTTTGGGCCAAATTACATGTCAGGTTCTTTCCAGGCTTTAAGTTCAATGATTCTATATTGTTTTAAATACTACTCAATTAAGATGATACAGAGTTAATAAAAACACTTCAAGATTTCATTTCAAGATTTGAATTTCCAAAATCTCAAACTTGAAATAAAAATTTTCTCCCTTTTTTGACAAAGGTGCTCATAATCACTGTCCAAAAAACAATTACACGTCCTGCTCCAGAGAGATAGAAGGAGGAATTTAACTGATAAATTTTTATTCTGGAACCTTTGTTCTTTGTATATGAACATGTAGTCTTTGTATTTATCCATAAGCTTATAAATAATCAATTAATAAACATGATTCTTGTATCTATCACTTAAAAAGTCAAGTAGAAATTGTGTATTGAGCTTATAATTTCCTTCTCTTTTTTGGAAAACAAGATTTAGAAAAACATTATATTAAAGTAATTAAATATCATAGGTTATCTGATTCACACACAACTGGGCAAATCTCTACATTTCATTTTAACTTTTTGAGTGTTCTGAATCTGCTCTTTCAGAAGTTATAAACATCTGACTCACTGGCTACCAATTCATCTTTTTTTTGTGTTTCATCCATCAATGGCCATAGGAATTAAAAGTGGAGCCCAGTTCAGCACAAAATATGAATCTAGTTACATGAACCTTTTTTTAAGCTCAGTGATAAGTAAAAAGCATTCATACCCATTGAATATCTTATCTCAGTGTTTGAATGAGGTCGGATGATGGTCTTGCAAGAGAGATTATTCAACATAGTCTATAATTTTTATTTTTAAGTTGAAAAGTATCCTGCAATATGGCAATGATAATGGGTTTTATATACTCTTGAAGGCAGTCAGTAGCTCTTTAAAAACGCCCTGGAATGGATTGCTCTTTTCTTCCCAAATGACAATTATAATTTTTTTAAAAACCTACATTGACAATGGATTTAGTTTGCATATATTAATATTCACCCAAATTGTCTATTTTGGATATTAAATAAATAAGTATAGGACTTGAGCACATGAAACAAGCTCTTTCTGAGTTACTGAAATTCTTGAATAAGTCTCACTGATTGTACCTCCCTTTTTCTACATCAGAATATGTCTAGGAGGTGTGAAGAAGGAAAGATTTTCTTACATAATCACAATACCATTCTCATATAATAAAAATACTATTTTTTTATTTAAGAACTTTAGAAGGCAACTTTTCTCAAATAGAAACTTGCTAAAATTAAAGATTTCTAATTGTGTTTTTAGGCATTGGTCTTCTGGATATGTTTTCAATAAATATTTTGTGAAACAAAGCTCATTCTTGTTAAGCATAATTATTGATATTCAAAATCATCAAAGAGATCAAAACTAACAAGGAATTTTTTAACTACATATAGTTTAAGGAAGCTTTACAAATTTTCAAGTTTATCAGGTTTAGATAATGTTAGCAATTCACAACTGAGATGTGGAACTCAAGCGCAGTATCTGATACAATGCACAGAATGTGACTATCCACAATGAAATCGGAGGTATTAACCTTCTCTTTGTCACAGGCCTCTAAAGACTTTAATTAACTAATCAAAGTAACACAAAATTTAAAAAGTCGAGACATGATATTTTAATAAAAACATTATTCAAAAGACATTGATACATACCAAGAAATTCATTACTTCTTTTCTTGGGACCATTGGGCTTCTATATTGTGATCATTTACTGCGTGCTAAATAGTTACCAGGCATGATTTCTGATCTTCCTAACAATCCTAGGAGGTAGCTATTACTAACCTCACTTGTGGATATTTCTTAACTGAAGCTCAGAGACAGAAATTAGTATGCCCAAGGTTGGTTGTGGAGCAGAGATTCAAACTAACTTCTGAGCAATTCTAATGTTGGGATGTTTTTGAAACATCACAGTTTTACAGATATTAATACCCTAATCATCTAAGTCATGTGGGCCAGTCATTTTACACATATTTTAGAACCACATCTCATTAGTTGTTTTTTCTTTTTTTCTCTCTCTCTACAAAATCTCTCGCACCTATTTCCTTGAATCTTTGACATCGATTCTGACCTAATTTAAACCCTTTATATTTTGCATTAACTTCTTTAATTAGTTCTGTTATCGAACATATATTAAATGATTAATGATATATCTCGTGCTGTGTACTAAGGGATGAGCCCTGGTGGTGCAGTGGCTAAAAGTGCTTGGCTGCTAATCAAAAGTTTGGCAATTCAAACTCACGGGTTGCTTTGCAGGAGAAAGACGGAGCAGTCTGCTTCTGTAAAAATTTACAGCCTTGGAAACCCTATGGAGCAGTTCTACCCTAGGGTCACTGTGAATCAGCATCAACTTGATGCCAGCACCGTGTATGTACTAAAGGAGAAGCCCTGGTGGCATAGTGGTTAAGTACTTGGCTGCTAACCAAAAGATGTGCAATTCGAAACCACCAAGCCCTTTGTGGGAGAAAGATGTGGCAGTCTGCTTCCATAAAGATTACAAACTTGGAAACCCTGTGGGGCAGTTCTATTCTGTCCTATAGGGTTGCTATGAGTCGGAATCTACTCGAAAGCAACGGGTATGTACTAAAGGAAGGCGCCCTGGTGCTCAATGCTAAAGCACTTAACTGCTAACCAAAAGGTCAGTGGTTTGAACCCACCAGCGGATCCACGGGAGAAAAGACCTGGTGATCAGCTCCCATAAAGATTACAGACTTGGAAACCTTATGGGGCAGTTCTACTCTGTCATATAGGGTCGCTGTGAGTCAGAATTGACTCAATAGCACTCAACAACAGCAACAACATATATTAAAGGTGAAAGGATAAAAAGGTGTTTTTCAAAATTGACCCTGAAATTCTTTGACACTCTCCCCATCTAATGGTGGGGTCTTTGTCCCCTCTTCTTGAATTTAGGTT
The DNA here is from genome assembly GCF_024166365.1 of Elephas maximus indicus. Lineage (NCBI taxonomy): Eukaryota > Metazoa > Chordata > Mammalia > Proboscidea > Elephantidae > Elephas > Elephas maximus. The sequence continues at coordinate 37,009,581 of NC_064833.1, forward strand.
CTGTGACAGCCTGCCCAAGAGAATATGGTAGAAATGACTCTGTGCCTGTCTGGGCCCAGGGCTTAAGAAACAGGAAGCTTCTATTTCCTGGATGAAGGGATGAAGCCAAGGTCACGTGGAGAGGCCAAGACTGCCCCAGCTCAGGTCTCAGCCAACAGCCAGAATCAACTACGAGGTATGTAATTGAAAAGTCTTTGAAACAATTCTATGCCCAGGCTCCAGTTAAGAATCACCCAACCGAGCACAGTCAACCGCTAGAACTATGAGAGATAACAATAGAATACTTGTTGCTGTTTTAAGTCACTAAGATTCAGGGTGACCTGTTATGCAGCAATAAATAACTGGAACAGATGACTAAAAACAAAAGCTTTGCCAAGTCTGGTGCAAAACGAAGACATAAAAGAAATGAAATGAAAAATTTTCATTCTTCAAAATAACCTCAGGAGCGAGCCCTATATATGTCAGGGAGAAATGCATTGATTAGCTGCTGAGTGGACATTTGAGGTAGGCATATTTTGGCCACATTAGGGCAGAGGTGGGGAGGCATTTTTACCGGTTAGAGCTACTAGGGAAGTCTTAGGGCATTTTGGTTAGGAGGAACAGTTCTTAGGTTTCATTCACCACTCTAATAACTGTTTTTAATACCAGTCCCATTCTCTTTCTTAAGCTCGTTTTCTGTTCTTTTGATTTTCAAAGACATTCCCATTCAGAAGAGAGTTTAAAGTAGCTGCTGATTCTAGGTATTTTAATTCTCTTAGATTAACGATATGATGGACAGGAGAAGGAGATGGGGAATTCTAGGAATGAAACCAGGTGCCACTGCAGGAGAGGCCCAGGCCAGTGGAATTTCTTCAGGCTGCATTATATTGGTCAGTTCGGGATAAGGCACATTCTTTCAAGAATTTTCGAACTATCCCAATACAGATTTCAAATAAGTTTGGGGAACTATTTATCCTAAATAAACTTGTGTCTTCTACAATATTGCTGTTTCCAGGAAAAGGAGATTTGTGCCAATGTAAAATAGAAAACAGTACAGTGTATCCATATGCACCTTCAACAAAACTGAGTCAAAATTCAAAATTTTATTTTCGTCTAATTTCTCTGTCCCATTAGATTGCTTTGCTGATTCAGAAAAATCACAGCATGTATCAGATTAGCATCTCATTTCCCTGGCATGTTAAACAACAGAAGACTGGCTTTTTTTAGTGCACTCCAGAATTTTTAAATGATTGGCTAAAATAACAAGCACCTTCTATGTTTATTTGCTAACTGTGCCCTCTGCCTGTAAAGTATTTTCATAAATGACATTCTATCAGTTTTTTTTTTTAAAGTTGCTGTAAAAAAATTAGCAGAGTACACTTACAAAAATACCTTGCAGTGGAGGAGGGCATAGTTGGCAAACAAGCGTAAAAGATGTGTGCTATGTGCATTAAAATACTGTATTATGACAAAGAAATAAAAATAGTATAAAAGAGATTAAATAATAAATGTTTAATTTCATTTTTAAAGTGAATGTAAACCTTGAAAATATAAACAAACGTAATTGTAGGTGGTTTCCCATGTTAGCTGAATATATCCAGATACATGGCACATTCACACATTCATAAGAGAAGTCACATAATCTGAAGAGATGAAATTATCTAAAAAATTCAAAGTAATAGTTTATGTAATTATATTGAATCAGAGAGGTCTTGTTACTTTGTTCATGGCTGGGGAAGAAACCTTGTGTAGTACTGAAATGAAACATTATTACCGTCTCACTTATTCGCTCTTGGAATTGGTTTAGTGATTACTTCAACGTCGACATCAGTGAAAAACATTTGACATCTGGCCTAGAAAATCAGACAGTAGACCACAGAGACTTTGATTAAAAACTCCATGTAATTTTCTCCAATCAGTAGCTTGGCCTGTGCTTTTATCAGAGTGAAGGTTGCTCTCATCACCTGCAAATTTATACTAAGGCTTTAAACAAACAAGCATGAAACTTTTACATAAAAATCCCCTCTCCTGAAGGAATACTTACAGAGGAACTTGATGACTTGCCGTGCTGAAAATTTGATTTCTTCAGTGCGAAACAAGCCTGGAATCTTTTGTATTTTTATTATTATTTTTTATTCCAATATGAGTATGCTTGTTTATGTGGTGTTTAGCCTTCATCACATAAAGCGTTTTTGGGAAAACTCTACAGTTGGTGCTATTGCTTGCTAGAGAAAGAAAGAAAAAATTTTTTCTTTCACATCACCTGTGTGCCAGGGACTATTCTGAAGTCAGAAATCATGCAAGCCACTAGGGTTCTGTATGTTTAACCTCCTATAGAGCAGAGCCATTCCCATTATTGAGAAGAATGAACCCTTAGCGACACAACAATACAGATCCTGAAATGAACTGCACTGCAGTATCGCCATGAATTAAAGTCTCCATCAGAGGCTGTAGCTTTTGGCATCAGAGAGCAGGGGCTTCGATGAAGTCGAGCAAGGAACTCTGCAGTAATGAGCCATCCTGCTGCCTTTTCTCTATGAAGACAATTTATATGATGAAAGTTGATAATTAACTTATGTCCAACAAACGAAATCCAATATATCTGTTTTCAGGTCAGAGGCAGTGGCTGCAGTCTCCCAGAATATGCTACCCCATCCACCAGTTCCTTGACAAGGACACAGTCCCTGCAAATACAGTGTCACAGTAAATTTGCTTATCTCTTAAGAACAACGAGGTGTGCTGTAAAATATGTATGTACTATCAAAACATTCATAATAAAATCCTAATAAAATTAGAAAGTTGGAATAAAAGGAAATCATGGTCTTCAATTGTATGCCTTGAAATTACCTTCCATAATGGCTGATACATTATATATGTGCTGATGATTACATATATATTTATAATACTTCAATCCATCAGTACACAATTGGCTTCCCAGGTTCAGTTTCCAAGGAAGGAAGACAGTATGATGAAGTAAAAACCAACTTTTCCAATTGTATAACTTTATCTTTCATGGTTTACAAATTGTCATTGCACTATCATACCCTGGAGAATATGAAATCTACTCAATGATTAGAGATACAGTCCAAAAAAAAAAAAAAGAAAAAAAAAAAAAGGATTTCCTTCTTGATACTACCTGAAATAGCAAGGTGAAAAACAGAAACACTTGGATCATTTTTCAAAATGTCAATGTTTTATTTAAACCTGCCTGGGGCTGATCTTTGCACTCAATCCGTGTACATGGCATGGTATTAGAATTACAACTCCGGGATGGAAAGAAATAAGAAGTACAAGGCAAATTTTGCATCACAAGTTGTGACCATTTCTTGATACATACTTACAGCAGTCATTTATTGGTCCATTGGCCTACATCCTCATGAAATCAGATTGCATTTTTGGAAATCAGGCAGAGAAATAAAATCTGCTCTCAAAGATGGATATCTATTGGGAAACACTTTCATTATGTGAGTGGTATAAGAAGTATTCTGCTGGAAAAAAACGATTTGTTCCATGGAAAAATGCATCTAGAGGAAATTGATGTTTAGTTACTCATATCAACCATGCTTATAAAATAAGAAATTCTAGGTTTTTATCATTTACAAACATTAACTTATTAATCTTTTCTAGATATACTTGTTTATAAAATGACATAAGAAGTTTAAAACAGCTTCTCACAATTCCTGCCTTTCGAATACAAAATTTATTTTGACAAATTATTTAACCCATCTTTTACAATTTCAGGTTAACTCATTGAGGTCTTAACACTAGACATATTTCCAAGAAAGCAAAATTTTATGTAATTTTATTAAAAGTATTTCTTTTCTAATTAAAGTTATGGTTATGTTATCAGAATAATAACAAAGTAGGTAATGATCAGTTTTGCAGGCATGTTTGAGGAGAACTTAAACCATATTCTGACAGGTAAATTGATGTTAGGATAAGCTGGAAATTACCAAAATGCCTTAGTTCTAAATCCCCACTCATGGGATTTTTGTAAGTAATCAATTAAATATACCTATTTCAGGTAATGGAATCCAAAATGAGACATGATCTTACTGTATTTTCTAGTCTCTTGCCCATCTTTAACTGATGCACATTGTAAAATCATACATTTACTAGTTTATAAAATGAATCCCTTAGGCCTAAACAAACCATTACGTTTTTTATTATGCTTTGCCCTTGTCTGTAACCAAATGCATAATTTATGAAATTCTGTGGTGTACAAAGATATTGAATACTGCTCCCTGTTGTTTAAAATTGCTCAAATAAAAATGCCCTTTGTTTAAAAAAGAAATTAAATTTGAAAAGCAATTATGCAGGCCTTTCTACTGCAGTATAACTGGGTAAGTTTGGACTACCAACCTTTACATTAGTTGAGTGCACCTAGGGACTTTGGTATATATTAAGTGGTCAATAAATATATATTTCACAGATGAATGAATTGTAAGAAAGACAACCATTGCAACATATATACAGGCATAACTCCTTTTGTTGCGCTTAGCTTTATTGCGCTGTGCATATATCCCATGCTTTATTTATTGAAGTGTTGTGGCAACCCTGCGTCGAGCAAGTCTATTGGCGCTATTTCCCCCACAGCATGTGCTCACTTTATGCCTCTATGTCATGTTTTGGTTATTCTCACAATATTTCAAACTTTTTCATTATTATTATATCTGTTATGGTGATCTGTGATCAGTGATCTTTAATGTCACTATTATAATTGTTTTGGGGGGGCATGAACTGCTCTCATATAATACAGCAAACTTAACTGATAAATACGTGTGTTCTGACTGCTCCCCCAACCAGCAGCTCCCCCATCTCTCTCCCTCTCCTCAGGCCTCCCTATTCCCTGAGACATGACAGTACTGAAATTAGGTCAATTAATAACCTTACAATGATCTCCAAGAAGTCAAGCGAAAGGAGGAGTCACATATCTCTCACTTTAAATCAAAAGCTAGAAATGATTAAGCTTAGTGAGAAAGGCATGTCGAAAGCCAAGACAGGCCAAACGCTAGGCCTCTTGTGTCAAACAGCCAAGTTGTGAATGTGAAGGAAAATTTCTTGAAGAGAATTAGAAGTGCTGCTCCACTGAACACGAATGATAAGAAAGCAAAACAGCCTTATTGCTGATACGGAGAATGTTTTCGTGGTCTGGAGAGAAGATCAAGCCAGTCACAACATTTCCTCGAGCCAAAGCCTAGTCCAGAGCAAGACTAACTCTTTTCGATTTTATGAAGGCTGAGAGAGGTGAGGAAGCTACAGAAGAAAAGTCTGAAGCTGGCAGAGGTTGGTTCATGAGGTTTAAGGAGAGAAGTCTTCTCCATAACATAAAAGTACAAGGTGAAGCAGTAACTGCTGATGTAGAAGCTGCAGCAGGCTCTCCAGAAGATCGAGCTGAGGTCACTGATGAAGGCAGCTCCCGTAAACAAATTTCCCATGGAGACAAAACAGCCTTACACTGGAAGAAGACGCCACCTAGGACTTCCATAGCCGGAGAGAAGGCAATGCCTGGCTTCAGAGGTTCAATGGACGGGTTGATTCTTTTGTTTGGGGCTAATGCAGCTGGTGACCTTAAGTGGAAGCCAGTGCTCATTTCCCATTCTGAAAATCCCAGGGCCCTTAAGAATTATGCTAAAACTACTCTGTCTGTGCTCTATAAATGGAAAAACAAAGCTTGGACGACATCACATCTGTTTACAACATGGTTTACTGAATATTTTAAGCCCACTGTTGAGACCTACTGCTCAGAAAAAAAAAGATTCCTTTCAAAATATGACTGCTCATTGACAGCATACCTGGTCACCCAAGAGCTCTGTGGAGATGTACAAGATTAAGGTTGTTTTCATGCCTGCTAACATAACATCCATTCCGCAGCCCATGGATCAAGGGGTAATTTTGACTTTCAAGTCTTATTATTTAAAAAATACATTTCCTAAGGCTATAGCTGTCATAGATAGTGATTTCTCTGATGGATCTAGGCAAAGTAAATTGAAAACCTTCTGGAAAGGATTCATCATTCTAGATGCCATTAAGAACATTAGTGATTCATGGGAGGAGGTCAAAATATCAACAGGAGTTTGGAAGATTTGATTCCAACCCTCATGGATGATTTTGAGGGGTTCAAGACTTCAATGGAGGAAGTAAATGCAGTAAAATGTTTGATAGCATGCTACAGAAAACTCTTTTGTAAAAGGAAGAGCCAATCAATGCATCAAAGTTCATTATTGTCTTGTAAGAAATTGCCGCAGCCACCCCAGCCTTCAGCAGCCACCACCCTGATTAGCCAGCAGCCATCAACACTGAGGCAAGACCCTCCACCAGCAAAAAGATTACCACTTGCTGAAGGCGCAGATGATCGTTAACATTTTTTAGCAATAAAGTATTTTTTAATTAAGGTATGTACATTATTTTTTAGACATAATGCTATTGCACACTTAACAAACTACAGTATAGTGTAAACATAACTTTTATATGCACTGGGAAACCAAAAATTTGTGTCGCTCACTTTATTGTGATATTTGCTTTATTTGCAGTGGTCTGGAATCGAACCTGCAATATCTCCAATGTATGACTGTCGTCCTTGAGAGTATATTGGTTTGTCACGTTTACGTGACTGGGAGAACAATTTGTGGAGGATAATCCTTAATTTTACTTTTAATCCCTTAAGGGCAAGCTGATAGTTGTCTATTTCTGAAAAATGTGGGGCAAACAAATAAACTAAAATATCTTATGACATGAAAAATAATCAAGTGCTACATTTTATGGTAGAGGAAATTGGAGAAAACAATAATCTAGAGAAATATGAATCCACTGGATCTTGGAAAAAGCATTTATTTAATTAGCTACATAGATAGATAGATAAATATATAGATAGATATAGACAGATGCCATTGAATTGACTCTGACTCATGGAAATGTTATATATAACAGACCAAATGTTGCCTGTCTTGCGTTATCCTCATGACTGCCAATAATGTTGAAGTTCATATTGTGGCTCTTGTGCCAGTCCATCTCACTGATGGTCTCCTACACCCTCATTGACCGTCTACTTTACTGAATGTGATACTATCCCTCCTGATGACGTGTCCAAAACAAGTGAGTCAAACAATGTTTTGTTGTGATCCAAAAGGTTTTCATGGGCTAATTTTTGGAAGTAGATAGCCAGGTCTTTCTTCCTAGTCTTAGTCTGGAAGCTCCACTGAAAATTGTCCACCATGGTGTGACCCTGCTGGTATTTGAATTACCGGTGTCATAGCTTCCAGCATCACAGCAACACACCAGCCACTACAGTATGACAAACTGACAGGCAGTTGGTTATACCTAACAAGAATCCATGTCTATTTAATACATACCATCACCACTCTGTGCACCCAAAGAGTACATAGAGAGGCTCTAATTAGAACTCTGCCCCTACTCTAATGGTGATATGATATGGTTACAACTAACTCTGGTGGAATCAGGGAAGGCATTTCAGAGAAAAAGATGTTTAGAGTCAAGTAAACTGTAAAGAGGCTGAGGACAGGACAACTGGAACGATGACACCCCTCAAAATTGAGTAAACAATAAATGCTTCAAAGAAGCATCATAAAGACCTTGAAAAATGGGTGTCCAATTAGAAGAAATTTTGCATTAATTTAAAAAACCAAACCCAAACCTGTTGCTGTTGAGTCAATTATTAGGATAGCTAAATTTCTGTAAAAATGGGACCCTAAAATGCAATCACTTGAACAAAAGTTCAATTTTCATATGTAACAACCTGAGCATAAGCAATTGAGGGGTGACATGGTCATCACATGGTGCAGGACCAAGCTCCTTCTGTCGAGATGCTCAGCCATTCTCAATCAATAACCTTTACTTCAGGTTTTATGATAACTGCTTCAGTTCCTGTCATTACATCTGCATCCAGTCAGTGGGAAGGAGATATGGGGGCAGTAGAAAGCGTTCTCTAACATCTTTCACAGTTTTACTTTCATTCTTTCTATTCACCTTATTTCTTATTATTGCCAAGCAGAATACCTCAGCTACTCTTTCTTCATTCTTTCCCTTCAAGACCATGCCAAAGCCCTGGGGATTTAAATGTCACCATGAGCACAGAAGGTGCTGGTGCAGTGGTTAAAGCACTTGACTGCTAACCAAAAGGTCAGTGGTTTGAACCCACCAGTTGCTCTGTGAGAGAGAGATGCAGCAGTCTGCTTCCGTAAAGATGGCCTCGAAAACCCTATGGGGCAGTGCTACTCTGTCCTGCAGGGTCGCTATGAGTCAGAATTGACTCTACGGCAATAGGTTCGATTTTGTTTTTTTTTATGAGAACATAAGGGAGCCCTGGTGGTAGAGTGGCTAAGCACCCAGCTGCCAACCAAAAGATCAGTGGACCCACCCACTGCTCCATGGAAGAAAGATGTGGCAGTCTCCTTCTGTAAAGACTACAGCTTGGAAACCCTGTGGGGCAGTCCTACTCTATTCTACAGGATCACTATGAATCGGAACTGACTTGATGGCAATGGGTTCGGGTTTCTTGGGGTTTTTTTTTTGGTATGGGCACAGAAAACTGGGAACCAGAACTCTTGATTCACTTTCAGATTTTCATATTACTTCACTCCTGTTTCCAAAGGAATGAGATGAGAACTGTGGATAACAAGATTCTTGTTTGAAAGACGTTACCTAAATGAGGATTACTATTATTATTTATAGTGAGAGGTTTGAATTTATAGCTCATTATTGCCAAGCTGCTATAGCTTCATTATGGCTGGGAAAGGGGTTCCTAATGAACTGCAGTCGTTTCCTCCCCTTTTAAGTATAATTACAGCGTGACTGGGGAAAAAGGCAGATTGAAACCTCTCCTTAAGGCACATGTGATGTTAGCAGGGTACAGCTGATTGACAAAACCACGTTAACAAGTTATCCTGATGGTGTCATCGTGACTCAGCTAAGAAAGATCTTTTTTTTGCCTGTCTTGCACCTCATCAAGAAAATTGTCAGTGAAATTCTGGTGCCAGGATCTTTATTATTGGAGGTAATGTGTGGAAGAGTAAGAAAACAACATGATTTATACACACTGAGCTGAGCTTTTAGTGGGAGAAATTAAAAACAGAACTGATTTTTCATCTACCTGGAATGTATGTGCAGCCTTGATGGTGCAGTGGTTAAGATCTCAGCTGCTAACCAAAAGGTCGCTAGTCTGAATCCACCAGTCGCTCCTTGGAAACCCTATGGGGCAGTTATACTCTGTCCTATAGAGTCGCTACGAGTTGGAATTGACTTGATGGCAATGGGTTTGGTTTTGGGTTTTGGAATGTATGTGAGGTAGAAATCAGAGATAGGAGAGAAACAGGAAATGTCCTAATGACATCAGACACTTTTATTCTTTCGGGTTATCACTTTCGCATGTTCTAAAGTAAGAGTGGAGCTTCTAGGAAGGCTATTTTGTTCCTGTGGGCAAAGCTGAAGGGAACAGAGTTCCTAAGACCAGGTACATTGTAGAACAACTTCTTGCTACTTTTTCTTCCTTCCCTCCCTCTCTGCTTTCCTCCCTCTCTCCATCATACCTCCCTTCTACCTGCCCTCTGTCCCTCCTTCCCTTCTTCTTCTTCTTCTTCTTTTTTTTTGTTATGGCAGAGTTACATTAAAGAAGAAACAAAGTGAGAATTTCTCCAGCTTTCAAACCAGTAGAAAATAACATAAACATTTGTTGTATGAAACAAAAGAAGAGCCGTGTTTCATCGAGTATGTTTTTTCCTCGTTTTCCTAAAATCAGGACACCTCATAGGAAGAACCTCCTTGGCCCATTCTCCTTCTGTCATGCTTGACAGGGAAAAAGAACTTTGAATAGCTAATCATAGTAATAAATGTTGCTCTACTATAAATGTCTACTTTGGGTGTGAGGGCACAGTTATATTTAGAATACAACCCTAAAGGTAGACAATGGGAAAGGACAACTTAAAACTAATCACTACTTTTTTATAAAAAATGTAACACAGAATGTACTTTATGGTTCAATAATATGATAATTTCTATCTACATATATTTGATATAATTAAATATATAAATACATAGGATTAGAAAGGTAGATAGATATAGAAAGGCAGTTTGATAAAAGTTACACTGTGTCTGACCTTGGTTTCATTACTCCTACACTGTTAGTGAGAATACAAAATGGTACACCTACTTTGGAAAACAGTTTAATGGTTTTATTTAAAGTTAAACATACACTTACCATCTGACCTAATAATTTATCCTAAGTATTTACCCTAGAGAAATGAAAACATATTTCAACACAAGGACCTCTAGGTAAATAGTCATAGCAACTTTTCACAAAATCCACAGACTAGAAACAGCCTAAACATCCATCAACTGATCGATGGATAAAAATTTGTGTTACATCCATACGATGGAATACTACGCAGCAATTAAAAGATACTACTGATACATGTGATACCATGGGTGAATGTAAAAATTATTTTGCTAAATAATGTAAGCCAGACACAAACGCTATAATATCATTTGCTTTCATCGTATGACATTCTGAAAAATGACAAAGCTAAAGTGACAGAAAGCAGATTAGTGGTTGTCAAAGGCTGAACAGGAAAGGGCACAATAGAACTTTTTGGAGTGATGGAAATGCTTTATATCATGATTGTATATAGTTGTCATAACTAATTGAACTATACATTTAAATTGATGAAATTTACTGTGATAAAATTATAGCTCAATAGACTTGACTTAAAAAAATCCCAGCCCCTTAGAAAACACCAAATTCATTTATAAATTCAACAAATTTATATTGAATGCTAAGTGCAATTCTGAGTGCTATAAATACAGTGGTAGACAGCAGATAAAAAACAATGTAGAATATCAAAGAAGACATTTAGAGTATTGACTTGCTTATGGATTATATGTGATGAGGAGAGGAATAAGAGGAAGTGAGGAATTAATGATAATTTTTTTTCTAGATAATAAATATGAATTCAGCTATTAATACCAAACTTACACTATCCCAATACCTACACAAGTAGTTAAAATAAAGGATCTAAATTTTAATTTCTTTTCTAGTCTCCAATGGGCTAAATACCATGTTGGGTCTATCTATAGGATTACAGTACCATAGAGTTTCTGATGTTAATTCCTTTGAAAAGGATTATAGAAATTTAAACTTATTATAAACATGAACATTTTTCACAGTTACAGTATGTGATAAACCAATGCAATAGATCTTTACCTCCCAAGTACTTTAGAATCCTAGAAACAGATTATTAGAAACGGAAGAGATTTTAGAGCTTCCCTTGTCCAGTGTCCACATTTTAAAATTAAGATAATAATTGCATATAAATATCTGCAGATTCACTTACAGCCTTATATTTGTGAATATTCTTACTTGAGAGTATATATAGGCTTTGGTGAAATAAATGTTCAGTTTTTATGCAGGAAGGATTATGAAATAGTTTTCAAAGTGGTGTCTTCCGTATACTTTTTCTTTTGAAGATGACTAATTTCAGTTGTGGTTGCAAATTTTAACTTTGAAGCACATACGTATCATTCAAATAAATAATGAAAAATCAAAGGGACCTGCTAGAAGAAATAAGTAGTTCTTGATATCACATCAATGGAATGCTAGCATTATATCTGATACTGCCACATAGTAAGCACTCAGTAAATGGTAGCTAAATGACTGAATAAATCAAAAAGCTATTGTTTGACAATTGCACAGAACAGTTTTTTACCCAAGAAGTAATTATTCCAACGGAAAATTTGCTTGGACTCAAGAAATCTTGGTTTTACTTTTGTCATTGGCACTAAGGACATCTGAGACAACATTTACATTTATACATCAGTGGCCTCCTCTGTAAAATAGTGTCCTCATCTGTAAAATAGTGATGAAAATGCTTGTTCTAAGTAATAGAGATTTGGTAATAGAAAATACAGTATGATTTAGTTAGAAGACCTTGATAAAATTTCTGTATTTTTATAAGGCATACAACTTGTTCAAGGTTTATATTAGAAAAATCAATCTTTAAGATTTCTTCTAACTCCAAGAGTTTTAGAAGTAGGCATGAACATCTTTATTGCTCATGCTCATGGAGAGTTTTGATCTTACTGAGAAGTCAAAATTTACTGATATTAATAAATATCAATAGTAGTAAATATCAATAGCAGTAAATAAATATCAATAGTAGTAAATTTTGACTTATCAGTAACATCAAAATTGTGTGTGTATACATACATATATATTATATTTATATTTTTTAACTTGGAACTAATATACTTTACTAGGTGAATCTGAAGTTTGGTTTGTAATTAATAAACACATATTAATTCATGCCTAGAGTTTTCAAGAACTCAGCAGGGAGTGAAAGCAACTTAAAATTAATATTGAATATTGTGGTGTAACAGATCGCTTTTGTGTGGCCTTTCTAGCCTTGGTCTTGTAACTACCACCCAGGTGACTGGACGGGGCTGTGCAGATATGGTAATCGTGGCCCATCAAACAGATTGGTCAGTTTTGCCATCCTGCTGAGCTTGAAATAAGCCACCCCAGAGGCAGGAGAGAGAAGATACCACCACCACCAAGGAAGAACAGCCAAGAGCCAGCATGTCCTTTGGACCCGGGATCCCTGCGCTGAGAAGCTCCTGGACCCAGGAGACTGAAAGTAAACCATAGCCTTGAAGACAGCGAGACCCAGCAGCAGAAACCTGGCAGCAGAGGCCCAGCAGAAGAGGCCTAGTAGGAGGAGATGATGTTATTGGCTTCCCGTTCTATGGAGCGAGAAAGCTGAGTGCCTTTGGGCAGAGGCCTACAGCCAGAGGCGTGCCTGTGAACACAGCTGGGAAGAGACCATCCTGGTGGAAGAACTGTGTCCTTAAGTGTTCTTGTGCCTGAATTGCAACCTGTTACTTCCCTAATAAACCCCATAATCGTGAGTATGGTCTGTGAATTCTGTGTGGCCATTGCAGTGAATTATTGAACCTAGAGAAGTAGAGAGTGTTATGGGAGGAATGGTTGGTGTGAGAATTGGTAAACATGGTAGAGAAAGGAAGCATGTCTCACCCCCGCCTCATAGGAATCAGCCTTGGGCTGTTGATCTTGATTCTCCTTCCGCCTTGTGGGGTTGGAGGAGGTCAGACACTGCCCTCAAGCCGTTTTCACAAGCATGGAAAAAAAATCCTACGATGGGATCCTAGTGGCCAAGACACACAAAAATAAGTTTCTGAGCTACACACTATCAAAGGTTTAACTTTATTTTTGTTTAAACTAAATTATAAATATATACCTCTGAGGAAGTTTCTCCATCTATTCTCTCCTGTTACATCACTTGTCTGTGCTTCCTCCCCACCTTTGGATCTTAGTACAGAGAAATACAGAATACAGAATTGGTCTACATTGTGCTGTTTCCCCTTAACAGATCAGAAGCAGGATACTGACATCTATTGAATAGCTGTTTGCCAGCCACTGGCCTAAGCATTTTGCATGTATCATCTTATTTAATCTCACCACAACCCCATGAGTTGGGTATTACCCTCATTTCACACTTACATAAACTGAGGTTTCAAGAGGTTAACAACTTTCCCAGCATCCCCCAGCTGTTAAAGGGTAGAAACCCCAAAAACCAACTCCATTGCTGTTGAGTTGATTCCAACTCATAATGACCCTATAGGACAGAGTAGAACTGCCACACAGGGTTTTCATGGCTGTAATCTTTATGGGACTGACACATCTTTCTCCCGTGGAGCAGCCGATGGATTGGAACCACGGACCTTAGGTTAGCAGCCGAGCACTTAACCACTGTGCCACCAGAGCTCCTTAAGGGGCAGAACCAGGACTAAAACTCAGGTAAATCTGACTCCATCTTCAGAGCTCTAAATAATACACCAGTATTTTCTCAAAGCGTGGTGCTGGGGCCAGCAGCAGCAGCATTTCCTAAGAACTTGTTATAAATGGGAATTATTGGGTCCCATGACAGACCTATTAAATTGGAAACTCTGGAAACAGAACCTTGCATTCCGTGTTTAAGGAACCCTGGTTGCGCAGTGGTTAAGCACTCAGCTGCTAACCTGAAGGTTGGCAGTTGGAACCCACCAGCTGCTCTGTGAGAGAAAGATGTGGCAATCTGCTTCTGTAACGATTTATAGCCTTGGAAACCCTATGGGGCAGTTCTACTGTGTCCTATAGTGTCACTGTAAGTTACAATAGACTTGATGGCACCCATTACCAACAATAACATTCTGTGCTTTAACAAGCCTACCGGGTAATTCAAACGCAAAGTTTGAGAACCACTGAATTATGCTATATGCTATGAGTCTGAATCAACTGGAGGGCAATGGGGTTTTTTTTTTTTTGGTTCCTCCATAATGGAGCTCTGGTGGCACAGTAGTTAAGAGCTCAGGCTGCTAACCAAAAAAGGTCAGCAGTTGGAATTCACCAGCCGCTCCTTAGAAACCTTATGGGGCAGTTCTACTCTGTCCTATACGGTCACTATGAATTGGAATCAACTCAACAGCAATGGGTTTGGTTTTTTGGTTCGCCTCCATAATAGCAGTGTGTTTGATGTTCACAGACAATTCATGTCGAAAAACCTTCATCATGGTATAGATGGTAGATTTCTTGGTAAAGAAGCTTGTCTTAGTTATCTAGTGCTGCCATAACAAATACAAGTGGTGACTTTAACAAAGATAAATTTATTCTCTCACAGTCTAGTATGCTAGAAGTCCAAATTCAGGGTGTCAGCTCCAGTGGAAGGCTTCCTCTCTTTGTCGGCTCTGGAAGAAGGTCTTTCTTGTCAATCTTCCACTGGACTAGGAGCTTCTCTGCGCAGGAACCCCGGGTCTAAAGGATGCACTCTGCTCCTAGTGCTTCTTTCTTGACGGTTTGAGGTTCCCAACTCTCCGATTGTTTCCTTTTCCTTTTATCTCTTGAAGGATAAAAGGCAGTGCAGGCCATACCTCAGGGAAACTCCCTTTACATTGGATCATGAATGTGACCTGGTAAAGGTGTTCTAATCCCACCCTAATCCTCTTTAACATAAAATTGTAATCACAAAATAGAGGACAACCACAGAATGCTGGGAATCATGGCCTAACCAAGTTAATACACACATTTTGGGGGGGATATAATTCAGTCCATGACGAAGCTCAGTAAATAAAATCCATAACACACATTCTTCTGAGAATAGGAGGCAAGAAGTTGGTTGGAATCTAATTATAAGGTAGAGTCTTTTGCACATCATTTTATTAATTTATTTCATTGGACTTAAAACCCTTTTCCAAGGCAAAACTGATTTGTTACCTTTAATTTATGGGAAATCCAAGTATACATTAGCTGATTGATTTGACTGCAGCCTGTCAGGCTGTCAAGAATGAAAACAGGAAAAAAACAAAAACCAAACCCAGTGCCGTCGAGTCATTTCCGACTCATAAACCCAGTGCCATTGAGTCGATTCCGACTCATAGCGACCCTATAAACAGTAACAACCGGTAAAAAGCGTTTAGAAGGTAGATTTTCAACTGAATGCTCAGATACTCATAATTTTGACAATTATAAGTGGTAAGTGACTGGGGAGTGGGCAGGGAGAATTTAACTAAAAGGGAATCTGGCAAGATGGAGTGGGAGATACGCCCTTCCATGAAAGATTAAAATTCCAGCTACCTTGGTAGGCATGTGTGCCTCTGCCCTGCCCATCAACCAGTATCTGAATATCAGCGTCTAGTCAGTATGCTGTAAATAACCTATATTAATCTAGGGAATTTCATGCTATTGAAGTGAGCTCAGAAAAGCCAGTGTAGTGTTACTCATTTCAAAAAATAAGAGAGAGAGAAAACTAGAACACAGTTTCAGTGAAAACATGCTTCTTAATTCATACTAACTGCCTATTAGGATTGTGCTTACTGATGTGAAAGCCTTGGAAAAACTGTGTGAGATATCACATTAAAACAGGAAACAGATGGTGCTTAACTGGGTATGCAGGTGAGGAAGCAGGAGCTTCCTCATTTGGCTGTGGGGTACACAACAAGAACAGCAGCGACCTGTTTGTTCTTCAGTCCGAGTCCGAGGAAAATATCAGTATGTTTGTGAATTATTGTTCATCATGTTTAATATGTACTAATTTATTTCAACAGAATCTAACATGATAACAAGAATATAATCTGACCACAGATTCAGTGAATTGTGGTTTATTCCTGCTATTACAATAATTTCTGAATATCAAAACCGTTCCTTCTGGTGTTAATATACAGCATGAAAGAATCAGTGGAAATTTAACCATTTGCAAGTCAAGTTAATGCCGAAATAAACTAATTTATAGAATGTACTAAAACGGGATTGCCGGAAAATTTATGACAGGTAGCCATACAATAATATAAAACCAAAGATTAATTAATATAAAAATTCTGGCTGTCATATTTCTTTAAGTCAAAATAATTTTAATTTTATTTCACTGATTGAACCTCTAACTAGGGCCAGGGTAAAAAGTCAATATGAAAATGAAAGGCTATGAAAGGCACCTTTAGGCTAGAAGGGAAATAGGACATGATCTCACTCACTTTGGAATTAGGATCATTGAATTATTTGCTACATATAGACACACACCCACACACACACACACACACACACACACACACACACACACAGATACCTTTAGATATCTATTACTGCTTCCCAAGAATGGAAAATGTGGAAGAAAAATGAATGGGACTAAAAAAGTCTATACAAACTACCTTGACTAATTATAAAATAGCTAATACATAGAGTTTCAGTCCAAAAAACTTGAAACTTATGTTCATTTCATTAATTCTTAAAATATCACATAATTAGAGATAAAAACAAGCCTTTTATAGAAACCGTAACCAAGTAATTAAATTATTGAACCATTTTCCCACAAATAATATAGGGAAATCAGACTATAAGAAAAAGTTTGAATAATTAAAAAAAATAGTAACTTAAGCTTTTAAGTAAATGACTTTTAGATACTAAATAAATGTCTGGATTCCGGAGGTAACAGCATTTGCTTTCTATTTCATCTTTGTATCTCTGGAACAGAATGTTTGCTGTATAATATCTGCTCAATAAATGTTGGTTGGACCAAATGGAGTCGTTTTTTTAATGAGGGCTTGTCCAGGACCAATACACTGAAGAGCGTAATAAAGGGGAAGCCCATCTCTTGATTATTATAGATGTACATATGAGGTTCATAAACACTACTGAAAGGGACCTGGTTTTTCTCATGTCCTCTAATGGTGCTGAATGTCACTCTTTTCGTGGCTGCTGGTTGGTAGAAGATGGAAGTGCCTTTTCTGTATTTAGGATGATTTGTGATGCATTTGTATAGTTTATGCATTGTGAGCAGTTGGCTGGGATTGAAGAAGTAGCCACTTGAAAGTAACCTACAAAAATGATCCAGAATTGTATAAATGTGAGATAAAACCGTTCTGTGCTTTTTGTATATTACATAAGAGCAGAGTCACTATTTTAGCAATCATGCATTTTCTGTTAATGCTCACATTTTTGTATAAATTCCTAAGAGTAAGCCCTTACACAATTTTTAACTTTGAAGAAACTCTGTCAAAAAGCAGTACCTAAAGTGATATTTCCCCTTGCCATGTAACTGAAATAAATATGATCTTTTCTCTTATCCGTAAGCCTCAAAATCAGGAGACCAGAATTATAGTCCTAGATCTTAACACCTTGGGCTGGTCCATTAATTTCTCTCAGTTTTTGTGATTTTCATCCATATAAAAGTACTAATGAAAATGATATAGAGTGATTATAAGTTTTAAACTGAATAAAATAATATATGTGATAGTGCTTAGATACTTGACGCCTTCCATAATTGTAGTATAAGATTTTTTTTTGTATTAACTTTTATTGAGCTTCAAGTGAACGTTTACAAATCAAGTCAGTCTGTCACATATAAGTTAATATACATCTTACTCGTTACTCCCCCTTGCTCTCCCCCTAATGAGTCAGCCCTTCCAGTCTCTCCTTTGGTGAAAACTTTGGCAGCCTCCAACTCTCTCTATCCTCCCTTCCCCCCTCCAGACAGAAGACGCCAACACAGTCTCAAGTGTCCACCTGATATTGTTAGCTCACTCTTCATCAGCATCTCTCTCCCACCCACTGTCCAGTCCCTTTCATGTCTGATGAATTTTCTTCGGGGATGGTTCCTGTCCTGTGCCAACAGAAGGTTTGGGGACCATGACCGCCGGGATTCCTCTAGTCACATCAAGACCATTAAGTATGGTCTTTTTATGAGAATTTGGGGTCTGCATCCCACTGATTTCCTGCTCCCTCAGGGGTTCTCTATTGTGCTCCCTGTCAGGGCAGTCATCGATTGTGGCCGGGCACCAACTAGTTCTTCTGGTCTCAGGATAATGTAGGTCTCTGGTTCATGTGGCCCTCTCTGTCTCTTGGGCTCTTAGTTGTCGTGTGACCTTGGTGTTCTTCATTCTCCTTTGCTCCAGGTGGGTTGAGACCAGTTGATGCATCTTAGATGGCCGCTTGTTAGCTTTTAAGACCCCAGACGCCACATTTCAAAGTGGGATGCAGAACGTTTTCATAATAGAATTATTTTGCCAATTGACTTAGAAGTCCCCTTAAACCATGGTTCCCAAACCCCTGCCCTTGCTCCGCTGACCTTTGAAGAATTCAGTTTATCCCGGAAGCTTCTTTGCTTTTGGTCCGGTCCAGTCCAATTGAGCTGAACTTCCATGTATTGAGTGTTGTCCTTCCCTTCACCTAAAGCAGTTCTTTTCAGCTAATTAATCAGTAAAAAAAAACCGTCTCCCTCCCTCCCTCCTTCCCTCCCTCCCTCGTAACCACAAAAGTATGTGTTCTTCTCAGCTTATACTATTTCTCAAGATCTTATAATAGTGGTCTTATACAATATTTGTCCTTTTGCCTCTGACTAATTTCGCTCGGCATAATGCCTTCCAGGTTCCTCTATGTTATGAAATGTTTCACAGATTCGTCACTGTTCTTTATTGATGCGTAGTATTCCATTGTGTGAATATACCACAATTTATTTACCCATTCATCCGTAGATGGACACCTTGGTTGCTTCCAGCTTTTTGCTATTGTAAACAGAGCTGCAATAAACATGGCTGTGCATATATCTGTTTGCGTGAAGGCTCTTGTTTCTCTAGGGTATGTTCCGAGGAGTGGGATTTCTGGGTTGTATGGTAGTTCTATTTCTGTTTAAGATAACGCCAGATAGATTTCCAAAGTGGTTGTACCGTTTTACATTCCCACCAGCAGTGTATAAGAGTTCCAATTTCTCTGCAGCCTCTCCAACATTTATTATTTTGTGTTTTTTGGATTAATGCCAGCCTTGTTGGAGGGAGATGGAATCTCATCGTAGTTTTAATCTGCATTTCTCTAATGGCTAATGATTGAGAGCATTTTCTCATGTATCTGTTAGCTGCCTGAATATCTTCTTTAGTGAAGTGTGTGTTCATATCCTTTGCCCACTTCTTATTTGGGTTGTATGTCTTTTTGTGGTTGAGTTTTGACAGAATCATGTAGATTTTAGAGATCAGGCGCAGGTCGGAGATGTCATAGCTGAATATTCTTTCCCAGTCTGTAGGTGGTCTTTTTACTCTTTTGGTGAAGTCTTTAGATGAGCATAGGTGTTTGGTTTTTTAGGAGCTCCCAGTTATCTGGTTTCTCTTCATCATTTTTGATAATGTTTTGTATTCTGTTTATGCCTTGTATTAGGGCTCCTAGGGTTGTCCCTATTTTTTCTTCGATGATCTTTATCATTTTAGTCTTTATGTTTAGGTCTTTGATCCACTTGGAGTTAGTTTTTGTGCATGGTGTAAGGTATGGGTCCTGTTTCATTTTTTGCAAATGGATATCCAGTTATGCCAGCACCATTTGTTAAAAAGACTCTCTTTTCCCCAATTAACTGACACTGGGCCTTTGTCAAATATCAGCTGCTCATACGTGGATGGATATATATCTGGGTTCTCAATTCTGTTCCATTGGACTATGTGCCTGTTGTTGTACCAGTACCAGGCTGTTTTGACTACTGTGGCTGTATAATAGCTTCTGAAATCAGGTAGAGTGAGGCCTCCCACTTTCTTCTTCTTTTTCAGTAATGCTTTGCTTATCCGAGGCTTCTTTCCCTTCCATATAAAATTGGTGATTTGTTTCTCTATCCCCTTAAAATATGACATTGGAATTTGGATCGGAAGTGCATTGTATGTATAGATGGCTTTTGGTAGAATAGACATTTTTACTATGTTAAGTCTTCCTATCCATGAGCAAGGTATGTTTTTCCACTTAAGTAAGTCCTTTTGAATTTCTTGTAGTAGAGCTTTGTAGTTTTCTTTGTACAGGTCTTTTACATTCTTGGTAAGATTTATTCCTAACTATTTTATCTTCTTGGGGGCTACTGTGAATGGTATTGATTTGGTTATTTCCTCTTCGATGTTCTTTTTGTTGATGTAGAGGAATCCAAGTGATTTTTGTATGTTTATTTTATAACCTGAGACTCTGCCAAACTCTTCTATTAGTTTCAGTAGTTTTCTGGAGGATTCCTTAGGGTTTTCTGTGTATAAGATCATGTCATCTGCAAATAGAGATAATTTTACTTCCTCCTTGCCAATCCAGATGCCTTTTATTTCTTTGTCTAGCCTAATTGCCCTGGCTAGGACTTCTAGCACGATGTTGAATAAGAGCGGTGATAAAGGGCATCCTTGTCTGGTTCCCGTTCTCAAGGGAAATGCTTTCAGGTTCTCTCCATTTAGAGTGATGTTGGCTGTTGGCTTTGCATAGATGCCCTTTATTATGTTGAGGAATTTCCCTTCAGTTCCTATTTTGGTGAGAGTTTTTATCATAAATGGGTGTTGGACTTTGTCAAATGCCTTTTCTGCATCAATTGATAAGATCATGTGGTTTTTGTCTTTTGTTTTATTTATGTGGTGGATTACATTAATGGTGTTTCTGATATTAAACCAGCCTTGCATACCTGGTATAAATCCCACTTGATCAGGGCGAATTATTTTTTTGATATGTTGTTGAATTTTATTGGCTCGAATTTTGTTGAGGATTTTTGCATCTATGTTCATGAGGGATATAGGTGTGTAATTTTCTTTTTTTGTAATGTCTTTACCTGGTTTTGGTATCAGAGAGATAGTGGCTTCATAGAATGAGTTGGGTAGTATTCCGTCATTTTCTATGCTTTGAAATACCTTCAGTAGTAGTGGTGTTAACTCTTCTCTGAAAGTTTGGTAGAACTCTGCAGTGAAGCCGTCTGGGCCAGGACTTTTTGTTTTTGGGAGTTTTTTGATTACCGTTTCAATCTCTTTTTTTGTTATGGGTCTATTTAGTTGTTCTACTTCTGAATGTGTTATGGGTCTATTTAGTTGTTCTACTTCTGAATGTGGTAGGTAGTGTTTTTCCAGGAATTCATCCATTTCTTCTAGGTTTGCAACTTTGTTAGAGTACAATTCTTTGTAATAATCTGATAAGATTCTTTTAATTTCAGTTGGTTCTATTGTGATGTGGTCCTTTTCGTTTCTTGTTTGGGTTATTTGTTTCCTTTCCTGTATTTCTTTAGTCAGTCTAGCCAATGGTTTATCAATTTTGTTAATTTTTTCAAAGAACCAGCTTTTGGCTTTGTTAATTCTTTCAATTGTTTTTCTGTTCTCTAATTCATTTAGTTCAGCTCTAATTTTTATTATTTGTTTTCTTCTGGTGCCTGATGGGTTCTTTTGTTGCTCACTTTCTATTTGTTCAAGTTGTCGGGACATTTCTCTGATTTTGGCTCTTTCTTCTTTTTGTATGTGTGCATTTATCGATATAAATTGGCCTCTGAGCACTGCTTTTGCTGTGTCCCAGAGGTTTTGATAGGAAGTATTTTCATTCTCATTGCATTCTATGAATTTCCTTATTCCCTCCTTGATGTCTTCTATAACCCAGTCTTTTTTCAGGAGGGTATTGTTCAGTTTCCAAGTATTTGATTTCTTTTCCCTAGTTTTTCTGTTATTGATTTCTAGTTTTATTGCCTTGTGGTCTGAGAAGATGCTTTGTAATATTTCGATGTTTTGGATTCTGCACAGGTTTGTTTTATGACGTAATATGTGGTCTATTCTAGAGAATGTTCCATGTGCGCTAGAAAAAAAAGTTGTAGTATAAGATTTTGATAAACCTTGACTTTCCAGTACAGTTAGAGAATGAAAGTTCTGGGTTACTTTAACTTCTAGTTAACTAAAGATGAAGGGAAAACTATCTCTTTTTCAACCGTTATCTTTTTTTTTTAACATGCTTTTGAAATACATCGGTTTGCTTTCCTGATCAACTCTAAAATAATAATTAAATCTTAAGATTAAATGGGATTTAACAGCCTATCAAACAGCAACTCTAACCGCAATATTGTTGAAGTTAATGCTATAGGAGTTTGGTCTGAAACCATCCTGATCCTAGGACGCTTAGGAATTTTATTTTGTATGTACTGTTTGAAATCAGATGATTTTAAAGGATTTAGCTCTTTTTCATAAGAACACAGTGTAATGAAAAAAAATTAATCAATGGCTACTTAGTGTAACTGTATCTTTGGTTAACAAATATTTTTATAGTGAAATCCTATTCTGTCAATATATCTGATTTATTGTCAAAGTATTAGAAAATATCAGATATCTTGGGCATTTTGAATTTAGTTTAATACAAAAAAAAAAAGGAAAGAAAGAATGAACTGCTACGTATCATTGCTCTCCAAAACTTAAAAAATTCATGGGCTAATTGGATTCAGTAACTCAACTATCATCTCCAATTTGGAGAACAGGCTTCACTAAGGAAACTAAAATGAAAGGGCCTGAGTTCAAGGAGTTCACAATCTTCATAATACCCAACTTTACCATGGTGGTTTGTCAACTTGAGGTGACATAATTTAATCTGGGAATGTGTTTCTTGAATATGAATATGTTAAAATCATGTTCCATGACATTTAAAAGGAGCTAGGCAATCTAAAAAAAAAAAAAAAAACTAGTTTTTTTTGGGCAATATTTTATTTTTATTTTAAAAACACCTACATGATGTAGGCAACAGATCATAAGTTATTTACAGGTTGGATTCAGTATGGCAGCATTGTTAGGTTTAATGTTCCTAACATTAACATTATCTTGACTTATCATTAACTTTCTGAGGTGTTTATGTGTTTTAAATGATTTTACTTCTAATTTTTTCTTATTTTCTTGTGGATACACACACACAAACATATAAGTATATTTATAGGACATTATTTGGTAATTGTATATCTATCTGCCCCCTAAGAATATCAGCAATTTAAGGTTAAGGATCATATACTATTTGTCTGTGTATCCAGGGAGATACTCAAATTAGTTAACCAATGATAAGGCACTGGAACTAATCCATTAGAATGGATGCTGCCCTCTGCGCTAGAGAGGGGCTTGAAGCAGTCCAGCTGTGTTTTGGTGTTAGTTCTTTAGTGTCTGTATCCTTGGGAAGTCCAGATCCCAGGGGAGGGTATAAGATGGTTGAAACAATGACTGAGGTGAGGAGGGTTACCCAAGGTACTTGGGCAAGATTTTAACAACCAGCATGAACATAACTTACACTGGTGGAAAATCAGCCTTCTGTCTCTCTTCACTGCTTAGCACAGTGTCTAGCACGTAGTTATCCACTGTAATTTTGTGTTGAACAACAAATAATAAGTTTATTCCATATTCACCAGTTAAGTCTGAGAGAAGACATCCTGGGAGTATTCTGGGTAAGAACAGGGATCCTAGTCAATTATGAAAACAGGACACACAAACACCTACTGAAAATGGGTTGCATATAAAAGAAAGAAAGAATGATTATGCACCAATGATACCAACATCATTTATTTTTATAGGCTGGGGTCTGGTTGAAAGTATTCAGCCAGAACTATGCAGAATGCTCTGTGAGAGGTAGCCTAGATGGCTGAAAGTTGTCTGGCTTCCATTGCCATTATTATTATGTACCCAAATCTATTTGCTAAGACCCAGGAGGAAGAAGCAAGAAGTCCGGTTCAACACAGCCAGAACGAGCTCTCAAAAAGTAAAATTCCTAGTACCTTAAGTTGGGGGCAGGGGAAGACAACTGATAAATGGTTGAATAGTGAAGAACTACCCTAGGCAAATAAGCAACAGAAAATTGTTTTTAAATAAGACTAAGGGTGGAGGGGTGGGGGGGTAGAGCGAGCTTTGTGTGTGACTTTTGCTCTAGTAAACTACCTTACTTTGGAAAAAAAAGGACTCAAATTTCATCAAAGAATAAAGGCTTTCTAAGGACCAACCTCTATTTTTATATGAAGTCCTTTGGGCAACACCTAAGAATTAAACACTATCTTGTACAGGGATCATCAGTGACAACGCTGATTATGCTGCTTTCATGAAGACAAGATACAGGGAGATTTCCTAAGAAGACTCCATGTTTTCCCACTTTCTGAGTGTCTTCCCAGGAGACAGCTTCACATCCAACAATCCACTCACTCTAAGCCTAAGAAACAGGCATAGTGTTATACATGGCACCTGTGTACTAAAGCCCCATCAGGAAATTTGAGATGCACACATCCAATCCATTAATTACATCCTTCTCCCACACTTTGTGCTTTTGCTCAACCAGCTCCCTACTTCTTCCTGAGAAAGCTCTATACACTTCACATCTCTACTAAGAAGCTTCTTTCTGCCTAGGACTTCCTTCCCCTTTTTTCATCCCTATTTCTAGGAAATCTTTCTTGATCTCCCCAAGTAAAATGTGTCTGTGCGGCCCTTTTTTGTACATCTAGGATATGGCACACACTACATTCTGCTCTGTTATGTTCCTTTCTTACCTCCCCAAATTATAAGAGCCATGAAACCAGAGGCGAGAGCTGCTTCCTCATCTCTGGATTCTCCATTTAGTAGAGTGTATATATATGCATAAAAGATTCTTGACCAATTTGACCAATTTTAACTATTCAGAGTTACAGAAGAACATGAAGCTCAGCATTTCTGAAGGTTTCTAAGACATGTGCAAAATAAGGACTTCAAAATCTCATATTTCTGCTTCAGTGGGCAGGTGCTGAGATTTCTTAAAGAATCTCATCATAATGAGTAATGCACAGGAAGTGTGATGACTCTATGACTCACAGCCATGAACTGGACTCAGTTCGCAGTCCTGTTGCCAATCTCAGATTATGACATTCAATAAATCACCTACCGTCTTCTACAGTTATGTGTTTTTTTTTCCTATACTAATACCTCAACTACCTCCCTTGAATGATTAATAAGTTATTATTAATAATGGCTGTCTACCTTATTTTAAAAAAAAGTACTTGTAGAAGAGGCTTTGGTCCAAAAATGAATACATTCAGGGCTGCTTTTCACAGCTGACCCACTTTTCAGTGACCCATTCAGGCCTCACACAGACTAAACAAATACCTGTTTCTTATGTTAGATATTAATATAGAAAATACTTATTAAAGAAGATAATACTGTTATATATAATTTATATAGTTGATAATTATATTTTCCAAAGATATAATTCTTAATTGGATCTGTTATCCTGCTTGGCTTCTTTGAAATTCTATTTGTGATATTTTGCAAAATTAAATTACGGCAATAACTAAGTGATAGACTAAAAATATGCAAATAAACCATATCTCAAATATACATTTTTTGTACTTATATGTGATTTATACTGACTAATTCACAGCAGTTGTGATGTTTGAAAAACATTAGTTGATGAATGCTATTTTTTTTTTTTTAAATCACAGATTTGTAAACAAATAAATGGAGCTAAGGTATCAAAAGAAGCCTACCTGGTTGTGGCATTAAAAAAAAAAAAATCCCTATAAACAAGAAAAATAAAGTAAGGCAAAAATAAATTGCAGGAAAATTATCACATATTAAAATAATAACAGGTGCTACATTTGTGCATGAACGTGCAATCAGGGCTAATATACACATAACCTACTCTGCCTGGTAATTCTCTCCATACAAAAACACATTGTATTTTAAAATCTGGATATTCAGCAATGATGAATGTCATCAAAAAGCAGCCAGGAGAATGACCCTCATGTGTATACTTCAAAACCTTGCCAAGAAATGTATTCCCCCTATTGTCATAAACAATCTACTTGGTTTCATTGTCTGCTGATAAACATTTCCCATCAATTCTTTCGAAGCACATACTATTGACATACTTCCAGATAACAACACACACGTAGCCTTAAAAAACATGTCCTTAACCCTCTTCTACAAGGTCTTTCTTCCTAATAAAATGTAACTTTCAAATTTCACGTAGAATCATCAAATCTTTGGAAACTTCATTTTAGCTACAAGCTTCTAATAAATAAAGTTGTATGTTAAGTCAATTCAGCCGTTCCAAATACTTGTTGACTAACCATCAGATTTTTTCTTCTGCAGTGAAAAGCCATTGAACCAATTAGCAAGTCTGTCTGAAAGCCAGTTTAGAAGCAGTATTTTATCAAGTAACATTTAAAAAAATTGACTTAACTCTTGAAGATTCCCTCAGGGTTTCCCAGTCCCACCTCAGCACTAGTTATCAGCAAACCACTGATCTATAAACGCATAGAGCCCTGTATCTCTAGACTCCGTTTGTCAATCAATGTACCTACTTTGTATTAACCACAGGTTTTGTGGCCAGTGTTTACTATGCTGAGAAATATTTACTGAATTAAGCAAAGTTGTCAAAGTGATAATAATCTTGTATCATCAGTATTAATATTGACTCATCATGCCTTCAAAACATATTTTAATAAATTGCCTTTTCCTTCAGGAAAATAGAACATACTATGAAGTTAATTCAACATAAAATCAAGAAAGTCCTGGAACTTTAATACATGAAAGCACCAACAGAGCTAATTTCTAGGTGAACGGGAGGAAGGCATGCGCACTTTATCCTTTCCTACAGAGGGCTGCTGTCATCTGAACTGGAGATTTGTTGTCCATCGCTGAATGGCTACAATGGAAACCCAGCTCCTAAGCTATAGTCCTGTCTTGTGCACTGCTATGCAGGTGGACACAAAGTCAAGTCCTTAGTACGAAAATCTTACAATGTAGCTTGGGTTGGACTATAGAAACCTGACCTAGAGGGAATGAAAACTCCTACAGGAACAGTCACAGCAGAGAGGCTAAGTTTCCTCTAGCCAAGGCCTATATCAACACCATTTTTCCTAGGGAAGTTGCTGGGGTCCTTTACCATGTTTGGTCAAGCATGGCATCACTAAAGCCCAAGGCTCTAATTCCATATACCTTCTGGCATGTCAAAAGCAGAGAGAGTATAGTTTTAGCTGTTTCTCAGGGTACTGACAGCCCAGTGGTTGAAGTATACATCTTGGGATCAGAGAGATCTGAGTGTAAATACTGACTCAACCTCTTAAAAGCTGTGTGACCTTGAGTAATTTACCTAATTTCTGAGATTTAGTATCTGAGATCCACATTTATGAAATGGAGATAAAACAGTACCTACCTTATAGGATCACTGTGAGATGAAATGAGATAATGTATGCAAACCAATAGTCTTGGCACCTAGGAGACATGCAAAAGAATAACTATCATCATCATCATCATCATTATTATTGTTATCGTGCACCAATATGAAATGCCATCAAATTCACAAAAGCATCTGGTAGCGAATTCTCAGTATATTGATATAATCTCACTATGTCATAAGACTCAGAAAAGAACACTGAAAGTCACAGGGAAATATCAAGGCAACTGTACAGAGATTGGGATTACAATGGTGAACAAGACATATTCAAATTCATTCTCAGCTTCCTGTCCTATCAGAAGGAACATAAGTAAAAGTCAATTTTAATACAATACAGTAATGATAAGCATTGTGCCCTATGAACATATATAGAAGGAATAGGTAACCTGGGCTTGGGGTCAGTGTGTGGGGCATTCTGGAAGGCTTACTGAAAAGGTAATGTGAAGATGGCTGAGACCTGAAAATAAGTTGGACTCAGACAGGTACACAGTATATGTGTGTGTGTGTGTGTGTGTGTGTGTGTAGGAGGTGTGGGAAGAGGATAAGAATAATGAGAGAAAGTGTATGGCGAGAAGCCACCATTACAGACAAGAATATATGCAAAGGCCAGGAGACTAGAGAGTGTGGAGTGTGCCTGGTGGTGGTGAAAAGGTGACTACATTCACAGAGTTACGAACTTGTGTTTGTTGATGGCAGTGTGAACCTTCAAGCAGATTCGTACTAAGTTATAAGTACAATTTATTTTTAATGAGCACTCATAAATTGGCCATAGTTGATAGCAGGTTGCATTTCTATGGAAGGAACACTGCTTTGGATTAGGTGGGGAAAGAATCTCCAAATTTGCCTCTCAAGATGCTCACTACATGATGAATATTTGCTTATGTGAACATTAACATTCCTTTTCTTTACAAGTTATATTCCACCTCCACTGATAGGCCTCATTTGGGTTAGAAGCAGTTCAGTGTGATGTTCAGCTTCCATCCAGGAAAAAATTATTTCAGCTATATTTTATATTCGCTTTTCTTTTTTCTGGAAGTGAGACAGGGGCCCTGGAGCTGTCTTCTATGATACTCCCACCATTCATCCTCAGCCCTCAATCCCCTGTGCACCTCAGTGCTCTAAACCTAAAATCCAGATGCTA
This sequence comes from Elephas maximus indicus, assembly GCF_024166365.1. Taxonomy (NCBI): domain Eukaryota; kingdom Metazoa; phylum Chordata; class Mammalia; order Proboscidea; family Elephantidae; genus Elephas; species Elephas maximus. Next base: position 37,038,164 of record NC_064833.1, read on the forward strand.
CAGGCTCATCTCTGCCCTTCAGAGACTTGAAAATAAAGACCCTATCACTCTGAGTAAAGTCACAAATGTTCACAATGGGGACCTGAGGCTTGACATGACCGAGGATGAAGTCAAAAGAAATATATAATCAAATTATTAGTAAAATTAGATCATCCTTGTTTCTGGAACACTTATAAATAAAATGCGATTAAATAGTTCAGCTAATATACCTAGGTGATCTTTGAAGTAACAGAAAACAAATATGATTTGTAGGATTTCTGCAAAAGGAAGAGGAAACGCTGTGTGAGACACTTATTTCTGATGTTTAAATAAAATTCACTGAAAAGGAGTTATTTCACAAAGATCATAGCTGTAGTCATCAATAAATAAATAATAACACAAGTCCCCAGAACAGAATAAAAGCGCCAGCACCTCCTGCTCAAACCTGCCAGGAAACAAATCCCCCAAAGAAGAAAGGTAAAAATATCAGAGGGAAGCTGGCAATATCTCACAAGGATCTACAAGATGTCTAGAAGTGAATGTCATTTTCTCACCAATAATCTGTACTTTAATCTTACATGAAACAATTTTTCACAAAAAAAGTCTCTGTTCTCTTGTATTTGATAAAGAAAAAGAATTAGAAATAGACCCAATTTCTTTTAGAAAAGTAGGTTTCTTCAGCTTTCGATTGGCCTTTCTCATGACCTCCTATACAAGAAGGCAGATAATAAATATAATGATTTATACTGAAAAGAGAGCAGTGAGGATAATGGCCCAAACAGTGCTGTCTTTTATTATGTTACCATAGTAAATAATAGCAGTACCGTTCACACCGTTATACTTAAGGTTGTAGCAGCGACTCCATTATAATTCCTGTTTTTCAGAAGTTTATAACTTGGTCTTGACAATATACTCCAGCCTGAAACTAGCTGTTTTTTTTAGTCAAAGGCTGGTTTTCCTTGATTGCCATGCTATTATTGAATAATCAGATTTGAAAATTAAATTGCATTTTCACTATTAATTCTGGCTGTACTTCGCATATATATCTTGAAAACCTCCTCTGTAATACACGGACGTACACACATACCCTACTGGTTTGCCTGTGCATTCAAGATTTGTATTTAGAAAACCAAAGAGCATTGAGTACATTCAGTCTTCATTAATTTGGATGACTTTCTTAACAATTCACTATGAAATGCCTAAAAGACATATATTAAAAATTCATATATATATGTGTTAATTCTATAAATAATAAGATGCTGATTTTATTAAGGCACATAGTCTCCTTTGAAGACAGAAACACAATTCAACCAAAGGCTGACCAATATAGTTCAAGAAAAGATTAAATTAATAAAGAGACAATCTAATATCTTGGTATGCCAGAAGTGAAAATGGGCAATTTTCTCATTATATCTCTTTGGCACCCCTAATAGGAGAAAAGAGATGAGATGCAGACTCTAAATATAGTCTTAATTTTTAATGCCTGAATAATTGTACTCTAAAAAAAAAAAATTTTTTTTTTTTTTTTATGGAGAGGAATTTTTTTGTAGTCAGAATAAATGTCACCTGTCCAGTAACATAGGTCCCAGGGCAGCACAAACAGTCGTGCTCAACTATTAGCTGAAAGGCTGGTGGTTCTAACCTACCCAATGGAGCCTTGGAAGAAAGGCCTGGTGATCTGCTTCTGTAAAGATCTCAGCTATTGAAAAGTCTATGGAGTGCAATTTCCTGAAACATATGGGGTCGCTGTGAGCCGGCAATGGCTTTGGTTCTTTTTGGTTCAGTAACAGAAGAAGAATTAGGAACCATAGTAAAAAATTAAATGATATGAAACCCATGTCTCACAAAGCCTGCCACTTCTAATAATTTGGCACTGATATTACTTTCCTGATGCAGACAGATGAAAAGAGTATTTTGGTTAAAAGAAAAAAAAATATTTTGTGTAATAGTAATTAGGACTTCAAAGCTTCTGTTCAGGCCTATGAAAGTAAAGGCTTAAATCCACATAGTTCCTATTGAAAAGGTTCTCTCTACAGTTAGCAGCCACATAAAGAATTCTACCTTAAATACGCTTTTACGTAATGCATGAGTGGAAAATGGAACTAACTCTGAATTTTATAGCAGATTGCCTAGACTTAATTTGCAAATAACAACTCTACCTTAGTTTTCTAATCTAAGGCAAGAAATAAAGGGAAATCGTTTCTCATTTTTGAGCAGTTGTTTGAAATATTTTAAGTTAAATTTATATTTTTAATTGCAAGCTCAAGAGGACCCTAAAAATGATGGAGAAATTCTTAGTTTGGAAGGAGTGAAAAAATTCCATTGTGATGGCAACAATCTTTGAGCCATCATTTAGGACAAAAATTCACCAGAGGAGGCACTGGTCTATAAAACTATAAATAGAGATAACACACTTGTGACTTGTGTAGGACCTTACCAGAAGATGTAAATGAAGGAAACCAACATCTACTAGAAATTTTATTCAGTGAGTGATACAGAAATAGGTGAAAGACACTGGAGAGAAAGTAGGCAGTATCGATATTGGCTGGATTAGAACCATGCAAACCAAATATTTGAAATCATATATTTTAAAGATCTCATACTGTGAGTCTCTTATTTAAGAGACTCTATAAAAGTACCCCATGTGTGTCAGAGTAGAACTGTGCTCCACAGTGTTATTAATGGCTGATCTTTCAGAAGTAGATCATCAGACTTTCTGAGGTATTTCTTGGGCGGATTTGAACCTCCAACATTTCAGTTAGCAGCAGAGCATGTTAACCATTTGCACCACCCAGGGGTATGAGGGTAAATTAAGACTATAATAGTCAGTCATAAACAGTACATATATTTTGACTTAATAATAATCTATTTTTGATATCTCAAAGTCTCATTCACTCAGTCCTGCCCTTTGCAGCAGCTGCAGGAATCCATTGGGATCAACAGTAGGGGAAGACCATCAGAGTATTTGTCCACCTTCATGATGCCATCACCAGGGTAAGCAAAAGGACATGCGAAGTCTCATGAATAACTCAACTGACACAATGAAAAGACTCAGGTGTTCCTGAATGCAGTTTTAAGTTTGGAAAATAAATGAGATTAAAAAACAACTAAAGCACCAAAAGGCCAAGACAGAGAATGGCTGGAAACACATGGTTAATCTTTCCAGCAGTCACCAAAGAGAAATATCCCATGTTGAAAAGCAGGATGGTATAGTGGTTTAGCGGTTATCAGTACAGATTGCAGCCAGGCTGCCTTGGTTCAAAACAGGGGTCAGTCACGTGCTGGCTGTGTGAAGCCAGAAAAATCATTTTACATCTCTGGTTTCCGTTTTTCTCACCTATAAAATAGAGATAGTAACAACTCTTAGTAAAAACTACATACCATTTGCTATCATTTCAATTTTACATAGAACAAAATAATGATCAGGAAGAAAAGATATTTGCTTAAAATTACATAATTTAAAAAAGTAGAGCTGGGGGAAGGGTTAGCCCCCTCTGATAGATTCTGGAGGCCTGTCTTTCTACTACTCCACAATGTTGGGTGCTGTCAAGTTGATTCCAACTCATATCGGCCCCATGTGACAGAGTAGAACAGCCCCATAGGGTTTTCTTGGCTGTACTGGTACGGGAACAGATTGCCAGTTCTTTCTCCCAAGGAGCCTCTGGGTGGATTTAAACTGTCAACCTTTCAGTTAGCAGGCTAGCACTAAACCACTGCACCACCAGGGCTCCTTTGCTACTCCACACTACTTCTTTCATTTTTTGCTGTCATAAGTTATTTGAGAATTAACAACAGTGATTCTTGGAACTCTGTCATCTTCAGAAACTTGGGGATAAAAGGATAAAAAGGACATCAGGTGGAGCTTCCCAAGACCTTGAGTTTCTGGAGGACTAGACAGGAGTTATCTCTCACTGTTCATCGTGAAGGACTGGCCAATAGTGGCCTCTGGATATTGGACAAGGAACTCAGGTGGATGCAATCTCCAGTAAGAAGAGGGCAAAAGCACGCCCATTGTAGAGAAGATGTAACCTCACTAACCTATTTCCCAAAATAAGAAGTGATTATTCTCAATTTTCTGTCTGTGAATTTCTCACTATTAGTAGTCACATCACACTGGTGATGCTCTTCACCAAAAGTTACTATTTGCTTTAGGTAAATATCTCTGTAGAGTGTACTGATCACACATGTGTTTCTGTACTGCACAGTATTATGATTCTTTGGGCAGTACTGGAAAGATGCAAGGCATTTTTAAAATGATCATTAAGAAAGCATAATTACTATCAATTGTTTAAAGAAACGAACAGCAATTTACTATACAACACCCAAGCACATGAATGCATTTTTCCTGTTCAATTTGTGTTGATTTAAGTGCTTATTATATGTGAAAGATATTGATGGAGTACTTTTGCAAATGGCCTCAAAACATAGAATTCCCTTTTTCTATTTTACTACCACAAATTTCAACATGAAATATTTTGCCAGTATGCTATGAACACCAATAGTATAACATAAACCATGGAAAAGTTCCAGGCTGTGTTGACATATTTTATGAATGTTATGGGATGCCAGATTGGAGGTGTACATCTGTGGGGGTTGGCCAGTCATCCCACTGCCTTCTGTGTATCTGTATGCTGAAATGAATTAGCTAACATAAAAATAGTGCATAAACAAGTTTAATGTCACAGAATTTCCTTTATAGGATACAGAACATTCAAATCTGAGTAAAGCAAGTTCAGAACTATGTTCAGCTGCTGTTACTTGGGAACAAGGAATGTATAAAATGGAAAAGATGCAGAACCCAAACAGAAATACCTTATACCTAGTGCTTGGCTCTTCTCCTTTTTCTCTGCTTTATTATACCGTCCTGTTTTACAAGCTCAGTGTTTTTGCAACTTAGTTGGTGAACAATGATCCTTTATCAGGGGAATGGAGGAGCCATCCCGTACCTCAAGGTCATTCATTGACTACCAAATCCCTTTCTTCCTGAGAAAAAACCAAGCCATAATATTCAACTCTCAACCCTAGAATTCCATCTCTGAATTAGTCTTTCTACAACATTGTAGTCACTTATCAAGGCAGCCTCCCCTGGTAGCTGATCTAAGAAAAGAATCACTTAGTAATGTGACATTCTTGTCCTATCCTTCATATAAATACACACACACACGCACACACACATATATATATGTATATATATATATAAATTCCTCAACGATAAGCCCTGGCTACAAGGCTTGATGTCAACAGCTTCACACTGAGTTCTCCTCTCCCTCCTTGGATTTAATTCCTTCGTGTGTCTTACTGGTTAAATAGCGTAAATGGTTTTGTCTGATATATTGGTTGACTTTAACTTTCATTATGTTTTCTCTTAATTCTTAAACATTATTTTGCTTGAGTTATTATTTCTCCCTGGATTCATTATCTGTTAAAAATTGTGTGTGTGTGTGTGTGTGTGTGTGTGTGTGTGTAGGAACTACACAAATGAATAAAAGGAAGCAACAAATGATTTCTCAGGGGAAACTATATATACGCATATACAGTAAATATAATTGGTGTTATTTTCAATGGTGGCATTTTTAAGTTAGGCAAGAAACAATAAAACTTTTATTTTTAGCTAACAGTTTGTGGGCTAATTTAGTCCTTGAAATCCTTCCAAGTATGATAGCTTAAATTTGCCCCAGATGGACTTTCTCTTCTGTTCAAATCGCTCGACAGCAACATAACAGCCATTTATAACAAAGTCTGCAGAAATGGGCTGGTGCTTCTAGTCTTCCAAATACATTGGTCTGTTTGTAAGGAGAGTGCCCCCATAAATCACCATGAATTAAAGAGGAACGCACACGTCCCAATCAAAACATCAGGAAGAAACCGTTGCCCAATAGATAAGAACACAACAAGTGCAAAGCATCACTTGAGTTTTTATAGAAGGCCCATATTTTTGGAAGGCAACCAGTGCCGTTTCACATGCTGTACTCTCTCTAATCTGACTGACTCACAGTCTTGTGATAGTGAGATAAGCTAGGTAGGCAAATTTTTATAGAGTTGCAATTACTGAAATTGTCATTACGCTGCTCACTGTAAAATAAATATAGATAGAAGTGAAATTATGCACAGGCTAGAAGTAGAAAGTGTTTTGCTTCTGTTTGCTAAATTAATCTCTTCCTAAATGGCTGCAGGCCAGGTAGGTTAGCATTTGTGGTTTCAAAGGTTTTCAGCGCTTGCAATGAGCCATGAAATTACTGCATGCTGCTGAAAATGGCAGCTGATGAAAGGAAAAGAGTGAATCCCAAAGGCAGAAAGACAGGAGGAAGCAAAATTACAGGCAGAAAGTCTGATTTTTGATGTTGCTCATTGTGAAATGTACACCCAAACTTTTAATAAAACATAAAACATTAATAAACCTGCTAACAATTCCTTACAATTTCTTTTGAAGTCTGAGTATAATTTCTGAATACTTATTAAAACAGGCAACGATTCAGAGGGGGCTGAGCAGTTTTCTGTCTATGGTGTGTGCTATATTGGTATATACTCTACTTGTGACTTTTGAAATAAGATTTTTATTGATGTTTTTAATTGAATCACACAAAAGCGTTGATTTTCAGTTAATAAAAAGTACCCAGATCCTTTTAGTTTCTGTTAGGATTAGCTAAGCTTTGTTTTGATGCTGTCTGGTGTCATATACTATGGCCAGTGCTGTTATCCTGTTTTAAATCATCCGAACTTCGGCAGAATAAGGTGATGTCTGAGTCTTTACGCACAGGTTTAAACACTGTACAGGCCACAGTGCTGTGTCCCAAGAGCCATTACCCCATTCTCAGGAAATATGTGAATGAGGTTGATTTTTACAAAACCATACACACTACGTCTTGCCATAGACAGGCAGGCTATTCATGCCAAGTAAACACTTTCCCAGTCTCACCGCTTTGCCTCTTGAGGATCGATTTCAAATTGAGAGTTCTAACAGTTCTTAAACATATTTATAAAGGGGTTTCCCATCTTGTAATGAAAATCAGCCTTTAAGACTTTCAGACATTCCATAGGCAAGAGAGATTCCTGAAAAATGAAATGATTGTCATTAAGAAACCCAAACTTCTAAATACTCGACAGACTCGCTTTCTGTGCAACTGGAGTTCACCCATACTAACACAATCATGCTACCACTAAGGAATGCAAAATAATTACACAATCTTAGAGATTCCAAGCACTTACACTTGCATGATGTTACAGATTAGTTACTAGGAAGACAGAGAATTGTAAAGATTTCTGGATTAAATTCTGTTATAGAGGGCATAAATAATCTAATGATTACTATGCATGCCTGGTCAAATGGTTACTGTCACCAAGTTATTAGAGCACTGTTTTCACCTCCAGCATGGGAAGGATCTGAGCTACAAATGGAGCTCATCTGTAAGGAAGAAATGCCTGTATCCTAGCCACCAAACCTCTGAGAAAAAGGGGAGCAGCCAAGTTAGTGACAACAAAAGCACATGAAGCATTTCCTGATTTGTGCTTAAGCTAAACCTTCACGTGGGAAATACCCAGCTACCTATTGCAGCCATTTTGGCATTAATTCTTAAATGGCATGAAAATATCCCCTTCCTATATTCTTGGTGTTCCCCTCCCCCCATTTTCTTTTTTTTTCTTTTTAAAAAATGTCACAGTTACGTGATTTCAGGCAAAAATAGTTCAGGCAGAAATTGGTTTATTGGAAAGTGCATTAGATTTGGAGCTGGAAGAGCTTGGTTTGAGTCACAGCTTTGCCACTTAACAGCCATGTAATCACGTGGCTGAGGGCACTACCTTACTGAGTCTGATTATTTATTTATTTATTTAGCATACAAAAAATAACGAAAACTTGTCTTATAGAATTAAGTGAGTCCATGTAGAGAAACTTTCCACTTTGTAATCTAGAAACTCATATAATTGTGAGAGATAATTTCAAAATGAATGTTTGTGACATTGGCAGTTTTCAAATAAGATTGATGAAGAAGGTAAGAACTCTGGAAAATTCATCAAACTGAGGCTGTAGACCAAGTGGTCATGTGTAACGGGACTCTGGCAAGGAAAATCTGACACCTCGTCACATACCTGAACTGCTTCCTGATCTCTGGAAGAAATGATATTCTTGTCTTCCCTATTCATACCTCCACCTTACAGAATTTTGAATTGAGCTACAATTTTCAAGCAATTCAAATCAAGTTGCTATAATTCCTGATTTGCCCTGACGTGTGTCAGCACCAAAGCTTCAGTAACAGAAAAAAAAAAAGAAAGATAGCATGTCTGCCCCTTGCTCAAAAAAATAAATAAATAAATAAAGCACATTTCCCAGTGAAACATTCACACATAGATCAGAAAAGATGTTGACCTTAGAAAAATAGGGTATAAGTTTTACCATCCAGTTCAATTTAGTCACAGTCATAGCTACTGCCAAGTTTGATCTAAAGTCAAATTGTAAATTCAGGAGGAACGGACCTAGAGGATGCTAATCATACTGATGATGTAGGAAGTATTTGAAAATACAGCCATTTTCTATTAATGCTTCTGTAGTAATTTCTATTGTTCAAAGCAATGCAGTAGAATTCTGTTTTCAAGTAAACAAACAAAAATGACAACAATGGAAAAAGATTTTGTCACAACAAGCCCTCAATAGCCACATCACATCAAAAGCAAACATCCCGTCGATAACCTCAGAACTAGTGACCAGGAAGTTAAAATGCTCAGAAATAGATACTGTATGAATTCTTTATTGAAATTCTATAGTGACTGTTAAGGGTATTTGAATCTGCTTCGAAAAATTTCTGTCTAAATATATTATTCATCCACTTACTCAACAAATGTTTGCTGAGTGCCTAGCATGTGCCAAGCATTGTTGTAAACATGGGGAGGCAAAACAGCTACATTCATGCTCTACTGGAGCCTAAATTATTATAAGCCTGCATATATGACAGTCACTGTAAATCAATTTCATTTTGATTGTGCCTGTACATTGATTAGCAGTGAGCCTGGACAATTATGTCAAAAAGGACTATGATAGTTGTAAATAAGTTCAAGAGGAAAAACTGCCAAGATTGACTAGTGATGTCTGCCATGGAAGCCACATAGGTAAGTATTGACATGCATGCCACACTTGCTACTCCTGCTTTACAGGAAATGACTGTGGAGCTTCAGGCATCCATCTGGCTATTTGACAAAAGAAATTCAGCAACTATTTTCTAAGAAAAATATTGGTGCTGGCTATATACACCACCTTGACCTACTTTTGTGCCATCCTTTCTGAGGTGCAGTAGGAGAAAAGAACCTTACACTTACATTTCTATGTGGTTCTAACTAGGCTCTTGAGTTTTCCCAAAAGATTAACCTTTTCTCTCCTTTGTTGGTCCATCAAAACTAGATATAGATAGATAGATAGATAGATAGATAGATAGATAGATAGATAGATAGATAGATAGATAGATAGATAGATAGATAGATAGATAGATAGATAGATAGATAGATAGATAGATAGATAGATAGATAGATAGATAGATAGATAGATAGATAGATAGATAGATAGATAACAGATATATAGAGACACACACACACTTATATATACACATACATATATATACATACATGTATACAAATATCCAAAAGCATATACACCAAACTGTTAAACATTGTCTTTCCTGGGGAGTAAGCAATAGAAAGGAAGGATAATCTTTTACTTTTCACTGTAAGTTTTCACTTTCATAATATTTTATTTTTTTAATGAGCATATACTACTTTTATAATAAAAAGAGAAGAATTTGGGTGAAGATTTGTTAGAAATATTTAAGTCAAATTAAAATAAGATGGCAATATTAATTTCAGACAGAACAAAATTTAAGGCTTCTGTAATAAAAAGTCCCATCTGGCAACAGATATAATTTTAGATTAGTAAAATGCATATTGAAAATATTACAGATGCTTACAGGGCTTCTATAGGGTGGTTATGAGTTGGAATTGACTCCTTGGCAATTGGTTTGTTTTCTGGTTTACATGTCAAAGGATACTATTCACATACTCAAAGCAAAAACTGTTGGAAATTTAGGAAAAACTGGATATAAATACCATCTTTAGAAACTTTAAAGTCTCACTCCTCCTTTCACATTTCAAATAGATCAAAAATAGTGGCATAGTGAACAAAGGAAAAGACTCTATGATAAAATATTTATTACACTTTTCTTATATAAATTATAACTCAGGATGTAACCAAAAGGATGATGAGGGGAATTTTCTCTTTAAAAAACTCTTCCTAATAAAGAAAGAAGAAATGATAAAATCAAAATACCATTTTTCAATTCTGAATGAAATCATGTAACTGGGAAATGATCAAAGGCTGCTGGTATCACCACCTGCTGAGAAGCAGTCCTGTTTAAAAAAAATTTGAGCCTGAATCTGATAAAGCATTTATATCTAACTACCAAATTGCAGGAAATATAGAGGACAGAAAGGAGCCTGGGTGGCGCAGAGGTGAAAGCGATCAATTGGTAACCAAAAGGTAGGCAGTGCTAAACCACCTGGAGCTCCTTAGGAGAACCTTGCGGCAGTCTGCTTCCACAGAGACTTAAAGCCTTGGAAGACCTACGGGGTTGTTGGCGTCAGAATGGACTCGGTGGAAGTGTTGTTGTTGTTGTTGCTGAGGACAGAGGAACGTTTTAAATTAGACCACAGGGATGCAACCAGCAAAGTCCAGACTCTGGAAAACTGTAAAACAACCTGATTTCTTCTACAGAAAAAAAAAAAAATAGAAACAAAATGAAATACCAGGAGATGAAGAAGGAAACTATAGATTAAAAGACATGTGGGAGGAAAATCAAAAACAAAACAAAAAGGCACAATGTTCGGAATTTATTTGGATTCTTAAACGAACTTGATAAAAAAAAGAGAAAGAAAAAAATTGCAATACAACTGGAAATTTGAACACTCATTGGGGGATATTTGATAATGAGTAATTTTTGTTAGTTTTATTTGTTATTAGGTGCTACTGAGTCACTTCTGACTTGTAGAGACCCTCTCTCTGCACAATAGATGCAAAACTGCGCAGTCCTGAGCCATCCTCACAATTGTTGCTATGTTTGAGCCCATTGTTGCAGCAACTGTGCCAACCCATTTTGTGGAGTGTCTTATTCTTTTTCAATGACCCTCTACTTTACCAAGCATGATGTCCTTCTTCAGGGACTTATCCCTCCTGATAATGTGTCCAAAGTATGTGAGATGAAGGCTCGCCACCCTTGCTTCTAAGGAGCATTCTGGCTGTCCTTCTTTCAAGGCAGACTTGTTCGTTCTCCTAGTAGTCCCTGGTATATTCAATATTCTTTGCCAACACCATAGTTCAAAGGCATCAATTCTTCCTTGGTCTCCTTTATTCATCTCCCAACTTTCGCGTGCATATAAGGTGATTGAAAACACCATGGCTTGGGTCAAGCGCACCTTAGTCCTTAAAGCAACATCTTTGCTTTTTAACACGTTAAAGAAGTCTTTTGCAGCAGATTTGCCCAATGCAATGCATCTTTGATTTCTTGACTGCTGCTTCCATGGATGTGGATTGTGAATCCAAGTAAAATGAAATCCTTGATAGTTTCAATCTTTTCTCCAATTATCATAATGTTGCTCATTGGTCCAGTTGAGAAGATTTTTGTTTTCTTTATGTTAAGGTGTGATCCATACCAAAGCCTGTAGTCTCTGATCTTCATCAGTAAGTGCTTCAAGTCCTCTTTCAGCAAGCAAGGTTGTATGATCTGCACATTGCAGGTTGTTAATGAGTCTTCCTCCAATCCTGATGCCCCATTCTTCTTCATTTAGTCCAGTTTCTCAGACTATTTGTTCAGCATACAGATTGAATAATAATGGTGAAGGATACAAGTCTAATGAACACCTTTCCTGATTTTAAACCACACAGTATCCCCTTGTTCTGTTCGAACGACTGCCTCTTGGTCTATGTACAGGTTTAGCATGAGCACAATTAAGTGGTCTGGAATTGCTATTCTTCCCAATGTTATCCATAATTTGTTATGATCCACACAGTTGAATGCTTTTGCATAGTCAATGAAACACAGATAAACAACTTTCCAGTATTATCTGCTTTCAGCCAAAATCCATCTGACATCAGCAATGATATCCCTGGTTCCAGTTCCTCTTCTGAATCTGGCTTTAATTTCTGGCAGTTCCCTGTTGATCTATTGCTGCAGAGCTTCTGAATGATCTTCAGCAAAATTTTACTTGTGTGTGATATTAATGATATTGTTCGATAATTTCTGCATTCTGTTGGATCACCTTTCCTTGCAATGGGCACAAATCTGGATCTCTTCCAGTTGGTCTTCTTTATAGGGTTGCTATGTGTCAGAATTGACTCTACAGAAAATGATTTGGTTTTAGTTTTCCAGTTGGTTGGCCAGGCAGCTGTCTTCCAAATTTCTTAGCATAGATGAGTGAGTATTTCCAGTGCTGCATTCATTTGTTAAAACATCTCAACTGGTATTCCATCAGCTCTCAGGGACTCATTTGGACTTCTTCCTTCAGTACCATCAGTTCTTGATCATATTCTATCTCCTGAAATGGTTGAACATCAACCAATTCTTTTCGGTAGAGTGACTGTATTCCTTCCATCTTCTTTAGATGCTTCCTGTGTCATATAATATTTTCCCTGTAGACTCTTTCAGTATTTGCAACGGGAGGCTTGATTTTTTTCTTTAGTTCCTTCAGTTTGGGAAATGCAGAGTGTGTTCTTCCCTTTTGGTTTTCTAACTCTAGGTCTTTGGACATTTCATTTTAATACTTTACTTTGTATTTGCAAGCCACTCTTTGAAATCTTCTGTTTAGCAATTTTACTTAATCATTTCTTCTATTTGCTTTAGCTACTCAGTGTTCAAGAGCAAGTTTCAGAGTCTCTTCTGACATCCATTTTAGTCTTTTCTTTCTCTCCTGTCTTTTTAATGACCTCTTGCTTTCTTCATGTATGATGTCCTTGATATTATTCCACAACTCGTCTGGTCTTTGTTCATTAGTGTTCAATGTGTCAAATCTATTCTTGAAATGGTCTCTAAGTTCAGGTGGGATATACTCAAGGTCATACTTTGGCTCTCCTGGACTTGTTCCAATTTTCTTCAGCTTCATCTTGTATTTGCATATGAGCAATTGATGGTCTGTTCCACAGTCGGCCCCTGGCATTGTTCTGCCTGATAATATTGAGTTTTCCATCATCTCTTTCCACAGACCTAGTCAATTCGATTCCTGCATATTCCATCTGTAGAGGTCCACATGTATAATCACCGTGTAAATTGTTGAAAGAAGGTATTTGCAATGAAGGAATTGTTGGTCTTGCAAAATTCTATCATGCCATCTCTGGCCTCATTTCTATCACCAAGGCCATATTTTCCAACTACCAATCCTTCTTGTTTGTTTCCAACCTTCACATTTCAATCACCAGTGATTATCAATGCATCTTGATAGCATGTTCAATCAATTTCAGACTGCAGAAGTTGGTAAAAATCTTCAATTGGAACTTTGGTGAAAGGTAAGACAGTACACAGTACTGGGGAAGCCAGCACAACTTGTCCAAGGCAAGGTCATGGAAGCTCCATAGACACATCCAAACTCCCTGAGCGACCAAATTACTGGGCTGAAGGTTGTGGGGGCCATGGTCTCTGGGAACATCTAGCTCAACTGGCATAACATAGTTTTTAAATAGTTTATAAAGAAAATGTTCTGCATTCTACTTTGGTAAGGAGCATCTGGGGTCTTAAGAGCTTCTGAGTGGCCATCTAAGATACTCCACTGGTCTCACCCTGGAGAACGAAGAAAACCAATGACACAAGGGAAAGATTAGTCCAAAGGACTAATGGACCACAACTGCCACAGCCTCCACCAGACAGAGTCCAACACAACGAGATGGTGGCCAGCTACTACCACCAACTGCTCTGACAGGGATCACAATACAGGGTCCTGGACAGAGCTGGAGAAAAACATAGCACAAAATTCTAACTCACAAAAAAAGACCAGACTTACTGGCCTGTTAGAAATTGGAAAAACCCTGAGAGTATGGCCCGTGGATACCCTTTTAGCTCAGTAATGAAGTCACTCCTTAGGTTCATGCTTCAGCCAAAAATTAGACAGGCCCATAAAACAAAATGACACTAAAGGGGAACAGCAGCCCAGGGGCATGGACTAGAAAGCAGGAGGAGACAGGAAACTTAGTAATAGGGAATTCAAGGTCGACATGTCGACATGTCATGGGGTTGGTAATGAATGTCACAAAACAATATGTGTACTAATTGTTTAATGAGAAGCTGGTTTGTGTGGTAAACCTCCATCTAAAGTACAATTAAAAAAGAAAAAGAAAAAAATCTTCAATTTCCTTATTTTTGGCATTAGTGGTTGGTGTGTAAATTTGAATAACCGTCACATTAACTGGTCTTCCTTATAGGCATATGGATATTATCCTATTATTGACAGTGTTGTACTTCAGGATAGACCTTGAAATGTTCCTTTTGACAAGGAATGCAATGCCATTCCTCTTCAATTTGTCAATTCCTGACATGGTAGACCATATGATTGTCTGAATCAAAATGGCTAATCCCAGTTCATTTCCACTCACTAATGCCTAGGATATTGATGCTTATGCATTCCCTTCCAAGCTCCACTCTAACTTGTCCACCATGGGTGACCCTGTTGGTATTTGCATAGCTTCCAGCATCACAGCAACACGCAAGCCATCACAGTACAACAAAATGACAGATATATGAGGAAGTTTTATTCGGGCATAGTAATAATATTTAGGTGGTTATATTTTCAGAGTCCTTGTAGTTTAGAGAACATACTGAAAGAACTATAAATAAAATTATTTGATGTTTAGTATTTACTTAAATCAAGAATGAGGAAGATGTTTGGGTAATTAATTTTGACATTTCAATAAGATTTCAGTGAAAGAAGACTTTAGAAAATTCCTCCATATTTCACCTTGAATTAAGAACTAAAACAATAACACATTATGAAAAATGGGAGGAAAACTGGGCTGCCTCCAACAATTATGTAATAGAAATAAATTTAACTGGAACACTGTGTAACTGGCATAAGAACTGACATATCAGTGGAACAGAAGAGATAGTCTTAACACAGACCTTAGGGTAGAGAAGAATTTAATATTTGATAAAGAATGCATACATAAATTATCCCATAAAAGATGTTGAGAAAAGTGACTACTTAAAAAATCCAGTTTGATATAAAACTAGATGTGTGTTATGGTATCTGCACATTGCTCAATTTAGGGAATCTGCTTTTTGTAAAACCAAATGAGTAGATATCGTCATCTAATGGACCATGTGATCACTATTCCCATGGCCATAGTTGCAGAATCAAGATACATCACTTCAAGGGTATGTATTCTTTTAAAGTCTAGACTTCATCATTAGGTTCAAAAATATGAGTTTGACTATCAGATCACTCTTTCAGGAAGAACTGAGAAACTGAGAAATTTTGGAAGTTAGCAGCAGGAAATAGCTAGAAAGGTATAATTGAATATATCATGCAATAGTGTCATGACCAAGATGATGTATAAAAACGTCTTAGAATTAATAAATAAAGATAAAACTCTATTATAAACCAGATACAAATACTATAGGTAGTTCACAGAACAAATACAAATGATAGCCACCTTAAAAAAAAAAAGGTTAAACTTCTCTAGTAATCATAGAAATGTAGATATAATGTAGATATAAACAGTAAGGGGTTACTAATTTTACTATTAGTTTGAAAAAGATAAAAACTAATATGCTACCTTTGAATAATGACAGATTTATGCTGAGATAGGCACTGACTTGTGCAATGCCAGTGAGAACAGGAACTGGTAAAAATAAGTGGATCAATAAATTTTCTGGAAAGAAATCTATCAAGAGCCTTAAAACAGTGCATATTTTTATCCAGAAATGTCACTTTTAGGATCCTATTCTAGTGAAATAATCAGAAATATGTGTGGATTTATATATAAAGAAAGCTCCTGTATCACATTTGTAATAGTGAAAAATGGGGAAATGTGAGAATGTTAAATAATTACACTTCATAGGAATGATGCTACTGATCACCAACATTTAAGAGAACGCTTATTATGATGCAGTAGTGAAAAGTCCCAGCTTTGGAGTCAGACTGCTTATGTACATATTCCAGCTCAGCGATTTACCAGCTGTCTTGAGCTCTCTGTTTCCTCATTTGTAAAATAGAGATACTAATAGCACCTACCTCCAGTGGTTGTTATGAGATTAAATCATAACAGCATTTGTGCCAGATGCAACGCTAACACTTTGCTCTAAATTATTTAATGCAAAGCAAAAAAAAAAAAAAATCTGTTAGTATTGTCGTTATGAACATCAGAAAGTCGAAGCAAATATTAAGTAACTCTAGCAAAAATTATAGAGCTAAAAGTAACAGAAAGGTTCAAAAAGGTTTAATGCATATAACAACGGCCATATTAGAACACAAGCATTTAGTAAGCACAATACTAAATTGTAGAGTTTGGGAAAATTAACTCTTTCATTGGGGGGAGTAAAAGTGGTTAAAATTTCTCGGAATTTAATTGAGATTCTTTCCGGAAGTTATGAACGTGCAGAACCTTTAGTGAGGAATTCTAATTTTAGGATTCAATCCCATAGAAATACTAGCACGTGTATACCAATATATGTATACAGTCTTTTATATTTCAGCATTGTTTGTAAGAAGTTACTGGAAACATCTCAAATACTCATCAGTAGGGGAATAGCTAAATTAATTATAGTACATTAATACAATTCACACCATGCAGTTGTGAAAATGAATGCCGTTGGTTAGCATGTACTGGCTTGGAGAGAAAGCCATAACTTATGTTAACAGAACCATATGAGGGGGCGGATTTATATATATACTTGACAGATAGTATCTGTGTGGAAAAAGCCCTTATCTATATCTGTGTGTGCATATAAATATATTCTATATTATTATAGTTTAAAACAATGAGTATACGTGCTGGACTAATAACAGGTATTGCTTCTGAAGAATGAAACTGATAGGGTAGCAGTATAGGAAGTTGTTTCAGTTTTTACTTAGAACTGTTCACAAAAGTCCTGGGATTTGAGTAACTCCTACCTTTTTATTTGTTTATTTTTTCTGCATTTTCCAAATTTCTGGTATAAACCTATGTTTTAATTTGCAGTCTGAGAAATAAGGAAACCCTGGTGGTGTAGTGGCTAAGAGCTACAGCTGCTAACCAAAAGGCTGGCAGTTTGAATCCACCAGAAGCTCCCTAGAAACCCTGTGGGGCAGTTCTGCTCTGTCGTATAGGGTTGCTGAGTCGGAATCCACTCGACGGCAGTGGGTTTGGTGTTTTTTTCTTCTGAGAAATAAAATCACAAAACATTATCTATTTAGTTTGTACCTAACTTTGCAAAATAAAATATGAATTACTACATGGAAATGGAAAAATACTAAAGGTAGAAGAAATACACTCAATGCATTTCATATTTTTCTTTGTCTTTCTATGTTTTTCACAATGAGCTCATTATGACTATGTATATATACATATAGAATATGACTGTATATATAAATATATATATATAAACATGCTGGAGTTCAGGAAATATTAGCCCGTATTTTTCTCCAAGTAATCTAAATTCTCTCCTTGATGAAACCCCAACTCCTAGAAATCTATCTGCTTAGACCACGTATATAATGGCACTTGATCAAATTGATTCTTTCATTTATGACTTTACACTCAGCCTATTATGTGTGGTATTCTAAGAAAAAAATAATAATAAACTTTTTTCACTGTATTTAACTGAGAGATATTGTCAAGGCTATCACACAGCATCTCCTTCATGAGAAAATATTTAATAGTATAAAACAGGAATAGCTATGTTTGTGCTGAAAAAATAATTTGTTTTATGGCATTTTGCTTTGGTGTAACTGCCAGCATTTTCCTTGCTTTAGCTCCCAGGAAGCCTACCTCCAGCTACTATACAAGACATGAGTCTGTCATCTTCTGTATGAACTCTATCACCTTTGGCTTGATCTTAGTTTTTCTGTTCTCACTTATTATTTTTTATTGTATAGTCTGTATTTCTTCAAGCTATTGCAAATTCTCTTTTGAAAAAGTTGAGGTATTGGGGGAGGGGGCTTTCAGAAGAATATCCTAGTGGAAAGCAAGAAAATCTCTTGTCTTTTTTTTCCTGTTCAATCTACCTTTGATCAGTGGTTTGAAACTGGGGTTTTGAAGCACAAAAGTAAAATTGTGATGGAAATATGAGTTCCTGTGGGGAAGTGTGCCATCAATATTGATAGTTAGAAAGACTTTTCAATAAGAAATGTTAGTTGAAATATATTCGTTCTACACTTAAAAAATGAGAAACAATTAAACTTACTTTTTCCCCTTGGCTCACAATTTCAATCATCAGAGATAAGGATAATAATATTTTTCATGTTTCCAACAAATTAGTTCAGAGAATTGTCAATGAATAGTTTGATTATTTGTCCACATATTTAATTAATCATATTTTTACTCAATTATGCCTATTCCTGGTTAGTTTCTTATCACTAAAACTATTTTAAAAGCTCTTTAAGAATTTATTCCTCCTGCCACAATTTTTCAGATTTCCCATTATAATGGTCAAAACATTTAGCTACTTGCTGTGCAAAAGAGTAGGGTTAAGCCTTGAAGTTATGAATGTATGATACGTACATTCCCACTGAGTCCCTCCCATGCCTACTGACAAAATGCTGGGGGTCTGTGTCAGTTCACAGTTGTTCAACTTCCTTCCTTCCTATATTGAAAGTGTTCAACATTTCCTTCTCCATTAGGAATCCTAAACTCATCTTCCCCAATTACAGAGTGGAAGTTGTCCTCATTCTTCTTTGCTTACTGATCTAAATGCAGTTTCTATAGCAGGATGTAAAGAGGATTTCATGGCAACCCTGCATGTGTAACATCTGGATATTCGATTCATTGCTTTGAATGTGTTCTAGAAACGGAGGTGTTCTGTTCATACAGAGGTGAGCGTGATGCAGATGCACATCATAGCCAATGCTTCTTTAAATTGTCAGGGCTTTCAAATCTACACAAGCCTTTGTGAGACTATTGTCATGATGCTTATGTGAATTTTTATTGGAAACAAAGTCTTAGCTTTAAAAATAGAGACTAATAACATAAAGAAAATATTGTTTTTCTGCAGCATTTCTTTGGCCTTGCCATAAACCAGGCACCCGAGGATGGATTCTATGATGTATTTTGTAGCATCTCACATTGTCCTCCAAAGGTACTCCAAAATGATAGTTGATAGTTGCTTTCACTGAACAAAGTTATTCCAGCAATATGCTACTTAGCTCATTCTTCTTTATTGTCTTCAAGTTCTGAGTTAAAAAAAAGAAGTATGGCTTGACCATTTTCAAGTGTGTCTGTTAATATTCTATTGGTTAGAAACTATATTTGTACATTTTATAGGTAAAAAAGCAAAGAAACCTTCTATGAGACTACATATGGTTCTTTAATTAACTCACATGGACGACCATCTTTCCTAATCCATTAGAAAGAACCGTTTCTAAAAAAAGTTCTAGTTTACAAATTTAAAGAATAACAAACACATGAATATATAAATTAAATAATGAAGCCAAAAGGGAAGACAAGTCATATTTTAAAGCTATAAATCAAAACAAAGTGTTATAAAGCTAACTCAGCAAAGAAGTGCAAATATTTTTCATTATTTGAGGGTGAAAAATACAGCTGGAGTATTTTAGAGAAATAAAAAAGAAGAAAAAAGGAAAATATCAGGAACAACATTTGTTAACATTAGCTATTTGTTAAAATCTGCATGCTTAAATAAAATATCACTTTCAATATCACCTCTATGCCAACTCATACATTTTTATCCTCAGTCCATATGTCTTTCCTACCTCTAGGTTATTATATTTAACAGCTTCCTTGATGTACCTCCACTTACACGATAATAGGCATATCAAACTTAACAAATCCAAAACAGAATTTTTTATCTCCCACACCAAACCTGTTCCTTCCCTCATCTTCCTTGTCTCAGTAAATGGAACCACCCTTCATCTGATTGCTCACATCAGTCTAGGTGTTATCACTGATGCATAAATTTGGTCCTATTTTCCAGCTCCACACTGAATCTTCCCAATTACCTACAACACCATGCAACTATCCTAATCCAACCCACCATCATTTTTGGCCTGGACCACCACCATAGACTCCTAATTAACCTCCCCTACAATCCATTCTCCACTCAGCAGCCAGACTGACCTGCTCCCATCTGTTTATCATCAGTCAGATGTCAGGTCAAACGTCACCTCCTTATAGAAAAGAATTTACTGAACTCACTTTTTAGAGAAGCGTCTTCACTCTCCCCACCCCTTTTATACCCCACAGTCACTCTCTCTCACATTACCTGGTCTCATTGTCTTTATAACACCATGTGAAAATATTTTGGCTATTTGTTTACTTGTTTATTGTGTGCTTCCACTCCTCATCTCCAACTAGACTTTAAGAGGCAAGAGAGCAAGGACCATGTCGGTTCTATATCCTCATCAAGTAGACCAGTTCCTAGAACATAGTAGGTGCTTAAAAATATTTATTAAAGGAAGGAAGGAGTGAAAGAAGGGAGGAAGAGGAGAGGGAAAAAAGAGAGGGAACAGGAAGGGAGGGAGAAAGAAAAGAAAACATAGAAAGAGGAGGAATGAAGGAGATAGAAGGGAGAGAGGAAGGATGATGAAAGGAAAGAAGGAAGGAAGAAGGATGGGGAGAATGCATTATAACAGATTCTCTCCCATGTATTAAATCAACAACAAAAACAAAATTTTCTTCTGCTTCAGAACATTTAATTTAGGAGGCACAACACTCATTTTTCTTGTCTTCAACTACCCCTACAAATCCCTCTGCTCTTTAGACATGTTTTCCAAAGCCCTTTACTGACTCCCACCTTCAAGTCTCAGCCTCTGCCAGAAATAACATCTCCACCCATCTCTGCCAGATATCTCCCTGCAATCATTCAATCAGGCTGTGAGATAAGACTTATTCCAGGAAGCCTCCCCTGCCTAATTTAAAGAATGATAGGGATTACGTAAACACTGGCTACTCTGTTCCTAGTGCTAATTTACACTTAGGCTTTATATAATATATATATTATAACATGTCCCTGCTATAGTGTTTTATGTCTCAAGCCTACTAAAACAAAGCAATTTTTTTTTGCAGTTTATATGAATCATGTATACTTAAGTACTTAATTATTATTCAGTGACCATTAGTACCAGAACTACCCAGTCCATATAACACAGGAAAAAAACAGCCCTCTCAAGAAACCCTGTAGATGCTGACATTAAAATTCAGTGCACAAAGGTTAAGCAATCTGAATTTTTTCATTGTTGACCATTGAAATATCTCTTTTCTATTAGACAGTCTTTGGACAGAGGGTAGAATTAAATACAGTATGGGTTCTTCCACTTATTGACTGCTTCCTGATCTAAGGTAAATAATTCAACCATTTTCAACCTTGGTTTCCTCCTTTACAAAAAGAGATGACTATACATAGTCACATACCTGTTGTGGGGGAAGAAATACATCTTAAATGTAAAACACTTGATACAACGCCTGATGCCTTTAACAAACAGAACCAGTAAATGGCCATCATTATTAGTGGTACTATAATAGCATTCTCAGAAATCTCCCAATTTCTTAACCTTCACTAAAATTATAGTGACTTAATGTAGATATACTATTATAATTAATGTCTGATTCACCACTTGGGATTGGACTGTGCTCTCCTTAAGTATAAGGACCTCTGTCTTATTTATTTTGATATGATTATTCATTTGAATTAGTTCCATGTTTCATGAATTAGGTACAGTTCAAATCCACCAGGCGCTCCTTGGAAACTCTATGGGGCAGTTCTATTCTGTCCTATAGGGTTGCTATGAGTCGGAATCAACTCGATGGCAATGAGTTTTGGCTTTTTGGTGTTAAACGTTTCCCTTATTTTAGGATGTCTCTGCATCCAAGACACTATGCTGCAATAGACTATCTCTCTGCCTATGTGATGATTTTTCTTATCACCTAATGGATTTTGGCAATTCTGGAAGACAACAAAATACTAAATATAAAAACCCATGAAGAAATAAATTGTGCTCGTTCATTACCAAATCAGCCAAAACATTTTATACAGAGCCTGGCACATGCACAAATGATTGAGTAAATAGAAGAATGGGTGAATGGTTGAATAAAGAGCTCCTGAGTATAATGAGGAAGAGCTTTTGTTTAGACTCATGATTAATTGGGACACTATTTGTGATTAAGCATGTCTTCTACCTTAGACACAGATATACAAACCTCAGCTCCATTTTTGAAACAAACTTTAATGACACCAAAGTGTTAGTTAAAAACCATGATTGTCCCACAGGTTGATATTTATCTAGCAATCTACTCGCTGATCATAGCTTTAGATTCAGTAGAAAGGAAAGAGTTGTGAAGTACTCTGAATTGACCCAAAATTTAAATTTTCATTTGTCTTCTACTCAGAAATGTGGTGAATGACAAGCCCTGACTCCTCTCTGAAGCCTTCCCTGATGCAGCCCCCTGCCCAGGCCCTCCATTCATCACACCTCTACTTACTCCCATCATCTTATGTACGAAAAATATTTGTTACTTGTTCTTGATAACAACGGGAATCCAGGAACCAACAACAAGCTCATCTCTTTCTCCCCAGTTCCTAAGACAAATCCAATATGTTTTTTAAGAGAAGTTGACTGTGTTCTTAATAAACATAGAACTGTTGAAATGATCAAGCTTATCCTACGATAGTTTCTTCTATGTATTCCATTTATACTCCTTGATGAAAGTTAAGAAGGCCTACTGCAGGGGGGTCAGACTGCAGTTAGGCGTGGTGTCAGCTATTGAGACGTTAAGTCATACCCACTTTCAGTTTAACTATGAAGACAGCTTATTAACACCTGTGGGACAGTTTAAGAGATGAAGCCTGTCTGGGACTCAACCTTCAAGATCTTCCTAAGGCTCACCTCCATGAAGCTTTCCTACATCAAACCAACCCTAAGATTTTACTCTTCTCTAAATGCTTTGCTTGGAAGCTTCACATCTTTTGTGAAACAAGAAGGTTATAAACAAACAAATACAAATAAGCAAACTTGCATTTATTGTTTATATAACCCTTTGATATTTGATGATATGTTCCCTTATGATAATTTTTTAAAAATTACTATACATTCTTGAAATATCCTTTCATTTTTTACATTATGATTAACTTTTGATTTTGGGGACGTCTATTGCTAACCATGGGGTTAACTCTTTGAGGATAAGCACCATACCTCATCTTTCTATGTTTCCTTGTCTAATGTCTGCTCAAAGCCTTGCACATTTTCATTGTTGCCAAGTCGAATTCTGATTCATAGCAACCCTCTATAGAACAGAGTAGAACTTCCCCATAGGGTTTCCAAGGCTGTAATCTTTACGGAATCAGACCACCACATCTTTCTCCCACAGAGTGTCTAGTGGGTTCGAACCACCAACCTTTTGGTTAGCAGCCAAGTGCTTAACTACTGTGCCAACAGGGTTCACCTATAGTAGGTGTTAAATAGATGTTTGGAGTTCTCGGGAAACAGTTAACACATTTGGCTGCTAAATGAAAGGTTGGAGATTTGAGTCCACCAGAAGCACCTCAGAAGAAAGGCCTGGTGATCTACTTCTCAAAAATCAGCCATTGAAAACCCTTTGGACCACAGTTCTACTCTGACACACATGGGGTTGCCATGAGTTGGAACCGATTTAACAGCAACTGGTTTGGCTTTTGGTTTAAGTGCATTTTTGTTGACATGAAGACACACGTGGGAACACTTTCTTTCTCATTCATTCATATTGGATGGAATAAACAAGTGTAATGAAGAATTACACATTCTTTCCAAAATGCCATTTCTACATAATACAAAGTAAAGAGATACTTTTTGACTCTTGCTCTTATGTTCACAAGTCAAATCTTATTATTGTCAAAAATGTTGAAGACTCATTTAAGTAGTATATCTAAAGCCTTTTCAGTGAAAGGAAAATGTTCAAGATCATAATAATACGTTAACAGTTATTAGGCGCTTACTATGCGTCAGGCACTTTTATAAGTACTTTGTATTATTTAAACTTCATATCAGCCCTATGAGCAAGTAACTATTGTTGTCATCTTCACTGATGAGGACAAGTGAAGTTAAGGACCTTTTCTGAGACCACAAAGCTAGTAACTGGTGAGCTGGCATTGAAAACCCTGCAGTGACGCTCCAGCATTCTTCTTCTAAACACTACATGCTGCCTCCTAAGATGGCCCATTCTTCTCATATCATGCTGCTCATGGTCACATTCTCACTTAAAACACCAAAATCAAGTTTACAAAATCATTAATGTATAAGGCTGAATACCAGTGCTTACCGAAATCTGTCTCGGTGGGGGTATTACACTAAATTTACACTTGCTAACCTAGCATCCAATATACATTCTGCTTTTAGATTCAAAAGTGAGTTTGTACAATTGAAGTGTAGATAGCCCTTAATCAATCTTGCCTTTAAGTTCTGGAGAAAGAAATATCTATGTGCACTTCCAAGCTGAGAAAGTAAGAGCCACGGCATAAATTCAAAATCTGATAGTTTATAGAAATCAGAACAAAAAAGCATAGAATCTGTCTTTGTGAACAGTCGCCATAGTGATAATTTTTCAAAACACTGAAAAAACATTCAAGGTATTTAGAAAGACTATAAAGATATTTTATGAAGACGGCAAAAAAAAACCACTTTCTCATGAGCAGACAGGGAGCTCAACTTGGAATTTCAAATTAACTTTTTGTATGATGCATTATTTAATAAATGTTAGCATTAATTTTTAAAGAGTTCAATTTGCATACCATTACTGGGCCAAATGGTTGATGAGGATCACAATTAAAGAAAGATGCACCATTCATTTTACTAAGAAGAAAAAATCCAACAAAGTCAAATCTTCATCATTAAACTGAATAAAGGCAGCCTATAACTGCCAAAAACGTAGACCTCCTGACAGATGCAATTTAACTCCTATGATCATTTTAATCAAACTCCTTTATGTATGACCCTAAGCAAAAGCTCAGTATCTTCTCATGGAACAAATTAAAGTTTTGTTTTTTTTTAAATTTTTTTCCTTTAATGCTATGGACTTTAGCAGAAAAAAAGGCATTACAGAAGAAAAGCAACTTAGGGATTTGAGTTTGGGAATATAAGTGCAATTTGAAAGGATATGCCATCATTTTAATGTTACACCACAGATATAAAGCCTCATCCCAAATGGAAGACTCTTGGCTAGCACATTAAGTAGCATTCGGTTCCGGCATGATTCAAACTGGGTTTAGTCTAGAGAAGTTACACAGAAAACAAACCTATTCTCACGTATTTAATCATCTAAATCAAATGCATTGTTTTCTCATGCACCTCTCCCACGATATTCTAAAGGAAAATATACTATTTACTGAGTTGTTAAGCAAAGGATTGATGGTCATATGCTTGGTGACAAACACATGGTATATGTGCTATAGTTAGCATATGACCTGCTTGTAGTAAGCTGCCAGCACAGAATACCTAGAGCACTGCAGCAGGATCTGGGAGCACCCACTGTGCCAGGCATCAATCCTTCACAAGGATGATCATTTGCACCCTGTTTCTGAGCACTGGTTGGGGCACTAAGTACATCTGTCTACTGCAGTATACTCTTGGTATACTTTGTGTAGTTACTAAACCTGAAATAATGTACAATGTCTGTCCCCATTTTTGGCTGTCTGAAAGAGAAAACTTTTCCCAACAAAGATGTACACTAAGCCAGCGATGTTTCAGAACACAGAACCAATGGGCTTGTATCAGGTCCACTTGTCCTTTGCAAATTCCAATGTTGGGCTGAAGCTGCAAAAGCAAGCCCCTCAAGCTCACTCCATATTTGGGTGATAAATTCCCCAACCTAAAACCTTGATGCTGAAAGAAACAGTCACCCATATTGATGCTTACGCAATTACACTGGGCCAGACCCTGGAGATAATCTTCAGCTTTAGGGAACCAACAACCAACAACAACAGCAACAACCGATCCTATAAAGCCCCTTATAAGAGATTGCTAGAGAGCAAGATCAATAACACCCAAAGCTTTTTTTTTTGGAGGGTGGGAGAGGCAGTACTTTTTATTTCAAATCACTTTTAAATTGTAACCAGAGTAATCCATGTTCACTATAGAAAATTAGAAAATGGAAAGTTTGAAGAAGAAAACAAATCAAAATGATCACGAAGAGACAAACACTGAAAATTGTTAGTGTTGAGTCTCCTCATATTTCTTCTATACAACCTGTACAGTAGAAGCCCTCTTTTCTGATAACCAACAGTCCTTTGATTAATCAGAAAGGGTTTTATAAGGTTCAGAATCTCCAAAAATTATACATACATAATGTGTAAGTTTATATATTTGGTATTAACCTATTTCTTGCCTTTTCCAATTTGGTGTTGAAAAGAATATACCACTAAATTTCCATTTTTATTAAAATGAGTTTTTTCATATTATTAGTAGTCACTGGTCACAAATATTTATTTTGGTTGTCTTCTTTGGCACTTAGTTTTATATAGCAGATATTATTTTTGCATCAATAAGTTTTAAAATCCATTGCTGTCAAGTCAATTCCAACTCATAACGACCCTACAGGACAGAGTAGAACTGCCCCATACGGTTCTCAAGGCTGTAATCTTTTTGGAAGCAGATTGCCACATCTTTTTCCCGGTCAAGAAGTCTTAGATAGTATTTTATATCAAACAGTTTAAAATTTTTGGTTGACATACCCATCAAACTTTTCCTTTCTATTTTTTTCTTTCTTTTATGCTTAGAAAAGGCTCCTCTACCTCAAAATCAGGTAAATATGTACCAATATTTTCTAACAATTTTATAGTTTTATCTTTTGTATTTAACTCTCTAACTTATTTTGAATATATTTTGTCATAATATATATAGATGGAGATAATATGATTTTTCCAAATTAATAAACTAATGTGGGGCAAGTTAGCATATTTGTTGTATCGTATTCCCGTTTAGGAATGAGAAATTTCTCTCTGCTTAACCAAAAAGGTCTGTTATTTTTTTTTAATTACGTATAAATATCAGGCCCTGAAACAAATTTTAGTTAACTAAAATTTGATAACTAATAAAAATCAAAATTGTTAAAATATTTAAAACTCCTGTAATTTTTGTTTAATTTGCCATATATGAACCGCAATTCTATTTCAAGTCACTATTTGTCAACTGAACAATCTCAGTCAGTTTAAGGTTTCTCAACCAAGTACTCTTCCTGGCTTATAATCAAGATCTTGCATGTCTGGAATCGTGTCTATTTCTAAACTCTTCTATGAAGATGATGATTGAGAGGTTCATTCAAACTCACCCTCACCAGATGCGCTCAAGGAATTCTGCCCTGTTGCAAGTCCATCTGCCTGGAAACCCCATTCCTTTTGCTCCTGTGACATGTTAGATATTGGGAACTCTATAAGGCTTGCTACCTCTCTGAGTTCACCCAGGAAGCTATGTGAAAATCTTAGGATTGCTAAACCTACCTGGGATTCTGTTGCTTCACTCCTACTCTTTGAAATTGGTCTGGGGTAACAGAGCATTTAGCCCCTTCTCAAGGACTTAACCTCATTTGAGCCTTTTTATTTGTCTCGTCTTCCTTTCTCCCACTTCCCACCACTCGTGGATTCTTCATCTAGTCTGAATGTGAGGTAATATGGCTCTTTGTCTATTTTACCCAAAAGATTTTATTTTGTTTTTAAATGAACTTTATGCCTTGAGTATTTTAGTGTTCAGGCTTTGAAACTTAAAGAATCCTAGTTTCTGTGGCTTAAAGGCATTTTCTCTCAAGACTGTTAGCTCTACCATGAGCTCCAAAAGCATCAATAGAAATTCTCAGTACAAAAACTTTGATTTCTGTTCTATTGTGGTACTAATTATCTAAACTAATGAGTGTAATGAGTATAAGAGCATATCTTGCTCCTGCCTGGATTAAAGTAGGAAGGATGAGAAAGGTCATCAAATAATAGGAATTACCAGGAATAGCAAGCACATTATTAAGCTTCACTATTGTAAAGATGTCAATTCTCCCCAAAACTGAACTATAGGTTCAGTGATATCCCCGGCAAATATTTGGCAGAAATTGACCAGCTGACTCTAAAATTTATATGGAAATGCAGAGGGCCAGGTCTAACCAAGATACCTTTGAAAGACACATGGAAGAACTTACTTTACTATACATCAAGACTTCATAAAGCAACAGTAATTAAGATCATGTTGTATTGGCAAAGGGTATATATATCCCATGAAACAGATTAGAGGATGTAGCAACAGGCCAGGTCAACGAATATATATGGACACTTGATTTGTTACAAAGGTACTCTAAAGATCACTGAGGAAAATGTGGTCTTTTTACTTAATGGTCAGAGTCGCTTGGATATCTATATGTAAAAATAAAATTAAACTTGACCCCTACTTCTAATTACACACAAAATTCAACCTTAGTAGACCCAATTGCAAGAGAAAAACAATTTATAATACAACACAAGAGAAAACATCAGTGAAAAATAAGGATTTTTAAAATAGGACACAAAGGAAGCTTTAATCATAAAGAGAAACATTGTCAAATTGGACTACATTAAAATAGCACCAATAAGGGAAAAGGTTTTTGCAACACATACAACCAACAAAGGGATCATACGCAGAGCGTAAAAGAACTCGTACAAATTAGAAAAAAGTTATTGCTCTGGCTAGGACCTCCAGTACAGTGGTGAACACAATGGTGAGAGTGGGTGCCCTTGCCTTGTTCGTGATTGTAAGCAGAAGCACTGTCTTTCACCATTGAGTATGAAGGAAGATTCAGATTTTGCACTGATGCACTACATAAGTTTCAAGAAGTGTCCTTCTATTCTGAAGTTGTTGAGAGTTTTACCATTAATGGGTACTGAATTTTGTCAAATGCTTTTCCTATACCCGTAGTGATGATCATGTGATTTTTTTCTTTATTCTTTTGACATTGAATTTTGAATGTAAAAACAACCTTGCATTTCTAGCATAAATCCCATTTGATAATGATGCATTATCTTTTTTACATGTTATATATTATCCCTTTTATATACATTGTTAAATCCAATTGTTTATGAGAGGTATTAGTCTGAAGATTTCTTTCTTATGATGTCTTGTCTGGTTTGGTGCTTGGATAATCCGGGCTTCATGAAATGAATAGCAAAGTGTTTTCTCACCTTTTATTTTCTAAAAATAAATTGTGTGCGATTGGTATTTCTTACTTAAAGTCTTGGTAGAATTCGCCAATAATTCTAGCTGGGCCTGGAGTTTTCTTTGTGGGAAGATTTGTAACTATGAATTCAATAGTTACAGAGCTGTTAGATACAGAACTATTCAAGTTATCTTGAGTGAGCTTTGGTAGTTTGTGTATTTGGTCCTTTGTGTCTGTTTCATCCTACAACATTAAGTTGTTCATAATATTTCCTTATTATTTCTCTTACTGTCTGTAGGATTTATCAATTTTATTGATTTTCTCAAAGAACTAGTTTTGGTTTTCTGATTTTTCTCTATTGCTTTTCTGTTTTCAATTTCATTGATTTCTGCTGTCATCTTTATTTTTTCATTATTCTGGTTACTTTGAGTTGAAGTAGTACTCTTTTTCTAGTTTCTTAAAGTAGAAGTGTAGGACATTGATTTGGGACCTTTCTTCAATTAATGCTATAAACGTTCTTCAAATTACTGCTTTAGCTGCATCCCACAAATTTTGATATTTTGAGTTATTTTAATTCACTTGAGAACATTTTCTATGATCCTTGTGATTAAATACTCCCATGACCTAGAGTTATTTATAAATGAGTTAATTCTTAAATCTGTGAGGGTAATAAAATTGTTTATCAATTTTTTACTTAATTTTGTTGTGATCAAAGAACATTTGTATGATTCCAAGCATTTTAAATTAATTGAGATTTATCCCATGGCCAAGAATACGGTCTATACTGATGAATGCTCTGTGTACTTAAAAAATGTATATATGGTCACTATAGGGTCATTGGAGCCCTGGTGGTGCAGTGGTTAAGAGTTTGGCTGCTAATCAAAAGATCAGCAGCTCGAATCTACCAGCTGCTCCTTGGAAGCCCTATGAGGGCAGTTCTACTCTGTCCTATAGGGCTGTTATGAGTTGGAATCAACTCGAGGGCAACAGGTTTGTTCTTTTGGTCTATACTGCCCCATAGGGTTTCCAAAGAGTGGCTGGTGGTAACAGCCTTGTGGTTCTTAGAGGAAATATGGTAAACAATCTAAGAACAGTAAGATTTATTGCACATCAACAGCACTTCCAGCCCCTTGACATTGTGTCTAGGAATTTTCAGAAGCCCCTGGACAGCATGTGCTTTGTTTTCCTTACTCCCATAACAAATGTTGAGCATCGGTATCTGGCCCTTGAATCTTCCCTGCATCCTGTTTTAATGACTCTGGATTTTTCTACCAGTTAAGCTTAATTTTGATATATCACTCTGACTGGTATGGCATGAAATTTTTGGTCTTTTTGATGATGTTGGGCTCCACAAGGTGTTGGCCATGACGCCAGGTAGGAGTTGGCTGCCATCTCCATAGACAGTACAAAGAAAGAGAGTAGTTTCTGTAAGTTTTTCTTCAAATATTTGGAAGCTCTGTCATTAGGTGTATACACATTTAGAAATGTTATGTCCTCTTGATTATTTGACTTCTTTATCAGTATCAAATGTCTTTTTTCATCCCTTGTGTTATTCTTTGCTCTAAAATCTACTTTATCTGATATAAATATAGTCTCTTCAGCTTTCTGTTGATTTTTGCCTCCATGGTATAACTTTCTCCATCCTTTTACTGTTAATCTATGCATCTCTTCATATTTAAACTGGATTTCTTATAGCAGCATATAGCTGGTTCTTCCTTTTTCAATCTAATCTTACAACCTCTGTTTTTAATTGGGGTGCTTAAATCATTTAAAGTTAATGTAATTTTGGATATGGTCCGTTTAAACCTATTCTCTTGCTATTTTTCTTCTTTTTTTTTTTTTTCTATTTGTCTTGTCTGCTCTTTGCTCCTTTTTTTCCTGCCTTCTTCTGGATTTGTTGAGACATCCCACGATCCCATTTTAACTTCAGTATTAGATTATTAGCTATACCTTTTTTGTTTATTTTTTTAGTGGTTGCTCTAAGGACTACAATATATATCTTTAACCCATCACAGTCTACCTTCAAGTAATATTTCCATTTCACCCCTCATCATCTGTACTACTGTCATATAGTTTACTTCCACATATGCTATAAACTCCACAATATATTGCTATTATTTTTGCTTTAAATAGTCAATTCTCTTTTACAGTGGTTAAAAGACAGAAGTTTCTTTTATATTTATACACATATTTATCATTTTCAGTGCTCTTCATTCCCTGGTGTAAATTTAAATTTCTAGTATCATTTTCTTCTACCTAAAAAACTTAACATTTTTTTTTTCAAATGGAGGTCTGCTGATAATAAATTCTCTGAGCTTTTGCTTTCTGAAAATGTCTTTATTTCATCTTCATTTTTGAAAGAAATTTTGTTGGGTTAAGAAACCTAGATAAACAGGCTTTCATTTTATCCTTTCAGTACATCAAAGATGTTTCTCCATTATTTTCTGGCTTGCATAGTTTCTGATGACTAGTCTGCTATCATCTTATCTTTGGGGCTCTGTAGATAATGTATCTTTTTTTCTCTGCCTCTTTTAAGATTTTTATCTTTATCACTGGCTTTCAACAATTTTTCATAAAGTACCATAACGTGTTTTTGTGTGTGTGTGTTTATGTTTATTCTGTTTGGAATGAGTCAAGATTCTTGGACTTTTAGGTTTATAGATTTCATCAAACTTGTAAAAAGTTTTTCCATTATTATTCTGTCCCACTTCTCTCTTTTCTTGAGACTGCAATTACACATTACGTTAGACTTCTTTTATTTAATTTTTTTGTACTTTAAATGAAAGTTTACAGTTCAAGTTTGTTTCTCATACAAAAATTTATACATACATAGTTATGTGACCCTAGTTGCTCTCCCTATAATATGACAGCACACTCCTCCTTTTCACCCCAGATTTCCCGTGTCCATTCAACCAGCTCCTATCCCTTTTTGCCTTCTCTTCTCACCTCCAGACAGGAGCTGCCCATTTAGTTTTTTCTGTCAAGCTAAGAAGCACTCTCTTCGTGAGTATCATTTTATGTCTTATAGTCCAATTATGTTAGACTTCTTGATATTACATTGATGCCCTGGTAATTTTTCAAATGCTTTTCTCTGTACTTTATTTAGGTAGTTCTATTATATCTTCACATTCACTGATGGTTTTTCTAAAATATCTAATCACCGTTAATTCCATCCAGTGTAAATTTTACTACAGATAATGTATTTTTAATCTCTAGTTGATCTGTGTTTTTGTATAGTCCATTTCTCTTCTCATCGTGCTGTTTGCCTCTACCTACTTGAACATATGGGTTATATTTATAATAATTGTTTTAATGAATTTTTGTTCTAATTTCATCATCTCTGTTATTTCTGACTGTGTTTTAATTGATTGATTTTTATCCTAGTTGTAATAAGTCAAATTTTTTTCCTTCTTTGCTTTCTTGGTAATATTCTATTGTATTCTGGAATCTATGAATTTTACATTGTTACACATTGGATTATGCTGAATTTCTTTAAATAGTGCCGGGGTTTATTTTGGCATGTAGGTAATATTCTTGGAATCACCTAGAACCTTTCAAAGGTTGTGTTTAATATGTTTTATAGTATATCCAAAGGAGCCTTAGTCTAGTTAGGCTAAATTTGTCTTACTACTAAGGCAATACCTGACTAGTGCTCTACCCAGTGCCCCATATATTTCAATGTATTTGCACTCTTAGGTTGGGAACACAAACTATCCCCAGCTCTGTATAAGTCCCAGAAATTGTTCTGCCTACTGGTGTCCAGTGGTTCTCTCCGTGGCTTAAATGATTCCCTCTCATACAGGTGCAAATCAAGCATAAACTATATTATTTAGATATATACACATACTGTACACATAAATAATAAAATATAAAGTCAAGAAAATGATTATCACAAGTCAAGATACTGGTCATCTCTGGGTGGAGGAAGAGGGACAAGATTGAGGAAGGGCACATAAAGGGCTTCTGGGACACTGAAAATGTTGCATTTACCTTACTAGTGGTTAAATGGATGTACACTTTATATATATTAGTTATGTTCTTTGCACTTTTAATGTATGTTTTATTTCACAATTACAAATGCAGTATGCATAAATGTATGTACATGTAAAGAAGCCTTGGTTGCACAACAGTTAAGTCTCAGCTGCTACCTGAAAGGTTGGTGATTCTAACCCCCAGTAGCTCTGGAGTAGAAAGACTTGACTATCTACTCATGTAAAGATTACAGCCAAGAAAACCGTAGAAGTTAGTTCTATTCTGTCACGTGGGGTTGCTATGAATTGACAGCACCTAGACTTGATGGCAATGGGTAACACCAACATGTATATGCATACACATACACACATGTGTGTATATACATAGATGTGTGTGTATGGAAAAGACCTAACTCATAATAACAACACCATACACAAAAACGCGTAAGAGCAAACTTAAAAATTAATGATGTGAATTTTCATAAGTATTATGAAAAAGCCTCGAATAAATGAAGGCTTTTTGCTTTTTTTTTTTTTTTTTTTTTGGATAAGAAAGCTCAATATTATGGACTGAAGTTTCTCACTAAAGCGATAAATTTTATGCAAACCCTCTGAAAGTTTTAATGAATTTAAGATTTGAATGGAGCAAAAGTATTTCAAAGTTTTTATGGAAGAATAAGTATTGTAGCAACATGCTGTATCTACTATTAAAACTTATGTTAAAGCACTATTTAGAGAACATCTATATACAGTAGTTAATATAGGAGAAATATGGTACCTCAAATTGATGGGGGAGAAAGAGGGATTACGACAGTATTGGGAAAATCCAGTGAAAAAAATCTATATGAATTAATAACTGATTTCTAGATTAAAAGAAATCACTACAAAAATTTTTTAAAAATAGTTTAAAATTTTAGGTAAAAAATAATCCTATAGCAGAAAGAATGTCAAGAAAAGTCAGTATATTTTTCATCATAAATAATAATAATTTTTAAAAACAGCATAGCAAAATCATCATAATTGAAATTAAAAGTCAAGTAAAATTCATGTGGCAGACAAAGGGTTAATACCTTCAACTACATAAAATTTTCAAAATAAGAAAGATCAGCAATCTACTAGAAATATGGGCAAAGAACATCAGAAGGGAACCTGTAAGTGAAGGAATAATAGTAGTCAGTAAGTATCAAAGAATAATCAGTCTCACTGAATCTATGATATACAATTCAAATTAGCTCTCATCCTTCACATATCTTATTGGTAGAGATTTAAAATGTCATTACATCCAGTGTTGGCTAGAGTAGGGGCAAAGGGATACCTATACACATTTTCAAAAAAGGCAGGAATTGGTATTTATCAGAGGCAATTTGACCATATGTAAGCATTTTTTTTTTTTTTTAAGCATAGTCTTACCCAGCAATTCCAATTTCAGAGATGCATATAAAGGAAACCATTGAACAAATGTGCAACACTATATATATAAGGATGTTCTTCACAGTGTTATTATATTATAGCAAAAAGATAAGAAACATAAATGTTCAACAATAGAGAAATTGTACAAAACACACAATAGGATATCATTCTATCATTAAAAATTATTTATAAAATATATTGAGTGAAATAGCATATAGTGTATAGGTCCATTTATTTAAAAAAAGTTGTATGCATTTATAATGCCTAAAAGGATAACATAACCATCTTTATATGACAGAATTTTAAATGAATTTTGCCTTCTTAATACTTTTCCATTTAGTATAAAGAATATTTAGAAAATACGTATATCAAAAAAAGGGATATTTTCCATTTATTGGATGGGTAAAGATTTTTAAAAATGTAAATTCAGTGTTGACTGGAGAGTGGATAGGTGTAATTATAAATTGTGTGGAATTATAAATTGGTAAGAATTTTTCAGAAAGGCAATCTTTCATGTGTATCAAAAATAGTATTGAATTTAATAGTGAAAAATTAGCATTTATACAGAATCGGCTAAATAATGATAAAGCCACACAATGGAACTTCATGCAATCATTAAAAATGATGATGCATATTTATCCTTAGCAACACAGAAGAATATTCATGGCACAAGTGAGAAAAGTCATATATATTAAAGAGTTTATTTGTAGTACCCAATGATCATTACGTACGTATGTATCTTGATCTCAAAAACGTATAAACAATAAATGTGTCTAGGTTGTGGACACTAGTTATTTTAATTTTTTGTAAATCTGTATTGCTTACGCTTGTTTATACTGTGAAAATGGAGTATTTATGAATGAAAATAACAATTACGTATGAAGACCTTATCATCTGAAACACCTACTCTGTCCTACTAACAGCAGTGGTCTCGAGTTCATACCGACATCCAAATCACAAGGCAGAAAAGGTGTCACCTGGCGCTAAACGTATTCAGCTTTAAGAAAGAAGACAGAAAAAGAAAGTCTGCAGCGTGCACAGCAACAGCACAGAGGATTGGTGACTTCAGGCAGAGTTTCAGATGTTCTGGTTGTTCAACACTCGAGTTGTTTGCGGTCAAAACAGATGAGACTCGTGGGTGAACACCTAGAGGTCAGAAGACACATCAGTTCTGGGGTCTCTTCAAGATTTGATACTAGCGAACCACGTAGTTCCCTCAGAGGTGCAGAGCTAGCATTCACTGTCTAGTGTAGCTGCAACTTATCAATAACAGCTACTCATTACTAAATAATCATCTTGACAATGATGTACAGGTCTTCATATGATACATAACCCCCAGAAAGATCCTCATTTATCTTGGAATCAAATACCTAACAATTTCTTGAGTTAATGTTTCAAGAGAGATTTAAATCCTCATATGTCCCTAAAGCTAGAAGAAAGGCCACTGAACCATCTAGCCTTTTCTTCCAATATGTCATGGGAGTCATTTGAAAAATCAGATTTCACTCTTTCCCACACATCCCACATTTCAGGCATTCCAAGATATGATTAGATTCTGGAACTACCCTCATGTGGCCAGAGTATTTTCACGTTGCTCACTCTTCCAGAAATGCTTTTCCATCCTTTCATTAGCTTGAGCACCTGGCTTAAATCCAATTTCTATTTGAACCCATCCCAGTAAACAGATCACTTCTTACTCCACATTCCTATAGTTTCCTGTTCATTATATGACAGGTTAATTCATATTTTCATGCCGTCATTATCACACGATTAAGTATATAGCTTTACCCATGCTTGTTTTACAAATAATGGAAGATACCAGCAAAAATATAATTATATAAATACAAACCAAAAAAATGTGCACACACCATAAAGAGTGATTTCAGAAATATTTTGATGGTTTGTTTCATTATTTCATGCATACACATACAGGTTTCCTTATACTCCTCTTGCCTCTGTCCCAGTTATGAGTGCTCAAAAAGCCATCTGAGTGGTTGTAAAAGACACATTCGCTTTCAACACTTCAGATTTACTTAAGCTAACACACCCAATCAAAAGTATGATGCAAAACAAAACAAAAACACAACTGGATTATATCTTTAGGCTGAGGTTCTGCAGTCCTCACTTGACCAATGTTTCCACTTTGACAGAACCGAGGATTGCAAGATTAGGTCCAGCTGAGGTGTGGAAAATCACTGATGAAGCAGGCAGTTGGAGGGATTAGAAAAATTTTGTTACTGTTCGTTTCATTGCCTTTGGCAAACATTCTAGCAGTAATAATAGTAATGCCAATTCTCCAAAAGAAAATCATTATTATGGCTCACATTAGTTGGTATTAGCATCTACAGAGGACAGGTCCCCACATGCCCGTGCTCATACAGTCATAAACATGGTGACAGTAGAGGGAAACCCTCTATTTGTTACTCAGTGATACTGCCTTTGGCAGGGTAGAAGCAAGTCCTTCTGATGTTACTATTTTAATTTGCAAACCACATTTCTCTGGATGATGATTAGATTTCAAATAACAAAGGCTAAACTGACCCTTGTTTAACAAGATGGAAAAATATGGGCAAAAAAGCAAGCAAAAATATTTTTAGCCTTCCTCTCCAATTGTATAATTGAAAAATCAACTATCCTAAAAACATTTTGCAAGGGTAACACCACGGATACAGGCACTGATTTAAAATGCCATCTAATCTAAGCGTCAGTCCAATCAACTCCAGCGTTTAACCTAGTGCCCCCCAGAACTGAAAGATAAGTACAAATGTGGATGATACTTAAGCACAATGAGGAAATATACATTTGAAAGGATACTCCAGTTTAATATAAGAGATGTTTCACGTGATACAGCCCATTTATCATCCCTACTGACTGAAAGACTTAAGAGGGTAAAAATATTCTACCCTTAGAGTAATAAACAGGCTGTGCATGAACTTCTACATGCATTCTATGTATTTGTATTATATCTACAAAATGCATAATACACCAAAACCAATTAAACCATAATATGAAGTAGTCGCATTCATGGGGATGAAAAGCATATCCAGAGGCTCTTAAGTCCATCTGTACAAATTTTACATTGAATAATCTTTGAGACAATACAGTAATGAAATGTGCTTAACTCAAACAAGTAGCAAAGTAGTATATAAAATTAGTTATTGAAACAAAATGTTCCTCAATTAAAGCTTTGATTTACATTTACTGGTGACAACAAAACTATAACTCATTTTTACGTAAGTAAATAAATATAAAATAAAAACACATGGAATTGAATCTCCAATTTTATGATTGAGAAGTTACTCGTTGTTCATTTACAACGGATTCAGGAGATAGACTTACACATGAAATAATTGCTCAATACCTACTTGGCATGTACTCATGACCGTCATAGGGGCAAAGCAACTAGATGCATCACCTTCTCTGTATTTACACCTTAACAATCTGTGATGAAGTTTGAGAACCTGCTGTCTATCCTGGAAATATGCAGTAGACCAATTTTGTCTTAGTGAAGCAGATTGTTTCCCTACTGGGAGGAAACATTCTCTACAGATACCTATACAATATTTACACAACATATCTTAAACAGAAATGCCCTTTCCAAAATGGTTGGTTCTTTTTTGGCTCTGTTCTGGAAAGAAACATTCCTTAGGTAGGATCCTCTGCCTTTTCCCAGATTCTCTTCTTAGTCTGGGCATATGTTCAGGTGAAAAGGACAATCACTTAGCTCCCGTTAGTCTCTTTACAGTTATTCAGCTCTTTAAACACAAAACTCTCCCGCAATTTTCCCAGCCACCTAAACCTACTAATCTCTGCTTTCCAAATGGTTGGTTAGAACTTCTTGGTAGATCTCCAAGTACTCCTTTATTTGTTCAAATGTCATTGGTTTATCTCATTTTCCTTTGTTGGTTTTTGACTATGAGATTTGTACTAGGGAATTTTGTCCATCAAATGTACAGATCTATTTGTATATGGTTGACTCTGTGAATATGGGTATGTATTAGCTGAGAACCAAGATGTGGTTTAAGTTTAAATGAACAGAAAGCCATCCTAGCTCCCATTCCTTCTATTCCATAGATTCAAGTCAATCTAATTGAAATTTTTATCAAGCCTACAGTTCTATCCCTCAGTGTTAATAGGGCTAAAAAAGACGAAGGAAGAAGCTCTGGTGTAACAGAGAGTAAGGACTACCCAGCAGCCTTTCAGAGACCTGTCTTGAGGGAGAGAATCTCCAGGACTTTTTTGGGTTAGATATGTGGGAAGGAATTCTCTTTTCACCTCCTAAAAATTTTGAGTATATCAAGCATCCAGCCTCAATAGGAGCATCAAGTCAGAAATTGCTCCTGGGTGACACCAAACTTAATATAACAGAGAAAAGATAGTACAGGTATACAAATCCACCAGCTAAGGAATTTGGGAACCTTTATGAACATTTCTTGGAGGATGGGACTCTTGTCAATTTGTATGTGAAAGTTCAGAATTTAAACATTCTACACAGGAAAATGTGGCACTAAAAATTCTTCTTCTCTATTGAAACACTACTTCATAAGTAACAGGCCAAGGTATGCCAAGGATATAAACAGAAATGTGGCCAACTTTGAAGGACGATTTTTAATCTTGAGGTAATTTTTGCAAGGCGGAGGTATCTGAAGAAGGTAGAATGCGAGATAAGTAGAGAGAAAACAGCAGTAATACAGAAAATCAACTTACTAAAACTGCATTGAGAAAAGAAAGATAAAAGATAAGGAATCTGAGCCAACGAACATCATAGCAGACTGATAAATGCCAAGTCGAAGAAGGCCCTAGACAATACTGAGGTGTAAAAGTCTGCAGATGTTTGTTCAACAGATGGGAGTAAAAAACATTAAGAAGATTTGTTGTCCTTCTCCAGAGTTAATCTAACTTCAAGTTTTCCATCCATATTAGTCAGGGTCCAATCTGAAGACAAAACCACAACAGTTATTCTCATCAGGGATGGCATAATGGGCAGACGAACAGTACAGTCACACAGGGCCCAATGCTCAGGCAGGTCCCACACTTGGTTTTAAAGCTTTGTAGCTATGATGCTTAGCAGGTTTCAGTGGAGCTTTCAGAGTAAGATGGACTAGGAAGAAAGGCATGGTGATTCTACTTCTGAAAATTAGCCAATGAACACTTTATGGATCTCGAAGAATACTGTCCAACTTGCTTGCTTTGGGATCAATCGCTGGAGGAGGGCATTATTTTTGGTGATGTGTAGGGCCAGTGAGGGCAACCCTTGGTGAGAAGGATTGGCAAAATGGCTGCAACAATAGATTCGAATATACTGGCAATGATGAGGATGACAAGCAGGACCAGGAAATGTTTCGTTCTGTTGTATATGAGGTCACCATGAGTCAGAGTTGACTTGATGGCAGCTATCTCTTGTCAACAAACAGCCACTTAAGGCCACTGGAGGATTTAGCTTTCCCATGTGGTATTAATAAGCTATATTTCCTACATTTGGAAAATATGCAATCAGGTGAGAAATTTAGGAATACAAATATAGAGAGATTTAATCAGAAGAGACTCGATTCTATAAAAGAGATCAAAGCAACATTTTAATTTGTCTGTTATATTGCAGATTCAAAACTATTTGCTTGAAATAAAAGCATTGAGGAGGTTTAAATGTACCTGAGAAGAACACTGGATGGGCCTCAGTTCACCTCAACTTATCCTTAAAGAACAATTGACTCCAAATTTCTTTACCTGGCATTTTAACCTCAAGCATACACTTGATCAGCACCTGCTTTTTAAAATCCTGTGAGGTGATATTCTACACAAGTTTATTCTACTCCATGGTGTCAGTTCCCTGAAATATGTAACACTTCTTATCTTCAAAAGTTGACTATGTGCAGTCACATGACCTGTCTTTTCCAAAATGTGCCACAGCACATGCTGCTTCTCAAACGGTTAAACTAAACTGTTTCCCATTTCAGGCAGGAGGAAATAAGACAATGCTCACTGGGGAAATAAAATTACCCTCTTGAACCACATGTGCAACTTCCGTTGGTGTTTATGGGAGTTGCACAATCTAGGCCATTTCATTTCTGGAGATGTTAGCTTTATTCTAATACAGAAATTCTACTAAAGTCAAATATAACAATCAATTTTTCAGTGTATTTTTTCAGGAAACAGTTTTTCCAAGCTAACATTTCATTACAGCGTATTATAAGAAGCAGGTCTTTCTCCCACAGAGTCACTACGTAGGTTCAAACCACCAACTTTTCAATTAGCAGCTGAGTACTTACCCATTGTGCCACCAGGGCTTTTTTTGTTTAACTTAAGACATATAATAATAGTAAGCATGTATAAAGTGCTTACTATATGCTTGGTGGAGTCCCTGGGTGGTACAAATCGTAATTGTGCTTGGCTGCTAATTGGAAGGTTGGAGGTTCAAATCCACCCAGAGGCACCTAGTAAGAAAGACCTGGTGATGTACTTCCAAAAACTTAGCCGCTGAAAACTCTATGGATCACAGTTCTACTCTGACATACATGGA
Organism: Elephas maximus indicus; assembly: GCF_024166365.1. Taxonomy (NCBI): domain Eukaryota; kingdom Metazoa; phylum Chordata; class Mammalia; order Proboscidea; family Elephantidae; genus Elephas; species Elephas maximus. The sequence goes on from NC_064833.1 coordinate 37,079,343, forward strand.
GTCACCACGAATCAGAATCTACTCAATGCAACTGGTATGTGTTTGGCACCATTCTAAGTACTTTACACATGTTAACTCATTCAATTTTCCTAACACGTTTTGAGGTAAGGGCACAAAGAGGGTTTCCGAGCCAGAGCCCAAGTCCATACTCATAACGGCTTTGCCATGTATGCTGCTTCTTTGTGTGACTTCCTTCATCTGCTATTTCCTCCAGCCTTTACCCTCACCCTAACAAATGCTGTGCAGCCGACTGACCTTCAGATTACAGCTACTCACTGCCCACCCAGTTTTGGGACTGTAATTATCTTACAAAAAATCTCTCCAGGAGCTTTCTAAAATATTTTCTTTTCCTTTAAAAGAATAGCTCTGAAGTACAGACCTTAGGATCCTCCTGGCTCGAGTCTTCCACCTTCCATCATTGCTTGAATTATACGTTACCCCTATATCTGCTTTAGATTTATCTCTTTTCCTTTCCTTGCTTTGGGTTTGGTTATACTATAGCTGTAGAATCTGTAACTCTGAAGAATAACTTTCTTCACATTATTTTACTTTTCTGAGAATGCTCTTAATGGCAGAGATTTTAATGTTCTATTTTAAAGAAATGACAAACCCTTTAGCTAATCCACTTGCAGTTAGATTTATTTGCTATCTGAGTCTCAAAAGATCAAACCATTTTTTTTTCTTTTTTTATATCGACAATGGAAAGGATATTAATGTTTCTGGCAATATAGGTACTATATAAACTCAAGAGGTTATGAAGATTATTTTCTGAAATTGAAATTGATTATTGCCTATGAAGGTTGATTATAGCTATTGAGATCTTGAAAATAAAATGTCAACTCTTTTATTATTTAACGAATAGATTTACTTTCCTTTTTGTGAGTAAAAAGGCAGTTCCATCTTACAACTTTAAAAATGTAGTCGATTTTTTTTCTTTCTAAATAGCCATTTTCAGAGGAATGATCTATGACTTGTCAACTTGCAGTACAGCTGATGTAAAAAGTTTGTGATGGCAATCCTAAATGTTTTATCACCTGTCAGAAATTTCAATGATAATAAAAAGTAACATCCTTTAAATTAATTAGACATGATTAGGACTTCAAGCCCAGAGGCCACTTCATTATGCAAAAATTATAACAGTTAGCTATTTAAATTACCATTAAATTGATTCTTATGTTAATTGATATCTCACTTATAACCCAAGATTTTAATTTATATAAGATCTTAGGAAATAATAATGAGCCGTAATGAAATGTTAGTTTGGAAAAATTCTTTCCTGAAAAAATACACTGAAAAATTGATTGTTATATTTGACTCTAGTAGAATTTCTGTATGAGAATAAAGCTAACATCTCATGAAATGAAATGGCCTAGATTCATCTCATGTGTTTGTGCAACTCCCATAAACACCAATGGAAGTTGCACATGTGGTGCAAGAGGGTGATTTTATTTCACCATTGAGCATTGTATTTTATTAAGTTACCCAAGTTATTCTGTTGCAGTTGGTCTGCAGTCCTTGTTTTCAGAAACACTGCTTAGGCAATGGGGATATTCTCAAGGATATTTTGCAGGTGAATTTCATTATTTCTGAATAACGAGGATGATGGATTATAGGGATGCTATGTTAGAGTCTGCTTTCTTAAAGATTACAGCCTTGGAACCCTGTGGGGCAGTTCTACTCTGTCCTACAGGGTCACTATGAGTTACTTGATGGCAATGGGCTTGGGTTTTTTATGGTATACCTAGCAGAATGCCAGATATACCAATCATGTAATGTTAATTGCACCCCCTTTTCCTTTTCTCAGCCTCAATTTCATCATATATAAAATGGAAATATAAGCATCCAAAGAAAGATAGTATTGACTCTGATGAGTATTTTCAAGATTTCCAGGTGATTGCTTTATGCAGACACGTTGGAGAACCAGTGTTCTACATGTTTCCTTGACTCTAACATAGTATCCCTATAATCTACCATTTTCATTATTCAGAAATAACGGAAGCTCCAAAATCAAATCCTTTAGCATGGCAAAAAGGTGCTCCCTAGCACAGCCCCTGCCTAACTTTCCAGACCCGTTTTGCTGTACCTCCTCCACTTTCCTCTCCTCCCAACACCTTGTGCTCCAACAATTCCAAACTGGCTTCTCAACTCATTGCTCCCTCCACCGGAATCACTTGCCATCTCTGAGCCCCTTTTCACATCTATAAAATGGAGATTATAATATGCATCCTGACAGTTGTTTGAAGGTTAACTGAAATAATATATTCAAAACGGTCTAGCTCTGGGCGTGGTCCAAAATAAATGCTTAATATTCATTCATTCACTAATTCCAGAACTTACCAAGTGAGAGCATCTGGGCAGAGCTGTGCTTAAATAACGCTAAAGAAGTATTGACGGTGATGCTGCTGCCTGAACCCAGGATGACAATGCTACTATACTACAGTAAGCATATTTGAAATATGAAAAAAATGGGGGGAGAAATTTCCATACTCTTAGGATTTTACAGGCCACCCATCAACTGTACTAAAAAAATAAAATAATCCCTCACAAAATGGGATGCCTGATCTCCTTAGCTCCAAGACAGCTTATTCGAGAGTGAAGTTTTAAGAACTGAATAAGGAAATGCCCATATTAAACACTAGGTTAACTTCAGTCTCTGGCCTAAAGGTCCTTGCAATCTAAAGGACACAGCGTACAAAGAGGGACACAAGCCCAAGAAGGAATTTATAAAGTTATTTTTTTTTAAGTTTTGTTATTTTCTCACTGCGGCCAATATTCTTGACTGATAAATGGAAGGAGGGAAAAAAAAAAAAAAAAAAGGCAAAGGGAAATTTGGCCCTGGTTCCTATGCACCCCAAATATTTATTTAGTGTTCATCTAATACTTACTTCTTTTTTAAATTTTTATTGTGGTTTAAGTGAAAGTTTACACATCATGTCAGTCTCTCATACAAAACCTTACATACATCTTGCTGTATACTCCTGGAAATCCTGGCGGCATAGCAGTTAAGTGCTACGGCTGCTAACCAAAGGGCTGGCAGTTCAAATCTGCCAGGCACTCCTTGGAAATTCTATGGGTCAGTTTTTCTCTGTCCTATAGGGTTGCTTTGAGTCAGAATCGACTCGGTGGCACTGGGTTGCTCTCCCCCTAATGAGACAGCACACTCCTTCTCTCCATACTGTATTTCCATGTCCATTCAGCCAGCTTCTGTCCCCCTTGGCCTTCACATCTCCCCTCCAGACAGGAGCTGCCCAAACTGTCTTATGTGCATACTTGATCCAAGAAGCCCACTCCTCACGAGTATCATTTTCTGTCTTGTAGTCTAGTCCAATCCCTGTCTGAAGAGCTGGCTTCGAGAATGGTTCCTGTCTTGGGCTAACAGAAGGTCTGGGGACCATGACCTGAGGGATCCCTCTGGTCTCTGTCAGACCATTAAGTCTGGCCTTTTTGCTAGAATTTGGGGTCTGTATCCCACTTTTTTTTTTTTTTTTATCCCACTGCTCTCCTGCTCCTTCAGGGATTCTCTGTTGTGCTCCCTGTCATGGCAGTCATCAGTTGTAGCTAGGCACCATTTAGCTCTTCTGGTCTCAGGCTAATGTAGTCTTTGATTTATTTCATCCATTCTGACTCTTGGGCTCATACTTATCTTGCGTCTTTGGTGTCCTTCATTCTCCTTTGGTCCGGGTGGGTTAAGACCAATTGTTGCATCTTAGATTGCTGCTTGCTAGTGTTTAAGACCCCAGACACTGCTCTCCAAAATGGGATGCAGAATGTTTTCTTAATAGTTTTTATTATGCCAATTGACCTAGATGTTCCCTGAAACCATGGTCCCTAAACCCCTGCCCCTGCTACACTGGCCTTCGAAGCATTCGGTTTATTCAGGAAACTTCTTTGCTTTTGGTACAGTCCAGTTGTGCTGACCTCTCCTGTATTGTGTGTTGTCTATCTTCACCTAAATTAGTTCTTGTCTACTAACAAATTAGTGAGTCCTCCTCTCCCTCCTTCTCTCCCTCCCCCTTCTTGTAACCATCAAAAAATATTTTCTTCTCTGTTTAGACTAATTCTTGAGTTCTTATAATAGTGGTCTCATACAATATTTGTCCTTTTGCATCTGACTTATTTCACTCAGCATAATGCCTTCCAGGTTCCTCCATGTTATGAAATGTTTCACAAATTCATCGTTGTTCTTTATCGATGCAGAGTATTCCATTGCGTGAATATGTTGTAACTTATTCATTCATCCATTGATGGGCACCTTGATTGCTTCCATCTTTTTGCTATTGTAAACAGTGCTGCAATGAACATGGGTGTCCATATATCTGCTCATGTGATAGCTTTTACTTCTCTAGGATATATTCCAAGGAGTGGGATTGCTAGATCGTATGGTTGTTCTCTTTCTAGTTCTTTAAGGAAGTGCCAAATCGATTTCCAAAGTGGTCGTACTATTTTACATTCCCACCAGCAGTGAATAAGCATTCCAGTCTCTCCACAACCTCTCCAACATTTATTATTCTGTGTTTTTTGGATTAATGCCAGCCTTGTTCGGGTGAGATGGAATCTCATTGTAGTTTTGATTTGCATTTCTCTCATGGCTAATGATCCTGAGCATTTCCTCATATATTTATTAGCTACCTGAATGTCTTCTTTAGTGAAGTGTCTATTCATATCCTTTGCCCATTATTTAATTTGGTTATTTGTCTTTTTGTTGTTGAATTTTTGCAGTAACATGTAGATTTTAGAGATCAGCCACTGATTGGAGATGTCATAGCTAAAAACTTTTTTCCAATCTGTAGGTAATCTTTTCACTCTTTTGGTGAAGTCTTTGGATGAGCATAGGTGTTTGGCCTTTAGGAGCTCCCAGTTATCTAATCTCTTTTTTGCAGTTCTAGTAATGTTTTGTACACTGTTTATGCCATGTATTAGTGCTCCTAGTGTTGTTCCTATTTTTTCTTCCATGATCTTTATCATTTTAGATTTTATATTTAGGTCTTTGATCCATTTTGAGTTGATTTTTGTGCATGGCGTGAGGTAAGGATCTTGTTTAATTTTTTTGCAGATAGATATCCAGTTCTGCCAGCATCATTTGTTAAACAGACTGTCTTTTCCACATTTAACAGACTTTGGCCCTCATCAAATATCAGTTGCTCATACGTGGAAGGATTTATGTCTAGATTCTCAATTCTGTTCCACTGGTCTATGTATCTGTTGTTGTACCAGTACCAGGCTGGTTTGACTACCACGCCAGTATAATATGTTCTAAACTCAGGTAGTGTGAGGCCTCCAACTTTGCTCTTCTTTTTTAGCAATGCATTACTTATCTGGGGCTTCTTTCCCTTCCATATGAAGTTTCCTTCCATCTCATTAAAAAATGTTACTGGTATTTGGATCAGGATTTCATTGTATCTACAGGTTCCTTTAGGCAGAATAGATATTTTTACAATGCTGAGTCTTCCAATCCATGAGCAAAGTATGTTTTTCCACTTATGAAGGTCTCTTTTGGTTTCTTGCAGTAGTGTCTTGTAGTTTTCTTTGTATAGGTCTTTTACATCTCTCGTTAGATTTATTCCTAAGTACTTTCTCTTCTTAGGGGCTATTGTGAAGGGTATTGATTTGGTGATTTCCTCTTCGTCACTCTCTTTGTTGATGTAGAGAAATCCAACAGATTTACGTATGTTTATCTTGTATCCTCCCCCATGTGTCTGTCAGTTTGTCGTACTGTGGGGGCCTGTGTGTTGCTGTGATGCTGTAAGCTATGCCACCAGTATTCACATACCAGCAGGGTCACCCATGGAGGACAGGTTTCAGCTGAGCTTCCAGACTAAGACAGACTAGGAAGGACCTGGCAGCCTACGTCTGAAAACCATTAGCCAGTGAAAACCTCATGAATAGCAGTGGAACATTGTCTGATGTAGTGCTGGAAGATGAGCCCCTCAGGTTGGAAGGCACTCAAAAGATGACCAGGGAAGAGCTGCCTCCTCAAAGTAGAGTCTGCCTTAGTGATGTGGATGGAGTAAAGCTTTCAGGATCTTCATTTGCTGATGTGGCACGACTCAAAATGAGAAGAAACAGTTGCAAACATCCATTAATCATGGGAACCTGGACTGTACGAAGTATGAATCTAGGAAAATTGGAAGTCATCAAAAATGAAAGGGAACGCATAAACATCAATATCCTAGGCATTAGTGAGCTGAAATGGACTGTAATTGGCTATTTTGAATCGGACAATCATATAGTCTACTATGCTGGCAATGACAACTCGAAGAGGAATGGTGTTGCATTCATCGTCAAAAAGAACATTTCAAGATCTATCCTGAAGTACAACACTGTCAGTGATAGGATAATATCCATACGCCTACAAGGAAGACCAGTTAATACAACTATTATTCAAATTTATGCACCAACCACTAGGGCCAAAAATGAAGATATAGAAGATTTTTATCAGCTGCTGCAGTCTGAAATTGATCGACCATGCAATCAAGATGCATTAATAATTACTGGCGATTGGAATGCAAAAGTTGGAAACAAAGATGAAGGATCAGTAGTTGGAAAATATGGCCTTGGTGATAGAAACAATGCTGGAGCTCGAATGATAAAATTTTGCAAGACCAATGACTTCTTCATTGCAAATACCTTCTTTCACCAACATAAATGGCAACTATACACACAGACCTTGCCAGGTGGAACACACAGAAATCAAATGGACTACATCTGTGGAAAGAGACAATGGAAAAGCTCACTATCATCAGTCAGAACAAGGCCAGGGGCCAAATGTGGAACAGACCATCAATTGCTCATATGCAAGTTCAAGCTAAAAGTGAAGAAAATCAGGGCAAGTCCATGAGAGCCAAAATATGACCTTGAGTATATCCCACCTGAATTTAGGGACTATATGAAGAATAGATTCGATGCATCGAACACTAGTGACCTCAGACCGGACAAGTTGTAGAATGACATCAAGGACATCACCCATGAAGAAAGCAAGAGGTCACTAAAAAGACAGGAAAGAAAGAAAAGACCAAGGTGGATGTCAGAGGAGACTGAAACTTGCTTTTGAGCGTTCAGCAGCTAAAGCAAAAGGAAGAATTGATGAAGTAAAAGAACTGAACAGAAGATTTCAAAGGGCCTCTCGAGAAGACAAAGTACAGTATTATAATGACATGTGCAAAGAGCTGGAGATGGAAAACCAAAAGGGAAGAACATTCTCAGCGTTTCCCAAGCTGAAGGAACTGAAGAAAAAATTCAAGCCTCAAGTTGCAATAGTGAAGGATTCCACGGGGAAAATATTAAACGACGCAGGAAGCATCAAAAGAAGATGGAAGGACTGGTCTTGGAGTGGGGAGAGCAGCGTCCCAGCTGGGGAGCCATCCCGCTGGGATCTTGGCGAGAGCGGGTGGGGTGTGAGCGCATTCCCCTGAATAGACCCCGGGGGCGAGCCCAGCTGTTCGTGAGGGCCACGCCCACCCAGTGCGCGAGCGGTGCAGCGCACCGGAGGGAGAAATCCCCGGGAGGAAGTGACTGGTCTTGGAGTGGGGAGAGCAGCGTCCCAGCTGGGGAGCCGTCCTGCCGGGATTCTGGTGGACAGGGGCAGAGCGTGAACGTGGGGATCAGCTCTATATTCTGTGGTGCTACACGCCTAGCTCTCTGATCCCTCCCCCATCCTCCCCAGGTGGCTCCATTAACATCCGAATACCCTGAGCCAGAAGGAGAATTCAGATAGGGATCTGACTGCATTTTTTTTTAGCTGATTACCTGGAAAATCTAGTTTCCCAGTGATGGCTCGGAGACAGCAGTCCATATCAAACCACATAAAGAAACAGACCATGACAGCTTCTCCAACCCCCCAAACAAAAGAATCAAAATCTTTCCCAAATGAAGATAGAATCCTGGAATTATCAGATACAGAATATAAAAAACTAATTTACAGAATGCTTAAAGATATCATGAATGAAATTAGGATAACTGCAGAAAAAGCCAAGGAACACACGGATAAAACTGTTGAAGAACTCAAAATGGTTATTCAAGAACATAGTGGAAAAATTAATAAGTTGCAAGAATCCATAGAGAGACAGCATGTAGAAATCCAAAAGATTAACAATAAAATTACAGAATTAGACAACGCAATAGAAAGTCAGAGGAGCAGACTCGACCAATTAGAATGTAGACTGGGACTTCTGGAGGACCAGGGAATCAACTCCAACATAGCTGAAAAAAAATCAGATAAAAGAATTAAAAAAAATGAAGAAACCCTGAGAATCATGTGGGACCCTATCAAGAAGGATAACTTGCGAGTGATTGGAGTCCCAGGACAGGGAGGGGGGACAGAAAACACAGAGAAAATAGTTGAGAAACTCCTGACACAAAACTTCCCTGACATCATGAAAGATGAAAGGATATCTATCCAAGATGCTCATCGAACCCCATTTAAGATTGATCCAAAAAGAAAAACACCAAGACATATTATCATCAAACTTGCCAAAACCAAAGACAAACAGAAAATTTTAAAAGCAGCCAGGGAGAAAAGAAGGGTTTCCTTCAAGGGAGAATCAATAAGAATAAGTTCACACTACTCAGCAGGAACCATGCAGGCAAGAAGGGAATGGGACGACGTATACAGAGCACTGAAGGAGAAAAACTGCCAACCAAGGATCATATATCCAGCAAAACTCTCTCTGAAATATGAAGGCAAAATTAAGATATTTACAGATAAACACAAGTTTAGAGAATTTGCAAAAACTAAACAAAGACTGCAAGAAATGCTTAAGGAGATTGTTTGGCCTGATGACCAATAATATCAGGTACCAGCACAATACAAAGTCACAAAACAGAACGTCCTGATATCAACACAACTCAAATAGGGAAAGCACAAAAACAAACAAAGTAAGATTAATCCTAAAAAATAAATAAATAAACAAAATAAAACACATAACAGGGAGTCATGGAAATCAATAGATAAACGATCACAATAATCAAAAAGAGGGACTAAATATAGGAGGCATTGAACTGCCAGATGGAGAGTGATACAAGGCGATATAGAACGATACAAGTTAGGTTTTTACTTAGAAAAATAGGGGAAAATAATAAGGTAACCACAAAAAGGAATATCAATTCCATAACTCAAGAAAAACGTAACAACTCAACAAACATAAAGTTAAACATTATGAAAATGAGGATCTCACAATCTACTAAGAAAACGTCTCAGCACAAAAAAGTATGTGGAAAAATGAAATGGCCAACAACACATATGAAAAGGCATCAAAATGACAGCACTAAAAACTTATTTATCTATAATTACGCTGAATGTAAATGGACTAAATGCACCAATAAAGAGACAGAGAGTCACGGACTGGATAAAGAAACACGATCCATCTATATGCTGCCTACAAGAGACACACCTTAGACTTAGAGACACAAACAAACTAAAACTCAAAGGATGGAAAAAAATATACCAAGCAAATAATAAGCAAAAAAGAAGAGGAGTAGCAATATTAATTTCTGACAAAATAGACTTTAGACTTAAATCCGCCACAAAGGATAAAGAAGGACACTATATAATGATAAAAGGGACAATTGATCAAGAAGATATAACCATATTAAATATTTATGCACCCAATGACAGAGCTGCAAGATACATAAATCAAATTTTAACAGAATTGAAAAGCAAGATAGACACCTCCACAATTATAGTAGGAGACTTCAACACACCACTTTCGGAGAAGGACAGGACATCCAGTAAGAAGCTCAATAGAGACACAGAAGACCTACTTACAACAATCAACCAACTTGACCTCATAGACTTATACAGAACTCTCCACCCAACTGCTGCAAAATATACTTTTTTTTCTAGTGCACATGGAACATTCTCTAGAATAGACCACATACTAGGTCACAAAACAAATCTTGGTAGAATCCAAAACATCGAAATATTACAAAGCCTCTTCTCAGACCACAAGGCAATGAAGCTAGAAATCAATAACAGAAAAACTAGGGAAAAGAAATCAAATACTTGGAAAATGAACAATACCCTCCTGAATAAAGACTGGGTTATAGAAGACATCAAGGAGGGAATAAGGAAATTCTTAGAAAGCAACAAGAATGAAAATACTTCCTATCAAAACCTCTGGGACACAGCAAAAGCAGTGCTCAGAGGCCAATTTATATCGATAAATGCACACATACAAAAAGAAGAAAGAGACAAAATCAGAGAACTGTCCCAACAACTTGAACAAATAGAAAGTGAGCAACAAAAGAACCCATCAGGCACCAGAAGAAAACAAATAATAAAAATTAGAGCTGAACTAAATGAATTAAATAAAATTAGAGAACAGAAAAACAATTGAAAAAATTAACAAAGCCAAAAGCTGGTTCTTTGAAAAAATTAACAAAATTGATAAACCATTGGCCAGACTGACTAAAGAAAAACAGGAAAGGAAACAAATAACCCGAATAAGAAACGAGAAGGACCACATCACAACAGAGCCAAATGAAATTAAAAGAATCATTTCAGATTACTACGAAAAATTGTACTCTAACAAATTTGAAAACCTAGAAGAAATGGATAAATTCTTGGAACAATACTACCTATCTAAACTAACACATTCAGAATTAGAACAACTAAATAGACCCATAACAAAAAAAGAGATTGAAACAGTAATCAACAAACTTCCAACAAAAAAAAGCCCTGGCCCAGACGGCTTCACTGCAGAGTTCTACCAAACCTTCAGAGAAGACTTAACACCACTACTACTGAAGGTATTTCAAAGTATAGAAAAAGACAGAATACTACCCAACTCATTCTATGAAGCCACCATCTCCCTGATACCAAAACCAGGTAAAGACATTACAAAAAAAGAAAATTTTAGACCTATATCCCTCATGAACATAGATGCAAAAATCCTCAACAAAATTCTAGCCAATAGAATCCAACAGCACATCAAAAAAATAATTCACCCTGATCAAGTGGGATTTATACCAGGTATGCAAGGCTGGTTTAATATCAGAAACACCATTAATGTAATCCATCACATAAATAAAACAAAAGATAAAAACCACATGATCTTATCAATAGATGCAGAAAAGGCATTTGACAAAGTTCAACACCCATTTATGATAAAAACTCTTACCAAAATAGGAATTGAAGGTAAATTCCTCAACATAATAAAGGGCATCTATGCAAAGCCAACAGCCAATATCACTCTAAATGGAGAGAACCTGAAAGCATTTCCCTTGAGAACGGGAACCAGACAAGGATGCCCTTTATCACCGCTCTTATTCAACAGTGTACTTGAAGTCCTAGCCAGGGCAATTAGGCTAGACAAAGAAATAAAGGGTATCCAGATTGGCAAGGAGGAAGTAAAGCTATCACTATTTGCAGATGACATGATCGTATACATGGAAAACCCTAAGGAATCGTCCAGAAAACTACTGAAACTATTAGAAGAGTTTGGAAGAGTCTCAGGTTATAAAATAAACATACAAAAATCACTTGGATTCCTCTACATCAACAAAAAGAACACCGAAGAGGAAATAACCAAATCAATACCATTCACAGTAGCCCCCAAGAAGATAAAATACTTAGGAATAAATCTTACCAAGGATGTAAAAGACCTATACAAAGAAAACTATAAAACTCTGCTACAAGAAATTCAAAAGGACATACTTAAGTGGAAGAACATACTCTGCTCATGGATAGGAAGACTTAACATAGTAAAAATGTCTATTCTACCAAAAGCCATCTATACATATAACGCACTTCCAATCCAAATACCAATATCATATTTTAAGGGGATAGAGAAACAAATCACTAATTTCATATGGAAGGGAAAGAAGCCCCGGATAAGCAAAGCATTACTGAAAAAGAAGAAGAAAGTGGGAGGCCTCACTCTACCTGATTTCAGAACCTATTATACAGCTACAGTAGTCAAAACAGCCTGGTACTGGTACAACAACAGGCACATAGACCAATGGAACAGAATTGAGAACCCAGATATAAATCCATCCATGTATGAGCAGCTGATATTTGACAAAGGACCAGTGTCAGTCAATTGGGGAAATGACAGTCTTTTTAACAAATGGTGCTGGCATAACTAGATATCCATATGCAAAAGAATGAAACAGGACCCACACCTCACACCATGCACAAAAACTAACTCCAAGTGGATCAAAGACTTAAACATAAAGACTAAAACGATAAAGATCATGGAAGAAAAAATAGGGACAACCCTAGGAGCCCTAATACAGGGCATAAACAGAATACAAAACATTACCAAAAATGATGAAGAGAAACCAGATAACTGGGAGCTCCTAAAAATCAAACACCTATGCTCATCTAAAGACTTCACCAAAAGAGTAAAAAGACCACCTACAGACTGGGAAAGTATATTCAGCTATGACATCTCCGGCCAGTGCCTGATCTCTAAAATCTACATGATTCTGTCAAAACTCAACCACAAAAAGACAAGCAACCCAATCAAGAAGTGGGCAAAGGATATGAACACACATTTCACTAAAGAAGATATTCAGGCAGCCAACAGATACATGAGAAAATGCTCCCGATCATTAGCCATTAGAGAAATGCAAATTAAAACTACGATGAGATTCCATCTCACACCAACTAGACTGGCATTAATCCAAAAAACACAAAATAATAAATGTTGGAGAGGCTGTGGAGAGATTGGACCTCTCATACACTGCTGGGGGGATTGTAAAATGGTACAACCACTTTGGAAATCCATCTGGCGTTATCTTAAACAGTTAGAAATAGAACTACCATACAACCCAGAAATCCCACTCCTCGGAATATACCCTAGAGATACAAGAGCCTTCACACAAACAGACATATGCACACCCATGTTTATTGCAGCTCTGTTTACAATAGCAAAAAGCTGGAAGCAACCAAGATGTCCGTCAACGGAGGAATGGGTAAATAAATTGTGGTATATTCACACAATGTAATACTACGCATCGATAAAGAACAGTGACGAATCTCTGAAACTTTTCATAACATGGAGGAATTTGGAAGGCATTATGCTGAGCGAAATGAGTCAGAGGCAAAAGGACAAATATTGTATAAGACCACTATTATAAGATCTTGAGAAATAGAAAAAACTGAGAAGAACACATACGTTCGTGGTTACGAAGGGGGGAGGGAGGGAGGGAGGGAGAGGGTTTTTTATTGATCAATCAGTAGATAAGAACTGCTTTGGGTGAAGGGAAAGACAACACACAATACAAGGAAGGTCAGCCTAATTGGACTGGACTAAAAGCAAAGAGGTTTCCGGGATGAAATGAAAGCTTCAAAGGTCAGTGGAGCAGGGGCTGGGGTCTGGGGACCATGGTTTGAGGAGACTTCTGAGTCAACGGGCAAAATAATTCTATTATGAAAACATTCTGCATCCCACTTGGAATTGTGGCGCCTGGGGTCCTAAATGCCAACAAGCGGCCATCTAAGATACATCAATTGGTCTCAACCCACCTGGAGCAAAGGCAAAGGAAGAACACCAAGGTCACACGACAACTAAGAACCCAAGAGACAGAAAGGGCCACATGAACCAGAGACCTACATTATCCTGAGACCAGAAGAACTAGTTGGTGCCCGGCCACAATCAATGTCTGCCCTGCTAGGGAGCACAACAGACAACTCCTGAGGGAGCAGGAGGCCAATGGGATACAGACCCCAAATTCTCATAAAAAGACCATACCTAATGATATGAATGTGACTAGAGGAATCCCAGAGACAATGCTCCCCAGACCTTCCGATGGCACAGGACAGGAACCATCCCCGAAGACAACTCATCAGGCATGAAAAGGACTGGTCAGCAGAGGGGAGGGAGATGCTGATGAAGAGTGAGCCAATTAAATTAGGTGGACACTGGAGAGTGTGTTGGCAACTCTTGACTGGAGGGGGGATGAGAAGATAGAGAGAGAGGGAAAATGGCAAAATTGGCACGAAACGAGAGACTGAAAGGGCTGACTCAATAGGGGGAGAGCAAGTGGGAGAAGGGAGTAAGATGTATGTAAACCTACATGTGACAGACTGATTGGAATGGTAAATGTTCACTTGAAGCTTAATAAAAATTAATTAAAAAAAAAAGAAGATGGAAGGAATACACACAGTCGTTATACCAAAAAGAATTAGTCGACATTCAACCATTTCAAGAGGTGGCATATGATCAGGAACCGATGGTACTGAAGGAAGAAGTCCAAGCTGCTCTGAAGGCACCGGCGAAAAACACGGCTCCAGGAATTGATGGAATATCAATTGAGATGTTTCAACAAACAGATGCAGTGCTGGAAGTGCTCACTCGTGTATGCCAAGAAATATGGAAGACAGCTTTCTGGCCAACTGACTGGAAGAGATCCATATTTATGCCTATTCCCAAGAAAGATGATCCAACCGAATGTGGAAATTATAGAACAATATCATTAATATCACACACAAGCAAAATTTTGCTGAAGGTCATTCAAAAACAGCTGTAGAAGTTTATCGACAGGGAACTGCCAGAAATTCAGGCCGGTTTCAGAAGAGGGCGTGGAACCAGGGATATCATTGCTGATGTCAGATGGATCCTGGCTGAAAGCAGAGAATACCAGAAGGATGTTTACCTGTGTTTTATTGATTATGCAAAGGCATTCGACTGTGTGGATCATAACAAACTATGGATAACACTGTGAAGAATAGGAATTCCAGAACACTTAATTGTGCTCATGAGGAACCTTTACCTAGATCAAGAGGCAGTTGTTCGGACAGAACAAGGGGATACTGATTGGCTTAAAGTCAGGAAAGGCGTGCATCAGGGTTGTATTCTTTCACCATATCTATTTAATCTGTATGCTGAGCAAATAATACAAGAAGCTGGACTATATGAAGAAGAATGGGGCATCAGGATTGGTGGAAGACTCGTTGACAACCTGTGTTATGCAGATGACACAACACCGCTTGCTGTAACTGAAGAGGACTTGAAGCACTTACTAATGAAGATCAAAGACCACAGCCTTCAGTATGGATTACACCTCAAAATGAAGAAAACAAAAATCCTCACAACTGGACCAATGAGCAACATCATGATAAATGGAGAAAAGATTGAAGTTGTCAAGGATTTCATTTTACTTGGATCCACAATCAACAGCCATGGAAGCAGCAGTCAAGAAATCAAAAGACGCATTGCATTGGGCAAATTTGCTGCAAAGGACCTCTTCAAAGTGTTGAAGAACAAAGATGTGTCACCTTGAAGACTAAGGTGCCCTGACCCAAGCCATGGTATTTTCAATCACATCACATGCATGTGAAAGCTGGACAATGAATAAAGAAGATCGAAGAAGTATTGACGCCTTTGAATTGTGGTGTTGGCAAAGAATATTGAATGTACCATGGACTGCCAAAGGAACGAACAAATCTGTCTTGGAAGAAGTACAACCAGAATGCTCCTTAGAGGCAAGGATGGCAAGACTGCGTCTTACATACTTTGGACATGTTGTCAGGAGGGATCAGTCCCTGGAGAAGGACATCATGCTCGGCAGAGTACAGGGTCGGCGGAAAAGAGGAAGACCCTCAGCGAGGTGGATTGACACAGTGGCTGCAACAATGAGCTCAAGCATAACAACGATTGTAAGGATGGCGCAGGACCGGGCAGTGTTTCTTTCTGTTGTGCATAGGGTCGCTATGAGTCTGAACTGAATCGACGGCACCTAATAACAGCAATCTTGTATCCTAAAACTCTGCTGTACTCTTCTATGAGTTTCAGTAGTTTTCTTAAGGATTCTCTAGGTTTTTCTGTGTATAAGATCATGTCATCTGCAAATAGAAATACTTTTACTTCTTTGGCTATTTTGATGTCCCTTATTTCTTTATCTAGCCTTATAGCTCTAGCTAGGATCTTCAGCACAATGTTGAAGAAGAGTGGTGATAAAGGGCATCCTTGTCTGGTTCCTGTGCTCAGTGGGAATGGTTTCAATCTCTCTCCGTTTAGGATGACCTTGGCTATTGGCTTTGTATAAATGCCCTTTATAATGTTTAGGAATTTTCCTTCTGTTCCTATTTTGCTGAGAGTTTTTTTTTTTTTTATCATGAATGGCTGTTGGACTTTGTCAAACACTTTTTCTGCATCAATTGATAAGATCATGTGGTTCTTGTCTTCTTTTCATTTATGTGATTGATGGATTACATCGATTGTAATCCCTGCATACCTGGTATGAATCCCACTTGGTTTTGGTGATTTTTTTTTAAATATGTTGTTGAATTCTATGGGCTAGAATTTTGTTGAGGATTTTTCCATCTATGTTCATGAGGGATATTGGCCTGTAATTTTCTTTTTTTGTGTGTGGAGTCTTTACCTGGTTTTGGTATCAGGGTTATGCTGGCTTCATAGAATGGGTTTGGGACTATTCCATTCTTTTCTATCCTCTGAAATACCTTTAGTAGTACTGGTGTTAGCTCTTCTCTGAAAGTTTTGTAGAATTCTCCAGTGAAGCCATCAGGACCAGGGCTTTTCTTTGTTGGGAGTTTTTTTTTTTTTTAATTACTTTTTCAATCTCTTGTTATAGTTTTATTTAGTTGGTCTGCCTCTGTTTGTGTTAGTTTAGGTAGGTAGTGTGTTTCTAGAGATTTTTCCATTTCCTCCAGGTTTTCAAATTTGTTAGAGTACAACTTTTCATAGTACTCTGTTATTCTTTTAATTTCAGTTGGGTCTGTTGTGATATCGCCCACCTCATTTCTTATTTGGGTTATTTGCTTTTGTCTCCTGTTTTTCTTTTGTCAGTCTGGCTAATGGTTTATCGATTTTGTTAATCTTTTCAAAGAACCAGCTTTTGGTCTTGTTAACTCTTTCAATTGTTTTTCTGTTTTCTATTCCATTTAATTCTGCTCTAATTTTTATTATTTGATTTCTTCTGGTGCCTGAAGGTTTCTTTTGTTGCTTTCTTTCTATTTGTTCAAGTTGTAGGGATAATCCTTTGGTTTTGGCCCTTTCTTCTTTTTGGATGTGTGCATTTATTGATATTAATTGACCTCTGAGCACTGCTTCCACTGTGTCCCAAAGGTTCTGATAGGAAGTGTTTTCATTCTCATTGGATTGTATGAATTTCTGTATTCCATCCTTGATGTCTTCCATAACCCAGTCTTTTTTGAGCAGGGTATTGTTCAGTTTCCAAGTGTTTGATTTCTTTTCCCCGCTTTTTCTGTTATTGATTTCCACTTTTATGGCCTTATGGTCAGAGAAGATGCTTTGTAATATTTAGATGGTTTGGATTCTGTTAAGGCTTGCTTTATGGCCTAATATGTGGTCTATTCTAGAAAATGTTCCATGTGCATTGGAAAAGAAAGTATACTTGGATGCTCTTGGGTGGAGTGTTCTGTATATGTCTATGAGGTCTAGTTGGTTAAATGTGGCATTTAGCTCTTCTGTGTCTTTATTGAGCTTCTTTCTGGATGTCCTTCACTGAAAGTGGTGTGTTGAAGTCTCCTATTATAATTGTGGATCTGTCTATATCACTTTTCAATGTTGTTAGAGTTAGTTTTATGTATCTTGAAGCCCTGTTGTTGGGTGCATAAATATTAATATCCTCCTGGTGTATTGTCCTTTCAGTCATTACATAGTGCCCTTCCTTATCCTTTGTAGAAAATTTAAGTTCGAAGTCTGTTTTGTCAGATAGCCACTCCTACTCTTTTTTGATTGTTGTTTGCTTGATGTATTATTTTCCATCCTTCGAATTTTAGTTTGTTTGTGTCCTTAAGTCTACGGTGCATCTCTTGTAGGCAGCATATAGTCGGATCGTGTTTTTTTTTAATCCGTTCTGCAACTCTCTGTCTCTTTATTGGTGCATTTAGTCCATTTACATTCAGTGTGATTATAGATAGGTATGAGTTTAGTGCTGTCATTTTTGATGCCTTTTTTTGAGTGTTGTTGACAGTCTCATTTTTCCACTTATGTTTTTGTGCTAAGAAGTTTTTCTTTGTGAATTGTGTGTTCCTCTTTTTCATTGTGGTTGAATGAGTATGCTTATCTTGTTTTTTTATTTTGAGATGTAGGAGTGTTAGTCTTTTTTCTAGTTACCTTGATATTTATCCCTATTATTCTAAATTTAAACCTAACTTGTATCTCCCTATATCGCCTTGATTTCCTCTCCATATGGAAGATCTATGCCTGCTTTGTTTAGTCCCTCTTTATTGGTTATTGTCATCTTTTACATAATGACATTACTGATTCCCTGTTTTGAGTGTTTTTTTTTTTTTTAAAAATCTTGATTTATTTTTAGAATTTCCCTGTCTGAGTGGCTGATATCTGGTTGCTCTGTTCTGTGTTCTAATGTTGGGTCGATATCTGATATTATTGATTTTCTGTCCAGAGAATTCCCTTTAGTATTTCTTGTAGTTTTGGTTTGGTTTTCACAAATTCCCTAAGCTTCTGTTTATTTGTAAGTGTCTTAATTTTGCCTTCATATTTGAGAGACAGTTTTGCTGGGCATATGATTCTTGGCTGGCAATTTTTCTCCTTCAGTGCTTTATATATGTCATCCCATTGCCTTCTTGCCTGCATGGTTTCTGCTGAGTAGTCCGAATTTATTCTTATTGATTCTCCTTTGTAGGTGACCTTTTCCTTATCCCTGGCTGCTCTTAAAATTTTCTCTTTATCTTTGGTTTTGGCAAGTTTGATGATAATATGTCTTGGTGACTTTCTTTTGGGATCTACCTTGTATGGGGTTTGGTGAGCACCTTGGATAGATATCCTTTCATCTTTCATGATATCAGGGAAGTTTTCTGTCAACAAATCTTCAACAATTCTCTCTGTATTTTCTGTTATCCCTCCCTGCTCTCGTATTCCAACCACTCGCAAGTTGTTCTTCTTGATAGAGTCCCACATGATTCTTAGGGTTTCTTCTTTTTTTTTTTAATTTTTTATCTGATTTTTCTTCAAATATATTGGTGCCAAGTGATTTATCTTCAGTCTCACAAATTCTGCTTTCCAGTTCCTCAACTCTACTCCTCTGACTTTCTATTGAGGTGTCTAATTCTGTACTTTTATTGTTAATTTTCTGAATTTCTGAATGCTGTCTCTCTATGGATTCTTGGAGTTTGTTAAATTTTTCATTATGTTCTTGAATAATCTTTTTAATTTCTTCAACTGCTTTATCTGTGTGTTCCCCGGCTTTTTCTGTTTGTTGCCCGATCTTGTTCATGATGTTGTTCCTGATGTCTTGAAGAGTTCTATATATTAGTCTTTTGTATTCTACATCTGGTAATTCCAGGAATACATCTTCATCCTGAAGAGTCCTTGATTCTCTCTTTTGGGAGTTTGTTGAAGCAATCATGGTCTGCTTCTTTATGTGATCTGGTATCGACTGTTGTCTCCGAGCCATTTATAACTTATTGTATCGATTTATTTTATGTTTGCTCACTGTGTCCTAGTTTCTTGCTTTCTTTTGTTTCAATATAGCCAAATAGGCTACTAGAGTGAGCTAACTTGGTTGCTGGAGCCTTTGAAGCACTAATGTCCTATTACCAGATGGCCAGAGCTGTTACCAGATATATGAGCCTAGGAGTCCATTCAGTATTCTTATATAGATTTGGCTCAGGTGTCCTGATAGACAGTCACCTAGTGTGTGGTGTAGGCTCTCAACTACTATCTTAGAGGAGCAGTGGTGATGGGTGTATGCACTGGTTTCTGGAAGTAGCAGGGGTCACCCACTGAGGAAGGCAGGGGGCTGACAGTCCTCCCCCAAGTGTCAGTGAGGAAGGAGCGTCTCTGTTCTTTACAATGCTCTGGTGAGTAGGCTCTGCAACTGTACCTTAGGCACCCAATGCTTATATCTGTAAGGACTGGTAGGCACCACTATCATTTTGCAGGTGGCTAGGTGGTATGGATGGAGCCTCCAGTCCACAGGCCCCTGCTGTGGGTAGGTGAAGGCCCTGTTTAATAGGCAGAGTAGTATCTGACCTCCAAAACCAGCCTCTCCACTGCACAGCTGAAACAGTTACAGTAGATCTCAAACAGATTTGCCCTGGCAATAGCCACCTGGATCCATGTAGGAGTGAGAGACAAAGTCTGTGGATCACTTATGCCTGGACTGGAGCCACTTCTCCATCCAGTCCCACGGCTATCACACCAGAGGGTTGGTGTGCCAGCAGTTCGGTTGCCTTCTTTTGCTGAAGCAGCCACTTCCTAAACTTGGCAGCCAGCTCTGTTGTAGACACACCACAGGGTCAGGCGTGTGCCACTCCGCTTGCCTTCTTTCACTGAAGCTGCCGTGCCTCAGGGAACTACCATTAGCCCACCACAGCTGAGCCAAAGAATGGCGCCAAGGAATCGGAGCTGAGGTGCTGCATGGCTCGGCAACTCATGACTGCCTCTGCACCATCTCTCCCTCCCCTGTTGCTCAGACTGATTCCTTAATTTTGTCTTTGATGCTCAGGGATTCTAGTTTGTCATATATATAATCGATTCACTTGTTTTTTCAGGTCTTTGTTGTAAGAAGGATCAGCAGAAGCCATCTTGGCCCCGCCTCTCATCTAACACTTATTAACATCAATTTGTAATTGTGCCTATTGTTTTATATACAACTAATAAATCACCAGTTTCTTGTTAATAATGATGGTGATGATGATAAGGATAAGAGCAGATAGTTTTTGAGCATTTACCAGGTGGGAGGCATTTCACTAAGTGCTTTATAATCCACAGAATGTCACTCTGAGGTAAATATTATTATCCCCATTTTAGAGATGAGAAAAGGGAAGCATAGGTAAGCTGTTTGACTTGTTTAAGGTCCTGTTATCCATAAAAAAACAGTGATTTGAAGTAATGTCTTTTTCCCCCAAGGACCCAAGCTCTTAACTACAACAAAATTTTTCTCATGTCTAGCAATTTCTTTTTTATCAGTTGCCTTTGAGTTAATTTCAATTCATGGTGACCCCTCGTGTGTCAGAGTAGGACTATGCTCAATAAAGTTTCCAGTGGCTGATTTTTCAGAAGTAGATCACCAAGCCTTTCTTCTGAGGCACTACTGGAGGAATTTGAACTTAATTATCTTCCTTACAGCAAAACTGGTTAAAGAAAAATATAAAACCAAACTCACTGGTATTGAGTTGATGCTGACTCATAGGGACCCTATAGGATAGAGCAGAACTGCCCTAGAGGTTTTCCAAGGCTGTGATATTTATGGAAGTGACCACCACATCTTTCTCCTGTGAAGTGGCTGCTGGATTTGAACCACCCACTTTTAAAGAATAATAATTAAAAAAAAAAAAACCCTTGCCATTGAATAGATTCTGACTCATAGTGCCTACAGGACAGAGTAGAACTGCCCCATGAAGTTTTCAAGGAGCAGCTGGTGGATTTGAACTGCTAACCTTTTGGTTAGCAGCTGAACAGTTAACCACTGCACCACCAGGGCTCCTTAACAAATATGCAACTACTAATCACCATGAGGAAATCTCTTCCTTCATGCTTTGTGACCCAACATTTGCCAAAAAGTCATAAATTTGCCCACTAGCTTGATTGAAGGAGCCCTGGTGGAGAAATGTTTAAGCACACAGCTGCTAACCAAAAGGCCAGAGGTTTGAACCCACCAGCTGCTCTGCAGGAGAAAGTTTTGGCAGTCTCCTTCTGTAAAAATTTACAGCCTTGGAAACCCTATGGGGCAGTTCTACTCTGTTCACGTAGGGTCACTATGAGTCGGAATCAACTTGACGTAAATGTTTTTTTTTTTAGCTATGATGAAGTTACCACATAAATATGGCTTTAACATTGGAAGAATTCCCAAAAGCCCTATAACAGCTCATCATAGTCTGAAATGTGCTTATTATTATTCATTTAGGATGTATCTTATGCTGCCTTGAAATGTTGATTTGGAACTGTTCAAGAACAGAAATTAGCTACTTATGTGGAAGTTTTGTTGTCCCTTTAAGAGCTGATGAGGAACTGTCTACAATTTTTAGAAAAAAATATCTGTAGGATCTTTTATACTAAAAATATGGAATTTTGCTTGTTTTGTATTGAGTTTTATGTTACTGTACTCTATGAAGCACATCACAATAAAATGACCATAGAGCTAAAGTTTTTTTCTAATAAATTAATTTCAAAATCTTTTGTTTACACTTACTATTTATCCATGATTCTCTGCTAAGAAGTACAAGGTGACTATGCCTATGGCATCTTACATAGCTTAAAATTTAGCAGAGAAATAAAGTTTATACAACTAACCATGCATAATGTGATAACTCCTATGCTGGTGTTAAGGGCAATGTCCTATATTACAAGAAAGAGAGCAATTAAAATTTCTAGAGAAGGAAAATCTAAGATTATTTATAATAATGAAGGACTATTTTGTAGAAGAAATAAAATCTGATTTTATTTTTCAAAGATCAGTAAGACCATGACTTGTAAATGTGGAAAAAGCATTCTCAGCTGAGGGAAGAGAATGCATTAGGTTTGTTCTGATGACCTAAAGGATGAAACTAGAAACAATGGGTAGATAATTCAGGGGAACAGGACATCAAAGAGAAGTGGCAACATCATTACTAGCATTCAGACAGAGTTTAGATGGATCACCACTTGGTAGGAATGTTGCAGGGAAGACTCGAATATCAGATGGGTACTTGGACCAGAGGAATTCATGATATTTCCAAAGCTGAGATTTATTACTGGATGCTACATAGTCAAAGGAACATGCAAAACTTCCAAACTTCAAGGGAACAACTAATTTTATGACTCTTAGACTCATAATGTAACATACTAAAATAAAATTGCAAATAACTTTCCAAAATTATCACACTACTGAATAACACACAGATTGTACCATCAAGGACATTACTTTCCTAGACTCCTTATCCATTTCCTTAGGCAGGAGAAAAAAACTACTAGCAGCCAAAAAAAAAAAAAAAAAGAGAGAGAGAGAATTCCTCAGTTAAGGTGAACTTACATCAAAATAAAAATAAAGTACAAAAACTAAAAAGGAAAACAATGATACAAATGTATACTTGGTTTCTAATATTTGATTCTTTTAAATTTCTACCTGATTAAAGTTCACATTACATAAATTTAGGCATTTTTTTTTCCTGGTCATGTAACATACATCATACACATGAGAAAAGTCTTTGGTGTTTTTTATCATGATATTTAGTAAAATTCCTACCTTCTTTTATCATTTGGAGGCTCATCACAATCATTTCAGAAATCTAAGTACGCAGTTTACCATATGGTTAACTGATAAGCATGATAGGGTTTACATCATTTTAGCGAAGTAAGGTTCTTGAGTCAATGAGCTTATACTCTGAACTGATGCTAGAAAAGCATATAGGAGAAGTGTTGATCTAGATGCCATCTCCCATACTCCCTGTCAGAATATCAACCTCTGTGCATAGTTTGGATTATGTTTTATAATCTTTGAATTTTACATCTTTGCAGAAATTGTTTTTAACTACACCTTTATAGTCTATCCATTTTTATTCCTCTTTTCTCCCACTTGAACTATGTGACTTACTCATCATCCCACGTGTTTATTTTTCCTTGCTCACTCAAATAGGAACAATAACAAATTCATACACTAGAAAAAAACATATTAAATATATGCCTTCTTCTAATTATTAATATCAATAAAAAGAAAACATAGCCTATTATATTTATCCCTATATTGAATTAGGATTATCTTTTTTATGCTTTATATTCTGTCTTGTATGAATATCATTAAGGATCCATGATCTTGCACAGACTCAACTTGTTCCAATTAAGCATAATAATACTATTAATAATTATACTTAGCGTTATTTTATAAGGAGCCCTTGTGGCACAGTGGTTAAGTGCTCAGCTGCTAATGGAACGGTTGGTGGTTTGAACCTACCAGCCACTCTGTGGCAGAAATACGTGGCAGTCTGCTTCTGTAAAGATTTACAGCCTTGGAAACCCTATAGGGCAGTTATACTCTGTCCTATAAGGCTATTCTGAGTCAGAATTGACTTGATGGCACTGGGTATTATCTTATACTCAGATTTTTCACAACCTCGCTAGTAGGAATTCACTTAACTTAGCAAATTTGTCCTTCTGGTACTATTCTGACATTTAAAATAAATTCTTGATTTCATGCATTTATCTCCATTTCTTTATGAAACCCCTGTTAAATGATGATAAAAGTATCAGGAGATAAAATACTTAGGAATAAATCTTACCAGAGATGTAAAAGACCTATACAAAGAAAACAACAAGACGTTGCTGCAAGAATCCAAAAGAGACCTACCTAAGTGGAAAAACATACCTTCCTCATGGATAGGAAGACTTAACATTGTAAAAATGTCTATTCTACCAAAAGCCATCTATAGGTACAACGCAATTCCGATCCAAATTCTGACACTCTTTAATGAGATGGAGAAACAAATCACCAACTTCATATGGAAGGAAAAGAGGCCTGAAAAAGTAAAGCATTACTGAAAAAGAAGAACAAAGCGGGAGGCCTCACTCTACCTGATCTTAGAACCTATTATACTGCCACAGTAGTCAAAGCAGCCTGGTACTGGTACAACAGCAAATACATAGACCAAAGGAGCAGAACTGAAAATCCAGACATAAATCCATCCACATATGAGCAACTGATATTTGACAAAGGCCCAAAGTCTGTTAAATGGGGAAAAGACAGTCTCTTTAACAAATGGTGCTGGCATAACTGGATATCCATCTGCAAAAAAATGAAACAAGACCCATACCTCATGCCATAGATAAAAACCAACTCAAAATGGATCAAAAGCCTCAATATAAAATCTAAAACAATAAAGATCATGGAAGAAAAAATAAGAACAGAGGCGGGGCCAAGATGGCAGACTAGGTGGACGCTACCGCGGATCCCTCTTGCAACAAAGACTCGGAAAAACAAGGGAATTGATCACATACATAACAATCTACGAACCCTGAACAACAAACACAGATTTAGAGACGGAGAACGAACAAATACGGGGAGGCAGCGATTGTTTTCAGAGCCTGGAGCCAGCGTACTAGTCAGCGGATTTTCTGGAAAAACTAGTTTTCCAGTGATGGCTCGGAGACAGCAGTCCATATCAAACCACATAAAGAAACAGACCATGACAGCTTCTCCAACCCCCCAAACAAAAGAATCAAAATCTTTCCCAAATGAAGATACAATCCTGGAATTATCAGATACAGAATATAAAAAACTAATTTACAGAATGCTTCAACACATCACAAATGAAATTAGGCTAACTGCAGAAAAAGCCAAGGAACACACTGATAAAACTGTTGAAGAACTCAAAAAGATTATTCAAGAACATAGTGAAAAAATTAATAAGTTGCAAGAATCCATAGACAGACAGCATGTAGAAATCCAAAAGATTAACAAGAAAATTACAGAATTAGACAACGCAATAGGAAGTCAGAGGAGCAGACTCCAGCAATTAGAATGTAGACTGGGACATCTGGAGGATCAGGGAATCAACACCAACATAGCTGAAAAAAAAATCAGATAAAAGAATTAAAAAAAAATGAAGAAACCCTGAGAATCATGTGGGACTCTATCAAGAAAGATAACTTGCGAGTGATTGGAGTCCCAGAACAGGGAGGGGAGACAGAAAACACAGAGAAAATAGTTGAAGAACTCCTGACACAAAACTTCCCTGACATCATGAAAGATGAAAGGATATCTATCCAAGATGCTCATCGAACCCCATTTAAGATTGATCCAAAAAGAAAAACACCAAGACATATTATCATCAAACTTGCCAAAACCAAAGACAAACAGAAAATTTTAAAAGCAGCCAGGGAGAAAAGAAAGGTTTCCTTCAAGGGAGAATCAATAAGAATAAGTTCACACTACTCAGCAGAAACCATACAGGCAAGAAGGGAGTGGGACGACATATACAGAGCACTGAAGGAGAAAAACTGCCAGCCAAGGATCATATATCCAGCAAAACTCTCTCTGAAATATGAAGGAGAAATTAAGATATTTACAGATGAACACAAGTTTAGAGAATTTGCAAAAACCAAACCAAAGCTACAACAAATACTAAAGGATATTGTTTGGTCAGAAAACCAATAATATCAGATACCAGCACAATACAAGGTCACAAAACTGAATGTCCTGATATCAACTCAAATAGGGAAATCACAAAAACAAATTAAGATTAATTAAAAATAATAATAATAAAAATAAAAATACACATAACAGGGAATCATGGAAGTCAATAGGTAAAAGATCACAATAATCAAAAAGAGGGACTAAATATAGGAGGCATTGAACTGCCAGATGGAGAGTGATACAAGGCGACATAGAACGATACAAGTTAGGTTTTTACTTAGAAAAATAGGGGTAAATAATAAGGTAACCACAAAAACGTATAACTACTCCATAACTCAAGATAAAAGCCAAGAAAAACGTTAACGACTCAACTAACATAAAGTCAAACACTATGAAAATGAGGATCTCACAATTTACTAAGAAAAATGTCTCAGCACAAAAAAGTATGTGGAAAAATGAAATTGCCAACAACACACATGAAAAGGCATCAAAATGACAGCACTAAAAACTTATTTATCTATAATTACGCTGAATGTAAATGGACTAAATGCACCAATAAAGAGACAGAGAGTCACAGACTGGATAAAGAAACACAATCCATCTATATGCTGCTTACAAAGGACACACCTTAGACTTAGAGACACAAACAAACTAAAACTCAAAGGATGGAAAAAAATATATCAAGCAAATAATAAGCAAAAAAGAAGAGGAGTAACAATATTAATTTCTGACAAAATAGACTTTAGACTTAAATCCACCACAAAGGATAAAGAAGGAAACTATATAATGATAAAAGGGACAATTGATCAGGAAGACATAACCATATTAAATATTTATGCACCCAATGACAGGGCTGCAAGATACATAAATCAAATTTTAACAGAATTGAAAAGTGAGATAGACACCTCCACAATTATAGTAGGAGACTTCAACACACCACTTTAGGAGAAGGACAGGACATCCAGTAAGAAGCTCAATAGAGACACGGAAGACCTACTTACAACAATCAACCAACTTGACCTCATTGACTTATACAGAACTCTCCACCCAACTGCTGCAAAGTATACTTTTTTTTCTAGTGCACATGGAACATTCTCTAGAATAGACCACATATTAGGTCATAAAACAAATCTTTGCAGAGTCCAAAACATCGAAATATTACAAAGCCTCTTCTCAGACCACAAGGCAATAAAACTAGAAATCAATAACAGAAAAACTAGGGAAAAGAAATCAAATACTTGGAAAATGAACAATACCCTCCTGAAAAAAGACTGGGTTATAGAAGACATCAAGGAGGGAATAAGGAAATTCATAGAATGCAATGAGAATGAAAATACTTCCTATCAAAACCTCTGGGACACAGCAAAAGCAGTGCTCAGAGGCCAATTTATATCGATAAATGCACACATACAAAAAGAAGAAAGAGCCAAAATCAGAGAACTGTCCCTACAACTTGAACAAATAGAAAGTGAGCAACAAAGAACCCATCAGGCACCAGAAGAAAACAAATAATAAAAATTAGAGCTGAACTAAATGAATTAGAGAACAGAAAAACAATTGAAAGAATTAACAAAGCCAAAAGCTGGTTCTTTGAAAAAATTAACAAAATTGATAAACCATTGGCTAGACTGACTAAAGAAAAACAGGAAAGGAAACAAATAACCCGAATAAGAAACGAGAAGGACCACATCACAACAGAGCCAAATGAAATTAAAAGAATCATTTCAGATTACTATGAAAAATTGTACTCTAACAAATTTGAAAACCTAGAAGAAATGGATGAATTCCTGGAAAAACACTACCTACCTAAACTAACACATTCATAAGTAGAACAACTAAATAGACCCAAAACAAAAAAAGAGATTGAAACGGTAATCAAAAAACTTCCAACAAAAAAAAGCCCTGGCCCGGATGGCTTCACTGCAGAGTTCTACCAAACTTTCAGAGAAGAGTTAACACCACTACTAGTGAAGGTATTTCAAAGCACAGAAAATGATGGAATACTACCCAACTCATTCTATGAAGCCACCATCTCCCTGATACCAAAACCAGGTAAAGACATTACAAAAAAAGAAAATTTTAGACCTATATCCCTCACGAACATAGATGCAAAAATCCTCAACAAAATTCTAGCCAATAGAATCCAACAACACATCAAAAAAATAATTCACCCTGATCAAGTGGGATTTATACCAGGTATGCAAGGCTGGTTTAATATCAGAAACACCATTAATGTAATCCATCACATAAATAAAACAAAAGACAAAAACCACATGATCTTATCAATAGATGCAGAAAAGGCATTTGACAAAGTTCAACACCCATTTATGATAAAAACTCTTACCAAAATAGGAACTGAAGGAAAATTCCTCAACATAATAAAGGGCATCTAAAATTTTTTTTTTTTTTTATGCAAAGCCAACAGCCAATATCACTCTAAATGGAGAGAACCTGAAAGCATTTCCCTTGAGAACCGGAACCAGACAAGGATGCCCTTTATCACCACTCTTATTCAACAGCGTACTTGAAGTCCTAGCCAGGGCAATTAGGCTAGACAAAGAAATAAAGCGTATCCGGATTGGCAAGGAGGAAGTAAAGTTATCACTATTTGCAGATGACATGATCTTATACACAGAAAATCCTAAGGAATCCTCCAGAAAACTACTGAAACTAATAGAAGAGTTTGGCAGTCTCAGGTTATAAAATAAACATACAAAAATCACTTGGATTCCTCTACATCAACAAAAAGAACACCGAAGAGGAAATAACCAAATCAATTCCATTCACAGTAGCCCCCAAGAAGATAAAATACTTAGGAATAAATCTTACCAAGGATGTAAAAGACCTATACAAAGAAAACTACAAAGCTCTACTACAAGAAATTCAAAAGGACATACTTAAGTGGAAAAACATACCTTGCTCATGGATAGGAAGACTTAACATAGTAAAAATGTCTATTCTACCAAAAGCCATCTATACATTTAACACACTTCCGATCCAAATTCCAATGTCATATTTTAAGGGGATAGAGAAACAAATCACTAATTTCATATGGAAGGGAAAGAAGCCCCGGATAAGCAAAGCATTACTGAAAAAGAAGAAGAAAGTGGGAGGCCTCACTCTACCTGATTTCAGAACCTATTATACAGCCACAGTAGTCAAAACAGCCTGGTACTGGTACAACAACAGGCACATAGACCAATGGAACAGAATTGAGAACCCAGATATAAATCCATCCATGTATGAGCAGCTGATAGTTGACAAAGGACCAGTGTCAGTTAATTGGAGAAAAGATAGTCTTTTTAACAAATGGTGCTGGCATAACTGGATATCCATTTGCAAAAGAATGAAACAGGACCCATACCTCACACCATGCACAAAAACTAACTCCAAGTGGATCAAAGACCTAAACATAAAGACTAAAACGATAAAGATCATGGAAGAAAAAATAGGGACAACCCTAGGAGCCCTAATACAAGGCATAAACAGAATATAAAACATTACCAAAAATGATGAAGAGAAACCAGATAACTGGGAGCTCCTAAAAATCAAACATCTATGCTCATCTAAAGACTTCACCAAAAGAGTAAAAAGACCACCTACAGACTGGGAAAGAATTTTCAGCTATGACATCTCCGACCAGCGCCTGATCTCTAAAATCTACATGATTCTGTCAAAACTCAACCACAAAAAGAAAAACAACCCAATCAAGAAGTGGACAAAGGATATGAACACACATTTCACTAAAGAAGATATTCAGGCAGCCAACAGATACATGAAAAAATGCTCTCGATCATTAGCCATTAGAGAAATGCAAATTAAAACTACAATGAGATTCCATCTCACACCAACAAGGCTGGCATTAATCCAAAAAACACAAAATAATAAATGTTGGAGAGGCTGCGGAGAGATTGGAACTCTTATACACTGCTGGTGGGAATGTAAAATGGTACAACCACTTCAGAAATCTCTCTGGCGTTATCTTAAACAGTTAGAAATAGAACTACCATATAACCCAGAAATCCCACTCCTCGGAATACACCCTAGAGATACAAGAGCCTTCACGCAAACAGATATATGCACAGCCATGTTTATTGCAGCTCTGTTTACAAGAGCAAAAAGCTGGAAGCAACCAAGGTGTCCGTCAATGGATGAATGGGTAAATAAATTGTGGTATATTCACACAATGGAATACTATGCATCGATAAAGAACAGTGACGAATCTGTGAAACATTTCATAACATGGAGGAACCTGGAAGGCATTATGCTGAGCAAAATCAGTCAGAGGCAAAAGGAAAAATATTGTATAAGACCACTATTATAAGATCTTGAGAAATAGTAAAAACTGAGAAGAACACATACTTTTGTGGTTACGAAGGGGGGAGGGAGGGAGGGAGGGAGAGGGTTTTTTATTGATTAATCAGTAGATAAGAACTGCTTTGGGTGAAGGGAAAGACAACACTCAATACATGGAAGGTCAGCTCAATTGGACTGGACCAAAAGCAAAGAAGTTACCGGGATAAAATGAATGCTTCAAAGGTCAGCAGAGCAAGGGCAGGGGTCTGGGGACCATGGTTTGAGGGGACTTCTAAGTCAATTGGCAAAATAATTCTATTATGAAAACGTTCTGCATCCCACTTTGAAATGTGGCGTCTGGGTCTTAAATGCTAACAAGCGGCCATCTAAGATGCATCAATTGGTCTCAACCCACCTGGAGCAAAGGAAAATGAAGAACACCAAGATCACACGACAACCAAGAGCCCAAGAGACAGAAAGGGCCACATGAACCAGAGACCTACATCATCCTGAGACCAGAAGAACTAGTTGGTGCCCAGCCACAATCGATGACTGCCGTGACAGGGAGCACAACAGAGAACTCCTGAGGGAGCAGGAGATCAGTGGGATGCAGACCCCAAATTCTCATAAAAAGACCATACTTAATGGTCTGACTGAGACTAGAGGAATCCCAGCGGCCATGGTCCCCAGACCTTCTGTTGGCACAGGACAGGAACCATCCCCGAAGACAACTCATCAGACATGAAAGAGACTGGTCAGTTGGTGGGAGAGAGATGCTGATGAAGAGTGAGCTAATTATATCAGGTGGACACTTGAGATTGTGTTGGCATCTCTTGTCTGGAGAGGGGATGGGAGGATAGAGAGCGAGGGAAGCTGGCAAAATTGTCACGAAAGGAGAGACTGAAAGGGCTGACTCAATAGGGGGAGAGCAAGTGGGAGTACGGAGTAAGATGTATGTAAACTTATATGTGACAGACTGATTGGATTTGTAAACGTTCACTTGAAGCTTAATAAATGTTAATAAAAAAAAAATAAGAACAACACTAGGAGCCCTAATACATGGCATAAACAGTATACAAAACATTACTAACAATGCAGAAGAGAAACTAGATAACTGTGAGCTCCTAAAAATCAAATACCCATGCTCATCCAAAGACTTCACCAGAAGAGTAAAATATTACCTACAGACAGGGAAAAAGTTTTTATCTATGACATTTCTAATCAGCATCTGATCTCTAAAATCTACATGATGCTGCAAAAAGTCAACCACAAAAGACAAATGACCCAATTAAAAAATGGGCAAAGGATATGAACAGGCACATCACTAAAGAAGACATTCAGGTAGCTAACAGGTACATGAGGAAATGCTTACGAGATCGTTAGCCATTAGAGAAATGCAAATCAAAACTACAGTGACATTCCATCTCACCCCCAACAAGGCTGGCATTAATCCAAAAAACACAAAATAATAAACGTTGGAGAGGTTGTGGAGAGACTGGAACATTTATACACTGCTGGTGGGAATGTAAAATGGTACAACCACTTTGGAAATTGATTTGGTACTTCCTTAAAAAGCTAGAAATAGAACTACCATATGATTCAGCAATCTCACTCCATAGACTATAACCCAGAGAAATAAGAGCCTTTACATGAACAGATAAAGGCACGCCCGTGTTCACTGCAGCATTATTTACAATAGCAAAAAGATGGAAGCAACCAAGGTGCCCATCAACAGATGAATGGATAAGTAAATTATGGTATATTCACACAACGGAATATTATGCATCAAAAAAGAACAATGACGAATCTGTGAAACATTTCATAACATGGAGGAATCTAGAAGGCATTATGCTGAGTGAAATTAGTCAGTTGCAAAAGGACAAATATTGTATGAGACCACTATTATAAGAACTCAAAAAATAGTTTAAACAGAGAAGAAAATTTTCTTTGATAGTTACAAAAGGGGGGAGGGAGGGAGGAAAAGGGGTTTTCACTAATTAGATAATAGATAAGAACTATTTTAGGTGAAGAGAAAGACAACACCCAATACAGGAGAGGCCAGCACAACTGGACTAAACCAAAAGCAAAGAAGTTTCCTGAATAAACTGAACTTTTCAGAGGCCAGCATTGTAGGGGTGGGGATTTGGGGACCATGGTTTCAGGGGGCACCTAAGTCAATTGGCATAATAAAATCTATTAAGAAAACATTCTGCATCCCACTTTGGAGAGTGGCGTCAGGGGTCTTAAACGCTAGCAATTGGCCATCTAAGATGCATCAATTGGTCTCAACCCACCTGGAGCAAAGGAGAATGAAGAACACCAAAGACAGAAGGCAATTTTGAGCCCAAGAGACATAAACCAGAGACTATATCAGCCTGAGACCAGAAGAACTAGATGGTGTCTGGCTACAACCGATGACTGCCCTGACAGGGAACACAACAGAGAATCCCTGAAGGAGCAGGAGAGCAGTGGGATGCAGACCCCAAATTCTTGTAAAAAGACCAGACTTAATGGTCCAACTGAGACTAGAAGGACCCCAGAAGTCATGGTCCCCAGACCTTCTGTCAGCCCAAGACAGGAACCATTCCCAAAGCCAACTCTTCAGACAGGGATTGGACTGGACTATGGGATAGAAAATGATACTGTTGAAGAGTGAGTACCTTGGATCAAGTAGACACATGAGACTATGTGGGCAGCTCCTGTCTGGAGAACAGATGAGAGGGCAGAGGGGGGCAGAAGCTGGCTGAATGGACACAAAAATAGAGGGTGAAGGGAAGGAGTATGCTGTCTCATTAGAGAGAGAGCAACTAGGAGTAAATTGCAAGGTGTATATAAGTTTTTGTATGAAAGACTGACTTGGTTTGTAAACTTTCACTTAACGCACAACAAAAATTAAAAAAAAAAAAAAGTGTCAGGAGGGCAAGTCCACAGAGAGAATGGAATGGGAAAAAATAAGAGATGTCCACAAAATGTTTGAAGCTGGAAAATAGTCAGACTCACATTCAGTTAGAGGCAGAGGAATATAAATTTTTGTGTGGGGATGGGTGCAGTGGTGGTGGTAAACCAAGAAATAAGCCAGTTCTTTCCTAGAGTCCAGAAAAACAGGACTTGTAGACACAGTATGTCTCTATAGGAAGAACATAGGTGGAATTAAGAAGCAGATTTGGCTGCTAACAAAAAGGTTGGTGGTTCAAGTACACTAGGGAGACCACAGAAGAAAGCCATGGTGATCTACTTCCAAAATATCAGCCATTGAAAGCAGTACGTACAGAGTACAGCTCTACTTTGATGCACACGGGTCGCCATGAATTGGAGTAAGCTAGATGGTAAGTGGTAGTAAGAGCCAGATTGGTTGATAACTTGCATTTGAAGAGGTTAGAATTCTGGATATCCTCATCCATTGAGTCCTAGGCAGATGACTGAAGACTTACTCTATTAAACTAGAGGGAAGTTGGAGCCAGCTGAGGGAGCCAGTATGAAAGTAAATGGGCGAAGTGAAAGCTTATTTCCTGATGTGTGAGAAACCTAGTCTATTTTCTCTTTGGCGCTGGAATAGCAGCCAGGCTTATACTCCTCAGGCAGACCTTTAGAGGATTCCTTTCTGAGGAAACCAACGTGCTCAAGAGAAAAGACCTAATAACCACTGCCCCATCCATCACCCTATAATGAACTCACTGCCTATATGGTTAGCTTCTTAGTGCTTCACACTTAACTTAAACAGACATTGATGAATTACCAAACATTTGACAAAAAGAAAAAAAATATATAGAAAACAGTAGAAAAGCAGAGGAAACTGAGGCAATGCAGAGAGCAGAAGAAAACTTCTAAAGAAATAAATTGCCTCAAAGAAAGATATACTTCTGAAACAAGAATAAACCCGTTGCCATCAAGTTGATTCTGACTCATAGCAACCCTGTAGGACAGAGTAGAACTGCCCCATAGGGTTTCCAAAGAGCGACTAGTGGATTTGAACTGCTGACCTTTTGATTAGCAGCCATAGTTCTTAACCACTATGCCAGCAGAGCTTCCGAAACAAGAATAGGGAGGCTTTAAAAGAAAAAAAAAAAAAAAAACACTAAGGAAATTCTGAAACAGATCACTGAAATTGAAAAAGTATATATACATAATAGCAGAAATAAAAATGTTAATAGAAGGACGGGAAGATAAAGGTGGAGAAATCACTCGGAAAATGACAAAATCCTCAAAACATAAAAAGATTTTTAAAAAAGTATCTGAATAATGAAAGTTTCAAAAAGAGATAGCAGAAAAGTAGGACGGAGAAAATTATCAAAGAATAGACAAAAAATTTTTTCCATAGAACTGAAGGATACATGTGAGTTTTCAGAATGAAAATTTCCACTAAGTGCCTCTGACAATGAATATAACCATTTATGCATACACACATACAGAGAGACAGAGAGACTCTGAGCCACACTACCATGAAATTTCAGGGCACTAAGGACGACGAGAACTTAAGATTTAAAAAAAAAAAAAAGCATATTGTATACAAAGCATTTTAACATTTTAACAGCAACACTGGCAACTAGAAAGCAATGCAAAAATACCTTCACAATTTTGAGGAAAGGTATTTTTACTCTAGAATTCTCTTTCCAGATTCCCAATCAAGTGAGAGGGTAGAAAGAAACATTCTTACAGATACCTAATACATCAGGCATCCTTTTTTAGGGAGCTACTGGAAGATATGTTCCACACAAATAAGGGAGGAAAGAAACGAAGAGCTATATGAGGAAAGAAACGAAGAGCTATATAAGTAAAGAAATGCACATGTAGTATATGTCTTGGTTTTAGGGGATATTTATGCACCATAATGTAAACTCTGAATATTGTATTAACCAAAAATTATGACATAAGAAAGTGGTAGGGAAAGTATGAATGGAGGAATAAAAAGAGAGTTAAATCCTAAGCTCTCTTAGTAGGAAGTCTAAAATAATGTGTACAGCTAAAAAAAAAAAATAAGAAATGGCCATATTAGTAAATTATTCAGAAATATGGAGGAAAATTCTAAAAGAAGAGTGAAAAAAAGTTAAAACTGGTGTTGTCTTGAAAGGAATCAAAAGTGGGAGGAGTGGTATGGGTGACTGCTGTTTTTCATTAAAAGTCCTGTAGAAAAATTCACTACTTACTGCCAATGAAAAGACAAGAAAGAAAAAAATCTTAACAAAGGACAGAAAAGAACTTCTTTATCCTCACAAAGAGATTTTACCAAAAATCTACATCAAATGAGGCAGTTAAGTATGAGATATTAAATATTTAGATATATTCTCATTAAAGATACTATGTTCAGTCTTTCCCTTTCCTTGGCATTGTACTGGAGTTTTTAGTAAATCCCATAAAGCAAGACAAAGAAACAGATAATATAAAGATGGATAAGAAAGTGATAATCTTTCATCATTTATAAATGGCAGAAAGAAAAATTATTTCTCTTATGTACAGTCTTAGTATGGGCTCCCTCAAAAGCAAACCCTGATCAAAGAACTGTGTACAAGTAGCTTATTTGGAAGGAGATCATGGGAAGTTCAAGGAAAGAAGTAGGAGAAAGCAAAAAGCTTAGAAAGAAAAATAAATGACAGGGATGCTAAACAGCAGGTTACTGCTGTGGGCAACTACGACTTAATTCCCATGGAGATCCTTTGAAAAAACACGTGGAATACTTCTCAGGATTATCCCACCAAAGGATGGGAGACTGTATAATTTATCTATGGACCCCATTGTTTGAGGGTCACAGGAGAAGCATAAACCTCCGGCTCCTGTTCAGGGCTAATTAGTTCTCATGTGTCATTGACAGCTCACAGAGAGAGAAGAAGAGAGGTGCAGGTACTCTCAGCAAGCAGTCAGCGTGCCAGGAATTCTCCACAGCTGCAGGAGAACTCACGCAGGTTAAGACCATACGGGGTGGAGCATCAGTACATCTGAAACACATACCGTAAAAACAAACAAACCAAAAAAAAAAAAAAAGCTCAGATGTATGAAAAAACATAGCTTTAAAACTATTAGAAGAAGATGTTGGGGGAATACCCTTATTAATTCATGGAAGGGAGGGTTTTTTTTAACACATAAATGCACAAATGATAAAGGACTATATTGCTAAGCTTGACTACATCAAAATTTAAAACTTCTGGATGACAAAAGACACTGTAAGCAAAGTTAATGTACAAAGGACAGATTAAAAAAAGTTAAAGTATTAGTATCCAGAACTCCTCCAGGTCAACAAAAAAAAAGCTGACCTAGTAGAAAAATGGACAAAGAATATATAAAAATAATTCAGAGATGAAATATAAACACTTATTATAAAAAATGTTTGATCTCATAAGTAGTTGTAATGGTTAAGTTTGTGTGTCTCAACTTGGCTGGGCCATGATCCTCAGTGGTTTGGCAGTTAAGATGCAGTTTGGCAGTTATGTAATGATGTAATCACATCCATGATGAGATCTGCTATGAGCAGCCAATCAGTTGAAATGGAGTCTCCTTGGGCATGTAGCCTGCATCCAATATACATACGGACTTTCTGGCAAAGGTTGCTGGCTTTTGCTCTGCTCTGGATGCTGCATTTGGCTCAGCATCATCTGACATCCAGTTCTTGGGACTTGAGCTAGCAGCCTCCCATCTTATCTGCCAGTCTTGGATTCATCAGCCTCTGCAGCCAGTGAGCCAGCAGCCTGCTGTCTGATCTGCTGATCTTTAGTTCATCAGCCCCTGCAGCTAAGTGAGTTAGGAGAAGCCTCCAGCCTGATGCCTGACCCATGGACTCAGGACTTTCCAGCCTCTACAACTGTGTGAGCCATTTCCTTGATACAAATTTCTCTCTCTCTCTACACACAGACATAGACATGCACACACATATATATATATATACACATACATATATACATGTATGTGTGTATATATATAACCAAAAAACCCAGTGCCATCGAGTTAATTCCAACTCATAGCGACCCTATAGGACAGAGTAGAACTGCCCCATAGAGTTTCCAAGGAGCACCTGGCAGATTTGAACTGCCGACCCTTTGGTTAGCAGCCGTAGCACTTAACCACTACGCCACCAGGGTTTCCTTGTGTGTATATATATATATATATATATATATATATATATATATACGCTTCAATGGTTTTGCATCTCTAGAGAGCCCAGCCTTAGACAGTAGTATTTGTCAGGATAGGCTAGGTTATACTGCCACAAACAATCCTTGTGTCTGATTTATTGCAACAGAGGTTTACTTCATACACATGCTCCATGTCCACTGCAAATCAGTTGGAGGAAGGAATCTGTCCAGGACCCAGTCACCATGGCAGAGACAAAGAGAGTTCTGGAGGGCCCCTCGTTGGCAAATAATGTTCTGGCCAGAAATGGCCACATAAGCCACCAAATCACAATGGGGTCAGGAAATGCAGTCCTACCATATAACCAGAAGGTGTGCAGCAGACATATCTGGTGAACAATGCAAATAAATATCAAGCTAGTTATCAGCAAAATTCATATTAAAAAACAAGTTATCATTTTATACCCATTACTTTGGCCAACATTTTAAAGCAGGGCACTGTTTCCATTAATGGGGACGCAGGGAAAGAGGGGCTCTCAGATACCGATGGTAAGAGTACAACCTTTTTGGAAAGCACTTTGACAGTATATAACAAACGTGAAAATGCACATACTTTGAGGCCTAGAAATTCTACTTCTAGAAAAAATAAAATATATATATTTTATTTATTTATATACAATATTTATTTATATACAATTTCTCACATATACTCATAAAAAAGGTACGTATAAGAATATTTAAAAACCAGTAAAATCAGTTGCCATCAAGTTGATTCTGACTCACGGCGATCCCGTGTGTGTCAAAGCAGAACTGTGCTCCATAGGATTTTCAAAGGCTGAATTTTCAGAAATGGATTGCCTGGCCTTTATTCCAAATAAGGATATTTAGTGTGATATTATTTTAAATAGTAAACACTTGGAAATGGCTTGTTGTTAGGTGCCTTCAAGTTGGCTCCAACTCCTAGCGACAACAGAACGAAACACTGCCCAGCCCTGTGCCATCCTCACAATTGTTAGGATTCAGCCCATTGTTGCAACCACTGTGTCAATACATTCCATTAAAGGTCTTCCCCTTTTCGCTGACCCTCTACTTTACCAAGCAGGATGTCCTTTTCAAGGGAGTGATCCCTACTGATAACCTGTCCAAAGTATGTGAGATATAGTCTCACCATCCTTACCTCTCAGGGGTATTCTGGCTCTACCTCTTCCAAGACAGATTTGTTCATTCTTTTGGCAGCCCATGGTATATTCAACATTCTTCACCAACATCATATTTCAAAGGCATCAGTTCTTCTTTGATCTTCCTTTTTCATTGTTCAGCTTTCACATGCATATGAAGTGATTGAAAACACCGTGGCTTGGGTCAGGAATACCTTAGTCCCTAAAGTGACATCTATGCTTTGTAACACTTTAAAACGGTCTTTTGCAGCAAGTTTGCCCATACAATGCATTGTTTGATTTCCTGACTGCTACTTCTATGGGTGTTGATTGTGGATCCAAGTAAAATGAAATCCTTGACAACTTCAGTCTTCTCTCCGTTTATCATGATGTTGCTTATTGCTCCAGTTGTGAGGATTTTTGTTTTATGTTGAGGTGTAACCCATACCGAAAGGCTGTGGTCTTTAATCTTCATCAGTAAGTGCTTCAAGTCCTCTTCACTTTGTGTGAAGGTTGTGTCATCTGCATATTGCAGGTTGTTGATAAGTCTTCCTCCAATCCTGATGCCCTGTTCTTCTTCAAATAGTCCAGCTTCTTGGGTTATTTGCTCAGCATACAGACTGAATAAATTTGGTGAATGGATGCAACCCTGACACACACCTTTCCTGACTTTAAACTACACAGTATCTGCTTGTTCTGTTCAAACAACCACCTCTTGGTCTAAGTATGGGTTCCTCATGAGCACAATTAAGTGTTCTAGAATTCCCATTCTTCTCGATGTTATCCATAATTTGATAGGTAAACATCTTTCTGGTATTCTCTGCTTTCAGACATGATCCATCTTACATCAGCAATGATATCCCTGGTTGCGTGTCCTCTTCTGAATCTGCCTTGAATTTTTGGCAGTTCCCTGTCAATGTACTGCTGCAACCACTTTCGAATGATCTTCAGCAAAATTTTACATGTGTGTGATATTAATGATATCATTCCATAATTTCCACATTCTGTTGGATCACCTTTCCTTGGAATGGGTATAAATATGGATCTCTTCCAGTTGGTTGGCCAGATAGCTGTATTCCAATTCCTTGGCATAGACAAGTGAGCACTTCCCTTGCTGCCGCATCTATTTGCTAAAACATCTCAATTGGTATTCAGTGAATTCCTGGAGGTTTGTTTTTTGCCAATGCTTTCAGTGCAGCTTGGACCTCTTCCTTCAGTGCTATAGGTTCTTGATCATATGCTACCTCCTGAAATGGTTGAATATTAACCAGTTCTTTCTGGTACAGTGACTCTGTGTATCCCTTCTATCTTCTTTTGATGCTTCCTGCATTGTTTAGTATTTTCCCTGTAGAATCCTTCAATATTGCAACTCAAGGCTTGAATTTTTTCTTCAATTCTTTCAGCTTGAGAAATGCCCAGTGTGTTGTCCATTTATGGCTCCAAGAATTAGAAAATCCTACAGTACTCATGTGTTAGATTATTATTCAACTCTAAAGCAAATGTCCTTAATTAGCAGAGATCTCAAAATAATAATATTGAGTAAAAAAATAAAAGCAAACAGCAGTTTTGTTTATGGTATGACGCCAATTACATAAATTTTAAATATATGTACAAAAAAGCTCAATATATTTTTGATGAATATATTTGTGCTAAAGCATAGGAACTTGAGAGGAGAGTACAAAAGAATTCAACAACATCTGTAATGTTTCAGTTCTTAAAGAGGCACTGGATCAAAAATGATAAGACAGCAATACTTAATTCATTTTGGGTGACAGGTACACAGTGTCATAAACCAAAAAAAAAAAAAAGAAAACCCAGTGCCATCGAGTTGATTCCGACTCATAGTGACCCTATAGGACAGAGTAGAACTGCCCCATAGAGTTTCCAAGGAGTGACTGGTGGATTCGAACTGCTACCCCTTGGTTAGCAGCCGTAGCACTTAACCACTAAGCTGCCAGGGTTTCCTATCAGTGTCATAGAGCATCCTTTATACCTGTTTGCTGTGCTTGGGATTGGTGTGGTTCAGCATTTTTGTTTTCAAAACTTAAAGGAAAATCAGGATAACAAAGATAAAATACTATTCTCAGGAATAAGACTTGGAAAAAAAATGCACAAAGCAAGAAAGATGGACAACGGAAAGGAGAACTGGAGAGGCAGGAAAAAAAAAAAATCAATGGAGACCTGAACTAAGATACAAATGCCTGAGAACCATTTCTAGACAATTTCTTCTGCAATTACAGCTCCCTTGTAATTAGCGGAATCTCTTCACTTCCTGCTTTATTTCAGTCCATCAAAACATGACACACGGGAATGTTCTGGCCCCTTCATTTTTAGGAATTGACCTTCAGATCCCAAACAGAGGGCACAACTATAAAAATGAAATGCAATTATAAACTGTTAGTGGCTAACAGCACAGGCTTTGCAGCCCCAAAGCCCACAGAATGAATCTAAGCTTTGCCACTTCATGGCTGAGCAATTTTGAGAATGGCTGTTGCCCTCTCTAAGCCTCTGCTTCATCATGTAATAATAATGTTAGTATTGGGGTTCATCATAATAATATTATTATATGGGGATAATAATATTTCCCACTTCATACTATTGTGCAAATTAAATCTGATTATGCTTTTACAGCTTCTAGCCCAATGCCTTGCTCACAGGTAATAATAGCGCAATAATAGCAGCTATTGTTACCATTTCACTGCATTCAGTGAAAACGTCCTTTCTTCACTATAATATGTTTCATTTTCAAGTAATCTGAGAGCGTAACCAACATTAAGCAGGCAATGTTATTGGAAAATCTTTATGATTACCTAAATATAACATTAAGGAATCCTGGTGGCACATTGGCTAAGTGCTCAGATGCTAACAGAAAGGTCAGCAGTTTGAATCCACCAGCTGCTCTGAGGGAGAAAGATGTGGCAGTCTGCTTCCATAGAGATTGCAGCCTTGAAAACCCTATAGGGCAGCTCTACTCTGTCCTGTAAGGTCACTATGAGTTGGAATTGACTCGACAGCAGTGGTTTTTAAAAAAATATAACATTGATTCACATATGCTAATTTGTGTACCCCCCATGTGTCTGTCAGTTTGTCATACTGTGGGGGCTTGTGTGCTTCTGTGATGCTGGAAGCTATGCCCCGGGTATTCAGATACTAGCAGGGTCAGCCATGGAGGACAGGAAGTCATTAGCCATTGATAACCTTATGAATAGCAGCGGAACATTGTCTGATATAGTGCTGGTAGATGATGAAGTCACTCAAAAGACGATTGGGGAAGAGCTGCCTCCTCAAAGTAGAGTCGACCTTAATGACGTGGATGGAGTCAAGTCTTCAGGACCTTCATTTGCTGATGTGGCACGACTCAAAATGAGAAGAAACAGCTGTAAACATCCATTAATAATTGGAACCTGGAATGTACAAAGTATAAATCTAGGAAAAACAGAAATCATCAAAAATGAAATGGAACACATACCTCAATATCCTAGGCATTGGTGAGCTGAAATGGACTGGTATTGGCCATTTTGAATCAGACCATCATATAGTCTACTATGCTGGGAATGACAACTTGAAGAGGAATGGTGTTGCATTCACTGTCATAAAGAACATTTCAAGATCAATCCTGAAGTACAATGCTGTCAGTGATAGGATAATATCCATACGCTACAAGGAAGATGAGTTAATACAACTATTATTCAAATTTACACACCAACACTAAAGCCAAAGATGAAGAAATAGAAGATTTTTATCAGCTGCTGTAGTCTGAAATTGATCGTACGTGCCATCAGGATGCATTGATAATTACTGGTGACTGGAATGCAAAAGTTGGAAAGAACAAGGATTGGTAGTTGGAAAATATGGCCTTGGTGAGAGAAACAATGCTGAAGATCAAATGACAGAATTTTGAAGACCAACGACTTCTTCACTGCAAATATGTTCTTTCACCAACATAAACAGCGACTATACACATGGACCTCACCAGATGAAACACACAGGAATCAAACTGACTACATCTGTGGAAAGAGACGATGGAAAAGCTCAATATCATCACTTAGAACAAGGCCAGGGGCTGACTGTGAAACAGACCATCAATTGTTCCTATGCAAGTTCAAGGTGAAACTGTAGAAAATCAGAGCAAATCCACAAGAGCCAAAATATGACCTTGAGTATGTCCCACCTGAATTTAGAGACCATAACAAGAATAGATTTGACACATTGGACACTAGTGACCAAAGATCAGACGAGGGGTGGAAGGACATCATACATGAAGAAAGCAAGAGGTCACTGAAAAGACAGGAAGGAAAAAAAAGACCAAGATGGATGTAAGAGGAGACTCTGATGCTTGCTTACGAACGTCTAGCAGCTAAAGCAAAAGGAAGGAATGATGAAGTAAAAGAACTGAACAGAAGATTTCAAAGGACGGCTCTAGAAGACAAAGTATTATAATGACATGTGCAAAGAGCTGGAGATAGAAAACCAAAAGAGAAGAAGACACTCAGCATTTCTCAAGCTGAAAGAACTGAGGAAAAAACTCAAGCCTCAAGTTGCAATAGTGAAGGATTCTATGGGGAAAATATTAAATGACACAGGAAGCATCAAAAGAAGATGGAAGGAATACACTGAGTCATTATACCAAAAAGAATGAGTCGATGTTCAACCATTTCAAGAGGTAGCATATGATCAGAAACCAATGGTACTAAAGGAAAAAGTCCAGGCTGCTCTGAAGGCATTGGCGAAAAACAAAGCTCCAGGAATTGACGGAATATCAACGGAGATGTTAACAAATGGATGCAGCACTGGAGGTGCTC
The DNA here is from genome assembly GCF_024166365.1 of Elephas maximus indicus. Lineage (NCBI taxonomy): Eukaryota > Metazoa > Chordata > Mammalia > Proboscidea > Elephantidae > Elephas > Elephas maximus. The sequence continues at coordinate 37,122,657 of NC_064833.1, forward strand.
ACTCGTCTATGCCAAGAAATATGGAAGACAGCTTCCTGGCCAACTGACTGGAAGAGATCCATATTTATGCTCATTCCAAAGAAAGGTGATCCAAACGAATGTGGAAAATATGTCATTAATATCACACGCAAGGAAAATTTTGCTGAAGATCATTCAAAAATGGCTGCAGCAGTATATCAACAGAGAACTGCCAGGAATTCAGGCTGGTTTCAGAAGAGAATGTGGAACCAGGGATATCGTTGCTGATGTCAGATGGATCCTGGCTGAAAGCAGAGAATACCAGAAGGATGTTTACCTGTGTTTTATTGACTACGCGAAGGCATTCAACTGTGTGGATGGTAACAAATTATGGATAACATTGAGAAGAATGGGAATTCCAGAACACTTAATTGTGCTCCTGAGAAACCTTTACATAGATCAAGAGGCAGTTGTTCAGTCAGAGAAAGGGGATACTGGTTGGTTTAAAGTCAGCAAAGGTGTGCGTCAGGGCTTCATCCCTTCAGCATACCTATTTAATCTGTATGCTGAGCAAATAATCCGAGAAGCTGGACTATATGAAGAAGAATGAGGCATCAGGATTGGAGCAAAACTCATTAACAACCTGTGTTATGCAGATGACACAACCTTGCTTGCTGTAAGTGAAGAGGGCTTGAAGCACTTACTAATGAAGATCAGAGACCACAGTCTTCAGTATGGATTGCACCTCAATATAAAGAAAACAAAAATCCTCACAACTGGACCAATAAACAACATCATGATAAACAGAGAAAAGACGGAAGTTGTCAAGGATTTCATTTTACTTGGATCCACAATCAAGAGCCATGGAAGTATCAGTCAAGAAATCAAAAGATGCATTGCATTGGGTAAATCTGCTGCAAAGGACCTCTTTAAAGAGTTAAAAAGCAAAGATGTCACCTTGAAGACTAAAGCGCACCTGACCCAAGTCTTGGTATTTTCAATGACATCATATGCATGTGACAGCTGAACAATGAGTAAGGAAGACCGAAGAAGAACTGATGCCTTTGAATTGTGATGTTGGTGAAGAATATTGAATACACCATGGACTGCCAAAAGAACCAACAGATCCGTTTTGGAAGAAGTGCAACCAGAATGCTCCTTAGAAGCAAGGATGGCAAGACTGTATCGTACATACTTTGGACATGTTGTCAGGAGGGATCAGTCCCTGGAGAAGGACATCATGCTTGGCAGAGTACAGGGTCAGTGGAAAAGAAGAAGACCCTCTATGAGGTAGACTGACACAGTGGCTACAACAATGAACTCAAGCATAACAATGATTGTAAGGATGGTGCAGGACCGGGCACTGTTTCATTCTGTTGTATATAGGGTTGCTACGAGTCGGAACCGACTTGACGGCACCTAACAACAAGAACAATTTGTGTATGTGTGTGAGTAGTGGATGGGAATGTCTCCTCAGCACTCCTATTCCTAGGAATTTCTGCTCATAATCACGATTGTGCAGCCAAAACACAAGACTGTAGACGGAGCTTCCATGTTGAACAAGGTGGCTCAACTAAGTCAGAGTGTGGAGAGAAGTGAGAAATCAAACACTTGGGGAAGAACAGAGAGGGACTCCCATCTGGACGAGTTTTGAATTTTTGGTCTCAATTAATTCCTTAGGCTCAGCTGCATTCTTGTGCTTGAGTTCTGTGAGGCCTCAAGCCCCCATATTAATTCACGTTTTTGCTTATGTTGCTTTGAGTTGGGTTTCTGCTACTCATCACTCAAAGAATTCAGATTAACATGATGCGAATGCAACAAACGCAAATATGCCCACTTTACCATTTGACCATGGCTGGCACTCAGGAGGAGAGATTGGTAAAACCATGTCATTTATTTGCAAAACTATATTATGCACACATCTCATCAGTTTAAAAATGCTCATCACAAATTTGAAGAATCAGGAGCTTTAGGAGAAGATTCTGAAAATACCCAACCAAGTGAGTGAAGTATGTGTCTGCACATCTTCACCTCACCCAATTCTGTTTATTTAGACATCATAAAAGCACTTATAAAATAATACAGAGTTCTTTTAGATTGAAAAGAGGTAACAGAGAAATGACATGACTTGGCCTAAATACAGTAAAATAATACAAGGAGACAGAATGCAAATGAATATATTTTGTGTGTGGAATAGATATGCTGCTAATTGCGTTCACTTATTATCATAGAAATGACACGTTTTCAGCTTTAGTTATATGCCGCCACAGTTAATAATTGAAACACAAACACATGAAACAGTAATTTAGTGGCAGACTTTGTAATTACAAAAGTATAGTAAGGGTTTGTTTTGTAAACATATGTGAAACTCCTTTGTACATGGTGTAATTACCGTGAGCATAAAAATATAAGAAAAGCTTTAAAAAAATTCAACCATATTTCTTGTAAAGCAATGGTCAGAATAAAGACATACAAGTCTCCATGGGTCCAAAGGTTTTCAAAAGCATTTGCTTAGGAAATATGAGCTGGTTAAAAGGCCTTAAAAACAGTAGGAATGTTTTGAAATATTCATATATTTACTTTAGAAATAAAGTGGTATACTGTATTTTGGGAACCCTGGTGGCGTAGTGGTTAAGAGCTACAGCTGCTAACCAAAAGGTCAGCAGTTTGAATCCACCAGGTGGTTCTTGGAAACTCTATGGGGCAGTTCTACTCTGTCCTATAGGGTCGCTATAAGTCAGAATCAACTCAATGGCAATGGGTTTTTTTTGGATTCTGTATTTTGATAGGTCCTATATCACAATTCCAGACTGCTTTTTAATTTATCTGATGGGCAGGCAGTGCAACTTGGTGGCCAAGATTAGGAGCTCTCAAGTCAGACACTGGTTTTAAACCCTTGCTCTGCCATTAACTCTGTGTGATCTTAGGTAAGCTCCTCATTTATCCTATAAGCCTTGGGTTCTTCTTTTATAAAGTAAATACAGACGACTGGAATGATGCATTTAGATAATGTGCATCTTAAAAAAAACCTGTTAGATATACGTTCCCGCAAAAGTACGTTCCCACAAACATATTAGGTACTCAATGAACAGCAGTTAAATTGAGACATAGAAGGCAACTGTGGTGATGCAAACGGTTAAGCACTCAGCTACTAACCAAAAGATTGGTGGTTTGAACCCTCCCAGAGGATCCTCAGAAGAAAGGCCTGGCAATCTGCTTTCAAAAGGTCACCGCCATGAAAATCCCATGGAGCTCAGTTCTACTCTGCAATAAGTGCGGCTGCCATGACTTGGAATCAACTTGACAGCAATTGGTTTTTTGGTTATGAGATACAGATAGTCCTTCTGCATACTGTATTTATAAGCTAAAGGAAATGGACTGTTTTTAGTTAACCTATTTGTAATTGTAATAAATATTAGTACTGAATCTGTTTTTCCTTGTCTTTGTGAACTCAAATAGTCAAGGTGAACATGCCAAAAATTTTAGCTCTTCTAAGCTCCACACTAAACTTCTTACAGACCATCTTGTTGAATTTTCACAAAACAACTCTGTCAAATTAAGCATTACCTCTTCCATTTTATAGATGAAGAAAGTAAGACTAAGAAAAAGCTAGATATACCTTACTCATGATCAAACAGATAGCAACTAATGGAGCTGTAATTTGAAATCTAGTTAAGCTTAAAACCAGACAATTATAAAATCAGTTCCATCCCTTGTATGTTAGTTTTCATCACTGAAATAAAAAGTTCATATGCCAGAACATTCATAAACCTAAATTTATTTTCATATAAGATATGTGAAATAGAATAAAGTTATTTACCCTAAAAATAATAGTAAAAGGAAAAGGAATAGAGTCGGGGGAAAATCAAGTAAGAATTCCAGGAGGAAAACAAGGAGAAGCTACAGTTTGGGGTTATCCTCACACACTGTGGCCCAAGAAACAGAAGCTCCTATTTATAGAACACAAGCCTAAGTATTAGCCTTAAAATGCCCCCAGATGTGTGTGTAGACATTTAAGATGGAGTGCAATTCAGTTAATTCCCACATGGGAAGAGAAGAGCCTGAAGACTTGGACTCTTTATTACCCTGGGTCCAGTCCATTGATCCCAAGAAGATAAGCCTGATAAACTACATATGAATCAAGGTAACACCAGCCTGTGAACCATAAGTGGGTTATCTCAGCATGAAAACACAGAGAAAAGGAAAACCTGCAAGAAAAAAAAGGTAGATGTTTTTTCATCTAGCCCAAGCAGAGCGCATTATTTTTTGACAGAGATGAATATTAGCAAAGGAATATTTGAGGAACTTGAAAAACCCTTCATTTTCTATGGTGGGGTACACGCACACATCTTAATGTGAAATGCACAGAAATCCCTATCTCCCAGGACTACGTTTCCGAACATGCTCAACAAAGGGTGCACTCAGATGAAACATCAGTTAGCTTTTTCTTTCATAGGGAATGTGCTTATTAACTGTTGTTCAAATAGTTTGTAGACATAACAGCCATGGGAGTGAATGTGGCTTTGTATTTACAAGGTAGCCATGTGTTGTTATTTATAGTTCTTTTAATTTTCACCTTTTTACATTTAAATTTTCTTCCAAATGTTAAGATTAAAATAGGTACTACTTAAGAAGAGGAAAAACTTCCTTTAATGTGCATTTTCTTCACACAGGTTTTTGAGCTTCAGAAAGAATACAGGGGTACCCAATTTGTTCTTTTGTCAATTTTTATGGACATTTATAATTTGCTTCTCAAGAAAAACAATCATGGTATCATTATGCAAAACAGAAGGCCCTTTTACCAGAGGTCATCATTCTAAACAGATGTTCTTCTTTTCATCTGGGGGCTAAATTGTTCAAAATAAGGGAAGTAAAAGGAACTAACATTTATTTAAAATGTTAACAGTAGAAGACACTCTGCTGGCTGATAGATGGTCATTTTCATAATTTATTCTTAAAATAAACCAGTAATGTTGGTATTATTATGGAGAGCTGCATGGCAGAGTATTTAACGTGATTTTAATGTCTCACATTTGGGTTTGCATCTAAACGCTGCCACTTATCAACTGTATAACCTTGAACAGGTTACTTAAACTCTTTGTATCTAAATTCCTTATTTTTATAAACAGAGAAAATAATAGTATATGTGGTGAAATGAGTTTCTTTATGTGGCCTTATGCCTTGGGTCTGTGAAAAAGAGAAAAAGAAAACAGCTAGGGAGAGTTTTTTCCCCTGGGCCCTGAAAAGGTGTTACAGTTGCCCTTGTTACTTATATCCAAGGAAAAAGTCAGTCCCTGCTGGCAGAAAATGTCAGTTATTATGCAAACAGATGGAGCCACTTTCAAGAGGATTGGCCAGTTTAGTTCAGTACAGGAACCGGTCAGTTATTGTGAAAATAGGGTATGTAAAATCCACCCAATAGGATTGTGTCACTTGTCTATGTAAGTAGCCATCCCACAGAGGTTGAGGGAGGACCTCATTATCATCAAGAAGAAAAGCCTGGAGCAGAACACAGCATTTGGACCTGGAGTCCCGGTGCTGAGAACCTCCTAGGCCCAGGAGACAGAGTTGTAATACTGGAGCAGCAGCAGCAGGACCAGGAGACTGGTGTGAGATTTTGTGGTGGGCTTCTTGGCTCACAGAGCAAGGTGGCTACGGTGGGTTTGCTGACCCACGGAGCAAGAGAGCAGATTGCCTTCGGGCAGGAGGCTTGCTGGCAGAGTGAGGTGCCTCCAGGCACTTACAGACAAAGCTAAAAGACCTGTAACACTTTCCTGAGCAGGGCAGGCTGAAAGGAGATCTGTTCTTAGGGGAGTAAGAGGAGGTCTTCATGGCCAGTGGAAAGAAAGACAGAGACAGAAAGGCAGAACTATCCTACCCTAAAAAATGAAAGGATGTGCTCTTCACTTTTGGGGAACCTTCCAGACGTTGCCTGTGTGCTTCCTGACCTTGATCCTATTCCTGTTACTTCCAAGTTAAACCTAAGCCTATGTTATTTCCCTAATAAACCATATAACTGTGAGTATGGTGTGGTGCAATGCATCACTTTCGTGGGGCCTTTATCTCCATGGTCTTGTTAATTCTCCCCAAGTGACTGGTTTAGACTTTGCAAATAAGATAACTGTGGCTCACCAAGGGGATTAGTCAGCTTTGCCATCCCACTAGGCTTGAAGTGAGCCATCCAGAGATGGAGGAAGAGGATCTCATCACCACCAAGGGAGAAGAGCCAAGAACAGAGTGTTTCCTTTGGACTCAGGATCCCTGCACCGAGAAGCTCCTGGAATCAGGAGACAGACACAGAGAAAGAGAGAGAGCTGTAACACTGAAGACAGAGAGAAGGAGTGGCAGGAGAGACAGGCAAGGGATGGTGCAACGGGCTTCCTGGCCCACGGAGTGAGAAAACTGAGTGCCTTTTAGTAGGAGGCTTGCTGGAGGAGTAGGGTGCCTCTGGGATCTTGGTGGAGTCAGGTTTGCTGATCCACAGAGCTAGAGCTGAAGGCCTTTAGCCGAAGCCTATTGGTGGAATGGGGTGCCTCTGGGCACTTATCAGCAGAGCTAAAAGAGCTTCATAACACTTGCTCAAGTAGGGCAAAAGGCCAAGAGGCCAGAGAGAGGCACTTCTGTGGGCACAGCTGAGAAGAGGCTGTCCTGATGAAAGAACTGTATTCTGAGTATTCCTGAACCTGAATCATAAACTGTTACTTCACTAATAACCTCCCTAATTGTGAGTATTGTCTGTGAGTTCTGTTGGCCTTTGCAATGAATTGTTGAACTCAGCAGAGAAGTAGAAAGTGTCATGGGAGGGACAGTTGGTGTCGGAATTGGTAAAGATGGTGGAGAGAGGAGGTATGCCTGACCTCTGCCTCACAGGAATCAGACTTAGGCTGTTGATCTTAATTCTCCTTCTCACTTGTTTGAAGGAGTTAGAAGGGGTCAGGCCCCTTTGCCACGCCATGCTTACATATGGTCTATAAGTTCTGCGTGGCCATTGCAATGAATTATCCAACCCAGCAGAGAAATAGAGAGTGCCATAGGGAGGATTGCTGGTATCAGAATTGCTAAGAAGGTCGGAGAGTGGAGCTATGTTTGATCCCTACTTCATCCACATCAGCTTTGGGCTGACGCTGATTCTCATTCTCCCTGAAGTTAGATGAGATTCGATACTATTGTTACCTCATGGCAGTGTGCATGGTAAAAACTTACCATAAAATGTTAAACGAAATAAGGTAGATAAAGCTCTAAACAAATAACTTTATGAATGAGAATCAGCACAAAGCTGATTCCTAGGAGTTGGAGGAGTATATCTCCTGTCCATCCTCTCCGCTGCCTCTGACACGAGCCACTCTCTTCTCCGCAGCACTTTCTCCGCTGTGCTGAGTTCGGTAATTCACTGCAAAGTTACACAGAGCTCACAGATTATAATTACAGTTATGTGGTTTATTAAGGTAAAGGATACAACTCAGAAATAACAGGATAGGATACAAATCTGGGGTCACTCAGGAGCAACATGAAGAGGTACTCAGGTGAGATTTGGAAAGGTCCCCAAAGCGGAGGGCATGTCCTTCCCTTGAAGCTCTCCTTCCAGGATTCTCTATCTCAGGAAGCTTCTTTGAGTCTCAGTGTTTCAGGCCTGTATCAGCCAGCCCATGCTCTCATTATTGTTTACCAAATGGGCTCCCAGACCAGCTCCCACTCATTAACACAAACTCTCAGGTGTGCCCAATGTAGACCAAAGATTCAGAGAGGCCAAGGAAAAGTCAAGCTGCTTGAGGCAATGTAACTCTTAACCCTACTGCTCTTAGCACAGTGCCTGATTTCCTTACTATTGTTCTTCATTTCCCAGAGGAGCAAATTGAGGTACAAGACTTCCCCCAGCCAATAAGTACCAGAACAATATTTGAAACCGGGTCTTCTTTACTCCAAAAACTGCTCCAAAAGAGTACATTGCAATAGGATGAGTGTGACTGGATAGGATATTGTGAAATATGATAGAAGAACAATATTTTTCAGAGTACAGAGGTAAAAATTAGCCTTTTCCCTAGAAATTACTGTGCCAAGTACACAAAAATCTTATCAGAATAACTGTCACAAATGCTAGGAATTCATTCAAAGCGTTATTTCTCTAAAACTCCTAAGTACCCATACACAAAGACCTATATCATTGATGAGAATACCCTCTGAAAGACAGTGAATAATTAAGGATAGAAATAATAGTCCCTTCATTTGCCCCCATAAAACCCTCATCTCATCTACTGGAGGAGATTATCTCATTTTCTACCAACTCCGTATCAGTCAAGGAAACAGCTGGTAGTAGTCAGCAATATGCCAACATGCAGAAGAGGAACTTAAAAAGTCCAATCTTACAGAGAAGCCAAATCTAGTAAAAGACAGTATCCTCCCTCATGGCCTGCACAAAATCCATGTCATAGTAACTCTCGAGTATCTCCTCCTTCTGATTTCTCAGCCATTATTATGGCCAAAAAGCATGCACTGAGAAAAACTACAAATAGACCATTTGGAATTAGCAGTAGCATTTGTGGAAAGCCTGATGTTGCCTGTTTATTGTCTAAAGAAAATTCATTTCTTAGAAATGAAATACAGAAATTGAGAAACCAATCAGATAAAAAAATCATGTTGCTATTTTTCAAAACAAGAACACAACCAGCCTCTTCACATCTCCACCTTCAGAGTTCGCCTTAAGGCCACACACACCAATAGCACCCTCTACTGTCTAGCAACAGTACTGTAAAAACAGAGTTGGTCACACTTTTTGACTCCATGGATCATTTACATTTTTTAAATGAAAACATTTTGTCAAGCAATAAAATTTGACGCTATACATGCATGTTTATATATGACAAACAGCAATAAGCAAAACTGCTACCAATTGGTAACCAACAATACATGCTGAAGGGAGAGATTTCAAAATAAGGAAGAGGAAAGTTAAGGGTAAGAAGAGCTATAGCAGCCAGCCTCCAAAATGGCCCCAATGATCCCTGCCTCTTGGTATTCATACCCTTGTATAATCTCCTCCCACATCATACCAGGGTTGGTCTGTATGACAAGAGAATACAGCAGAAGGGGCGATGTCACATCTCCTATTAGGTTATATATAATACTGTGGCTTTTGTCTTCCTTGTGAGAAATCAATCAATCTCTTTCTATCACTTGGTCTGAGGAAAGCCATGGTGTGAATAGTAGCCCTTTGGAGATACCCATGTGATGAGGAACTGGAGCCTCCTGCCAACACCCACATGACTGACCTTGGAAGCTTATCCTCCAACCCCAGTCAAGCCTTCAGATAACTGCAGCTCTGACGGACAGCTGGACTGAAACCTCATGAGACACACTAAGCCAGAATTACCTAACTAAGCTGCTGTCCGATTCCTGATACTCAGAAACTGTGCGAGATAATAAATGTTCATTGTTTTAAGCTATTATGTGTTGAGGTAATTTGCTATATAACAACAAATAACTAATGTAAGAGAGAAGAAGAGGAGTAACTTGATGAGAACGGTCAGGTTAAGAATGGAGACTGTGGGAATTATTGTTTTAGTTTCTTTTTTCATTTTTATGTTTTTGTACCCTGCTCCACTCCCATAACAATATATTTTCTAAACTAAGTAACAATATTTGCGTTGATTGCTTCTGACCCAGTCTTTTATTACACCTGGGACAAACACCTATGGAAATGATGATTGCTGTCAGAAAGAAGAGATGTGAGATGTATGTGTGTGTAAGTCTACATATATGTATATAGACACAGTTAGAAACATAAAATCAATTTCACAAGGAAATACAAAGCCTTATTAGAAATTCCTTCACAGAACCCTAGAAAACTTTAATTGAGCCCAGTTAGAAATCTCTACTTAGACACACATTTCATCTCTGTAAAACGTGAATTTCTTGAGTGATTTGAATGAGGGAAAAATAAGAGAAGGCAACAAGGCACAGTATATGTAGGTGGTCACCTAGAAGGTCACCCTTTACTAAGAAGGGTGAAGATCCATGAGAACTCTTGCATAGAAGTCCTGAGTCTTGAGTGCCGAACTTATTTTATTATTATTATTGCAATCTCTGGGCTAACAGTATCCCTATGATTCAAATGTGAAGGTTAGATAACATGACAAGGGTCTCTGAGTTTGTGTGGATGGAGAGGAAAGTGAAGTCCCAATGTGGAAAATTAACAAGATATGTCTTTTATCTACTGAGGAAAGAAATGCCCCCCTCCCTTTTTAATGGGTTTTCTGTGGTATAAGAACCTAAACGCTATTATCCTCTTCAACATCTGATTGCAGTATTCGGTTTAGTGGTTCTCTGTGCACTCGGCTATGCCAGGTCCTATGGTGGATGGATAAGAAGCGTTAGACAAGTTTCCTATAATCAAGAAAGTTTTGATTGCCTTTTGGAAGCCACACCTCCAGGAAGCAATCAGAGAATAACTCCAGACAGTGTGTAATTTATTCCCCTTATGCAATACAAAATGAGGTCATGGCTAGTAGAGATCAGTGGTGACAGCATTGTGGATAAGGAAAATGGAGGTAGCCCTTGAAGAATGAGTTGAACTTGAAGAGGAAGAAGAGGGAGGCTATTTCAGGTTAACACAGCTTCATGGCACCATACATTTCTGCTTATGAGATGCAAAGTGGATGACGACCAAGTTCCTCTGTCACTTTACAGAGAGAGATCACAGCATCTTCTCAATTGTTAAGCACTCCAGCTGATTCCACCCCACCGCGCCCTATTCTGCTTCATTTTTTTATTCTGCTTTCATTGTATGATTAGTATTACTGATAACAATAATGCAAGTTATCACGTATTAATCACCTATAATGAGCTCTACATGTTTGTTTCGTTAATCCCCCAAATTACCTTATGAGATAGGTTTTATCTTCATTTTACAGATGAGAAAACTGAGGTACAAAAGCATTAAACAACTGCTCTCAAAGTTGCACAATCAGTAACTTCACATTACTGTCCAATTCTAGAGCTCATGCAATTATGAAAATGCTTTCCAGCCTTCAGATTCATTTAACTCTTGTTTATTCTCTCTGTTCCTATCTGCCATGCATAACGGTCCCATTCTGGTTTCATCACCCATGCTGTGGAACACTCACGAGGTAGCAAAAACACTCACAAGGGAGTGAAGAGGTTTTGATCAAGAGAGAAACTCCTGTTCAAAACCATCACACAGTTGCTGATATTAAAATGGCAGCCAGAGGAGAAGCTGGTTAGAACAGAATAAAGGAGGGTACTTATCTCCAGGCTTTAAGGTGGAGTAAGAAATAGTCATCAGCCTCAGATTTCTCTACAAGGGGTAACTATAAGTGTGGAAATGCTGCCGGAGCTGTCAGAGCCAGAATACCTTCAGCTTCACCCACAGGGTCACGGCTTTTCGTAGGAGTGATGTTTGGGTCAAGACACCGTATGTCAGACACCCTGCATTGTTGAGGATATGAATAGTGCAGCCTTTCATTATTGGGATTTCCTTAAAAATATTGAACATTTTTCACTACTAAACACTATCTTCAAAATCCTAGGGCAATGTTCCAAGAGCTTTGATTCACCCTGAAATCATTTGGTTCTCAGAATGTTTCAATTCCTGGATTTAGCAACTCTGAGCTGTGGTGCAGAAAAAATATATATTTTGAAAAATCCTTGAAGCTAAGGGCTCAGAAGATCCAAGTAGCTAGCTAGAAATTGCAGAACATTTCATTTTCTTTTCTATTTCAGTGTCGGGATTTCTGCATGGGTATCCAAACAAACACATGACAACATCATACAAATTATATATCAGAATTCAATGTTTTTCATATTAATAATTTGAACAAAGCTGCCAATAATGTTTGGCAACTACCCAGAACTACCACTTCCTAAATAATCTATCTGCATTTTCATGTACTTCTAACCTCCTCTAGAGCAGTTCCTGGCACATTCCAAGTGCTCAACATGTTACTTATTATTTTATTAACCTACTTAAAATATTTTTTCAAGCTTTTATATATCTTTCCCTAAATTGAAGAAAAGTTCATTTGGCTCTAAGCAATGAAGAAGAAATCTGCTTCAGTCTAAAGTTTCTGGCCAATTTTTAGTTCTATAATAGGCAATTTGAATTGATTTTGCTCACTGATTCAAAATCCTCTTTTCCACTCTGTCATCAATTCATTATAATCTCCGTGCTTGTCTCTACCACTAATTAAACAGCTCTCTCAAAAGGCATCAAGGCTTTAAAAAAAAAAAAAAAACCCAAACCAGAACCATTGCCGTCGAGTCAATTTCGACTCACAGCAACCCTACGGGGCAGAGTAGAATTGCCCCATAGGGTTTCCAAGGCTGCAATCTCTATGGCAGCGGACTGTCACATCTTTCTCCTGTGGATGTTTGAACATTAGAAAATACTCTTTTGACCATCCCTCTCATTTCACAAAAATTCTCCCCTGCCACCTAATGGGTCAGAAAGCTCTACTGGCTTGAATCATAGACCAAGTTGTGATCACCTAGAGGGTAAGAACCATAGCGCACTCAGTTCACAGCACTCAGTGCTGTTTCTGTGCTTTAGTGGAGCAGATGCTTTGTAAGTGCTCAACAAATGGAAGGAACCTTATACCATTATAATTGAAATTCAATAGTTACTGTGTAATATGCATCCCTCATTCCATATTTAAGTTCCATTGTGTCAGGTAACCATTGTTTGTATCCTCAGCACACAGCAAAAAACTTACCAAATATTTGTTGAATAAATGACTGACTGATTGAATAAATAAATGAATAAGCAAATGAAGTGAGAAACTAATATTAATCATAAAGTAATTTTAAACAAATACCAATCTTCTCAACTGTACGGTTTAATGTACCTCCTGAATCACGATCCAATACTTTCCCCAAAAGGTCCAATTAAGTAAACTATTCTAAAAGGAATACTCAGAGTGGTTGTTTTTTAAACTTCATTTACTGGTAATTGCACTGGAAAATCCTGAACATCTATTGGCGACCCAACAAATGAAGCACCAGGTGTATTGTGGTCTTTCCTGGGTGGTTGAAGCTTGGGTGTCTCAGGAAACAAAGGTGTGTATCAGGGGGCCAGTTTCAGAAACCAGTATTTGGCATCACTTTTCTGAAGGAAGAGGGAGCTCATCCAGTTGTTCTCCTGAGAAAGAAGACCTCTGAGAATAAGTGGAGAGTAAGAATAGAGACTGCAGCCATATCAATGCACCATATATACACCTTCTGGCATCTTTCCCCAGAGCACCTAGTGTAATGCTCAGCACAGAGAGATAAAAAATGCTGTTGATTATTTGCCTGGCCCAGTTCTATGTGGCGAAGAAACATGGGCAGCCATTGGAAAGGATTCAAAAATGTCATTCACTGCCTGAAACTGTAGGACTGATTCCCTTGAGAAATGCAGATGTTCAGTCCACAACTGCCCAAATTTTACCATGGGAAAGGTGTGAATCACTTATTACATTTCTTTCTTTTGTTTCTTTCCACTTACTAAAGTCATTTCAGTCTTATAAATGTTTAAGATTCAGACGATTAGCAGGTATTTCAAAAAGTTCTTCCTTGGTGGGCACGGTAGCATTCACTTTAGCCATACTTTGAAACAAATGTTTTGAAATAGAAAAAAAAAAAAAATTAAGGAAATTATCACAACGGCAAGTCAGGTGGAATGGACAAAAAAAAAAAAAAAAGAATGAATAATTATCAGAAAAAAAGACATTTTTCTGTACCATTCATTTGTATAGGCAGTCTCTAATTCAATAAATCATTTAGTTCCAAAAATTAGTATTTTCTCCCCCTCATTTTTCAAAGTAAAATATGTATGGGTTGGGGCACCACATCCTGAAAGGAGTAGTTAAAATGATCTTTCTTGAATTCCCTACCATCCTATATTCCAGACAATGTTCCACTTAATTTCATAGAGACCACAAAAATTTAAACTGTTTCCTCCTTTTCTCTTGCCTTTTTAAAACAGTGCTGAAGCTGAAATGAGGGGATGATGATAATAGCCCTGCCAAACGGCGTAATACTGCAGCAAGGTCACAGTCATGAGTAAATCTACAACTATACATGTTCACTCTTAATGTTTATTGATAATGAATAATGTGAAGGAGCTGGGCTAAAAATACCCCATCACAACCTAAGCTCTATAGAACAAAACCAAGAAACCAAACCCGGTGCTGTCGAGTCGATTCCGACTCATAGCAACCCTATAGGACACGGTAGAACTGCCCCATACAGTTTCCAAGGAGTGCCTGGTGGATTCAAGCTGCTGACCTTTTGGTTAGCAGCCATAGCTCTTAATCACTACACCACCAGGGTTTCCACTCTATACACAGATTCCTAAAAACTTAACACATCTTCCTAAAATTTCTTCCTCTACTTTTATCCTTTCCTATGGCTGTTTCCAGGGGAGATTTTCCTTTTCTCAGATCAAAATTTTACCTTTCAGAAAATAAGCACAAAAGAATTGGGAAACATTTTAATTGTGATCTGCCCAATTTTATATTCAGGTGAGAACTCAAATCCAGATTGGGCAATTCTATAAAATTTAAGCAAACAATATCATTTGGGCATACGCACATTTTAAACTCTCAATTTTGATCAACAGAATCTCCATGTACATTATGTACACATACTAGTTGTGTTCTAGTGCTCCCTGCAAAGGGGGAAAAAACAACGGGGGTATGTGGAAAGGTGAGGTGCAAATGTCCACAATAAGGAAGGTGATCACACATGACATGATTTTCTGGATTTTCAGAGTAGGTCAATAAAAGCTATTTTGATGTTCATCAAGAATTCCTATAACTTGATGAGGAAAATTTCTGCCCAATGGCATTAGCTCTGGGAGGGCAAAGGGGGTAAAACTGAGGAAATAAGAATAAGATCCACATCTGAGCAGAGCCCCAGGAGGTATCTCACAATTAGGGTTCTCCAAGCACATCTAAAAAAGGTCTCCTGACCATGCCACTCAATTAGGTCAATGATTTATGAAGTATTTTCTACAGGCCCGGCCTAGTCCCAGAGGAAGAAGAGACGAGTTCACCCAGTAGGGAATGTTAACTCATAAAACAATTATACTATATAAGATGGCAGGTTATTAAAAGCTAAATATAAGTTATTGGCTATGAAAAGAGTGACCATTAAATATATCGACCACACTGGGACACTTTTGAGAAAGAAAGGTGGCACTAGCCAGCTAGACAGGAAGGCAAGGCCACAGACAAATCTGAAGCTGCCCATAGTAACTAAGACATATGACTAGTCTAGCTACAAGAGCATAATCATCAAAGAAGAAAGGTCAATGTGATCCAGAGAAATCCGGGAAAATTTCATGCTTCCTGAAAGAGATTGGATTTGAGCTACACCTGAAGGACACGTACAATTGGTAGCAGGATTGGGTGATTCAGGTAAGGGCAAAACATGATGAAACTGGGGCTTCCCTGTGTGGCTTAAGATAGAGAGATATGGGAAGATACCGGGCTGGGCAACAAGAGCACAAAGATAAAACCATTTACAACAAGGATAGCAAAAAACGTTTCACCTTATGTGTCAACTCAAATCAATTAGAGTGGCTTCCCAGAGCCAATATCTGAGTTCAATGATGAAAAGTGCCATAATGCTGGCCATGGGTATAGGAAGAGAACACAG
The DNA here is from genome assembly GCF_024166365.1 of Elephas maximus indicus. NCBI lineage: Eukaryota > Metazoa > Chordata > Mammalia > Proboscidea > Elephantidae > Elephas > Elephas maximus. The sequence continues at coordinate 37,138,263 of NC_064833.1, forward strand.
CAGCCCACCCACCACTTGTAGCATTTGTTATCCTTACATTGGATGGACCTGTTGATGTAGCTGGGAACCCTGGTGGCATACTGGTTAAGTGTTATCGCTGCGAACCAAAAGGTCAGCAATTCCAATCCACCAGGCTCTCCTTGGAAACTATGGGGCAGTTCTCTTCTGTCCTTTAGGGTCGCTATGAGTCGGAATTGACCCAATGGCAATGGGTTTGGTTTGAATGATTGGGAAAAAAAAAATTAAACTGGATTCCATGTAAGCCATTTGTTGATTTTATTTGATGATTATATGAGAAAAGTTAAACTCTGTTGTCGAACATTCCTAGAAAGACAAAAAAGTTGTTGGGTGAGAGAGCACAGACTGGCATACTATGTTAAAATATTAATGCTGGTAAACATTCATTTGTTTAGATTTAATATAAAGCATAGAAAATAGATTGTAGAAATGGGCAGGAAGCTGTGCCCCTAAGGTAAAATGCAGTTTTATAGTTATAAAAATTTAATTTGACTGCTTTCCCAATAATTGCTCATATTTGTAGCAGCAGTATGCCAGGAAGATAACGGTCAATCAAACGGACATCACCCTGTAAATGCCTCAAAAAGCCTGCACTGTGTTTCCTGATGGGAGAATGGCATTGCTTCCAATTGTTAAAAGATGCCCAGTTGAAAAGCTGAATAAGAAATTGGACAGTAGGAAATCTTTATATATTGCCATTTTCCTCCCTCTCTCAAATTAAATTCCTGTTGGGAGCTGGAACTATTTTTTTTCCTTCTGAAAATGGAAAGTCTGTCACATCATAAACCAAACCTTGAGAACAGAATGTGTGAAGCTCTCTTTTTTAAATTCTGTTTGTGGTCAAGAAAAATTAAGATATGCTACAAATGTGGGCTGGGCAAATATTTCTTTCATAGGTGAGTGAGGGACAGCAATAAGCCCCTCAGTGTATGAAAAATCTCCCTGGGTCCTAGTTGTACAACAGTAACAGCAAGCTTATTCTCTGTCACTGTCTTCCTCAGAGCCTCCTCTAATCTCTCTCTTTCTTTTGTTCTCTTTCTCCTTCCCTATTTCCCACACTCTTCATGACCGTTGAGAAAATGCCATTAATAACTGGTACAAAGAATCGTGCTCGGTGCATGGAGATAAACTGGGGATGACAAAATATCAACTTCCTGCTGCTCAATTGAAAGCCCTATCTGTACAACTGGTAATTACTTTTAATTTAATTAGGACTCCTGGTATTGTTTCTATCTCATAGATTACATTATAACATGTAATGTGTTAAAGCAACAAGACAAATTGAGGTGAGAAAACACAGAAAATATTACCTTTTTTGTCTATAAATAATACCACAGTTTAACTCTTCAAAAAGCCCTCAACTAGCTTTACCAGGGCTAATCATTATTTTCCATATTCCTTTGGCTTGAGTAAGCAAAATCTTATACGATCTAATGAAAAACTAGCATCTCATGGGTATTTAAAGAATTTGTTTTAACTCTACACTTTCCCCTATCGTCTCTCAGGCAAAACAAATAAGTGATTTATGCTGTTGCATGCTAAAACAAAATTCATGCAACCTGAAAGAACAATCATTGGTGCTGGAGAAAGACTAAGACCTGTCTCTTACATACAGGGATAGAAGAGTGACTTGGGAAAGGCACCATTTTTAGGCAGAAACACACTGTAAGCAAGGCAAGGAAGCCTATTTGGGATATCTGCTCGCTCAAAGAAATATGAGGACATACACTTGATTTTCATTTCCATGTGGAATTCACAAATGCATTGTGAACTACTGAATAAAATCCTCAAATGGCCCCTAAATATTTAAAATGTATAATAGGGAGGGGAAGGAGGCCGATTCGGATCCCAAAGATTCACCTCCTCCAATAGCTAACTACAGAGAAGATAGCTGAGTGATAGGGAGAGAGAGAGAGAAACAGAGAAAGAAAACATGAATATGGAGACACCAGTGCCAAGAAGACAGATGCCTCAGTTGGAAGAAGGTCCTCCACACTGAGCTTACAACTGCTGCCCAAATAAAATGAAAAAAAAAAAAAAAAAAAACTGAACGAACATCAAGTTAAAATGTGATTGAAAAGCTCTCTAATAATATTTTATCTTTTCATCTAGTAAATTACATCTGGAAATTTACAAGATATATTTATTGGCTGAGCAAAGACTTACTCTGAAAATTTCATAGCACACAGAAAACAAACAGACCATCTCTTCAAAAAAAAAGTCCTTTTCTAAAATTAAAGGGACACGTTCACAGATAAATTTAGAAGCAGATGACCTTAACTATCATCTGGTGCAAAAGCCTTATTTAACATATGGTAACACCAAATTCTTTAAAAGCAAATTAGAAGATGTATCCCAGAGAGGCAGAGCAAGAACTAAATTCTAGGTCTTCCCCTTCCTGGTCCAGAATTCTTTCCCTACATGATACCACCATTGTCCATTTCACTAATTGGAATTCAAATGAGTTAGCCTCAGAGGTTTAACAAGTTACATAAACTCAAAAATACTTGTTTTCTCCCTAATTTTCTGCTGTTCAAAGAGATAAAAAACACTTGCATTCACCTGGATGACTGGGCTGATTATCATGCTGTCTCAGTCTCTAGAACAACTCTTCTTTGGCAGCCTCACATCCACAGCCTGATTCAGAGGGACAGCTGTTGCCCTATTCGCAGCCCAAGAAAACAGCACTGGCAGCCAGTTGCTGCAAGACAGAAGACTTCTGGCAAAGTGGCAGTGTTATCTTACAAAAATAGCAAAGCATCATCTGGGTAAATTCGGGAAAGCTTATGACTTCTGCCAAAGTGAAATTTTGCAGTGCTGATGGCAAGTCAATACTGTGCTGGCTAGAGATCGAGGCAAAGATCACTTTAGATTTAAAGGAGATGTAGAGAGTGTTGGGTGCTAAATATCTGAAACAATTCCATATGCAAGCTATGACATTTTCTCCATCAAACCTTCCAATAATTCTTCTTAAATGCACAACTGTAAAACAATGTCTTTTAAAATAAGGCTAAGTAGCTACACGTATTTCTGAGAAAAGTTGCAAGCCATTTTGCCAAAAGGCAGCATGGAAAGTGGGAGGAAAGGTGATGGGGTAGAACAATATTGAGGCTAGACCATATTTAAATATTAATTTTGATAGAATAGTATAGTAACTTTGATGACCCACAGGTCTGGGTATAAAAGAAATACAATACACGTCCTCATAGAGCTAACAGGCAGAGAAGCTGCATAAATAAAACTGGGGGTAGAATATACTTATATACCAAAACAAGATACCCATTTTATGCTGATTACTGATTTAGAAAAATTATCTTCATAAAAACTTAGAAAGGGTTTCCTCATGGAATGTGCTTCTAATAAAGTCCCACAAAGCTTTATGGAACTAAAACATAATGTTGAAATGCATCCTAATTTCCTCATGTGAGATCGTGTACCAGTGATGCCAAGAAAAAGAATGGAAGTATCTGTCTCTTGTTAGTACCTAGAAATTCAGTGAAATTTTCACCTCCATGCTCCAGGAAAGATGTGAAACAAATATTTCCCATTGCGAAATCAAGAGTAACATCAACCCACAATGAAGCAAAGCTGAGATGTGCAATGTCGCTCAAGGGAGAAAAATTGTCTCTTGAGTCAGCAAGGCTAGACTGTGTCCTGTTTGAATAAACAAACATATCTGAGAAAAAGAAATATGAATTAATGGAGATTCAGTCAGCAAAGAAAGCATACAAAAGGCATAGAGGTAAACATCGGCAGTGACTACTTAAGCATTGTCTAAAAGAAAAATAGTATTATTTGAATGTCCTCATTTCTTCTCCAGATGGAAAGGATGGCCATCTCTAACATGGAGATGGATGTGTAAAGTTAAAATCAAAGGACTTGACAGATTTCTGGTCCCATCAGCAGGGCGGTCCCTATCCTGAAATGGTTGTATCATAATTTCTTATCTCGGCTTCTTTAAAAATTCTGTTTATATAACATCACATCTTCTTCTTTTTCCACCCTTATTAAATAACCTTCTGACACACATTAAGTCTGTCAGGAAGGATAGAATATACTCATAGTCCAAACCAAGATTCATATTTGTCTGACCATTATATTTCTTATTTTGAATAAATAAGTTCACATTTTAGAGTTTATCTCATTCTCAAGTGTCTTAATACATGAGTGCATAGGATCCCAGTTTCCCGGGCATTAACTAAATGAGTCTCTCTGGGCCTCCAATGACCCATGACCATTCTTCCTAGAGTCACCTTTAACTGAGGTCTACAGGTGTGACCAAATATTTATAGGATGCTCAAACTTCTTATTATATCCACCCATTTTAAACCAGAAAAACATTTCAACCAAATATAGGAATTAAACAAGTCATGGTCTTTTTTATTGTCTCATTTAGTGAGGTTTCATCGTTGGGGGTACAATCTGTGTGCTGGACACAACCCCAGTGAGTAGACTTGGTGCGTGGTCCAGAAAGAGATTCCAGTCTCAAATTAGAGGAAACAACTTTTCTGATTGCATGCAACAGAGGCTCAATCAAGCTAACTCAAATAATAATGGTTTATTTTAATGATACAAATGCTCAATAATGAAAACAAGGATGTCACTTTGTCCTTGAACCAAGTGTTGCATGCTAAATGCTATCAGATCTCTTGGGAACTAGAACTGGACATGGTCAGAAATTACGAAGCTCTGGAGTCACTCTTACTTTCATGAGACTTGGAGGTTCACTTTCATGGTCTATACACTCTCCCCCTGTTCTTTACTGATCTACTTTTTAAGAAGGTAAGAATTGTGGAAAAGCAAGGCCTATGTGGAAAAGCAGGGCTTTGGAACCATGCTAGTTTGGTCTGCCAAAAATTATATTTGGTGGAAGTAGCTCAAACTCGCCCATATATCTTCACAATATATTGAGAAGAACCTACCGTGGTTCCCAATCACTTAACACAAATGATAAGAATCTTAGTGCTAAAAGATACTTGTAACCATAAGTGTGAACCCATCATTTTGTGAAGAAAGAAACTGAGGCATAGAGAAGTTTAATGAACTCTGCTCAGTCTAGAAACATAGGTCAGTGTGATTTCAGTACCCAGCACTGCTTCCTTAAAAGCCAGTTTTCTGGAGAAGAACCTGAGCTGAGATTGTGGCAGGTGAGAGGGTCTTAGAAAGGGCTGCCTTTGTGAGATCTTTAAAGGTTCACTTCAATCCTAGTTTCTGGCTACCAGGACAGAAGAGAGTGCTGACCTTTTCTTCAGAAGATCAAAGATGCTTCTCTCTGAGGATATTGCCAATGCAAAGAAGATACCCCGCCAAAATCAGCCTCTTTCTACAGTCTGCAGTCTTTAGATCAGTCAATCCAAGAGACTGAATTGGACCTTGACTATAGAAGTTGTGCTGGGAGACAAGCAGGGCAAAGCCTAACATCTGAAAACAGCCAGTAGATTACAGAGACAGGGATTGAAGGAGGCATACATGGAGCTAGGAGGCATTTGGAGGAAAAAAATAATCCTCTGTGGCTAAAAGTGAACATTCTCTTAAACAAGCTACCTGAGACCACTGCCAAGTGATGAAGGAATAAGATGAACTCAAGAGTGTGACCTGCAGGGGAAAATGAAAAACCACAAAGATTTATTAGGAGGGTGGGAAGAAATTCGCCATTCAGAGGACTAGGATGTGACTGAAGTTTTTAAGCTACATTAGTCAATTGGTCCTAGGGTGCATTTGCACCCATTAAAAAAAAAAATTTTTTTTTTTTTTTACTGGTAATAGAAAGGTGACATACCCTAATGAAGAAAATCAAGTTTTCAAGCCAGAGGAATATTCAATAATACATTTTAAATATGCTATACAGGACAACAATCTGTAGACAAGACCTCCAAGGAATATCTGTGGGTGATGTTAAAACTTTGGTATCATTGCATATACAACATATAACACACGTAAATGCTTATGTCCTAAATTGAGTCTCCATTGGATAGAAACCCTTAAGATAAAGTTGTTGGTATTTATTGTCACAATGAATGACTTAATCTGCTAAATTGTTGGTTCGTTGCGGCACAGCTCTAAAGAGCTCTACAGTAAGGGATATCACTGCTGCTTCTCTGCACCTTAGGCCCCTCTCTCTTCCCTTCAAAGAACAATCATTCCCTCGAATCCACAGCCTTCTCTGGCTTCAGATTCACAGCAACAAACACCAATGTTCCAATAGGTCCTTATACTTTTATGTGCTACTTACTGGTTTATACTATTCTTATTATTTGTTATTATTAATGGTGTGAAGTGAAAGGAAAAAACTCTTTTTCATTGTATCAAGTGTCAAGTTTCCTACTAAGACTTCAGTCTGAATTTCAAGAGCTTCAGTAATCATTTCTTATCTCACTGTTTGAATCATATTTATTTTCTATTACCCTCACCAATCTCATTACCTTTGGAAAAGACTGTGCTCACAAGAAATGGTCTCCTTTGTCATTCTACCAACCAAAATAATTTCTATCAAGATTGGCCTTCTTTTATGTAGATGGTGCCTGGAAGAACAATGGGGCAACCAAGTTGGGCTATGAGAAACATGTGCTCCAGTTATCTCTGTTCTCCCAGCCAATAGACAGCCATGTAAGTAAGGACATCCTAGACTAACCAGCCCCCAGGTGGTATCTACCAGCTGATTGTTGTTGTTAGGTACTCTCAGGTTGATTTCAACTCATAATGACCCCACGTGACAGCACAGAGCTGGCCCATAGGGTTTCTAGGCTGTAGTTTTTATGGGAGCAGATTGCCAAGTCTTTCCTCTATGGAGCCAGTGGGTGGGTTTGAACCACCAACCTTTTGGTTACCAGGCCCGTACTTTCTTGCACCACCACAGCTGATCTGTTGTTATTCTTGTGTGTTTTCATGTTGATTCCGACTCATAGTGACCCTGTAGGACAAAGTAGAACTGCCCCATAGGATTTCCTAGGCTGAAACCTAGGAGCCGATTACTAGGTCTTTCTTTCAAGGAGTGGCTGCTGGGTTCGAACCGCCAACCTTTGGATTAGCAGCTCAATGCTTAACCATTGTGGCACCAAAGCTAATTACAGACACAAATAAATGCAGCCGCAATAAGCCAAGCCTGCCCCAGATTAGCAGAACCATAAACTTGTTGGCAATAATAAATGCTTATTTTTATAAGTCTCTTAGTTTGGGGGTGGTTTGATATTGCAGCATTAGTATAGAAAGCTGATAAACCAACCTACATGTTCAACCCCATCACTGTCTTTACAACCAATCCTTATCTTGAGCAGATGGATCTGAGTAGCTGCTAATTAATCACACTTTTATGAGAACTGCCATCTAATCACCCTTTAGCTTAGTACTGACCTTGGTCCCAGTTATACCTGGGCTTCTCTCTGTGTTCAAGTTCCTTTCTTGGTCAGCTTAGCACACTAATTATTCTAGTCTGAAACCAAAGCTGCCATTTTCCACAGGTAAGAGTAGACTCTGATTTGGTTACTGAAGCCCTGGAGCTACTTTATGGAGCCAAGTTAATTTCAATGCTACCATCTGCCCTCTTGAATTTCAAACTATGCCCTGCCCCTGAATTCTCTGTTATAAATTTCCCTGCATATGGCCTAGCCATTTGACCTAGTGGAAGCCATCTGCTTTCCTGACTTGCTTGTTGCCTTTATCTTTGTTCTGTAGACACTATGTTGTGCTGCTAGATTGGTTTTCCAGTGCCTGTAATAGTGGAAACCCTGTTGGCATAGTGGTTAAGAGCTATGCCTGCTAACTAAAATGCTGACCATTCAAATCAGGGGCTCTTTGGAAACCCCATGGGGCAGGTCTAGTCTGTCCTTTAGGGTCGCTATGAGCTGGAACTGACTCAGTGGCAACAGGTCAGGTCAGGTCATAATAATCCAGTAGGAGAGATGAATTCCTATCTCATCTCACTAAAATTAAAGGATCATTCTCAGTTCTATCCCAATGATTAATAAGAAGTAAGTAATTCTTCCCAGGAAAGACAGTCCTGGGTAAGTAGCAAACCCTTAGGACCAAAAAGAAAAGTAGCAGGAAGAGGGTGACAGACTGCCTATTTCACAACTTTCTACAGCTCCTTGGAAACCTTGTCTTATTCATCTCTACATGTACTTTACAGAATGTCTCATGCATGTTTTATACTCAATACTTACCTACTCATTGCTGTTGAGTCAATTCCAACTCATAGTGACCCCACAGGACAGAGCAGAACTGCCCCCACAAGGTTTCCAAGGAGTGGCTGGTGGATTTGAACTGCTGACCTTTTGGTTAGCAGCCGATTGCTTAGCCGCTGTGCCACTATTTTTTAATTTTTTAAATAAAACTTGCAAGTAGCATCATCTTATATGAAAGAGAGTACATTTTCTCCTAAAAATTATCCTATAATATTTGTTTTTTTAAAAAGCTATGAACGTCTACCTGCTAAATTGGAAAAATTTGCAATATTTTAGACTCATTTGATTGTTTTTAATGACAACTTAAAGCAAACAAAACAACACCAAGGAGGGGGGAAACCTTAAAGTCATTTGCTAAACAGCACAAATTTCTTCCCTTCTTTCAATACAAAGATGAATAGGATATTATCCCTGCCCTCCAGAAACTCACAATCTAATGATGAAGTGGGGGAAAAAAAGATTAAAAGCAACCATAAATTTAAACATTTTGTACCTTAACTGAGTTGCTCATCATTCTCTCATCAGCAAAATAGGGATAACGAGAACTGTTTTACCAAGTGGTTGTCAGGATTAAAGGAAATTGTATATTTGAAAACACATGTGTCTGGCACATAGCAGGTGCTCCGGAAGTGAGTTTTGAGTGTGTTTATAAAGGTGATGTGCTTACTATAATGTGATTTATTAGGACCAATACTAAAAGTTATGGTTATAATCAGGTATATTTCCAACTATATTTCAGGAAGTTATAGCTGGGACCTTCCCTTGCATATTCATTTTGTCACCTTGTTTTTTATAGCTTTCACTAGTCATGAAATAGTCATGAGATTAGAAATGCATTGCCTTGTCTTAATTCTCTGCAACAAGGTTTCATAAATGTAGAGACATATTACTTGGATAATTCTGCAACCGCACATTTCTATAAGTACATTTATAAAACTTAATTAGGAACAATATATACAGTTTGGCAGGTAGTTACTGAAACAGCTCTATAGTTTTATGAAATATATTAGATTTGGTACACAAATAATGTAATCATTTAATGGGTCAATTTCAATTATAGTTTTCCACTTGACACTCTGGAAATCGATTTCTTTAACATAGAGACATTAGTCTTTTTCATATTCCTACATATATTTTAGTCTCCTGAATGGAACTAAAACTAGGTTTAATAAATCTTTTCTTCATTTTCAGCCAAATGTCCTCCAATTGATGGATATTAATGACAAAGCAGGTTATAACCATCATATATGTTAAAAACTTAGAACAAAATACTTTGGTGCACAATATTTTGGGAGGACATTGAGACCCTTTAGAGTATAGTTTTTTGTGTGACTAAACTGCCATCTTATTAAATATTGTAATAACATATCCCAAAGGAGGGCCAAATAAGAGTTTCAGCATTATTCATGTAGACTTATTAAAGGAGAACTGCACATGATATGGCAGAAAAATTTCATTCTATTCCAACGTGTACCCCTTTGGGGGTATGGATGTGGCAAAGTATTTATAGTGGATAAGTATACAATGACCATACCACGGCAAATAGGGTCTTAGGCAAAGGAACAATGACAACTGTAAAAGAAGATTGAAGATTTTTTTTCCCCTTTCAATTTCAACTTTTGCAAAACCAAGATAATATTCTTTCTTTCCTGCAATTTGGGGTGGGTGGGCCGTTAGAAATGGAGTAATAGCTTAAGAACAGGCTACTTCATGGGCTAAATATGTACCAGCAACACCCTGGACCCTATTCGCCTTTTTCAGAACATAATGAGGAAAGAGGTTCCACACCCAACAGAAGAAAAAAGTGTTTACTTTGGTTTTTCTTTTTATTTTCCATCTTTATTAGTGTGTGCCTGTGTATACATATGTCAAAAAAAAAAAAAAAAAACAACACTGTTTTTGTTCTCAATCATACTCTGACAGTGGATGTCAACGTTCATGAAGGAGGCTTGGTCAAACACCAGGAATTCATCTGGGGGAAATTACTACTTGGAAGGTTGTACAATCAGAATGCTCCTTAGAAGCAAGGATGGTGAGACTGTGTCTCACATTCTTTGGACATGTTGTCAGGAGGGATCAGTCCCTGGAGAAGGACATCAGGCTTGCTAAAGCAGAGGGTCAGCAGAAAAGAAGAAGACCCTCAAAGAGATGGATTGACACAGTGGCTGCAACAGTGGGCTCAAGCATAACAATTGTGAGGATGGTGCAGGATCCGGCAGTGTTTTGTTCTGTGGTACATAGGGTCGCTATGAGTCAGAACTGACTCAATGGAACCTAACAACAACACTACTTGGAACAATGGCAACATTTAGCAAGCTTGTCTTTTTCTACTGAGAGATGAAACAATCAACCATGGCTTTCACTGAATGCCAAACTGAACTTTCCTTTTTTATGCATAGCTTTACGTTGGTTTAGATTCTGATTAATTGGGGTGGCAACTAAGAGGTTAGAAAAGGAGGTAGCCTTGATAACAGAGAATATTAGTTCAACAGTGGCAAACTGCTATTTTTCAACAGTTTGGTATATTTACCATCATATAGCAATGCCTGCTTTTTCTGAAAAGGACTAGATACAAAATTAGAAGTAAGAGAATAAATACATAATCATCAATTTAATTACCTACATGCATTGGCCTTCATATGTATGTGACAGACATACATGTGCACACGTACACATCACCTTTTTACTTGTGCACTGTCCACTAATTTGAATCTATAGGTGCTCGGAGGACTGGTTTTTCCCAAAGTAGCCTTCCTGGATAATATTTGGCTGTCTGTGGGTGTAGCTCTTAGGATGGTCATAAAATCCAAGTTGAGCTGAGCATAGGCAAAGAAGCAGGAGACCCTAAAAAGTGTCAGGAAAAAAAGAGTCAAAATGGAGGAAAAATGAGACAGGAGATGGAGAAATAGATGGAAATCTCCAAAGGAAGGAAAGAGGGATGGAAGGTTGCCAGAGAGAAAGCCAGCCAAGGTTGTATATTTTTCAAATAGACACAAAAGCCCAAAGAAATCTGGGACTCTGTCAGCATGTCCAATCATGAGGACAGCAGAATCTGTACTTCTAAAATACCAAGTATTTAAAATCAGATGCAGTTTAAGTAGGAAAACGCAATCCTTTTGCTCAATATTAACTCTGGAAAGGCTCTACCCTTCCCCCCCACCAAAAAAAAAAAAGAAAGTGAACAATGTGCTAACAAAGGAAGATATATGCTTATGTAAGCTTGCATGCTTATGTCTACGAGGAAATTATTGTATCCTAGAAATTTCCTTCGTTGCTTCCGAAGCACCCCTCCCTTCCTATCCACTGCACCCCGATCCAGATATGTGCCTTTTCCTTTTCCTGCTCTTTAAAAAATGATGTTTGGGCAATACAGCTAGTCAGTATCCATTAATGGGTTAAGAGGGTTGAAAACTCATTTGATTTCATAGTTGACTGTTTGCATGACTACAGGTTAAGCTGTGATTAGATTTCCATTTACAGCTCTCTCATTTTCAGGCATTTAAAAATAACTCAGCCCTAAAAGTTCTTTCTAAATTGATTGAACTGGAGCTTGCCAATGAGTCATAGATAACCCTCAACCTCGAAAGCACAAACAAAAAAGCAATACCAAAGTTGTGGGGGGTACCAACTCATAGCTAATTTTTTTAAGTGTTTTTATTCTAGAAAAAAAAATCATTTTGGGAAGGCAAGCCAATAAATCGTCAGTTGTATAGAAATACTTTTTATAAGTCATTTTTCAAGGAACCAAAATAAGCTAAAACATTCAATATCTGCACTTGTAAAAGACCACATACGCGCGCACACACACACACACACACACACACACACCCACACCCTGTTTGTTTGTCTGCATATAAATATAAATAGATAAGGACTCAGTGGCTTCATGGATGTCGCGAAGACACATATTGAAAGTCAAAATGGGCGTTTTGTGATGGTGTGGTCCCTCAGGAAAATCCAAAAAAGTTTACAAGACCTGATAAAATATCCTTTTCTTCTCCTTTTTCAGCCTTAAATTCAAGGCTATTCAGGACTTTTGCCAATTTGCCAATTCACAGCTGTAGAATAACCTGAAAGCATACATTTTTTCAAAGCATTCAGTAGGCTACCTGGGAGTTCAGCAGGTTCAGCAGGGGAGCTCCTGGGGGTGGCGCCTCATTAGACCTTTAGCACAATGCTGTGATTTTTCTTTCTACCCAAGCTTCTTAGAAGAGGAACTCGTCTCTTGACCCATTCCATGACTTCCAGATTCCAATTTCCTAAAGCACTTCAGCCTCTTATTATTGCATCGGAAAGATTTAAAGTATTTCTTTTCCTTACTCCAAGCAATACATTGATGCTTTTAATAAAATTAAAAACAATGTGAGCCATTGCTATTTACAGGCATATTCTCTCTCTATACTGGTATTTCTGTCCTTTGAGAAGGACATTTTAAAAATAATTTCCTTTGTAACAGAAGCAGCAATAATCACCAAAAATAAGACACAAATCTGGAATCAGTAGAAAAATAAAATATGATGTTGGTATAATAAACCATTAATTTTGCTTCCACTAATGAGAATTGAAGAAGGCAGTGGTTGTTCAGTGGCTGACTTCTCACCTTCATGCGGAAGACCCAGGTTTGATTCCAATACACCTCATGTGTAGCCACCACCCATCTGTCAGCAGAGGTTTGCATGCTGCTATGATTCTGAACAGGTTTCATCAAAGCATCCACACTAAGGCAGATTAGGTAGAAAGGTGATTTACTGAGGATCTGCTTCCAAAAATTATCCAACCTATGGATCACAGTGGTCAGATCTGCAACCAATCATGGGGATGGTGCAGGACCAGGCGCCTCTTTGTTTGGTTGTGCATGAGTATGGGGCTGATTCAATGGCAATTAACAACAAAAACACAAAATTAATGATACTATGTCCTGGATTGGAAGTCCTGGTGGCACAATGGTTAAGTGCTTGGCTGCTGATCTGAAAGGTCAGCAGACGGAACCCACCAGCTGTTCCATGCGAGAAAGTTGTAGCGACCTGCTTCCATAAAGATTGTTGTTGTTGTTGTTAGGTGCTGTTGAGTCAATTCCTAGCAATCTTATGCACGACAGAATGAACCACTGCCCGGTTCTGTGGCAACCTAACAATTGTTGCTATGCTTCAGCCCATTGTTGCAGCCACTGTGTCAATCCATCTCATTGAGGGTCTTCGTCTTTTTTGCTGACCCTCTAATTTACCAAGCATGATGTCCTTCTCCAGGGACTGATCTCTCGTGGAAACATGTCCAAAGTATGTGAGATGCAGTCTTGCCATCCTTGCTTCCAAGGAGCATTCTGGTTGTACTTCTTCCAAGACAGATTTGTTTATTCTTTTGGCAGTCCATGGTATAGTCAATATTCTTCGCCAACACCACAATTCAAAGGCGTCAATTCTTCTTTGGTCTTCCTCATTCATTGTCCAGCTTTCACATGCATATGAGGCGATTGAAAACACCACAGGTTGGGTCAGGCGCACCTTAGCCCTCAAGGTGACATCTTTGCTTTTTAACACTTTAAAGAGATCTCTTGCAGCCCATTTGCCCAATGCAATGTGTCTTTCGATTTCTTGACGCTGCTTCCATGGCTGTTGAGTGTGGATCCAAGTAAAATGAGATCCTTGACAATCTCAATCATTTTTCCATTTATCATGATGTTGCTTATTGGTCCAGTTGTGAGAATTTTTGTTTTCTTTAATGTTGAGGTGTAATCCATAGGGAAGGCTGTGGTCTTTGATCTTTATTAGTAAGTACTTCAAGTCCTCTTCACTTGCAGCAGCAAGGTTGTGTCATCTGCATAACACAGGTTGTTAATGAGTCTTCCTCTAATCCTGGCACCCCATTCTTCTTCATATAGTCCAGCTTCTCAGATTATTTGCTCAGCATACAGATTGAATAGGTATGGTGAAAGGATACAACCCTGACACACACCTTTAAACCATGCAGTGTCACCTTGTCCTGTTCAAATGACCGTCTCTTGATCCACGTACAGATTCCTCATGAACACGATTGTTATGAAATCCACATTCTCCTCAATGTTATCCATAATTTGTTATGATCCACACAGTCAAATGCCTTAGCATAGTTAATAAAACACAGGTAAACATCTTTCTGGTGTTCTCTGCTTTCTGCCAGGATCCATCTGACATCAGCAATGGTATCTCTGGTTCTACGTCCTCTACTGAAACCAACTTGAATTTCTGGCAATTCCCTGTCAATATACTGCTGCAGCCATTTTTGAATGATCTTCAGCAAAATTTTGCTTGCATGTGATATTATTGATACTGTTTTCTAATTTCCACATTCAGTTGGATCACCCTTCTTGGGAACAGGCATAAATATGGGTCTCTTCTAGTCAATTGGCCAAACATCCTGGCATAGATAACTGAGCACTTTCAGAGCTTCATCCATTTGTTGAAACATTTCAATTGGTATTCCGTCAATTCCCAGAGCCTTGTTTTTCACCAAAGCCTTCAGTGCAGTTAGGGCTTCTTCCTTCAGTACTATTGGTTCCTGATCATATGTTACCTCCTGAAATGGTAGAACATCGACCAATTCTTTTTGGTATAGTGACTGCATATTCCTTCCATCTTCTTTTGATGCTTCCTCCATTATTTAATATTTTCCCTGCAGAATTCTTCAGTATTGCAACTCAAGGCTTGAAATTTTTCTTCAGTTCTTTCAGCTTGAGAAATGCCGAGACTGTTCTTCACTTTTGATTTTCTAACTCCAGGTCTTTGCACATGTCATCATAATACTTTGTCTTCTCAATCCAGCCTTTGGTATCTTCTGTTCAGCTCTTTTGGTTCGTAATTTTTTTCCTTTTGCTTTAGCTACTCGACGTTTAAGAGCAAGTTTCAGAGTCTCTTCTGACATCCATTTAGATATTTTCTGTTTCTCCTGTCTTTTTAATGACCTCTTACTTTCTTCATGTATGATGTCCTTGATGTCATTCCACAACTCATCTGGTCTTTGATCATTAGTGTTCAAGGTGTCAAATCTACTCTTGAGATGATCTCTAAATTCAGGTAGGATATACTCAAGGTCATACTTTGGCTCTCGTGGACTTGTTCTAATTTTCTTCGGTTTCAACTTGGACTTGCATATAAGTAATTGATGGTCTGATCCGCAGTCGGCCACTGGCCTTGTTCTGATTGATGATATTGAGCTTTTCCAGCGTCTCTTTCCACAGATGTAGTCAATTTGATTCCTGTGTATTCCATCTGGTGAGGTCCGTGTGTATAGTCGCCATTTATGTTGGTGAAAAAAGGTATTTGCAGTGAAGAAGTCGTTGGTCTTGCAAAATCCAATCATGCGATATCTGGCATCATTTCTATCACCAAAGGGATATTTTCCAATTACCAGTCCTTCTTCATTTCCAACTTTTGCATTCTAATCACCAGTAATTATCAGTGCACCCTGATTGCATGTTTGATCAATTTCAGACTGAAGAAGTTGGTAAAAATTTTCAATCTCTTCATTCTGGCCTTAGTGGTTGGTGCCTAAATTTGAATAACAGTTGCATTAACTGGTCTTCCTTGTAGGCATAGGGGTATTATCCTAGCACTGACAGCATTGTACTTCAGGATAGATCCTGAAATGTTCTTTTTGATGATGAATGCAACGCCATTCCTCTTCAAATTGTCATTCCTAGCACAGTAAACCATGCGATTGATTCAAAGTGACCAATACCAGTCCATTTCAGCTAATACCTAGGATGTCAATCTTTATGTGTTCCATTTCATTTTTGAAGATTTCAAATTTTCCTAGATTCATACTTCGTACATTCCAGGTTCCAATTACTAATGGATGTTTGCAGCTGTTTCTTCTTCTCATTTTGAGTTGTGCCACATCTGCAAATGAAGGTCCCAAGGGCTTAACTCCATCCATGTCAGTAAGGTCAACTCTACTTTGAGGAGGCAGCTCTTCCCCAGTTGTATTTTCAGTGCTTTCAAACCTGAGGGGCTCATGCTCCAGCACTGTATCAGACAATGTTCTGCTGCTATTCATAAGGTTTTCCTGGCTAATTCTTTTCAGAATCAGATCACTGTGTCCTTCTTCCTAGTCTGTTCCAGTCTGGAAGCTCAGCTGAAACCTGTCTGCCACAGGTGACCCTGCTGGTATTTGAATACCAGTGGCATAGCTTCCAGCATCACAGCAACACAGAAGCCCCTGCAGTATGACAAACTGACAGATACGTGGGGGCCGTAAAGATTATAGCCTTGGAAACTCTATGGGATAGTTCTACTCTGTCTTATAAGGAACGAACTCAATGGCAGATAACAACATGTCCTGGGTTAGACCAAATGCTATTGTTCACTATTGATTAAAAAGAAACTTGCTATGCAGATTAAAAGAGAAAACAAGCCTGAGGCAGGGGAGTGGGTGGGAGAGGCGTACTAAACCTATTTATGAAACTTATAAAAACATAAAGCCTCTAAAAGTAGCACGCTTCAAAACACTTGTTACCTGCTCAGTACTTTGGCATGTACTTCAAGATCTATCATAAAGTAAGGTCCTACCTTAAAGGAGTTTAAAATCTAGTCACCTGTAGTGCACCCTGGACACAAAGGGATTCAGATATTCAGATATAAACAAAAGGAATATTAAATGTTGATTTAAAATTAGGTTAACAGAAGTTAGTCTGAGTATTGAATAGGAAGCAATAATGTTTTATTTAAATATATATTTATTTAAATATTGGACTTAAATATAAAATGCAAAACAAACAAACAAACCCATTGCCGTAGATTCGATTCTGACTCATAATGACCCTACAGGACAGAGTAGAAGTGCCCCATAGGCTTTCTAAGGAGTGGCTGGTGGATTCCAACTGCCAACCTTTTGGTTAGCAGCCAAATGCTTAACCACTGCGCCACCAGGGCTCTGGATTTAAAAACATAAATATTACACATCAGGTCACCATGAGTTGAGATGACTCAAAGACAACTGGTTTTACTTGATATACATATTATATACGTTTATATATAATACACACACAAATGAATGCCGTCAAACCTGTCCTGTAGCTGTAGAAATTAGGAGCCTTCCTGCAACCTTGGCTTCTCTCTGTGTAAAAATATAACACTATGACTTTTGGGGTGTGCTTCATTTGGTCAGCTCCCAGTAGGACAACAACAACAAAACAACATATTGCCAAATGACTCACTTTATAAAAAAAATCTGCCTGGCCACTGCATTAGACCAACCCTCGATATTGGCAAATGAGTGGCATGTCATATTCAATAAATGTGATAACAAAGGTTCACAGACTCCATCCAATACAGATTGTTGGTGAATTTTTAAACTTAAATTATAAGCCAAGTATATTTTACTAAGGAGTAGAATCACCTGCTCAGCTTTTAATTTCTGAGTCTAACATTATAGACGTCCCATCTTAACAGATGAAAACATTAATGTGTTTAAATATTTTGTATTAGGGTATTTTCTTATTTATAGTTTTCTTTAGGTACTATTTATATAACTGAATTATTCAGTTTTCTAATCTTAAAGATTTCAAAAAAAAAAAAAAAACCCACTGCCATCGAGTCGATTCCGACTCATAGCGACCCTATAGGACAGAGTAGAACTGCCCCATAGAGTTTCCAAGGAGCTCCTGGTGGATTTGAACTGCTAACCTCTTGGTTAGCAGCTGTAGCACTTAATCACTATGCCATCAGGGTTTCCAATATCAAAGATTATATACATTCAATGTATTCCCTTTTTAAAAATCTTATTCCATTAATAAGTATAGTTGGCTTAGAAGCTCATAGTAATAAAAGTAACAGCTACAATTTCTTAAACACCTACAAAGTGCCAACATCATTATAAGTAAAAAAAAGTACTTGGTATACATTAACCCCAATTCTATCCCTTGGGGAGCCCTGGTGGTGTAGTGGTTAAGAGCTTGGCTACTAATCAAAAGGTTGGCAGTTGGAATCCACCAGCCACTCCTTGGAAACTCTATGGGGCAGTTCTACTCTGTCCTATAGGGACACTATGAGTCAGAACTGACTCGACAGCAATGGGTCGTTTTTTGTTTTGTTTTTTAATATGCCCATTTTATAGATGAGAACGCTGAAGCTCAGTGAATTCAAAATATTGTTGATATTCAAATAGCTAGTAATTAAAAAATCCAGTATTAAAGCTCAGGTCAGCAACACGCCAGAGTCCATGTTCTCAGCAGGACAAATTCCCTTCACATTCTTCAAAGCACTCCCACCGCTCTTAATAAAGGACAAAAAAAAAAAAAAATGATTGACTTCAGAGCTCATTGGCCTTCATCATCTTTCAATTATCTAGGATCTATTTTCTAATTTCTAAATTACGCATGCTTCTTATTTCTCTTTCATGCCATTTGCTTTTTATATAGTAAACGGTTTATTAGTTAGTTCCCCAGATCATGAAACGTGAAAGGACTGAAGTTTGAAATCAGTGACTATTCTTACTAAAAATTCTAAAAAGTTCTACAGTAAAATAAGGTTAATGCATGTACACACACACACACCATTTATTATGCGCTAGGCGAATATTAACAAATAATAACTGCTTTAATCCTCATAACAACCCCATACGGTGGGCACTGTTTTTACCTTCGTTTTACAGAATGGAGAACTGAAACTCAAGAGAGGCTAAGTGGCTTGCCCAAGGTTAGACAGCCATTGACTGGAAGTGCTGGTGTTCTCACAGAGGCGTTCTGGCTCCAGAGTCAGGCTAGCTCTTAACTAAGGCAGAAGATTATTGGTTGGCAATTCACTGGCATACTCTTTTCTCAGGGCAGGTAATTCACTCACATACCCTCTCAGCTGTGTATGGTCAGTCCACAGTGGTGGTATTCTTGCCACCAGGTGATACGTTTGATTAATATGTTTACCTCACATTCATTACTTTCAGAAAGTGGAAAATTCACTGAAGGCAACGTTACTTGGTCAAGTGTGTTTTTGCCCTTTTTATAATGTGCTGCCTAAGAGAAAAGGAGCATGTCTGGTATCAGCTCCACCATGTTTTTTCTGAGTTTAATGTTCCTCCATTTGTGCACATGAAAATTCAGGTTTATGGCTTCATTACTCAATGGGGAGTTTGTCTTATTCATTTTTTATTTCTAGTACCTAGCACAGACCTTGGTTCATAGTAGAAGCTCAATAAATATTTATTTGAAAGAATGAATGAAATTAGGTCAAAAGCAGAGAAATGTTATCATTCTTAAACCTACTCTTCTGGTCTTTCATATGAAATGAATTAATATCTCTCAATTATTCACCAGAAATTAACTTCGATGATGTTTAATGAATCAGAAGGTATATCATATCTTGCCAAACTCCTATGTCATTTTTCCCTGTCTCTGGGATTTCCTTGGTTATTGCTGACATTTTCCTATTATAATATTCATAAAAACAGTAACAACAACAACAAAAAAAAAACAACAGAAGAGCCAACCTGCTGTTAATAGCTTCTGAAATGAATCAATTTATTGTCATAGCAATGAACATTTACAAAACATATCAATTCAAGAAAAAAAGCTATAAATTCAAACTAGGAAATGAATGTTCCTAGAGAAATGAGATAAATGATTCCATTTTTCAAAAATTAACAAAGATAAGCCTCATTTCTGCCTCCAACAGGTTTTCCACGGTAAAGAATACAACCTATCCAGGGTCTAAATTGGATATAGGAGTTGAGTAAAAGAAAGAGACAATAATGATACCCAAGTATGAAGCAAATGGAGCAGTATGAAGTATGAAGCAGATGGAGGTCCCTGCTCCTCTCCTATGCCCACTTGACGCCCATTTATCCCTCATCTATCAACTCATCCTTCAGATTCCAAGAACACCTTCCATGGCCTCTATCCCTTCCTAGATTGGGGGAGAGACACTTGTGAGCCTTTTATTCATATCAATTATTAATTTATAATCATACATATATTTTTTGTGATTACTTCATTAATGTTTATCTGTTCCTCTAGAACGTGTTTTATAAGTTGAGAGACTCCATCTGTCTTCACTCTCATGGTATATCCAGAGATTATCATGTGATCTGAAAAGCAGAAGGTACTCAAAAAAAATTTGATGAGAACTTAGCAGACAGGTCCTCAGTAATATTTGTACAGCATGTACAACAAAATTTCATTTTTTTTCTCATTGTATCCTTAATAAAATGAACATGAAGGGCAAAATGTTAAAGTGCATGTTAGTAGAGGTGGTTCTAAAGCTTAAGGACTATGGTCCAGATATATAACTTTGGGCATAGGCTTAAAAGCTTTATCCCAGGATGGAAATAAGACTCCTAAAGGTAATGTTACCCATCTCTCAGCTGGCCTTTTAATGAGAACTGATGACTGAACTGTCCTCTCAAAAGTAGTCAGCCCATGGTGATACACATGAGAGATTCCCATGCATGATACATTCCCATCACCAGAGTGTGAATAATTCCATTAACTACCAGTCACTCCAGACTTTTCTCTCCCACTTAAGAAAACCTATTTGCAGCTAAGTAAGTGTGAGTGACTTTACTGTAAGAGGAGCCTTAGGTTTGATTTAATTTATAAGAAAACAAAAACCATCCACAAACACTGATGCTTTATGGAAACAAATCATTCATGCCATACAACGCAACTGATGGTGACGCACAACTTTATCACAATGATTTAGTCAAGAATGGAAGTCCAGAGGTGGGCTCCCAGGGTACTCATAGGAAAAGCCAGAATTTTCTTCAGAAAGTAGTTTGAGGTCTGTTTTAGTAAATAAACAATTACTCAAGTATGTTTCTAACATATTATACCACAGTTTTTGTTGAATTTCTTTTCTTCTAGCAGTAAACAACTTCTTTGGAAGGTTAGACAAGTCACAGGAAGCCAAAAGAACTAGGCTTAGAAAAGTTGGAAACTTAACAGACCTCTTAAGAGGCCAACAATGAAAAGAAGGTGTTTTATCTGTACTTTTATTTTTTCTTGGGTCCCACTTTGCTTAAAGTTCAAAGTCCACAGAGAGTCCAGCTGACTTAGCATAGGTCACATGGCCACCTTGGTTAGAGAAGGGCAGGGAAGCCTGGTTTATAGTCCCACCAAGACTACACTGTGGGTGAGAGGAAATTCTCAAATGGAAATCATATGGTGTTGCTAAAATAAAGATGTATGAATACAGCTGATCATCTCTAGAAAGTCCAAGCTTAGGCCCAGTCTGTATAAAGAACTGCTCTAGACAGAAAGATCCAAATATAGTGTTGTTTTATTCCCTTTACTTGGTCTCTTTTGTCAACCCCAAATCCTTCCTCCTGCCTCTACTGAATGCATTGATTGATGAAGGAGGAGCCTAGGTTTCTTCTCTGTC
Source organism: Elephas maximus indicus (assembly GCF_024166365.1). Classification (NCBI taxonomy): domain Eukaryota; kingdom Metazoa; phylum Chordata; class Mammalia; order Proboscidea; family Elephantidae; genus Elephas; species Elephas maximus. Next base: position 37,159,807 of record NC_064833.1, read on the forward strand.
ATTTTGACCACTACCGCACTTCTGGTACTCCAATCTCCCCTGAGTATCTATATGCTGGCTCACTTTTGCTCTGTTTCCTCTTGGTATGCTTCCCTCAGGGGTCCTTCAGATGCACAGATTTCCCAAAATGGTGACCTAAAGATGTCCCTAGGACTAGGAATAACTACACGTTGTCTAGATTTATCCACAGCTAGTCTCCACTCTGTGCCAGATGCCCTGGAACTGACTGGAAAGCAAATTGAGACCATTTTAATCTCCCCCAGATACTTCATCTAATGGCTAATGATTTTTAACCTTGACATTTCATAAGGTTGGCACTGCCAATTGCATACTATTGATATTAGCAGCCCTTGATGGTGCTTCTATGCCTGCTACAAGATTTTACTGTGAAACCATTTGAATAAATTAGTTTCAAAATCAACTCTCCATAACTACATGAGTTATAGTCAATTAAATCCAATCTTGGATTTAGACTTCAATCTATTCAGTCTATTATTCTATTTGGTCATGTTCTCTTTGATTCTGATTCTATCTCTTTTTGTAATAAAACTTTCTTCAAGTCTCTTGTCACCTGCAAATTTGATCAGCACTCTTTGATAAAGAAGTCCTCTAGGACAAGACAAAGAGAAAAACCAAGTTGCACTGTTGTAGGCCTCACTTCAGACTGGTATTCATTTTCTGGTTACTCTGTTATGAATACAACCCTTCAATCAATGTCAGTTCCTTCACCAAATTATCATATGTCCCTATCTTGTTCACTATAATATCATAAGAGACATGCTAAAGCTCTATGTCCAAATAGTTTCCTGATCCTGTTCAGTGATTTCATAAGCATATTAGAAAATAACAAGAAGAAGGTAATGGGGTTGTTTTGGTGTGATTTCTAAATGATCACTGATTTCATTTCTAAATGTTCATAAGTAACGCTTTTAGTAATCCATTCCAAACCTTTCCTGGGCATCGAATCAAGCATACACCAAAAACCCATTTCCATCGAGTCAATTCCAACTCATGGCAACACTACAGAACAGAGCAGAACTGCCCCATAGGGCTTCTAAGGCTGTAATCTTTACAAAAGTAGACTGCTACATCTTTCTACTGCAGAGCAGCTGTTGGGTTCAAACCACAGAACTTTTGGCTTAGCAGCTGAGCTCTAAACCACCGCACCACCAGGGCTCCTCCTGAATCAAGCATACTGGTCTTTAAACTGTGGGATCCAAATTCTTCCCATTTTGGAAACTTAGAACAAGTCTTTTATCACTACTTCCAATTTTCACCATTTTTTAGAGTTCAACCATAACTCCTTTGATACCCTTGGAATGAATTCAACTAAAGACAGGACAACTGGCCTTTCCTAACAGCTTGACACACTTTTCACTGCATTGTTTGTTAATCCCTTCTTAACTAGGATTGTTCTATTATTTCTCGTATAAAGAGCTCTCTACTTGACAGAAGAGATGGAACCAAAATAGGGTTGAATAGTTCTTCCTTCTGTTTCACCAGTTATTATAACACAAACTGTCCTGTAGAGAAGACCTATTCTGTGCTCATTGTTTTCCTCTAAACACACAGTAGAAAGAGGCCCCTTTAATTGATATGATCCAGCTGAGTAGTTGGTGGCTTGTATGTGTGTGTTTGTTGTTATTTTGTTACACTTAAATTACATAAGTGTACTCTGTTTCACTATTCTTTTGATATAGGGTTAAGGTCTGTTCTTTGAATATTAATCTCATATTTGGCATCCTGCACTGCTTTTTTTGGCATGAACAATAACGCTAAAGCATAGGCTACAATGTTCCACTTTTGGTTCCTTACAGTGCAATAAAAACAAAACATTAACAAAATAATCAGAGGGCAAAAATCTTCCAGAAATTTACAATTTTCCCAATCTCTTTTGGTTGTCTTACTCCATATATGAAGTGATTTATTTTATTATTATTTTTAGAACTTTTCTTTATAGCATACTTCTAAAACATTTAATTTAGTATTAATTAAAAAAACCTATTTTTCCCAATCATATTTCATGAATTTGCACATTTAACTACTACGACATATAAAACTGGCACAAGCTGGGAATAAACATAATTGAATCTTGGGATGCATACAGCTCCTATGGGCACATTAGAGAGGAACCCAGCAGTCTTTAGCTAGGATGTTTTAAAAACAGAATAAAGATATCAGTGGATCTGGTGTGTCCATAGGCAGAGGTCGGTTAACCAAAACCAAAACCAAACCCGCTCATAGCGATTCCGACTCATAGTGACCCTACAGGACAGAGTAGAACCGCTCCATAGAGTTTCCAAGGAGCGCCTGGTGGTTTCGAACTGCTGACCTCTTGGGTAGCAGCTGTAGCACTTAACCACTATGCCACCAGCGTTTCCAGAGGTCTGTTAGGAGAACTTATTCTGTAACTTTTAAACTTCTTTTTACGATCCTTGTTAGTTTACACAATCCTCACCGCATGAGAGCTTTGTTCTCTAATAGAACACAGTTCTGGCAGGGTTGTTTTGCTTTCTTTCTGAGCTTCCTTCACTCTCTTCTATGCATTTTTAAAGAGAGAGTCCCCTGTAGCAATCACCTCATCTCTTTAACAGTGTCCTCTTTATTATATAATCAAGTTTCCAATAATGATAAATTTAATTTTACCCTATTCAATTAAACCATGTTATATCATTACTGCATACCTAGGTACTTGGCCTTTTTTCTTTGAGCTCTTCCCTTTCTGATCTTTAGGCTATGGGAAAAAACTTAAATGTCCTTTTATATATTTTTCTAATTTACCTTCCTTAAATATGATATATGCCTGACCATTCTATTTTTTTTCCTTTAGTGTTTTAGTAAGGAATGTTTTGGTTTGAAGTTTCAGAACTCTCCAACTTAAAAGAAAGAAAATAAAAATGTGTGTGTGTGCATGCATGTGTGTGTGTGCGGGTGTGCTCGTGTGTGTGTGGCGGGGGCGGGGTGGTATCAGGGAACTTCTTGTCTCCTGTAGCTAAAAAGTCCAGAGGGAGGGATCCCAGCAGGCGTGTGGTCCAGACTTTCACAGGGTCAGCAGGCCTCTGGCTACACCTCTCTGCAGTTTCCTTGACATTGACCTCATATGTGAGTCAACTTTGTCCTAAGGCTGGTTCTCCTATGTAACTAAAAAGCCAACTGCATATTTAGTCATTTAATGTGACTCTCTCCCTGTGCATAAGCTCCATGACTACAGAGGCCACATCCTGTTTTATTACCTCCTTGCTTATGCCCAACATTGAGCACAAGATCTGGCACAGAGCAGGTACTCAATAAGCAATTGTTGAATGAATAAATGAGGGCCTGCCATAAGCCAAGTACCGAACTAGGCACTTTACAGATCTCATCTTCAAAGCATATATGATTTTAAGACTGAAATATCAGCATTTAAGTAATATCACATTTAAAAAAAAAAAATTCTCTAAATAAAATTGTATTTGCTCCAAGCTCCCACTCTCTGGGCTGAGGAGAAATTCAATCTTAGTCATTGGGGCACTCCTTACCACTCTATTTTGTACCATACAAAAATGCTGAACTTATGCAGTGCCAGAAAATTAGATGAGAAGCAGTTTCTTTCACCCCTGCTTGCTGCAGTCCTCACGTCTTGGTCGTTGCATGCAGCTAAACACTTACCAATGCTGTCTCAGTTATCACCATTCCAGAGGAGCACTCAGAGACCCACCCCTCTGAACACTCACTCTGTCATCTCATATCCACTTTCCATCTGAGGCTCTTTATGCCACTGGTCTTTTCGACACCACCCCCAATCTAGGGGAAACCTAACTCTCCCCCAAGTGCCACCACTTCTACCCTCATTATTCAAAATACTTCCCTATGTTTCTGCAACAAACTATGTCAATTCCCCTCAGTGAGTCATTCCTGGGGTGGGAGGAGTCAAAGGAGATGTTAATACTAGATGTTCTTTTTTTTTTAATTAATTTTTCCTATCTTCTATGGGTCACTGTTTGATGATAACAGAACGTGAGATGGTCCTCAAAATGAGGAGTAACAAAAAGCAAAGTGGGCCACTCTGGCTCCCATTCAACAAGTTCATGGTAGGTTCTGTATATATTTCCATCAGTTTCAATTTTTTTTTTTTAGTGAGAATAAAATGTCGAATGATCTCCTGTCTCCACTTTCTGGTTCTACTTCCTTTCTGTCTTCACTAGAGGGAGCAGTACTAAGTGCACCCCCCCCCCAATTGCCTAAGGAAAAATGTTTGCCAGTTGGTCTCTTTACCCAAAATGTACACCAGCATGAATATACTTCTTCATTCTAACTCCAGTGGGCAGTAATCTCACTGGTAAAAATACTTTTTTTCCCAGTCTACTGGCTATTAGCAACCTTATCAGCACTTTTGTTCTACCCCTCTGATAGTACATGAATATCATCTACCAGTATGATATCGCCTCAGACAACAGAAAAACCCTGTATGCTCAGTTATACTTTCAGCCACAAAGGGATAGGACATTTTTTTCCAGGAAAGAAATCAAGTTCCAACATACAATTTTTCATTGTCCCCATAGCTTCATTAGCCTATTGTCAGTGAGTCAATTCCGACTCATAGTGACCCTACAGGACAGAGTAGAACTGCCCCACAGGGTTTCCAAAGAGCGCCTAGTGGATTCAAAATGTTGACCTTTTGGTTATCAGTCGAGCTCTTCACCATTGTGCCACCAGGGTTCCTTTCTCATGGCCCATTTAAAAAAAAAAATTGCTGTCGAGTCGATTCTGACTCATAGCGACCCTATAGGACCGAGTAGAACTGCTCCACAGGGTTTCCAAGGAGCAGCTAGTGGATTTGAACTGCTGACCCTTTGGTTAGCAGCCACGCTCTTAACTACTGTGCCATTCCCCATAGCAGTGGCTCTAAATCCAACATAAATTCATCTCTTTTACTGCTAAGTCAAAACAGTTAATATATGAAACCACTGGCTATTGAGTATATTTTAAAGATGAATTAAGAAAAAAACAGACTCTTAGCTGTGGCTTTTAATGCCTTGACAGGTTTACAAAGCTAAAAGGAAATGGAGGCATGTGAAGTTATCCAGTCAGCCCAGGTCAGTCTAGACAGCTGTGTGAATTATCTAAGCACTTGTCCTCAGACCATCTATATTATCTAAATGAGCTGGATAATCTATGCAAACTCAGGTTCAGTTAGGCACAGTCTTGGCTGACACACATCTTGGAAAAAAAAAAAGGAACGGAAAAAATAATGATGCTCAAGTTCACAAAATTGGTTTGGAATACTCACAGACATTCTCTGAGAGGTGACTGCTGGCAACCCTTCCTTCCCCTTATGCTGGAAAAACTCTAAGAAAACCTTTCTCACATTATCCTGGGGTCATGGATTGAACTGTGTCCCCCGCCCAAAATATCTGTCAACTTGTCTCGGTCATGATTCCTAGTATTGTATGATTGGCTACCATTTTGTCATCTGATGTGATTTCCCTATGTGCTGTAAACCCTATCACTGGGATGTTAATGAGATGGATTAGCAGCAGTTATATTGATGAGATCTACAAGATTAGACAGTGTCTTAAGCCAATCTCTCTTGATATATAAAAGAGAGAAGTGAGCAAAGAGACAGGGGGACCTCACACCACGAAGAAAGCAGCACCCGGAGCACAGCGCATCCTTTGGACCCGGGGCTCCTGCTCAGAGAAGCTCCTAGTTCAGGGGAAGACTGATGACAAGCACCTTCCTCCAGAGACGACAGAGAGAGAAGGCCTTCCTCTGGAGCTGATGCCCTGAATTTGGACTTCTGGCCTACTAGACTGTGAGAAAATAAATTACTTTTTGTTAAAGCTATCCACTTGTGGTATTTCTGTTAGAGCAGCACTAGATGACTCAGACAACTGGTACTTATAACATGGCCTAGAAAACAGTGCAGAGGAAGACAAAGTGGATAAACAATAAATTTTTAAGTTTGTCTAAATTCTAGAATTTCAAATAATTATGCTTTAGTGTTGAAGAAATGTTTGGTCACTCATATGATTCATTACTGTTTCCTCAGCTCCAATTCCATGCACACCAGAATGTTTATATTTTTAAACATGTAGAAATCCTTTAGGGTGAATACCAGCAACTTCAGTAATATTTTGTATCTGAAAAAAAAGTAAAAAAAAAAACTTTTTTTGTATCTGAGGTTTCTATTAAAGGTTGGCTAGCATCATTTCAAAAGGAAGCATGTTCCCTGCGCACTGCTGTTAAGACCTGTAGCCCTGTTAGATAAGATGCTCTCCTTAGTGCACTTCTTCCACCTTCTAAGTTTAGAAAGGTATGAATAGTCTTGAAAATCCATTCAAAATTGCCTTGCATAAGGTAAGGTGACTAAATTTGAAGTTTAAAATAAGACAATCCTTGCAGTGAAAATCAGTCACTTATCAGTAGAGTTCCATGCAGCTCATTGGAAATTCTGAATTTGGAACACAAATTTAGAATATGAACATGGCATTATTCATTGCCTGGCACAGACTCATGCAAGGCAGTTAGCCAAACAAGCTATCTCTCTACTTACAGGTGAAACAACGGTTTGGAGAATCTTAGAAATTTGAAAACATTCATAAATCAAAATAGGAGGTTTTCTAAGGGGGGAAGTTAACACTCTGCCAAGTTAAGCAAACTAAAGAAGAAAACACAGTGGCCGTTAAAATTGTTTTCATGACAGACACTTACATTTCCTCCAACAATATCAATTAGTGTCTTTAGAACAGACTTCCCAAACATGATATTTCAATCAGTATATTTTCTGGATGTAAGGAGCTTTCTTCCATTGTTTCAGCTGCAGAAAATAGGACAACTGATAATGTTGCTGACAGTGGTAGAACTAGGGGTTCCTGGGTATGTAAATGCATGAGCTGATACAAAAATTATAGCCCTTCTAGAACTTCAAATTAAAACTTCTCCTTACCTAACAACAACAGGATTTATTAATGTGTGGACATTCTTAGCTTACATGTATACTTCCTTCTTTACTGAAAATAATTCTGTCTTTTCTAAGGTATGTTCTATATTTGCCACTGTTTTCTAAGGGTATATCAAGAAAATTGATAAAAAGATAGGATATTCAAATAAAGAGGAAAATAAAAGAATTCTTCCTTGCTGGGTAAAGTATTGAGCTCTCCTTTGTTAGAGAAAATCCAGATTTGAAATTAAGCCAGAGGAAGTAAGTTGATTTACAGTATAAAGAGTTGAGAAAGAAGAGTAACCAGGAGGGGCACAGAGAAGCCCATTCACTACGTAAGACAGGGAATTTTGAAGATTTGGTATTTGAAATGCTCCAGAGCTGGAGCGTTGGACAAAATAAAAGAGACATTTGAGAAATGTGGAATGGATTACGAATTGATTCCATTTGGTATTTGAAAGATGCAAGTGAAAATTTAACTTTTTTTTTTTTTTTTGCTGTTGCTGTACCTGTTTCTTTGAATGCTACTTCATCTACAGCCTGGGCCATGTAGTGTACTGGGGTTTATTCAGGTTATATCCATGATACAAAGAAAATAACTCAAGTCCAAAGAGTCCTGGTTCAGAATCCTCAACAAATTGTCCACAGATAAAGACACAAAGATCCTCTGTCAATGCCAATAACACCAACTACAACAAAGTTATATGCTTAGAGTTGTGTTTGAGTTCATTGTTTGAGAATACCATTTGACATGGGTTTTGACCAAAATAAAGTGGCTACTGTAGTCATCTTAATCTTTCTCGAAGATTATGATGATGGTGGTGGCATTTTAGAAATACTGTACAGTTCACTTGAAAACCCTGGTGGCATAGTTGTTAAGAGGTATGGCTACTAACCAAATGGTCAGCAGTTTGAATCCACCAGGCGCTCTTTGGAAACTCTATGGGGCAGTTCTACTCCATCCTGTGGGGTCGCTATGAGTTGGAATTGACTCAACGGCAACAGGTTTGGCTTTTTTTTTTTTTTTTGGTAGTGTTCACTTAAAATTATTCAATATTAGATAATATTAATAATTGTTTTTTAAATCACCTGTTTAAAAAAAATTTTTTTTTCTTTGTTTAGCACTCCATATGTTCTCTTAGTAAAAAGAAGTCCTTTCAGGAAATCAGAGCTACATCATGCTTTTTCCTTTTAAAAGAGATCCAAATTTATCCATTCGCACAATTTGGCATATTCAAGATCTCTCTGTAAGTTGCTGCTTGCTCCAAGATGTAGCCTCCTTTACTCATCAGCAACAGAGATGACAGCAGACTCCTGTCCACATGATGGATTTGCATTGGTTGACCTGGAGCTTCCCTCAGCTTGCTCCAGTCTAGAAGGCTGTTCTCCAGGACTGCCGCACAGCAGTTATCCTGAGCCTTCCTTTGCTGTCCTTCTGAGAAGTTCCTTTAGATCTCTACCTTGAGAAGCATTTTTCCCTCAAAATTTTGAAGATGTTGCCCCATTGTTATGGAGCTTTCAAGGTTTCTGTTGAAATGCCTGAAGTCATTCCTATATTGGATCCATGTGACCTATTAATTTGTTTGTTTCTCTTTGGAATCTGTTAGGATTTGCTCTTTATCCCTGTTGTTTGGAATTTCATAGAAAGATATGCTAGGTCTTTTGTATTATTATGAGTCCTGTTACATGATAGATATATTTACTTGCAAGACTTTTAGATCTAGAAATTATTATCGTTTGGTCCTCGGAAATTTCCTTGTACTATTTCTTTGATAATTTCTTCCCTCACATTTTTTTTCTGTTATCTACTGCACGTATTTCTACTTTTTTGGATGATCTTCCAATTTTCTTGTCTCTTTCTCTCACATATTTTTATGTTTTTAGCTTTTTCTTCTTTCTTCTGGAAGACCTGCTCAACTATATCATTCAACCTTTATATTGAATTTTTCCTTCCATATTTTTAATTTGCGAAAGTTTTTTTTTTTTTTTGGTCCTCTGGTCCTTACTTATAGCACCCTGTTTTTTGTTTCATTTATGTAGTATATATCTTGTGTCTCTAGGAATAATAAATACAGATTCTTTGAAATTTCTTTAGCTGCCTTCATGGTCTCTTTAACCTCTGATTTCCTTTTTCCTGCTTGTTTTACTTTCTGTCTTTTGTGGTAAGCACTTTATCTCAAAAATCAGGTAATCTTTGAATATATTTCTATTAGAATAAAGTAGTAAAATTCTAGTTGGAATGTATCTGTGCACATTGATTGGGTAAGTTAAGTAATTGTCTTCGGTGAGGAAAATTGGGTGGAGGGTATTCACCAGCCTTCCAGTGTTTGGGGGTATCTTGAGTGTCCATTATTATAGACCTTTTTCCTTAAGTGGGTCAATATATGCAGAGAGAAATCCTTCCCTCTTCTATCTGGATGGGAAGTGTGAGACATCCAGTGCTCAAAACCAAAAACCAGAGAGTCGGGGCCAAGATGGCAGACTAGGTGGACGCTACCGCGGATCCCTCTTGCAACAAAGACTCAGAAAAACAAGTGAATCGATCACATACATAACAATCTACGAACTCTGAACAACAAACACAGACTTAGAGATGGAGAATGAACAAATACGGGCAGACAGCAATCGTTTTCAGAACCAGGAGCCAGCGTACCAGGCAGGTGACCTTCGGAGGCTGATCTGGGGCAGAGCCCAGGGGGGCAGACGGCACAGACAAGGGGCCCAGCCCTACTCCCCGAACTCATCCCGGGAGGGAGCCTAGCCGGTTGGCGTGGGCGGCGTAGCGGCACAGCTGGTCGGAGAAGCACCCGGGAGGCAGTGACAGATCTTGGAGCGGGGAGAGCAGCGTCCCACTGTGGAGCTGTCCCGCCGGAAGTTTGGCGGGAAGCAGGCGTGGTGCGAGCGTGGGAATCAGCTATATTTCCCTAAAGCGACCCGGGGGGGGGGGCCCACCTGTTCCTGCGGAAGACGCCCACCGGGTTCGCGCAAGCAGACTGGTGCGCCGGAGGGAAAAGTCCTCGAAGGGAAGTGACCGGTCTTGGAGCGGGGACAGCATCGTCCCAGCCAGGGAGCCGTCCCGCTGGGTTTCTGGCGGGCGCGGGCAGAGTGTGAATGCGGGAATCAGCTCTATATTCTGAGGTGCTACACTCCTAGCTCTCTGATCCCTCCCCCACCCTCCCCAGGCGGCTCCATTAACATCCGAAAACCCTGAGCCAGAGGGAGAATTCAGTTAGGGATCTGACTGCATTTTTTTTTTTAGCTGATTACCTGGAAAAACTAGTTTCCCAGTGATGGCTCAGAGACAGCAGTCCATATCAAACCACATAAAGAAACAGACCATGACAGCTTCTCCAACTCCCCAAACAAAAGAATCAAAATCTTTCCCAAATGAAGATAGAATCCTGGAATTATCAGATACAGAATATAAAAAACTAATTTACAGAATGCTTCAACACATCACAAATTAAATTAGGCTAACTGCAAAAAAAGCCAAGGAACACATGGATAAAACTGTTGAAGAACTCAAAAACATTATTCAAGAACATAGTGGAAAAATTAATAAGTTGCAAGAATCCATAGAGAGACAGCATGTAGAAATCCAAAAGATTAACAATAAAATAACAGAATTAGACAACGCAATAGGAAGTCAGAGGAGCAGACTCGAGCAATTAGAATGTAGACTGGGACTTCTGGAGGACCAGGGAATTAACACCAACATAGCTGAAAAAAAATCAGATAAAAGAATTAAAAAAAATGAAGAAACCCTAAGAATCATGTGGGACTCTATCAAGAAGGATAACTTGCGAGTGATTGGAGTCCCAGAACAGGGAGGGGGGACAGAAAACACAGAGAAAATAGTTGAAGAACTCCTGACACAAAACTTCCCTGACATCATGAAAGACGAAAGGATATCTATCCAAGATGCTCATCGAACCCCATTTAAGATTGATCCAAAAAGAAAAACACCAAGACATATTATCATCAAACTTGCCAAAACCAAAGACAAACAGAAAATTTTAAAAGCAGCCAGGGAGAAAAGAAGGGTTTCCTTCAAGGGAGAATCAATAAGAATAAGTTCACACTACTCAGCAGAAACCATGCAGGCAAGAAGGGAATGGGACGACGTATACAGAGCACTGAAGGAGAAAAGCTGCCAACCAGGGATCATATATCCAGCAAAACTCTCTCTGAAATATGAAGGAGAAATTAAGATATTTACAGATAAACACAAGTTTAGAGAATTTGCAAAAACTAAACAAAGACTGCAAGAAATGCTAAAGGAGATTGGCCTGATGACCAATAATATCAGGTACCAGCACAATACAAGGTGACAAAACAGAACGTCCTGATATCAATGCAACTCAAATAGGGAAAGCACAAAAACAAACAAATTAAGACTAATTCTAAAAAATAAACAAATAAACAAAATAATACACATAACAGGGAATCATGGAAATCAATACATAAACGATCACAATAATCAAAAAGAGGGACTAAATATAGGAGGCATTGAACTGCCAGATGGAGAGTGATACAAGGCGATATAGAACGATACAAGTTAGGTTTTTACTTAGAAAAATAGGGGTAAATAATAAGGTAACCACAAAAAGGAATATCAATTCCATAACTCAAGAAAAAAGCCAAGAAAAACGTAACGACTCAACTAACATAAAGTTAAACATTATGAAAATGAGGATCTCACAATCTACTAAGAAAAACGTCTCAGCACAAAAAAGTGTGTGGAAAAATGAAATGGCCAATGACTCACATGAAAAGACATCAAAATGACAGCACTAAAAACTTATTTATCTATAATTACGCTGAATGTAAATAGACTAAATGCACCAATAAAGAGACAGAGAGTCACGGACTGGATACAGAAACACGATCCATCTATATGCTGCCTACAAGAGACACACCTTAGACTTAGAGACACAAACAAACTAAAACTCAAAGGATGAAAAAAAATATATCAAGCAAATAATAAGCAAAAAAGAAGAGGAGTAGCAATATTAATTTCTGACAAAATAGACTTTAGACTTAAATCCACCACAAAGGATAAAGAAGGACACTATATAATGATAAAAGGGACAATTGATCAAGAAGATATAACCATATTAAATATTTATGCACCCAATGACAGGGCTGCAAGATACATAAATCAAATTTTAACAGAATTGAAAAGTGAGATAGACAACTCCACATTTATAGTAGGAGACTTCAACACACCACTTTCGGAGAAGGACAGGACATCCACTAAGAAGCTCAATAGAGACACAGAAGCCCTACTTACAACAATCAACCAACTTGACCTCATTGACTTATACAGAACTCTCCACCCAACTGCTGCAAAGTATACTTTTTTTTCTAGTGCACATGGAACATTCTCTAGAATAGACCACATATTAGGTCATAAAACAAATCTTTGCAGAATCCAAAACATCGAAATATTACAAAGCCTCTTCTCAGACCACAAGGCAATAAAACTAGAAATCAATAACAGAAAAACTAAGGAAAAGAAATCAAATACTTGGAAAATGAACAATACCCTCCTGAAAAAAGACTGGGTTATACAAGACATCAAGGAGGGAATAAGAAAATTCTTAGAAAGCAACGAGAATGAAAATACTTCCTATCAAAACCTCTGGGACACAGCAAAAGCAGTGCTCAGAGGCCAACTTATATCGATAAATGCACACATACAAAAAGAAGAAAGAGCCAAAAGCAGAGAACTGTCCCGACAACTTGAACAAATAGAAAGTGAGCAACAAAAGAACCCATCAGGCACCAGAAGAAAACAAATAATAAAAATTAGAGCTGAACTAAATGAATTAGAGAACAGAAAAAAAATTGAAAAAATTAACAAAGCCAAAAACTGGTTTTTTGAAAAAATTAACAAAATTGATAAACCATTGGCTAGACTGACTAAAGAAAAACAGGAAAGGAAACAAATAACCCGAATAAGAAACGAGAAGGACCACATCACAACAGAGCCAAATGAAATTAAAAGAATCATTTCAGATTACTACATAAAATTGTACTCTAACAAATTTGAAAACCTAGAAGAAATGGATAAATTCTTGGAAAAACACTACCTACCTAAACTAACACATTCAGAAGTAGAACAACTAAATAGACCCATAACAAAAAAAGAGATTGAAACGGTAATCAAAAAACTTCCAACAAAAAAAAGTCCTGGCCCAGACAGCTTCACTGCAGAGTTCTACCAAACCTTCAGAGAAGACTTAACACTACTACTACTGAAGGTATTCCAAAGCATAGAAAATGACGGAATACTACCCAACTCATTCTATGAAGCTACCATCTTCCTGATACCAAAACCAGGTAAAGACATTACAAAAAAAACAAAATTATAGACCTATATCCCTCATGAACATAGATGCAAAAATCCTCAACAAAATTTTAGCCAATAGAATCCAACAACACATCAAAAAAATAATTCACCCTGATCAAGTGGGATTTATACCAGGTATGCAAGGCTGGTTTAATATCAGAAAAACCATTAATGTAATCCATCACATAAATAAAACAAAAGATAAAAACCACATGATCTTATCAATAGATGCAGAAAAGGTATTTGACAAAGTTCAACACCCATTTATGATAAAAACTCTCACCAAAATAGGAATTGAAGGAAAATTCCTCAACATAATAAAGGGCATCTATGCAAAGCCAACGGCCAATATCACTCTAAATGGAGAGAACCTGAAAGCATTTCCCTTGAGAATGGGAACCAGACAAGGATGCCCTTTATCACCGCTCTTATTCAACATCGTACTTGAAGTCCTAGCCAGGGCAATTAGGCTAGACAAAGAAATAAAGGGTATCCAGATTGGCAAGGAGGAAGTAAAGCTATCACTATTTGCAGATGACATGATCGTATACATGGAAAACCCTAAGGAATCCTCCAGAAAACTACTGAAACTAATAGAAGAGTTTGGAAGAGTCTCAGGTTATAAAATAAACATACAAAAATCACTTGGATTCCTCTACATCAACAAAAAGAACACCGAAGAGGAAATAACCAAATCAATACCATTCACAGTAGCCCCCAAGAAGATAAAATACTTAGGAATAAATCTTACCAAGGATGTAAAAGACCTATACAAAGAAAACTATAAAACTCTGCTACAAGAAATTCAAAAGGACATACTTAAGTGGAAAAACATACCCTGCTCATGGATAGGAAGACTTAACATAGTAAAAATGTCTATTCTACCAAAAGCCATCTATACATATAACGCACTTCCAATCCAAATACCAATGTCATATTTTAAGGGGATAGAGAAACAAATCACTAATTTCATATGGAAGGGAAAGAAGCCCCGGATAAGCAAAGCATTACTGAAAAAGAAGAAGAAAGTGGGAGGCCTCACTCTACCTGATTTCAGAACCTATTATACAGCTACAGTAGTCAAAACAGCCTGGTACTGGTACAACAACAGGCACATAGACCAATGAAACAGAATTGAGAACCCAGATATAAACCCATCCATGTATGAGCAGCTGATATTTGACAAAGGCCCAGTGTCAGTCAACTGGGGAAATGATAGTCTTTTTAACAAATGGTGCAGGCATAACTGGATATCCATTTGCAAAAGAGTGAAACAGGACCCATACATCACACCATGCACAAAAACTAACTCCAAGTGGATCAAAGACCTAAACATAAAGACTAAAACGATAAAGATCATGGAAGAAAAAATAGGGACAACCCTAGGAGCCCTAATACAGGGCATAAACAGAATACAAAACATTACCAAAAATGATGAAGAGAAACCAGATAACTGGGAGCTCCTAAAAATCAAACACCTATGCTCATCTAAAGACTTCACCAAAAGAGTAAAAAGACCACCGACTGGGAAAGAACATTCAGCTATGACATCTCCGACCAGCGCCTGATCTCTAAAATCTACATGATTCTGTCAAAACTCAACCACAAAAAGACAAACAACCCAATCAAGAAGTGAGCAAAGGATATGAACACACATTTCACTAAAGAAGATATTCAGGCAGCCAACAGATACACGAGAAAATGCTCCCGATCATTAGCCATTAGAGAAATGCAAATTAAAACTACGATGAGATTCCATCTCACACCAACTAGACTGGCATTAATCCAAAAAACACAAAATAATAAATGTTGGAGAGGCTGTGGAGAGACTGGAACTCTCATACACTGCTGGTGGGATTGTAAAATGGTACAACCACTTTGGAAATCCATCTGGCGTTATCTTAAACAGTTAGAAATAGAACTACCATACAACCCAGAAATCCCACTCCTCGGAATATACCCTAGAGATACAAAAGCCTTCACACAAACAGACATATGCACACCCATGTTTATTGCAGCTCTGTTTACAAGAGCAAAAAGCTGGAAGCAACCAAGATGTCCGTCAACGGAGGAATGGGTAAATAAATTGTGGTATATTCACACAATGGAATACTACGCATCGATAAAGAACAGTGACGAATCTCTGAAACATTTCATAACATGGAGGAATCTGGAAGGCATTATGCTGAGCGAAATGAGTCAGAGGCAAAAGGACAAATATTGTATAAGACCACTATTATAAGATCTTGAGAAATAGAAAAAACTGAGAAGAACACATACTTTTGTGGTTACAAAGGGGGGAGGGAGGGAGGGAGGGAGAGGGCTTTTTATTGATCAATCAGTAGATAAGAACTGCTTTGGGTAAAGGGAAAGACAACACTCAATACAAGGAAGGTCAGCCTAATTGGACTGGACTAAAAGCAAAGAGGTTTCTGGGATAAAATGGAACCTTCAAAGGTCAGCGGAGCAGGGGCTGGGGTCTGGGGAACATGGTTTGAGGGGACTTCTAATCAATTGGCAAAATAATTCTATTATGAAAACATTCTGCATCCCACTTTGAAATGTGGCGTCTAGGGTCCTAAATGCCAACAAGCGGCCATCTAAGATACATCAATTGGTCTCAAGCCACCTGGAGCAAAGGCAAAGGAAGAACACCAAGGTCACACGACAACTAAGAACCCAAGAGACAGAAAGGGCCACATGAACCAGAGACCTACATTATCCTGAGACCAGAAGAACTAGTTGGTGCCCAGCCACAATCAATGTCTGCCCTGTCAGGGAGCACAACAGACAACTCCTGAGGGAGCAGGAGGCCAATGGGATACAGACCCCAAATTCTCATAAAAAGACCATACTTAATGGTATGACTGCGACTGGAGGAATCCCAGACACAATGCTCCCCAGACCTTCTGATGGCACAGGACAGGAACCATCCCCGAAGACAACTCATCAGGCATGAAAAGGACTGGGCAGCGGGGGGGAAAGAGATGCTGATGAAGAGTGAGCTAATTAAATCAGGTGGACACTGGAGAGTGTGTTGGCAACTCTTGACTGGAGGAGGGATGGGAAGATAGAGAGAGAGGGAAGACGGCAAAATTGGCACGAAACGAGAGACTGAAAGGGTTGACTCAATAGGGGGAGAGCAAGTGGGAGAGGGGAGTAAGATGTATGTAAACTTACATGTGACAGACTGATTGGAATGGTAAATGTTCACTTGAAGCTTAATAAAAATTAATTAAAAAAAAAAACAAAACCAAATACCAAACCCACTGCCGTCGAGTCAATTCTGACTCATAGCGACCCTATATACCCAGTGCTCTGGAGGGTGAAAATGGAAAAAGCGTTGAAACTTCTTTACTCAGTATGAAACTTTCACTTAATCCCCCTTTTTTGTGTAGCACTTACCCCTCCTGCTTTGTCTAGTGATACTAGATATTCTGTGGTACATTCTCCTGAAAAACTAAACCCCTAGTCTTCAGCTTTAATGGAAGAGGGAATACAAAATGCCTCATCACTTCAATTAGAGTGGTACAACAAATCCACTTATTTTAAACCAGCAGTGAACTCATACCTCTACTCCTACCTCTGAGGCCCAATATTATCTTCTATTCCTGACTTTTGAAGGTTAAAGTGCTACAGCTGCTAACCAAAGGTCTGGCAGTTCAAATCCACCAGGTGCTCCTTGGAAACTCTATGGGGCACTTCCACTCTTTCCTATAGGTTCGCTTTGAGTCAGAATCGACTCGACGGCGCTGGGTTTATAAAATGAGAGTACACTGTTTCTTTTTTGGCTATTCATTCCACCTCTCCAAAAACTTAGCTGTCAACTTCCTCTTTTCAACACAATCACATATCATTAACTCAGCTTATCTCCAATTCTCATTATTTTTGACATGATTCAACTGCTCTCCTCTCACGTTCTCTTCATTTTCTGTGTTTATGCTTTCCCGCCATTTAATAAGGTTTATAGATAAAGTGGGACCCTGGTAGTGCTGTGGTTAAGAGCACAGCCGCTAACAAAAAGGTTGGTAGCTCAAATCCATCAGCGGCTCCTTGCAAACTCAATGGGGCAGTTGTACTCTGTTCTATAAGGTCAATAAAAGTCAGAATCGACTCAACAGCAGTGGTTTTTTGTTTTTTTTTTTTTTAAATAAAGTAGAAATAAACACATGTGGTCAATCTGCCATTTTAAACTGGAAATCTGTAGTAAATTTTAAGCAAGTCTGCCCTCTAACAGTGCAATACCTGCAAAGAGAAATGATAGCTCAAAGTCAACAGCTTCCTGCCCACCTATTCACCATCACAACCAGAGTGAAGCAGTATTGTGTGTGAGAGAAGTTCTGGTATATTCAAATTATTTTATGCAGCTCTAATTGATACAGTTATTAATAAAAACAACTTTTATGGGTCCTGATGATTTAGATGAATTGTTTGTACAGATGCTGCATAAACTATAAAATCTGTCAATCATCATCATCACCATCATCATCCTCATTGGGAGGAACCAAAGAAACCCCTATCGATCCAGAATTTTCACTGGCAACTCTAAGCTAAAAACTTTTCCTGACGTTTGTCATCAGGGAGCACACAACCCAATGGCAAGAATAATGGCATCTATATGCCAGAAGAAAAAAAAAAATTATCAGATTACAAAAGGGTCTATGATTTGTTTCTGACTTTCAATGTACATGAAGCTTCAAATTATGTGTACATTATTTGAGCAGCAGGAATGAGATCTCACATATGTTGTCATTAGGTGCTGACACATTAGTTCCGACTCACATTGACCTAATGTATAACTGAATGAAAAACTGCCCAGTCACGCACGATCCTCACAGCCACTGCCATGTTTAAATCTACTGTTATGGCCACTGTGCAAATTCATCTCATTGAGGGTCTTCCTCTTTTTTTGCTAACCCTCTACTTTACCAAGTATGATGTTCTTGTCCAGGGACTGGTCCCCTCCTGATAACATGCCCAAAGTATGTGAGATGAAGTCTTGCCATCCTTGCTTCTAAGGAGCATTCTAGTTGTACTTCTTCCAAGACAGATTTGTATGTTCTTCTGGCAGTCCATGGTATATTCAATATTCCTCACCAACACCATAATTCAAAGGAATCAATTCTTCCTTGTTCATTGCTCAACTTTCACATGCATACGAGACAATTGAAAATACCATGACTTGGGTTAGGTGCACCTTAGTCCTCAAAGTGACATCTTTGCTTTATAACACTTAAAAGGGGTCTTTCGCAGCAGATTTGCCCAATGCAATGCATTGTTTGATTTCTTGACTGCTGCTTCCATGGGTGTTGACTGTGGATTCAAATAAAACAAAATATTTGACAACTTCAGTATTTTCTGTGTTTAACATGATGTTGCTTATTGGTCCAGTTGTGAGGATTTTTATTGTCTTTATATTGGGATATAATCCATACTGAAGACTGTAGTCTTTGATCTTCAGCAGTAAGTGCTTCAAGTGCCCCCTCGATTTCAGCAAACAAGGTTATGTCTTCTGCATATCAGGGGTGGTTGATGACTCTCCAATCCTGATGCCGTGTTCTTTATATAGTCCGCTTCTCAGATTAGTTGCTCAGCATACAGATTGAATAAGTATGGTGAAAGGATACAACCCTGATGCACACCTTTCCTGACTTTAAACTACGCAGTATCCACTTGTTCTGTTTGAACAACTGCCTCTTCATCTATGTACAGGTTCCTCATGGGCACAATTAAGTTTTCTGGAATTCCAATTCTTTAGAGTGTTATCTATAATTTGTTATGATTCACACAGTTGAATGCCTTTGCATAGTCAATAAAACATAGGTAAACATCTTTCTGGTATTCTCTGCTTTCAGCCAAGATCCATCTGACATCAGTAATAACTTTTTTCCACATCCTGTTCTGAATCCAGCTTGAATTTCTGCCTGTTCCCTGTCAATGTGCTGCTACAATCATTTTTTAATTATCTTCAGCAAAAATTTACTTACATATGATATTAATGATACTGTTCAATAATTTCTGCATTCTTTTGGATCACTTTTCTTTGGGATATGCACAAATGTAGATCTCTTCCAGTCTTCCAAATTTCTTGGCATAGATGAGTAAGCGCTTCCAACATTGCATCTGTTTGTTGAAACATCTCAATTGGTTTTCCATCAATTTCTGGATCCTTGTTTTTTGCCAATGCCTTCAGTGCAGCTTGGACTTCTTCCTTCAATATCATCTGTTCTTCTTCATATGCTATCTCTTGAAATGGTTGAACATTGACCAATACTTTTTGATATAGTTACTCTGTGTATTCTTTCCATCTTCTTTTGATGCATACTGCATCATTCAATATTTTGCCCATAGAATCCTTCAATATTGCAACTCAAGGCTTGAATTTTTTCTTCAGTTCCTTCAGCTTGAGAAATGCTGAGTGTGTCCTTCCATTTTAGTTTTGTAACTCCAGGTTTTTGCTTATTTCATTATAATATTTTACTTTGTCTTCTTGATCTGCCCTTTGAAATCTTCTGTTCAGCTCTTTTGCTTCATCATTTCTTCCTTTCATTTCAGCTGCTCTACATTCAAGAGCAAGTTTCACAGTCTCTTCTATTTTGGTCTTTTCTTTCTTTCCTGTCTTTTTAATGACCTTTTGCTTTCTTTGTGTATGATGTCCTTGATGGCATCCCACAGCTCATCTGGTCTTTGGTCATTAGTGTTCAATGCATTAATTCTATTCTTGAGATTGTCTCTAAATTCAGGTGGGATACACTTAAGGTCATATTTTGGCTCTTGTGGACTTGTTTTAATTTTCTTCAGCTTCAACTTGAACTTGCATATGAGCAAATAATGGTCTGTTCTGCAGTTGGCCCCTGGCCTTGTTCTGACTGATGATATTGAGCTTCTCCATCGTCTCTTTCTACAGATGTAGTGGATTTGATTCCTGTGTATTCCATCCAGCGAGATGCATATGTATAGTCACCATTTATGTTCTTGCAAAAAATACATTTGCAATGAAGAACTTGTTGGTCTTGCAAAATTCTACCGTTTGATCTCTGGTATTGCTTCTATTAGTAAGAACATATTTTCCAAATACAGATCCTTGTTCTTTGTTTCCAACTTTCACATTCCAATCCTAGTAATTATCAACGTATCTTGATTGCATGTTTGATCAATTTCAGACTGCAGAAGGTGTTAAAAATCTTCAATTTCTTCATCTTTGGCATTAGTGGCTGCTTCATAAATTTGAATAATAGTTGTGTTAACTGGTCTTCCTTGTAGGTGTATGGATATTATCCTATCATTGACAGCATTGTACTTCAGGATAGATTTTGAAATGCTCTTTTTTGGCGGTGAATGTGACACCATTCCTCTTCAATTTGCCATTCCCGGCATAGTAGGGCATATGATTTTCTGATTCAAAATGGTCAATACCGGTCCAGTTCAGCTCACTAATGTCTAAGATATCTATCTTTATGCACTCTATTTCATTTCTGATGACTTTCAATTTTCCTATATACGTACTTCGTACATTCCGCTTTCCTATTATTGATGGATATTTGCAGCTGTTTCTTATCATTTTGAATCATGCCACATCAGCAAATGAAGGCCCGGAAAGCTTGAGTCCACCCACGTCATTAAGGTCAACTCTACTTTGAGAAGGTAGCTCTTCTGCAGTTGTACTCTGAGTGCCTTCCAATCTGAGGGGCTCATCTTCTGGCGCTATATCAGACAATGTTCTGCTGCTATTCATGAGGTTTTCACCTGCCAATTTTTTTAGAAGTAGATAACCAGGTGCTCTTCCTAGTCTGTCTTATTATTAAGCAGCAGAAATGAGATTAATGCACACCTAATTTTTTTTAATGTGAAAAGGGCAAGACTATTCATCAAGAATAAAACATGGAACACAGATTCTATTCCATGAATGTCACTTTATATTTGATGTAATGCTTCCTAACAAATCCACCCAAATGCTCTAACCAGAACCTTGGAATGATCCCCAATTCCCCACACCCTCATCTTTCATATTCAGACCCCATCAGTTATGCTCCCTCAATGTTTTTCTAAGCCATAAATTTCTTCCATCCTCATTGCCTCTCTTCTGACTCAGGTTATTAGCACCTTTTACTTAGTTATTATAATGGTCTCTTAAGTCATGTAACTTTATGAAGTCTCTCACTAAATTCCTTCCATGTAATCCTCAGAGGGAAACTTGAATCACATCTCTCCAGATGATCCCCAGTTGCTCTTATGATTAAATTCAAATTACTAACATAGATTATAAGGCCCTATGTGATATGGGGCCTGCTTACCACACCACCCTCATCTCTTACAATGACTCCACTCACAACCTATACTTCAAATATCAAAATGTGATCTTATCTTGGCTTTCCTCAACTCTGGGCCTTTGTATATGCCATTCCTGCTTTTAGAACCCTCTTTGCCACCTCACTTTACCTTGCTTGACTAACTCATTCTCAACTTACTTGTCTCAGTTTATTAATAATGATGATTATAAGAATATTAATAATAGTCAAAGGAGCTATGGCAAAGTGGTTAAGTGCTTGGCTGCTAACCAAAAGGTCAGTGGTTCAAACCCATCAGCTGCTCTGTGGGAGAAAGTGTGGCAGTTTGCTTCAGTAAAGATTGTTGTTAGGTGGTATTATGTCAGCTCTGACTCATATTGAACTCATGTTCAAAAGAATGAAACACTGCCTGGTCCTCCACCATCCTCACACTTGTTGCTATGCTTGAGCCCATTGTTGCAGCCACTGTGTCAATCCATCTTGTTGAGGGTCTTCCTTTTTTTCACTGACCCTCTACTTTACCAAGTATGATGTTCTTCTCCAGGGACTGGTCCCTCCTGACAACATGTCCAAAGTACGTGAGATGAAGTGTTGCCATCCTTGCTTCCAAGGAGCATTCTGGCTGTACTTCTTCCAAGAAAGATTTGTTCATTCTTCTGGCAATCCATGGTATATTCAATATTCTTTGCCAACACCAATTCGTCTTTGTTCTTCCTTATTCATTGTCCAGCTTTTTTTTTAAAAAAAAATAAATATTACAGACTTGGAAACCCAGTGGGGCAGTTCCACTCTGTACTATAGGATTGCTGTGAGGCAGAATTGGCTGGATGGCAAGAATAATGGTTACTAATAGTCAATATTTATTGAGTGCTTACCACGACCAGATCTATTACTAGGACTTTACATGCACTCTCTCATTTACTGTTTGGAGCAACCCTATGAGACAGGAACTCTCATCATCTACATTTTTCAGATAGGAGACTGATGCATACTTTATATGGTACTTTCTCAGAAAACTCCCCAATGTCTCAGGTTCACATTAGTTGTCTCTCCTACAATGTGGTAGTTAAGATATAAGCTTTGGAACCAGGCTTCTTTGGGAAAATTGTTTAGCCTCTGTTCCTGAAATGGGTTTAGTATCCTTATCAGCATATA
Organism: Elephas maximus indicus; assembly: GCF_024166365.1. Classification (NCBI taxonomy): domain Eukaryota; kingdom Metazoa; phylum Chordata; class Mammalia; order Proboscidea; family Elephantidae; genus Elephas; species Elephas maximus. The sequence continues at coordinate 37,182,527 of NC_064833.1, forward strand.
ATAATAGTTATAAAAATAGCTATCATCTCACATATCCAAATACTTCATGTGGCAGACTGCCACATCTTTCTCCCATGGAGTGGCTGGTGGGTTCAAACTACTGACATTTTGGTTAGCAGCCAAGCACTTAACAACTATGCCAGAGCTCCTTTGACTATTATTATTATTATCGTAATTAATAAACTGAGACAAGGAAGTTGAGAATGAGTTAGTCAAGCAAGGTGAAATGAGGTGGCAAAGAGTGTTCTGAAAGCAGGAATGGCATATACAATAGCATAAACCAAATACTTGGTTTACTGAGTTAAAAAGCTTAGGACCATAGTCTCATGGGACAACTTGGTCAACTGGCATAACATATTTTATAAAGATAATATTCTGCAACCTAGTTTGATGAGTCATGTCTGGGGTGTTAAAAGCTTGTGAGCAGCCATCTAAGATACAACTATTGGTCTCTACTTGTCTGGAGCAAAAGAGAATAAACGAAAACAAAGACTCAAAAAAGAAACTAGCATCCTAAGGCACAACTGGTCTCTATTCACCTAGAGCAACAGAGGAAGAATGAGTATCAGAAATAGGAGGAGGATAGGGAATGTGTGGCTGATTACCTCCATGAACAACTGCCTCCTTTGCCATGAGGCCAGAAGAAATGCATGGTGCCTGAACATTACTGAACATTTTGATCAAAGATTCCATAGAAAAATCCTGATCAAAAGGGGAAAATTGCAGAACAGAATTTCAGATTCTCATGGACTTCAGACTTCCTGAAGCTATGAAGGTTGGCAGAATTCCTGAAACAATTGCCCTTAGATAATCTTTAAATCTTAACCAAAAATATCTCTGAAGGTTTCTTAAAACCAAACAATAGCTTAGCTTAACCAAAGGTAGTAAAAAAAAAAAAAGTCTGCCTTGAATATTATGCTCTGTTAAGAACATTTATATAAGATCAAATTAACAACAGCAACTTGAATGATTAGATAGAAACCTTGCGGGGGCAGTGACATTACATTAATGGGGGAGAAACAACTCAGAAAAGGAGGGTGAGAATGGTTACACAACACGAAGAATGTAATCAGTGTCACTAAATGGTACATGTAGAAACTGATGAATCGATGTATGTTTTGCTGTGTATATTCTCAACAACAGCAATAAAATAAATAAAATTATAAAAAAGACTAAGAGCCCACATGAACCATGGCCTCTTCTGGCCTGAGACCAGAAGCGCTAAATGGTGCCTGACAGTTCTGACCAGGGACACAATAGAAGGTCCCAGATATAATGGGAGAAAAATGTAGAAGAAAATTCAAATTCCTAAAAACAGCCAGACTTACTGGACCAATAAGAGACTAGAGGAACCCCCAAGACAGTCCCCCTAAGATACCCTTTGAATTTGGAACTGAAACCATTCCCAGAGGTAACCTTTCAATCAAATAACAAATTGACTTACGAAATAAACAATATTACATGTGAGTAATGTGCCCCTTGAACAGTCAACTACATGAGACCAAACAGTCATCATTACCCAAAACCAAAGATGAGAGGCAAGGGGGGGGGGGCAGGAAAGTTAAATCATTGAAAACAGAATAGGATGGAGATAATGAGAATGCTGACACATTGTGAAAATCACAATCAATGTCACAGAGCAATTGGTATAAAAATGGTTAAATGGGAATGTAGTTTGCTTTGTCAACTTTCACTTAAAACAAAAGAAAATATTAAAGAAAAAAACGTATCAGCTCACATGGTTACGCCAAAGATTCAATGAGTTAATACATGAGAAACACTTTGAATATAACTGCATTTAATAAACAGTGAATACATGCTAGCTATATGCTCCCAGAGCTCCTGGTGCATTTCCTACCTTAATGTTCATGACGCTATATCATAATCTGAGCTTTTAATTTTCTATATTCTGCTCCTCACCTCCCATGAGATTATAAACTCTAGGAGGGCAAGGATAATGTCTATACTATTTAGTGCTGTATCCCACCACCTAGCATAATGCCTACCATGTAAAAAATGCTTAATAAATATTTACTGAAAAGGGGAATCAATGAATGAATGCTTATGGAAATTCAACTCTTTAAGGTGAGCTTTACACATGCAGAAAATAGGTGAGGCTAAAATAATTACCTTCCAGCAGAAACGACATCATTATAAACAGCAAAGGCAGATCATAAAACAGCCCTAATTTGGAATCAGGAGCACTGGCTGTGAGGGTTGCTGTTGTATGCCATTGAGTCCATTCTGCCTCATAGCAACCCAATGACAGTTGAACTGCCTCATAGGTTTCCCATGCTGTGATCTTTACAGGAGCAGATCGCCAGGTCTTTTCTCACATGGAGCAGCTGGTAGGTTTGAACCGTCAACATTTCAGTTAGCTGCTTAGTGCTTAACCATTGCACTACCAGGGCTTCTTGGCTGTGAGGGTAGTGTTTATGATTTTGTGACCATGTGCATCCTTCAAGCCTCTACTACCAAATAGGTTGGTGTGAAGACTGAATGGGATAATGTACATGGCAAGCAGTCTGTAAACTTGAGATCTCTATAAAGGGTTACTGTGAAATATTTCTCTCCAAGCCATATCAATTGGGAAGTACAGTTGGGACATTAGTTTAATAAACCTGTCATTCTCCAGGGTGTTTCATGAACTGTTGTCTTCCTTACAATCCTAAGTGCCTGTTAGATTCCTTCTTGATGACGCAAAAATACAGATTGTGTGAGTGGAATAAGTAGGGGTAGGGGTTCAGGAAGCACAGGCTACTCATGACTCACTCCACCTCCAAGTTTCTAGAGTACAAAGAAAATTGGAATGCTCAGAAATATCACAGAACTGCCAAAAGTCCATGAAGTTAGTTACAGAAATCGTTATACATGAATAATGATTCCATTTGTTCCGGTGACGTTGCAGGGGGAAAGTCTCAAATTGCTCAGTAAGATAGGAGAAAAAAAAAGGAAATACAACTAAGTTCATCTTACATAGGGATCAACCACCACTTCTTCTCACCAACCAATTTGGTCTATTTATTTAATATTCATTTATTTAACTGATACGAGAGATATATACCATCAACTATTTGTCAGGCCTTATGCTTGGTGCTTGGCTACATTAGCAAGCAAAATGGAACACAAAGTCTATGCTCATAACTTATAGCTTGGGGGACTTATAGTTAGCTACCTCATACCCCTTCTTCTGGGTTAGAACAACCATAGTATTTTAACTTGTACGGGTCTTTACTCATTAAAGGAAATATGATGGTCAAAATGGGATATTGTTTCATTTCTATAGAGTATATTAGACATTTATTAGAGTATATATCTAGCCCTGGAGGTGCAGTGGTTAAGTGTTCAACTACTAACCAAAAGGTTGGTGGTTTCAACCTACCAGCAGCTCTGCCAGAGAAAGATGTGGTAGTCTGCTTCCATAAAGATTATAGCCCTGGAATTTCTGTGGAACAGTTCTACTCTGTCCTGTAAGGATGCTATGGGTTGGAATAGACTTGAAGGCAACAAGTTTGGTTTGGTTTTTATCTTGCTCAGGATATCACTTCTGAAAATAAGAATGAATTCTGAAGTCAAAGAAAAAAATATTTAAATAATGAATCATACCATAAAAAGAAAATTTAAAGGATTTTTATCTAAACAAGAGAAACCAAAGCCTGACTTAATTTCTGACTTCAATAAAAACTTTTCATGTAAGAAATGACCTTAAGTAATGTAGGAGAAATGTAGCCCTTACCTAAGGAAGAATTTCTCAGCATAGGCTGATAAGAAATTGGAATGGCTTACTGAGGAAGAGAACCTCATTTCCGGGAGATCAATGAATTAGACATCAAGTTGCTTCATGGCAGAGACATGAATAAGACCATCTCTCCCTGTTCTTCTCAGCTTTATAGATAAGTGAGAGACCAATTAAAATACACAGTCATTAATTCTGTTTAGGGAAAACAAATTTGTTTTGATCCTATTTACGCTTCCATTACAAAGACCGGAGCAGCTCCTATAAATCACTTCAACATTATTGGACCCTTTTTATGTGTCAGGTACTGTATTGAGTGATGGAAATCTACAAAGATTCTTCTACTATGAGTAAATTTATATTTACTGAGCAGACAGAGTTAATAGCTAGTCAATGTTTAACAACCCCTTATAATGTCCCAGTCATTTGGTTAAGTATTTCATATGTTTGATTTTATTTAATCTTTACAACAACTTTAGGAGGTATGTATTATCATTATCTCCATTCTGCAGACACAAAAACAATGACAACAATAATCCAGAGCCTTTGAGAGATTAACTAACTCATCCAAGGACCCTCTGCCAAATCATGCAGCCAGAATTCAAACTTGGTCTACATGAGTCCAATCCTGAGTGCTCTTCACCATCACACTACACTTTGTGTTATACTCCAAAACAAATGATAGAAATAATGACAACAATAATATAATGCTTATGAGAGAGAGATAAACAAAGTGCTTTGGGATTAGAGAAGTTGGAGCAATTAACTTGTGGGAAATTGGAAATTTTTGACAGATGGTCCATATTTAATATAAAGACAGCTAACTGCCCATCAATATATGAATCCCCACTACAGTAGAGCTATCATCCCAACCAGGGACTAGATTTCCCAGCCCCTGTGCCATAGTGACTGGTTCTTACCAGTGGAATCTGAGTGGAGGGGATCTGGGCCCCTCTTTGCCTAGGCAGTTGGGAAGCAGGTATACCTTCCCCATTTTCTCTTTCCACCTGCTAATCAGGATCTCTGTAGGGCTACTGCACAAGCAAAATATAAGCTTTTATTCTGTTAAGCCACTGACATTTTGAGATTGATTCATTAAAACTTCTTAGCAATACACTAAATAATATAAAAAGTACTCTAAGCAAGGAGTAGAATATTAGCAAAAGCACAGAGGCAGGGTGTATGCAGGGAGAGCAAAGAATCCCAATTCTTTGGACTATAAATGTGGAAGGAAAGGAGGTATACTGGAAAGGTAACTTGGAACTGTGAATGCCAGGAACAAAGTTTGAACTGTTAGTAATGGAGAGTCCCTGAGACATAGCAGGTCATAAGTGACACGTATCTCATTTAAAGCTAACAAAATGTTTTGTGGGGAGAAAGAATCCAAATTGTGGGTGGATAATTGTTCTCTCCAATTAAATAATTATGGAGCCCTGGGCATAGTGGCTAAGAGATACAGCTGCTAGCCAAAAGGCTGCTCCCTGGAAACCCTATAGGGCAGTTCTACTCTGTCCTATAAGGTTGCTAAGAGTTGCAATTGACTAGAGGGCAATGGTTTGATTTTTTTTTTTTTTTTTTGGTTTATTAAACAAATAAGGAGCCCTCGTGGTGCAACAGTTAAGAGCTCAGCTGCTAATTGAGAAGTTGGCGGTTCAAACCCACCAGCCACTCCTCGAAAGAAAGACCTCACAATCTGCTTCCATAAAGATTACAGCCTAGAACACTGTATGGGGCAGTTCTACCCTGTCACATGGGTCACTATGAGTTGAAATCAACTTGGCAGTACCTAACAGCAACAATGAATAAACAAATTTATATTCAGTTTTTAGTTAGCCTATCTGCACACCCACATACACAGAAATGCATACACACGTGCAGTCATATATATGCATGCAAACGCACATGCACGTCTACAAGCACATACATGCACACTCACCTGAACATACCCAGAGGCACATGCATACACATACACATGTGCACACACACAAATTTTCTCCTTAAGCAGTATCAGATGCTATTGTGTAATCTCATACCTGTGCATTTGTGTAGATGCCTATTCAATTCCAGAATTGCATCTGTTTGGACAATTGGCTTAAATATTCTCCTAAGGCAGCAATTTATAAAACTGTAGTGTGTGGTCTAACACTTTTGTCCTTATTGCCTTTGTGATCTCCATCTCTTCTTCCTTGCTGCCTGGAAGTAAGTCAGGAATGGAAAGGTATGACTCAAAAGAAGATGGAAAGTACATCTTTTTAGTATGTCTTTCCTTTCTGTTCTTAAAATACTTTTTTCCATGGGTCTCCACTAACTCTCCTCAGGTTGGTTCAGAAGGTCTTGAGAGCTGCCAACACTTCTTCTCCAGTGAGAAACTTGTGCAAAAGGCCGACTGCTACCCAGAGGGATGTGACAGATGGCAGATCACCGTGCCGAGCTCGCATGGCTCACCCAGGTGGAGAGGCATCAGGGAGCTGGAAGCAGAGCTCTGGAAATTATTCTTGGCCTGCTTCAGCTCCTCATATTGGCAATTCCACAGCCTTCAGATCTATGGATTTGGGATGGGGGGTGGATAGCCCAGATGCATGATTTCTTTTTTGAAAGGATAAATTTGTTTGAACACCCCAGAGCCACAATTTCACTGGGGATATTCATTCTCTTTATAGCATTTCATGCTATTTGCTGCATTCACTGATGCCTAACTCAGTCTACTTTCAAGCCGGGGTGTGATGCTACTTACAAATGGAACCTCAGAGAAACCTCTATCCAGCTCATTTAGGGGACTCTTCAACACCCATGGTGCAGCCAACACCAAGGGAGCACCTGGAATGACATGCCTGGTGTATGGTCCTGAGTTACAGTCAAGGATTTGCAAACTGGCCTGATGGAGGAGTGGGAAGTGCAGAGTGGTCAGACATTCTAGTTTACTCAGAGATAACAAACATTTCCCCTATAGGATACATTGCTTAGGTTGTTCCTTCCTTCTGCGAGCTGCAAGGGAATGACAGTGAAACAGCTTTACTCTTAGAACCCATCATTGGGTGTGAAAGCCTTAAAAGGCAGAGGGTGGGGCTCCACATCTAACCCTTACCTCCAAATAACAGAAATAGTGGTAAATGCCAACCCTCTTATCTCCATAGGGTTAATTAGGTTAACTTTAGCATCCGTATAAGTTACTAGATTTAAGATGTTGGCTGCCAGAAGGCAGGAATTCTGTTTTTATCTATTGCTTTCTTGTTAGTAAGGTGCTGACTACCATAGTTTTGCTGTATTCAGTGGTTGCACCCTGTCTGTTTGTTACAAAAAGAACACCAGCAGAAAAACAAGTTGCTAAAAGCCCCAGGGTAACAATTGGCCCTGTGTGTCAAGATGAAGAGTACCTGTGTTAAAATTAAGAGCCTTGGTATTTGAAGAAACTCCACAGCAGGCCCTTTAATGTGCTTTTTCCACAGAGTGTGAGGTGACACTGTGCTTGAAAGATGTACACATGTAATAGATTTTAGTTATATATACTTCCAAGAAGCTTAGCAAAGTGAGAGCACCATTCATGGACTTGGAAAACATTTGTTTAGATTAGATTTTTTATGCTCAGTGAAGTGTCTCCAGGTGGATCAAACCCATAGCTCTGGTAACATTATATTCTACCTCATGGGTTTTCATATTTATAGATGAACATTTGAAACTTGATAAAATGCAGATTCCAGGGCCTCGTCCCAGAGACTTTGATTTAGCAGGTCTGAAGAAGGGCCCAAAAATCTGCATCTTAATAAATTTCTGAGATAATCCTGATGCAACAGTCTTGAAACCACACCTGGAAATAGTGCTATAATTGAACCAGGTTTTGAACCTATTCCTTCCAGTTGGAATCCCTGCTGATAACTTGCATTTCTAACAAGTTCCCAGGGGATGCTAATGCTGCTGGTTAGGGACAAATTCTGAGAACCACTAGTAGAGCAGTGGGTCTCAAAATTTATCATACATAAGAATGACCTGGGAATCTTGTTATACCATAGGTTGTGATTCATTATATCTGGGCTGGAAATGCAAATTCTCAGCAGGGTTTCTACTGGAACAAACCAGTTCGAAGCCCTGAACGAAACAAAAATGCCAATTTTTAAAGTTTGAACTTTCTTTTGTAGGTTACAGATACATGATGGAAGTGGGAAAGAGAAAGAAGAAAAATGACAGAGAAAGAAGGGGTCTCTAGTGTTGAGTTCCCTAGAGGCTAAAGCTGAGGCAAGGATTCTATGCAAGTGATTTTAAGGAAGTGCCCTCAGGTCATGGGGTGAAGGAGGCAGGGAAGGGCAGAGAAAGGAGCTAAGCAGAGAAGTGGTCTCAGTTGGAGTCTACCTTCAGCTGACTTCCACGGAATTGGTCCCACCTTGAGAACAGAGGTCAGGTTTTGTGCCCCCACATGAGTCAGTTGTACATGGGCAGCTTAAGCTCCCAGACATCTCTATTTGTAGTGGTTCTGTGAGCAGAGAACAATTCTCTGAAGAAAGCAGCTGTGACCTTGCTCAACCAACACTCCCAGAAGGTGGGGGGAGGATGCACCAGCCCAATAAAAGAGATTTCTGGTGGGGCGTCAATAGCATTGACTATAGGGTAAGAAGGAAGGAGAGACAGTAGTGACAGAATAATAAGTGAATACTCAGCTAAGTGCGATCCAAATGAAGGTTCCTACTGTCACAGTAAACTACCTGAATGGCACTAAAGCCAGCAGGCTACTTCTTGTACTATTCCACTGAGTGTTCACAAGTTTCTATATTCTCAAGCATCTGAAGTTTTGGTACTGTAAAAATGGCTTGGGGGCAGTGTATGACCTCCTCCAACCTCACAAGCGGGGAAGGAGAACCAAGACCAACAGCTCAAGGCTGACTGTCATGAGGTGGAGGCCAGACAAACCTCCTCTCCCTGCCATCTCTACCAATTCTAACACCAACTGTCCCTCCCACAGCACTCTCTACTGGGTTCGATAATTCATTGCAATGGCCACACAGAAATCACAGATCATGTTCACAATTATGGGCTTTATTAGGGAAGCAACAGTTATAATTCAGGCTCAAGGACACTCAGGACACAGTTCTTCCATCAAGATAGCCTCTGCCCAGCTGTGCTCATAGGCACGCCTCTCTGTGGCCCTCAGTCTTTGCCCAAAGGCACTCAGCTTTCTCTCTTCGTGGGCTGGGAAGCCCACCATACTGTCTCCTGCAGCCAGGTCTCTGCTGCTGGGTCTCTCCTTCCTTGGTGGGGGTGGGCTCCTCCTCTCTGCTCTGAAATTGGCTCTCTTTTAAGACAAAACTGACCAATCCCTAGGTAGGCCACAACTACCCTGTTAGCTGGGTGGGAGTTATAAGACCATGGCCAGAAAGTCCACACACAAAAGTAATTAATTGCACCGAAGACACTGATGTGTGGATAGTACCTATCTTAGTTATCTAGCACCTTTAACAAAGAGAAATTTATTCTCTTACAGTCTAGGAGGCTGGAAAGCCAAATTCTGGGTGCCAGCTCAAAAGGAAGACTTGCTCTCTCTCTGTTGGTTATGGAGGAAGGTCCTTATCATCAATCTTCCCCTGGTCTAGGAACTTCTCAGAGCAGAAACATAGGGTCCCAGGGACTGGCTTTGCTCCCAGTGTTGCTTTCTTGTTGGTATGAGATCCCCATCTCTCTCTGCTAGCTTCTCTCTTTTGTATCTCAAAAGATATTGGTTTAATACACAACCTAATCTTGTAGATTGAGTCCTGTCTCATTAATATAACTGCTGCTAATCCCACTTCATTAACATCATAAAGGTAGGATTTACAACACATAGGAAAATCACATCAGATGACAAAATGGCAATCACATAATGCTGGGAATCATGGCCTAACCAAATTGACATATATTTTGGGGGGACACAATTCAATCCATAACAGTACCCTTTAGAGAAAACTGCATTCGTGAGACTCAAGGGCACAAATGTATGAGGGAGATAAGACTACATCCAATCATATAATCTTTAAGTCAAACATCTGGGCAGTCTAACCATCCTTCCCCAATGCACTGGCCTTCACACTCCACTTTGTGCCATTTGCAGAATCTGATGAACACAGATTTTCACTGTAGTCAAATCAAAATACAGTATATCATCAAGACCACTCTTATTTAATAAAAAATTCAAAACCCTTTGCATAGGATAAAGCATCACTATGATAACTCCACCTAGGTTTACCACCCAAGTATATGAATTATTTTGTCAATAAATGCCTTCTGAAATCAAAGATATGCCATTACTCTACCATTTCTCTCTGTCACTTTTATGGCCTGATTTTAGAAAGAAATTAATTTAATTTGGTAGTCTCAGTGAGTAAATATTGGCCTGTAGTATCACTACTTTTTTAATATATATAAGTGCTAATAAACCACATGTGTGAGCCTTTGTTCCCAAATGTAACCAGGTTTGACATTATTTTATTGAGCAGTAAAATTTCAGAAATTCCACCACCTCCCCCTATTTATAAATGGGGTCATAAACCCATCTGCGGTAGTTTGATACGTCTTTCAATTACCGAGATTTCTAAAAAAGCACTCAGGGTAACACTATGATGCTCTCTACATGATCTTCAGTATGTTACAATTTAATTCATTTGAGCCTTTGCTCACATACAGCTGGCCAAGGTTTTTTTTACAATTTGTTCATCCAACTTTGGCTTGTGTTTGCTCTTAATGATACTTGTTCTGCTTTGTCCAGTTCGAAGATGATTCTTCTTGCTAGTAAAGATGTAATTAGAGTCTAAATAACTTTGCTATTTATTCCATTGGGCATATACCTATTGTAGCATTTACAGATCAACTTTTTTTTTTTTTTAATTCTCTTTGCTCTCTAGAGAGCAACACAGCCCTTTTGGTTACCTTCAACTGTTTTAGAAACTCACATTTTGCCCTGGAATTTGGCCTACCTGACATTCTTCCAAAGGTCCAGTTCCCTCTCTTGCCTGGCTCCGGGCTAATGCCTCTCTCCATCCATTTCCGTAGGTCCCCTTCTAAAATATGATATCATCAGCCTGCTATTTTGTGGTCACACTACTAGCTTTAGACACCTCATTTCTGCTTCTTAATTATGACCACTAGTGATTAAATTGTTAGAAATTCTATTTCTCAATGATTCCCTCTTGAGTCACATGCACTTTTGACTTCACTGACAGTGGAGTGGGGCTTGCCCTGGTTATAAACTCTAAGCAATGTATTTCCTAAAGTCTAAGCTTTAGCATTGAGTGACTCCTACAACACATGTAATTTTTTACCTAATATCTCAAATGATTTGACTACTTCCTACAAAGGTTCTGATCATGTCCCTATCATAAAACAGTCCTTTCAAAATTTGGTCCAGAATATTGTTTTCTTTCTTTGTTCCTTCATCTTTCTGAGCTAAGTTGTCAGCAAGTCTAGAATTTATCAGATGCCCTGCCTTTTGTAGAGTAAGGCTGCAGCAGACACTCTGACGAGTGTATTTTCCTTTCTCTTCAAGGCCAGTTTTGTAATCTGCATTTGGAAACGTTTATCCATATCCTCTGTCTGGTCTGTTGGTCTGCAGAATACTTGGAGAATAATATCACTTCTAATTCTCTTTTATCTTATCCTCCCCGAGAGGAAAATTTGCAACGTTCATTCTTTGTGTAGGGAAAAGATCTCTCTAAGTCACAGCTGTCACCTGGGTTTCCAAGTGCAACTGAAAGTTTAAATGCTCAAAAGAGAGGGAACTCAAAGGCCAATAAAAAATCTATCTTCTGTATGGCCCCTGGACACCCTTTTAACTCAGTACTGAAGTCACTCCTGAGGTTCACCCTTCAGCCAAAGATTAGACAGGCCCATAAAACAATAATACACGTAGCTCAACCATGTCTACAAGACTAAATGAGCACACCAGCCCAGGGGCAAGGACAAGAAGGCAAGAGGGGACAGGAAACCTGGACGAATGGAAATGGGTAGCCCAAGGTCGAGAAGGGAGAGTGTTGACACACACATACTGGTTGGCAACCAATGTCACAAAACAATATGTGTATTAATTGTTTAATGAGAAACTAATTTGCCCTGTAAACCTTCATCCAAAGCATGACAACAACAACAAAATACATCTGACAAAGCAGCCTAAAGATCAGTTGTCATTTTCTCTTGAAAGTTCCTCATACCTAATGGTGTCACCTCTGTCTCAGGTTGTATTAAAACACACACTTATCTAATGGGAGCATAATTTTTGAAGAATTATGTGTAGGCAAAAGATGAATTACTAAGAACAAGAGCTCTGAAGCCCCAAGCTGACATGACATTGAGTCCCAGCTCCAGCGCCTACTACCTAAGTACCTTTGACAACTCTCTAAATCTCAATTGTTCACATGTGTAAAATGGGTTCAATACTAGTAACTGTCTCATAGGGTTGCTGTGAGAATAATTTTTAAAAGGGCTAACCACAGTACCTAGATTTCATTTTTTATTCATTAAAAAAAAATCATGATTACTATGTGCCAAGAAATATTCTAGACTTTGGTATTACAACAGTGAAGCAGTAAAACAAAATTCCTGGACTTGTTGGGAGGGAGTCTGAGGCAAACTATAAAGACATCCATTCATAAAACATACATGAATTATTGAAAACAGTAAATGCCACAAAGTAAATAAAAAATACATAAATCAGGAACCAGATTTTGACTGTGCATGTGGGGGCAGGTATTTTAGCTAGAACGGTCAGAGAAGACCTCCCTAAAAAGGGGACTTTCCATTGAGGCAGAATGAGAAGAAACAACGAGCGATACAAAAGTCGAAGAGAAAAATATTCCGGACAGAGGTGGAAGCAAGTGTAGATATTAATAAACTATTTCTTGGTGTATATGTTTTCCTTAAATAGACTTTGGCCAAGTGTTTGATCTCATTGTATGTTATCTCACTGGGCATTATCAATTTTCATTTTAAAATGAACAGATTCCCCTTGATCATTCCCTGTAATGTCTTTCAACCAATCATCAATATTTTAAGCTTTTACATAGTGCAAGTTGATGTTGTACAAGACAATGTTTTATCGCTGAGAGACTGTGGCTGAATGCCATGTAAATGAATTTGACTCTGGAAAGCATGTCCCTTCAATTATCTGTTAAATGCTTCTTTTTACACCCAAGCTGCTGACAAAAATGAGAAAGCAAACAAATGAGATGAGTTGTGGTGAGGACACAGGAAGCCAAGAGAGCAGAGCATCTAATTGGATGAGCACAGGAGAATGTTTAAAATAAGTTTCAGGACAGTGATAAGGATGAAGATGATGTTATCTCTTGGATAGAAGAAGCTATTAAAATACACCATAGTGTTTTCAATCACTTAATCAGAAAGCCCTTTTCCTGAGAACTGTCTTTTGTCCGTGTGCCATGAACAAACATAAATATCTTGGATTTCCTGCATCCTTCACCCTGATAATGGGCTCTTAACTATAAGCTCTTCCCACCTCAAAGAAAAAGCTAAAAACAATGATAAAACATGAGAGATAGAACATGATGCCTTTTTCAGATGAATTATTGAATCCAACAAATAGCTTAGTGTTATGTCTTTTCTAGGCTCTTGCTTTTTTATAGGCGATTTTTCACAGCGTTTATATATAGTGCATTTGCATCCTGGGTTTAGAGCATAACACATAATATAAATGTGTACACAAGAGTTGAACTTTGGTAAAGTAAACAGGCTTTTTGAATAGCTCCTGGTAAAAAAATAAAATAAAAAAAAAAATTTTAAGTTGCCCCATAACAGTAACCTTTCATCCGTACATAAATTTTCATGGCATATTTAGTATTTGAAAAAGTCTTGAAGAAATAATTTCATAAGGTAATGCTATGAAGAGTTAGTTTAAGATTTTTTATATTTTAATTCTTAAAGTCAATATGAATAACTGTACATGCACGTTTTTAACAAAGTAGTTCATGTCAAAATCAAAACATTTATTATAACAGCCCTATTCAGGAGAAAATACAAATATTACGAATTTTTAAAAATTATAATTAAAACAAATAATTTGGCAGAACCTTATTCTACTATGATGGGTATAAAGTTTCATAAGATATTTACATTCTTATGAGATCTTAACATTTTCTGGATTCAAATAGAGATGTGCCAATCATTTTAATCACAATAAGCCTGACGTTTTCCTTTATGTTAAACAAATAAACCGACTGAAATTCTATTTGGGCGAAAGGTGAAATTAAGTTTAAAGGACCATATTCATGAATAAAATCACTATGAAAAGCAATTAAATGCATTTTTGCTACTATTGTAAGTGACAAATTTTCCCATATACTTTTATATTTTAATATGTAATTGGAAATAGGAACCCTGGTGTTCACACTGATCCCATTGATCCCATCCAGAGTTGTACTCTGAAGTTTGACCTCAGAATTAGCCTAACAATATCACACAGATGATAAAATTATAGAGGAAATTGTGTAATAATAACATTCCTATAGAAACCTTTACCTGCACAGCCATGATTCTTACATACCAACCTGGCTTTGCTTTACATAAGGCTGTAATACCCCTATCTATTTGAACCTTGTGTTACTGAAGCACTAAAATACAGATCTGGTTTAATTAAATGACCACGACCCAACAGAAAGAATCCAATTAATATGAATAATATTCTTGCTTCTCTCTCCAAAACCAAATAGACTGTTTGAGTGCTTTATGGTCAGGTGCATCAAGCCAGTGGGTGCCGGGTGCCATGTCAGAATGATAATTCAAGGGTTAAAAAAGACTAAATTATCATTCATATATGAGAGAAGCTGCTATCAACTCGCTTATTGACCTCATGTGTGCTCACGGGTAAGCTACACTGTTACTTATAATAAGATGAGAAATGGAGTTATCTGGATAAACGTTAGGGGAATCTGATGGTCTCATTAGTAAGGTGCCTTCCTGGCCATCAACACAGCCTTCCCTAACTAAGGAAGCCGCCACTAATCAAATGTGCTCTTGGAGAGCTACAACAGGGTTTGGCACTAAATTTCGAGATAATGATGGCCGAGTAGGGTTCGATTTATTCTACGCCTTACTTTTATTCTCTTTATTGATTCCTACAAAATAAAGATGGCTGTGCCTGTTACAGAATTTGGAATAATTGCAATCGGTGTTATTTACATAGGATTTGCTGCTTGCCAAAGTTGTGAAGGTGGGGGGGGGGGTGGTGGCAGGCAGAGGGAGACGTGTCCTTTGAACAGCTGCCTTTGGAAGAAACGTTCCGGTAATAAACTGCCTCCAGTGCTTGTCTGCAACAAATAAATAAATGCTGCGTCGGGTGAATCACATCAGAATCTCAAGACAATTCCAAGATGAACCAACTTGGAGAGTAAATGACCTCTTCATCTGGGTGATAAAGTTCCAGCCAAAATATTCTCTGGGCCCGAGACGTGATTCATTAGAAATATGTGCATGGTGTGCGCTCCGCTCTCTATCTGGCAGAGTCCGGCCTGCACACTGATAAGAAGCAAATGCAAATGTCCTGATAAGAACTGAATGCAAATATTTATGATATGATATTCCCTGGGAATTATGTGCAGATAAAACAAAGTGTATTATTTTCCTGCTTCTCTTTCAGGTTTGCCAAAATGCCCTTTTTCGCTTTTGGAATTTGCATTTCTTCAAAATTGATTCGGCTTGCGTATTATGTTAAGCTATTTGTTTGCTAAGGATGGTAATTAGTTACTGTAATTACAGCAATGACAGTTGCTAAATTGTTTTTAAAGCATTACAGTGAGCCTGTGCCAGAAGATTGCAGTATTTTTTTGGATTTAAGCAGAGGCTGGAAAAACTCCCACTCTAGGGCCAGCATGGGATTTTCAACTACAAAGCTGCTTTTCCTGATTGAAATTAAAAAAAAAAAAAATCATTAATTTGCATTGATTGCAAGTGCTAACTTTACACTTAGGTTTATTCACATATCACAGAAATATTAGTGATAGTGGACCTTGGTGTAAAGGAGACACAAGGGGACATCCGTCGTAAATAAAAGTGAAAGCTGATAGCAGAGGAAAAATGGTAGAACTATTACTTGGAACCTGTTAATTAAACTTTTTAGCCTGTTTTTAGATAAATTAAAAACAATTAAAAATGTTTCTTTGAAAGTCATTCCCAAACTTTTCTAACACTCCTAGTTAGAATGAGTAATGTGGAAAAGAATAGTTTGGCCATGCTCTATATTTGACATGTGGAAAGTAACAAAAAGAAAGGTTATTTATACAAATACTTCTCACAGATTTAGTTTAAAAGCAAATAATGAGGAGAGACTTGAGCTACAGAGCGTGTCTGAGATGTTTCATATGATTTATGTCTTATATCAACCTGGAGGTTAAAGGCAGGGATTCCGGTTCTCTGTGACGTCGGTTGTCCCAAGAATGTCTTCTAATGTTACGTCCTGAAGTCTAGAAAAATGCAGGTACACTCGAGGTTTTTTCCCAGCTACTCGAAGTAGAAATAATTAAAAATTTGAACGCATTCTTTAATGTACAGGTGTTTATACTCATACCTTTACACTCACAAAAGCTTCATTAAAAAAAAAAAACCATTGCGATCAAGTCGCTTCCTACTCATTGCAACCCTATGGGGTAGAGTAGAACTGCCACATAGGGTTTCCAAGGAGCAGCTGGTGGATTCAAACTGCTGATCTTCTGGTTGGCAGCTGAGCTCTTTAACCACTGCGCTACCACGGCCCCTCGTAAATAACAAATACTACTATATTTTAAATGTTGGGCTTCCTCTCCTGGAAGAAAGTTAGCTACTTTCTACATTCCAGGTACTGTGTGAAGAACTTTAAGCACATTTTCTCAACAACTTACGAGGCATTATTATTATCTCCAATTTTTTTTTTTTTTTAGAGATACCAAAAAACTACCTGAAGTCCTCCTTCTGGTAAACACTGGACGTGGAATTCAAACCTAGGCAATCTGTGCTCTTAACTTGAGAGGATATGATTTTGTATTTCAATGTAAACAAATAATACTTTTTACTTCTTTCTTTAACTGACAGCCTTTACCTGAAAGCTAAACTACATAGTCAAGGTGTCAGAAATGAGGTTTTCTCCTCGGAGCTTGTTTTGCTGACATTTTATTCTGTTTACTTATTATAAACATAAATATAATTTCACTGATGATGACTCTAATACTACCAGTGCTTGATGAGAAATTTGCCTTTTTACAAAAAGAATCATCTCCTAGACATTGACTATGGCTGCTCCAAAAGAGACTCAACAAATTTAGTCTTGGTTTTTATCATCGTTTAAAAATTATAAATCCCAGTTTGTGTAATACGGTTCTTATATTTATATGAATACAGATAAAACTGGTGAATGGGCATTTTATAACATTTTGAAATTGAGTTTTGAAAATTGTCTCATGTCTTGCACGCTTATGCTCCACCCTTCATTCTATACAGCTTCTTCATGCATAAGCCCAATTATGCAGCACAAATGTGGAAGGCAAGTGTCTTACATGTGATTACCCACATACACACACACTCACACTCAGAGGCACAAATCAATGCCATTTACACAAGCAATAGCTCCAATTAATGTATTCAACAACCACTCTTTATAAGTCATGCCTGATACACTGCCCCCTCCCCCCGGCCCGAAGCTGGAAGTTTTCTCTTCAGTTTCCGAACCTTGTCCTTGTTAGGTGCCTTCAAGTTGGTTCCGACTCATAACGACCTTATTTACAGTAGAATAAAACACTGTCCATTCTTGCACCATCTTCACAATCACTACGTGTGGGCCCATTGTTGCAGCCACTGTGTAAATTCATCTTGTTGAGAGTCATCTTCTTTTTCATTAACCCTCTACTTTACCAAGCATCATGTCCTTCTCCAGGGACTGGTCCCTCCTGATAACATGTCCAAAGTACATGAGATAAAGTCTTATGATCCTTGCTTCTAAGGAGCATTCTAGTTGTATTTCTTCCAAAACAGATTTGTTCCTTCTTCTGGCAGTCCATGGTATATTCAATATTTTTTGCCAACACCATAATTCATAGGCATCAATTCTTCTTCAGTCTTCCTTAATCATGGTCCAGCTTTCACATGCATACAAGGCAGTTAAAAATACCATGGCTTGGGTCAGGCACATTTTAGTCCTTAAGGTGACACCTTTGATTTTTTTTTTTTTTTTTAACACTTTAAATAAGTCTTTTGCAGCAGATTTGCCCAATGCAGTGTGTCGTTTGACTTCTTGACTGCTGCTTCCATGGGTGTTGATTGTGGATCCAAGTAAAACGAAATCCTTGACAACGTCAATCTTTTCTCTGTTTATTGTGATGTTGCTTATTGGTCCAGTTGTAAGGATTCTTGTTTTCTTTATGTTGATGTGCAATCCATACTAAAAGCTGTAGTCTTTGATCTTCATCAGTAAGTGGTTCAAGTCCTCTTCACTTTCAGTAAGCAAGGTTGTGCCATCTGAATAACACAGGTTGTTAATGAGTCTTCTTCCAATACTGATGCCATGTTCTTCTTCATATAGTCCAGTTTCTCAGATTATTTGCTCAGCAAGCAGACTGAAAAAGTATGGTGAAAGGATACAACCCTGACACGCACCTTTCCTGATTTTAAACTATGCAGTAGCCCCTTGTTCTGTTCGGATGACTGCTTCTTGGTCTAAGTACAGGTTTCTCATGAGTACAATTAAGTGCTCTGGAATTTCCATGCTTCACAATGTTATCCATAATTTGTATGATCCACACAGTCGAGTGCCTTTGCATAGTCAATAAAACACAGGTAAAAATCTTTCTGGTATTCTTTGCTTCCAGCCAAGATTCATTTTACATCAGTAATGATATCCCTCATTCCACACCCTCTTCTGAATCTGGCTTGAATTGCTGTTAGTTCCCTTTCAGTGCACTGCTGCTGCCGTTTTTTAATTACCTTCAAACAAAATTTTACTTACATGTCATATTAATGATTCTGTTCGATAACCAC
This sequence comes from Elephas maximus indicus, assembly GCF_024166365.1. NCBI lineage: Eukaryota > Metazoa > Chordata > Mammalia > Proboscidea > Elephantidae > Elephas > Elephas maximus. Next base: position 37,201,230 of record NC_064833.1, read on the forward strand.
CTTTCTTTGGAATGAGCACAAATATGGATCTCTTCCAGTTGGTTGGCCAGGTAGTTGTCTTCCAAATTTCTTGGCATAGACAAGTGAGTACCTCCAGCTCTGCATCTGTTTGTCTCCCAACATACATGACACTATACTTTTATCTCTTACAGCATTTATTGTAAGATTCATTGTGCCTTATATGAACACGGCTCTTTGTGTACATATCTGTCTTCTCCAGTAGACTGAAAGCTCTTGAGAGCTGGGTCTTCTGCATATCCTGGACCTGGCACAGGGCTTGGTATATAGTACATGCAAAATAAAGACATTCTGAATAAATAAGCTACTACAAAATTTCAGTGGCATACAACAATGAGCATTTATTTCTCACTCATAGGTCTATAGGGGCAGCTGGGGCAACTCTGCTTCAGACTGTGGGTCAGCTGGGTCTGCGCCAGTTGCCTCAATTTGGGCCCAGGCTACAGAGGCACAGCTATCTGGAACATATTTTTCACATAGTGGGGGTCACAAGCTTCCAGGAGGGCAAGTGGAAATATGTGATGTCTTTTAAACTCTAGGCTTAGAAAGGGCACCTCTTACTTGCATTGCATTGTCCAAAGCAAGTAAACAGCCAAGCCCAATATCAATACAGTGGGGAAGTGTATTCTTCCCACAGAGGTGGTGGAGAGTAGACTGTGGAGAGGGAGTACATGTTTGCTGAATAATGATGTAGTTTACCATAAAGACCAAATATTCATATAATAAGGGGCATAGTCTATTACGCTTTCTTTTATGTAAAGCATCAAAAACATTTAAATTAGAAAGATGGAGAATTGCCTCATTATCAAGACACTGTAAAACATTCATGATTTTCATCAAAAGAAAATTTAGTTCAATAACTTTAAATGACAAGAGTATTTTCTGTGGTTTCACATCTATACACTATGTTATGGCTTACTGCTTTTTCTCATTTTTGTCCTCTGTATGTCTACAGAAGTAATCAACCCTCTTCTTAAATTTTTGAAGACCATTAGTCAATTCTTCTTATGTCCTCTCCTTAATCCATATCCTACCTTTGTAGCTCTTCTTTGGGACGCTCCGCAAAGCATTTAGAGCCAAAAGCTATATTGAAATCTCTTATTACCATTGATCAATCAAACTGGAAAGGGAATCTTATTTCTTTAGAGGAAAAATTTTGGCAAATTCCCAGCAGAAGAGGAACATACGGGTTCACACCCCCATTCCCACATTTTCCTAAACCGCACTCCAATCTGCAAACATATCAGAGTCAATTTGGCTAAACCGTACTGGATCAAAGAAAGCTTCGAAGAGTGTGAAGTCAGGCTTCAAATATCAGCTAAGCACAGTTTGGTTACAGGAAGAAAAACATCCCTCCTGGGGTGAGACATCGTTCTTGTCCAGACATTCAAAGAATGTTATTCATTACTAAGTTTATGGTGCCCATACTGGGAGCACAGCTCATTACTTCAGAATTCCTGCCCGGTTTACACGGAAGGTCTCCCGTCAGCTGCCTAGAGCTTTGCACAGTAGATGTGGTCTCAACAAACATAAAACAGATCATTAGACAATCTCTAGCTGTACTTGGTCATATGGTGACTGGTCATAGAGTGACTATGTATGTAAACACTTACCTTGGAGCCTGGAATTTAAAAAAATTTTTATTTAAGTTTTTAAATTAGGAAAATAATTAATTTTGTATTTTAGAGTAAGATTTAGTGACACTTTCTTCATTTAACTTATCTGCTTAACCAAATTCCACTGAAATAGAGAGAGCTGACACGTTAATATCAATGCACAGAAAAAGTCATACTGTGGAACACAAGTTAGTGTAATCCATGGTGAAAGGAAAATAAATGAAAGGGCATCCAAAATCCTACCTGTATCAGTAATATCTGTACTGAAGTTTCAGATCACAAAATGGGGATAATATCACTTAAAATTCTCTTCCTTATAACATTGACTTGATCAATAAGTATGTATGGAGCACCTACTACAGATTTGGCTCTCCAAGGATTCCTGGAAAGCTTGTGAAATGACTCTGAATTAGTGTACAAATTCAGTGACTTTCAGAAACATCAGGAATCAAATAGCACTAAATTGTATGTCTACTAAAACCTAAAATAAATTAGCACAGACATGAAAGAGATTAAGCAAGGATGCAAAAAGAAACTTATCGTCCTCTTACACATTTTTCAAGGTCTATTACATCATATTTACCAGGGTAGAAGGAGAAATTTAAGCACTATGATGTAAACCAGCAGGGTTTGTGGGCTGGTGAAAATGTCTCTTGGATCATACATTTTTGTATGTCTGGTTAAACTAAATTACCACATCCCTTCTAAAGCAAATCATATGTCAGTTAATCGCTTGCCCCAGAATTTTAGCCTTCTCCGTATAACACAGTGAGTCTGAGAACCTCAAACTAACTGCTGTATGGGGAAATTTGGCCTATTCTGTTATAAAGGTCATGTCTTGAAATTCATGCAAAAGGACAAATAAAGCACCTTAGTTCAGTGAAAGCTCTTCGACTTCCCCACTCCAGACAAAATACAGTGGAAAATCCCTCATGTTGATTACATGTGAAACATTGCTTTAGGAGCTGCTTCCGGCATTGTATGAATTCACAGACCTTCCTGGCTTTTCATCCAGAGCCTCTGACGACACCACTAAGACATCAGGCTCTTCAGGGACAAACCCCTCAGAAAAAGAAATAATTCAAGCATTCTTACATTCAGCACAGATTTTTTTTTTTTTTTCTCTTACTCACCAAAGAAATCTTAAGTTGCTGGGGGAAGTTTGATCCCTTTACATTAAAAATATATATATATATATATATACATTTGCATATTCTGATAATTCCAATTTTAATACTTATTCAAGCTTGAAGTCATCAGTTCACATAAGATTGCATTAAAATCATGGAAAGTGGCAGTTCTGATCTTTATAATGTTTACAGTCTGCACCATTTTACACAACGCTCATTGACATCCTCAACTGCCATGGGGCCAGCTGGGCTGAAGGAGGCTGTAACTATGAAAGCCATAATTAGGTGTCTTAGCTCTCTAGGAAAGGTCTCCTGACCTTTATAAGATGGTGCCCAACTTTTATTCATTCAATTTTCTAATACATAACCAGGATTTAGGTACAGAAGCCAGAAATTCCCATCATCTAGACTTGTTTTCTATTTTACATGTATGTACATGAATATGTGTTGTGTGTGTGTGTGTTTAATAAAATGTCCCACTAAAATTACTGAGGAGCTTTCATATTTGAGCCAACATTCTAGGCTCTATCACAGTCCAGTGGTGGACCAAAACATCACAGTCTCAGTTCTTACAGAATTTACAGCCCAATATAGGAGACAGGCAATAAAAAAAATTATATTTAAAATTTTGATAAGCTATCTGAGAACCATCTGAAGGAACGAATGCTAAAAATACATTTAGCAAGGGAAGCTAATTTAGCCAGGGGAGTTAGAAAAGGAGTCCCTGAAAAAGTGATATGTTAATTCTGTCCAGAAAGATAAAGATCAGTGGTGAGGTGATAAGAGGAAAGGGTACTCCAGACAGTGGGAACAGCATATGAAGAACATATTTGAGAAATACATAAAAATCCAGGGTAGACTCAGGGGCTTTTTAGGTCATGATAGGAATTTTAGATTTCATCCTAAGTGCACAAGGAGATTATTGCAGGCTTTTAAACAGGTAAGAAACACTGTAAGATCCGAACGATTTAGATGGAAGTAAGATTGTGCCCTGGGAGACCATTTAGGAGACTATTATAGCAGTTTGGACAAAACATAATTGTAGCAATAGAGATCTTAAAAATAAAGGACGTGAGATGTGTTATTTTTTAATCGTGCTTTAAGTGAAAGTTTACAATTCAAGTCAGTTTCTTATGCAAAAACTTATACTAACATTGTTATGTGACCCCAGTTGCTCTCCCTACAATGTGACAGCACACTCCTTCTCTCCACCCTATATTTCCCGTGTCCATTCAATCAGCTCCTGTCCTCCTCTGCCTTCTCATCTGCCTCCAGACAGCAGCTGCCCACATAGTCTCATGTACCTACTTGAGCTAAGAAGCATACTCCTCACCAGTATCATTTTATCTCTTACAGTCCAGTCTTTGTCCGAAGAATTGCTTTTGAGAACAGTTTTAGTTTTGGGCTAACAGAGAGTCTGGGTCCATGACCTCTGTGGTCCCTCCAGTCTCAGTCAGACTGTCAAGTCTGGTCTTTTTACTAGAATTTGAGTTCTGCACCCCACTTTCCTTCTGCTCCATCAGGGATTCTCTGTTTTGTTCCATAACAGGGTGGTAATTGGTGGTAGCTGGGCACCATCTAGTTCTTCCAGTCTTAGGCTGATGGAGTCCCTAGCTTATGCGGCCCTTTTCTTCTCTTGGGCTCATATTTTCCTTGTGTCTTTGGTGTTCTTCATTCTCCTTTGCTCCAAGTGGGTTGAGACCAATCGATGCATCTTAGATGGCCGCTTGCTAGCTTTTAAGACCCCAGACGCCACTCTAGATGTGAGAAGTATTTTGTTGGTCATATTCACTGGGTACAACGCAGGTGGCGGAGGCTCCCTGGATTTCAGCAGGAGCCAATGAAATGGGGAACACGGCATGAGGCTCAGTACTGAAGATAGTGAGGTTAATTTTTAAAGTATTGTAAAAATGCCATGGGGTGGTGTCTGACCTCCTCCAACCCCACAAGGGGAAAAGAGAACCAAGATCAATAGTGCAAGGCTGACTCCCATGAGGTACAGGCCAGACAAGCCTCCTCTCTCTGCCATTTTCACGAATTCTGACACTAACCATCCCTCGCACAACACTCTCTACTTCTCTCTTGGGTTTCATAATTCATTGCAGTGGCCACACAGAACTCACAGACCATACTCACAATTATGGGGTTTATTAGGAAGTAACAGTTACAACTCAGGCTCAAGAACACTCAGGATACAGTTCTTCCATTAGAGTAGGCTCTTCCCAGCCATGCTCGCAGGCACTCCTCTCCCTGTCCCTAAGCCTCCGCCCAAAGGCACTCAGCTTTCTCGATCCTTGAGCTGGGAAGCCCGCCACGCAGTCTCCTGCTGCTGATTCACCTTGCTCGTCTCTCCTTCCGTGGTAGTAGGCTCCTCCTCTCTACTCCGGAATTGGCTCTCTTTTAAAGCGAAAATGACCAATCCCCTTGGTAGGCCACAATTACCCTACGCACAATCACCTGGGTGAGAGTTATAAGACAATGGCTAGAAAGGCCACATACAAAAGTAATTAATTGTACTGCAAGTATTCATTTTGAGATGCCTGTGAAATATCTAAGAGGAAGTATGGTTAGATATATGGTTCTGGAGGTCAACTGAGAGATATGAGTTATGGTTATAAATTTATAAGTCATTAGAAAATATCTGAAGCCATGAGAATGATTATTTTACCTTGAGTAGCATGAGAAGAAATGAAGGTCCAGGGAAAGTCCTGAGACTTTCAGGTAAAGAAGGAAGAGCCTCAAAGAGGAAGAAAGAGAAAAACCAAGAAAGCATGGCAACCCAGAAGCTAAGGGAAGAATATAAAGGAGGAGTGGTCAATCATATCAAATAATGATAAGAAACAAAGTAGAGGCAGTAGATGACATGGTGCATCACCCAGGTGCACATTCTAGGGCTGAACCTCTCATACTTCCAGCTACTGGAACTGCTGGAAACCAACAGTTCTCCCCTGAATCCCTCTCTGGGAATTGCCCTCAGTTAAAGAGAACCACTTTGCCTAAAGTCATGCGCCTTCCTGGGGTAGCCGGCAACTGACCATCACAGGGAAAGAACAGCCCAGCACTAACCCCAATTCAGGACAACTCTGAAAGGGCATCTCAGCTCCAGAGTTACCCTAAGGATTTGGCTGCAGTCTTTATTGCAACTGCATCACAGGCTGATTTCTCCCTCTGCGAGCTTCCTTTACGATTCCACTCATGTTGAATGCTCCCTACTAACCACCCTTCATGCAAATCTTTATTTTAGAGCCTGTTTCCCAAAGAACTGAACTTCCACAGTAGGATAAGTACTAAGAAAAATTGTCCTTTGAATTTGTCAACATGGAGACATTGGTGACTTCAGCAAGAGAAGTATTTTTCAGAAATACAAATACATTGTATTGCATGGTGTAAGTGGAATATGATGTTCTACTGATAGCTCTTCTGTCATTATTTTAAAAAACTATATCCTTGTACAGATCTGTCATTATGATAATATTGAACATCTTGAAGAATTTACCTTGCCTCAAGCAGGGGGTCTTAAACCAGTCACCTCATAGCAAAAACATAGGGAGTAAGCACTATCTGAACTCAAATCTCTCAGATGTTTCTACAAATCCTGTTCTTGAGTATTCAGGTTCTAGGTTAAATCCATCAAACATATCAATAATGGGAAAAAATACTTTGCAAAGAAAACCATTTATCTCCTTTGGATGATTTAATCTGTGTACTAAAAGATTATTTAAGGAAATATATTCTCAATGCAATACCATACCCAAGGTAGATGTGCTCAGGTAGGTTTTTTTTTTAACAACATACATAGTTGCTTTCAGGCTTTGTATACATTTGTTATAGTTTTCTTGCTTCTCCACTTATTGAGCATACAGAGCCTGTTTTATAATAATTTGACATGCTTTGACCTAATATCTCTGTTGACATCCTACATCATTTGTTTTTGGCACTTGTCTGAATATTGTGAAGGTCTCCAAACACTAAAGCACATGGCACTTCAAAAAAGATATCTGAAATGTCAATTGATACATTTCAGGTCCCTTGCCAACAATGCTTTTCCATGAGTCTTGGTAAAACCCCCTATTTCAGTGTTTTTCCCCTCCTGGACTAGCTTTCTAATGCATTTTCACTAAACTTTTGCTGCTTGGCAAACACTGCTTATTTGTTAATGAAGGTAGCATTGGTCACCTGTTGACCCTTATGGCCTCAAAAAGAAGAAATCACCAAAGTAACACAAGTCAGCATGACTGCCAAGCACAAGCCTATAAATTCATATTTGACTGTTGGAAAGTGTTTAAAAGTTCCAGATGTTCAAATGGGAACAAAAATGTATTTTAAAAGAGAATAAAGAAGGTTGTGTAAAGTAAATTAGAGCAAACCATAAGAAATGGAGATTAGAAAGAAAAGATAGGTTAAAAAGGGGAAGACAGGACTTCCAGCTTCAGCTTCAACATGTAAAGATCTTAAAAGTTGTCACTCCTACCCTTGCAACAAGAGAAAGCTGGACAAACTGAAAGTCAACGACTTTTCTTGGACTCATGAAAGAACAGAGATCTCCCGGCAAACCACCACTCCAAAATCTTGAGAGACAAGAACATATAAAGAGACAGAAAGACAAAGTCAAGATCTGCTCATGTGAAGCAGAAGCTGCTGGAGCCATAAGCTGGTAGAAACAGTTAAATGACAATTGTGACAAAATGCTGAAGGCTGAGTATGGGCTAGCAGGAGACCGAGAAACTCCTAGAGACTACAGTATTAAGGGCCTTACCTCCAGGAAACCCCATCAGGTTCTCAAGGTGAAGATCCTAGAAAGATCCCTTATGGTTCTGAAAGGGGGAGAGGAAATGTAATCATTGTGAAATACACCAACAGTCTTCTCAATAACAAAAGAATGTCATCCAGGGGAAAAGACTATACCAAAGCCTTATCCTACCTGGGGGAAAAGACATTTGCCCACTCCAGCCCCCTTTAGCCTTCCTGCTTCACCTAAAAATAGTGAGGGGAAAAAAAAGTCAAAAGAGGCAGAGGATTCAAGGAAACAGATTTCAAATGTCATAGCTAAAGCAGGGAGTAGAGGCATGGGGTGGAGGTAACTATACCACTAAAGAAACAATTGTGAAGGTCACAGCCCCAAGACACAGGCTCACTAAAAGACTGACATTTCATTAGAAGATTATGGAACGCTACCTCTCCTGACACACCTTACTATCACACCAACTAAGCTTCGGTACATTAACAGTGGATACAGCTAAAAGAGTTGCAAGACCCAGACTCTGTCTAAGGAGGAATACTTAGGAAAATCCAAAATCAAACGAGGACACTAGAGGAATTTGACAGTTCTGAAAAACATTAAATACGGCCCAATTCCTATGCAGTTTAACATAAATCCTCACACCAAAGGTCTATTTATCTCAGTTGCTATTACCCAATACATGTCTTGCTTTCAACAAAAAAATTACAAGGCGTGCCAAAAGGCACGAAGAAACACGGCCTGAAGAGACAAAGCATGCATCAGAACCAGATTCAGACATCACACAAATGTTGGACTTCTCAGAAATAAAAATTAAAAATAATTATGATTAATATACTAAAGGCTCTAATGAAAAAAGTAGACAACATGCAAAATGGGAAATGTAATTAGAGAGATGAAAAGTCTCAGAAAAATTCAAAAGTAAATATTAGAAATAAAAAATACTGTATCAGATAAAGAAAGCCTCCAATGGGCTCATTAGTAGACACAACACGGCTGAGGAAAGAATCAGTGAGCCTGATGATAGTTCAACAGAAACTTCCCGAACTGAAGTGCAAAGAGAAGACAGGATTACTAAAACAGAATAGAACATCTAAGAACTATAGGACAATATCAACAAGTGTAACATACACATAATTAGAATAACAGAACAAAGAGAGAAAGGACAAGAAATATTTGAAATAATAATGGTTGAGAACCTTCTAAAATCAATGACAGATACCAAACCTCAGATCCAGGAAGCTAAGAGAACACCTAACAGGAAAGGTTTACACAGCAGTTTATATTCCCATTCAACAATTTCTGCACAAGTTGTTCAGTGGCACTGGCTACATTCTTCACAATGCATCAACGGTCTCATTATTTGCATTCCTGTTTCATTTCCATTAATCTAGTTCCTCTGCCCCTTACATTCTCATCTTTGTTTTAATGTGGTTGTTGACCATTTGGTCTCATATAGGTATATAGGTGATTTTTTTAAAGGAGCACATACTTACAGGTGATATTCATTTTTCTTTTTTAGAAAATTAGTTATTTATCTATAAGGTGATCTCAGGGCTTAGTTTCAACTTAAGTCTGAAGAATACCTCAGGGCAATAGTTTCAGGGAGTCCTCCAAAAAAAAAAAAAATTTTTTTTTTTTTTTCCAGTCTCAACCAGTCCAGTAGGTCTCTCTTTTTTTTTTTTTTTTTTAGGAATTCAAGGTTCTGGCCCACATTTTTCTTCCATTGTATCAGGGATCATCTATCATGGCCCTGATTAGAATGGTCAATATCTGTACCTGGGCACCATCTTTTTCTTCTGGTCCCAGCGTAGATGAATCTATGGTTCATGTAGACTATTTGTCCTATAGACTAGTTTCTTAAGTCTTTGGTTTCCTTCTTTCTCTTTGTTCTGGAAGAGTAGAGACCAACAGTTGTATCTTAGATGGCTGCTCACAAGCTTTTAAGACCCTAGATACTACTCACCACACTAGGATGTAGAACATAACTTTATGAACTGTATTATGCCAGTTGACCAAGATGTCCCATGAGACTATGGCCCTAATCCTTCAAGTCCAGAAATCCAATCCTGTAGGATGCTTGGTTATACCTAAGAAGTATCTATAACTGTGCACCTGGCCTTTTTTTTTTTTTTAATTATCTCTATCTTGAAAAACAAAATATCAGTACAAAAATCTACATGTATAAATACAAATTAACAATATTTTCCTATAAATATCTGGAAACAGGTATTGGACTATCATTCAATAACCATGTATGCAATATCTTATTTCACTGAGATTTAAATTTATTGATGTCAATCATATTGTCATTGAATACATGTAGAAATTCGGATTTTACAATACAGAAAACAAAGCAAAGCAGGCAAATACGTCTATGCCAAATCTGTCTCCTAATTCTTAACGGAGCTTTTCAAAAACCATGACTAGCTTCTGCTGTCTCATGCAGGAGTGAACAAACTGCCAGAAAAAGCCTCTCTCTGCTCTCTCTCCAGGGACATTTGCAGCCCTAGACAGAAAAACTGAGTAACTTGGGGCACAGGTGGTGTGTTCATCTTCAATCCCTGTATAAGGTCACAGCTTTGGAAGGAACAAAAGAGGACCAGCTGGCCATGTGGATGATGCTGAAGTTCAGAATTTGTCCTCAGACCATGGTTTATAGTGTGAGAACAATGAGGTCCTGGCAATGGATTTGATGCCTCTTAGGAAGACAGGGAAGAGTGACTCTGGCAGCAGACTAGCTGAGCTGACCAAAGCTGACCAAAACGGCTCTGACCTAAAAGGCAGAAGGAGAAAAATTCACCAATTAGACCCTAAAATTACTATTAGGAAGGACAAAAGTTGTGTTAAAGAAAGTGCAATAATATTAGAAAGGCTACAAATTCATTTCAGTGAGAATAATGCAGAATACAAAATTCAGAGCAATATTTAGATCTCGTGTCTTAATTAAATTTATAGAGTAGTCTAGGCCATTCATAAAATAAGTCTTAATAAATGTAAAGGGACTGAAATCATATAAAGTATGTTCCCTGACCACCATGGAGTTAAGTTAGAAATCAACAACTGAAGGAAAGTCAGGAATTCACAAATGTTTGGAAATTAAGTAATACATTCCTAAATAATTTATGGGTAAAAGAAGAAATTTCAATGAAATTCAGAAAACATTTTGATCTGAATGAAAAGAAATTTACAGAGAATGAATACAGTAAAATCGATGGCAATAAAATAACATCACAAACAGCACGTTTTGACTGTTCACTATTTGTCTAATGTTTTCCGCTATTTTCTCCTTTAATTCTCACAGCAGCCCAGTGAAGTAGGTACTACTATCATTATCCATCTTCAACAGCTGAACACAGTGAAGCTTAAGGAGGTCACACACCAAGGAAGCCAAGGAAGTGGCTCGGTAAGGCTTAAACTCAGGACTATCTGACGCCAAAATCTTTGTTTTCAATCACTTAAGCTATGCTGCCAACACAAGATTAATGTGGCCTATAGTTATTGCTTAATTTTGCTTAAAACTTAGCAATTAATTGAAAAAAATATGTGGTGCAAGAGGTAGTGACATTTTGTTTCAAGAAGGCATTCTTGGGTTTGGAAATCCATGTTCCTGCTCATGAAGCTATGTTGTAGAGAATTTAGGTGAAGATAAGGGAAAAGAGGCAGAAGGCAATTTATGGATAGGAATTTCCCACTGTCCAGTTGGGAGGAAAATAGGTGATTTCCTAAGACTCATTTCAAAATTTTCACAGAGATAAGATAAGGAAGCATTTTTTGAGCAACTACCAAAAGGAAAAAAAAATTGCTATTGAGTCGATTCTGACTCACAGTGACCCTACAGGACAGGGTAGAACTGCCCCATAGGGTTTCCAAGGCTGTAATCTTTACAGAAGCAGACTGCCACATCTTTCTCCCATGGAACAGCTGGTGTGTTCAAACTAGGGCTTTGAGCCAGTTCATTCTGGTTAGAACATTTGCTGAGAATTTGCATTTCTAACAAGTTCCCAGGCAATGCTAATACTGCTGGTTAGGGACCAATTCTGAGAACCACAGTAAAGTAGTGGTTCTCAAAATGTATTATACATAAGAATCACCTGGGGATCTTATAATTCTGATTCAGTGTATCTGGGGAGCAAATACAAATTTTCAGCAGGGGTTTGAGCTGGAACAAACCAGTCGAAAGCCCTGGTTCAAACCACCACGATATTTTGGTTGGCAGTTGAGTGCTTAACTGTTGCACCACCAGAGCTCCTTAATTGAACAACTACTGCCCTTTAAATATAAAGATAAATGAGACTGACTCTCTGCCCTTAAGATACTGACAATCTGCTAAAATTGGACCATGAAGATGAAAATACTCATGATTTAAATAGGGTTCCCCAGGGAGCCTAGAACTTACATTAGTGTACAGGAAGCTTACTGGGGAGTGCTCTTGTGAACCAGGGTTTCGAATTGGTTTGTTCTGATTCAAACCCCTGCTGATAATTTGCATTTCTAACAAGTTCCCTGCTGATATTTTGCATTTCTAATAAACTTCCTGTTGAAAATGTGCATTTCTAACAAGTTCGTGGGAAGCTATACATAAGAATCACCTGGGGACTTGCTAAAATGTAGATTCTGATTCAGCATATCCGGGTGGAAATGCAAATTCTCAGCAGGGAACATGTTAGAAATGCAAATTCTCAACAGGCCTTTGAACCAGAAAGAACCAGTTGAAAGTCTTGTTGTGAACGTACCTGTGAGGAAACAGAGGCAACAGGATTGGCCTGAGGAAGAAGTAGAACTCCCATGTTGTCGCAACAGAGGCCTAAGCCAAAGACTAACAAAGACATTAAACTAAAACCAAACCTGCTGCTGTCAAGTCAATTCTGACTTGTAGCGACCTCATACGGCAGAGCAGAACTACCCCACAGAATTTCCAAGACTGACTGCTAACCAAAAGTTTGGAGATTTGAAACCACCAGCGGCTCTGCAGGAGAAAGATGTGGCAGTCTGCTTCCATAGAGATTTACAGCTTTGGAAAACCTACGGGGTCACTATGAGTTGGAATCAACTTGATGGTAGTGGGTTTCTTGGTTTTTTAATCTTTACTGAAGCAGACTGCCACATCTTTCTCCGTGGAGAGGCTGGTGGGTTCAAACCAGTGAACTCTTGGTTAACAGCCAAGTGCTTAATCGCTGTACCAACAAGGCTCCTTAATAAGGACATTAGGTCCATTTATTGACCAGACTTTGAATGAGGGCTGCCCTCAGAGAGAAGGGGTAAACATGGAAGAGGAAGCTCCCTTCTGTAGCAGGAATTCACCATGAAAAAAGACTGAACCATAAACCTCCAGCAGCCAATATTCTAAGCAACTGAGGGAGGGAGTACTTTGGTTCTGAAGGATGGGATCCTGGTGGCCCACTACAGTTCATCCCTGCATTGTTTGGATCTACTTGCTTCATATAATAAATTAATCCCACCTAAGACCAGCTCCTCCAGAATTCTTATTGGAAACTTATAAGAGTTAGTGGGACAAGCTGCAGCCCCCATGATTGTAGTTGGTCATGAAGTCATAACTTGTATTTCCTCTTCTATCCACTCTACATTCCAATTACTCTCATCAAGGACCTTTGCTCCTCTTGGGAACGATATCTATGAGGGAGTGAAATAAGTAGGATTGGGCAGAGCCAGAAGTTAAACTAACATGCAGTTAAAATGCAATATTAAGTCTCCCCACTGATAGTTTTGGGGCTTTGGTGCCATTTGGAATTGTCTTAAATTGAGGAAAAGGGCCTCTCCTTTGTCCCTCCACACTCACCAGGTCACAGGATGCCGGCTGCCCTGGAGAGCTACTCCCTTCAGCAGAGGGCAGCACTTTGGGAGGGGCTCAGCTGTCAACAATAATACTCCCAGTAGATGAGCAGATGAAAGACTGAATGCTTCAGTCTGGAGGGGGGATCTGGGTGGTACACTGCAGTATTCACTAATTAGTATTCTTTGAGCACTGATTAGGTACAGACACTGGGCTAAGGGCTTTGAAAAGATTTTTGGATTTAATCATTATAAAAGCCCTATGAAATAGTTATCATTATTTTATGGACAAGGTTACTATTCTGGAGGTTGTCCTAGGTCATACAGCTAGAAAGTTGAAGAAGGATTAAAACCTGGAGCCAAGAGCTTAACCAGTATGTTCCCAGGTGGCTATGGGAACAAGGACTGGGAAAGAATTAAATGACACATTTTAAACTGCTATTTGTATCAGTTGTTGTCAGGTACCTTCCTATAGGTTCTGACTCATAGCAACCCCATGCACGAAAGAACAAAACATTGCCAGGTCTAGTACCATCCTTACAATCATTTCTGTGTTTGAGCCCATCATTACAGCCACTGTGTCAACCCATCTCGCTGAGCGTCTTCCTCTTTTTTGCCAATCCTCTACTTTATCAAGCATTATGTCCTTCTCTAAGAACTGGTCCCTTCTGATAACATGCCCAAAGTACATGAGATGAAGACTGGCCATCCTCACTTCTAAGGAGCATTCTGGCTGTACTTTTTCCAAGACAGACTTGTTCGTTCTTGTGGCAGTCCATGGTATATTCAAAATTCTTCACCAACGCACTAATTCAAAGTCACAAATTCTTCTTTGGCCTTCCTTATTCATTGTCCAGCTTTTGCATGCATACAAGGCAACTGAAAATACCATGGCTTGGGTCAGGCATGCAACTTAGTTCTCAAAGTGACATCTTTGCTTTTTAAGACTTTAAAGAGGTCTTTCGCAGCAGATTTGCTCAATGCAATGTGTCATTTGATTTCTTGACTGCTGCTTCCGTGGATGTTGATTTTGGATCTAAGTAAAATGAAATCCCTGACAACTTCAATATTTTCTCCATTTATCATGATGTTGCTTATTGGACCAGTTGTGAGGATTTTTTTTTTCCTTTATGTTGAGGTGCAATCCATACCGAAGGCTATAGTCTTTGATCTTCTTCAGTAAGTGCTTCAAGTCCTCTTCACTTTCAGCAAGCTACGCTGTGTCATTTGCACGTCACAGTTTGTTAATAAGTCTTCCTCCAATCCTAATGCTGCGTTCTTCTTCATGTGGTCCAGCTTCTCAGGTTATTTGCTCAGCATGCAGTTTGAATAAGAAAGGATACAACCCTACATACCTTTCTGATTTTTAAACCACTCAGTATTCCCTTGTTCTGTTTGAACGACTGCCTTTTGTTCTATGTACATATTCCTCATAAGCACAATTAAGTGTCCTGAAATTTCTATTCTTCACAATGTTATCCATAATTTGTAATGATCCACACTGTCAAATACCTTTGCATAGTCAACAAAACACAGGTAAACATCTTTATGGTATTCTCTGCTTCCAGCCAAGATCCATACGACATTAGCAATGATATCCCTCGTTCCATGTCCTCTTCCAAATCTGGCTTAAATTTCTGGCAGTTCCCTGTTGATATACTGCTGCAGCTGTTTTTGAAATACCTTCATCAAAATTGTACTGCATGCGATATTAACAACATTGTTTGATAATTTCTGCATTCTTTTGGATCACCTTTCTTTGCAACAGGCACAAATATGAATCTCTTCCAGACAGTTGGCCAGGTAGCTGTCTTCTAGATTTCTTGGCATAGACAAGGGAGTGCGTCCAGTGTTGCATCTGTTTGTTGAAACATCTCAATTGGTATTCCGTCAATTCCTGGAGCCTTTTTTTTCACAAATGCTTTCAGTGCAGCTTGTACTTCTTCCTCCAGTAAAGCACCTTAGTCTTCAAAGTGATATCTTTGCTTTTTAACACTTTAAAGAGGTCTTTTGCAACAGATTTGCTCAATGCAATGCGTCAATTCCTGGACTGCTGCCCCCATGGGTGTTGATTTTGGTTCTTTATCATCTGCTACCTCCTAAAATGGCTACATTGAACAATTCCTTTTGGTATAGTGACTCTGTGTATTCCTTCCATGCTCTTCTGATGCTTCCTGCATAGGTCAATATTTTACCATAGAATCCTTCAATACTGCAACTCGAGGCTTGAATTTTTTTTTGGTTCTTTCAGCTTGAGAAATGCAAAGCATATTCTTCCCTTTTGGTTTGGGCATTTCATTATAATACTTTGTTTTCTTGAGTTGCCCTTTTAAATCTTCTGCTCAGCTCTTTTACTTCATCATTTCTTCCATTCACTTTAGCTACTCTGCATTCAAGAGCAAGTATCAGAGTCTTTTCTGATATCCATTTTGGTCTTTTCTTTCTTTCCTGTCTTTTCAGAGAACTTTTGCTTTCTTCATATATGATAATCCTTGATGTCATCCCATAATTCATCTGTTTTTCGGTCATTAGCGTCCAATGTGTCAAATCTATTCTTGAGATGGTCTTTAAACTCAGGTGGGATATACTCAAGATTGTACTTTGGCTCTCGTGGACTTGTTTTAATTTTCTTCAGCTTCAACTTGAACTTGCTGATGAGGAATTGATGGTCTGATCCATAGGAACTCTCGCCTTCTTCTAACTGATGATATTGAACTTCTTGCTTGTCTCATTCCACAGATGTATTTGATATGATTTCTGTGTATTCCACCCAGCATGGTCCACATGTGTAGTCTCCATTTATGTTGTTGAAAAAGATAATTTGCAATGAAGAAGTTGTTGGTCTTGCAAAATTCTGTCATGAGTCCTCTGGCATCATTTCTATTGCCAAGGATATATTTTCCAACTACCAATCCATCCTTTTTGTTTCCAAGTTTCGCGTTCCAATTACCAGTAATTATCAATGCATCTTGATTGCATGTCTGATCAATTTTAGACTGCAGAAGTTGGTAAAAATCTTTAATTTCTTCCTCCTTGGCCTTAGCGGTTGGTTCGTAAATTTGAATAAATTCGTATTAAGTGGTCTTCTTTATGGGCATATGGATATTATCCTATCACTGACAGCATTGTACCTCAGGCTAGATCTTGAAATGTTCTTTTTGACAATGAATGTGACGCGATTCCTATTCAATTTGTCATTCCTGGCATAGTAGATCATATGACTGTCTGATTCAAAATGGCCAATACTAGTTCATTTCAGCTCACTAATGCCTTTGATATCGATGTTTATGTGGTCCATTTCATTTGTGACGACTTCCAATTTTCCCAGGTTCATACTTCATACATTCCACATTTCAATTATTAATGGATGTTTACAGCTGTTTATTCTCATTCTGAGTCATGCCATGTCAACAAATAAAGGTTCCAAAAACTTTACTCCATTCACGTCATGAAGGTCAATTTTACTTTGAAGAGGCAGCTCTTATCCAGTAATATTTTGAGTGCCTTTCGACCTGAAGGGCTCATCTTCCCCTCATTCTTTTTCGGAACTAGACTGCCAGGTCCTTCTTCCCAGTCCATCTTAGTCTGGAAGCTCCACTGAAACCTGTCCACCATGGGTGTTCCTGCCGATATTTGAAATACCAGTGGCATAGCTTCCAGCATCACAGCAACACACAAGCCACCACAGTATGACAAACTGACAGACAAGTGGTAGAGTCTTTGCGTCTAGACTCAAACAAATTCTATACCTATGTACAATAATCTTAAGAAAAATTAGAGATTTTAAAAGATTTTAAAGACCAAAGGAAAATATTAGGTTGGGTATGAGGGTTATGACACAGAAAGCAAAGATGGAAAAGATTACTATGTCCTACTTAAAAACCAGAGCCCTGATGGTGCAGTGGTTAAGAGTTCAGCTGCTAACTGAAAGGTCGGTGGTTCAAACCTACCAGCTGTTCCTTGGGAGAAAGGTGTGGCAGTCTTCTTCCATAAAGATTACAGACTTGGAATCCCTATGGGACAGCTCTACTCTGTCCTACAGGGTTGCTATGAGTCAGAATCAACTCGACGGCAATGGGATTGGTAAGGTTGGTTTTTTAGTCAACAAACATTTCAATATGAGTCAACAGTATAATGGGGCTATGAAACAGTGAATGCAAGTCTCAGGCTGTGTCAGGATAGAGTCTATAATGAAAGATATATTAGATCTACTCAGCTTTCTCCTATTCAAACTGCTTCTGAACTTTTACATTCAGTTCAAGGTATCATGCTTGAAATCAGATAAAAGAGAAAAGGAAGCAAGTTTGGAGAAGGGGAGATATAATTTTGAATTAATTGAAACCCTTGTCTTCTAGGTACCAAACCAAATCTACTGCCTCACTGGTAAGTGGAGGATGCCGTGCAGTTCACGAGCTACCAAAAAAAAAAAAACCAAACCCAGTGCCATTGAGTCGATTCTGACTCATAGCCCCTAACGGACAGAGTAGAACTGTCCCGTAGAGTTTCCAAGGAGTGCCTGGTGGATTTGAACTGCCGACCCTTTGGTTAGCAGCCGTAGCACTTAACCACTACACCACCAGGAGCTACAGGTCTGTTTAAATACAAGCCAGCAATCAGCATCAGGCCTGGAGTTCAGGGGCAAGAGAGCTAGCCTCAAAGGTGAGTGGTAACAGCAAGTAAGGAAAAACCAGGTACACGAAGGAGTGGGGGAAGCAAACTGCCATGTTGTGAGCTTTTCTCTGAAGAGATCCACATGACAAGGAACTTCTATCCCTGTCCAATAGCCAAAGAGGATGTGAAGCCTACCAGCCACCATGTGAATGAACTCAAAAGTGGATCCTCCCCTTCTGGGGAACTCTGACCGCAGCTCTGGCTGACACCTGGCTTGAAGCCTTGTGAGAGATCCTAAACCAGAGATACCCAGATTACTGACCCACAAAAACTATGAGGTAATTAATAACTGTTATTTTGAGCACTAAGTTTTGGTAATTGCTACGCCACCTGGAAAATACAAGGGATTATGATTCTTTCGTCCAAAAAGACGAAATAGTGAGTGAAAATGCCCTGAAGCTAGAGCAGGCTTTGGTGAACTGTATTTGAAGAAGAGCAAGTAAGCCTGTGGGAGGAGCTTAGCAGAAGGAGGGTAGTAGGAGGCGGGAGCCATATAGGTAGCTAGAAGCATGAGGTAAGGACTTTGGTTTTATTCTGCATTGGATTATAAAGTTCTAATCTATTGTCTTCATCCAGGCTGAAATCTCTTGCACCTCAGGTCTGTATGTGCTGGCCTGTATTTAAAAATATCTGTAGCTCCTGAACCTCACAGCATCCTCCACTCACCTGTGAGGATACCCCTGATACTTTATGTCAGCTACATCTCCCCATACCCACCCAACTACTTGCTTAATCACTAGATCTTGTTTGTTGCTAAATTACCTGGACACTTTGTTGTGTCTTCCAGGCTAGACTTTCTCCGGGGTTTGACTACAGGGCTTGATGTCCTTTGGTGGGCAGTTCTTGGTGCAGGGCAGCCCCTTCATGCTTGACCCACTTTTATAAATGTAACTGTGTATCACCCATTTATGTCTTAACCAACAAGAGTAACCTGGATGACAGGTTTAGAAACCAGTTGATATGTAGAACACCAAAAGAAAATGGTGATGTGTAGCCAAATATGATCTAGAAAAGGCCTGAAAGGTAGCTTCAAATGATGGAATCTCTGTAATACAGAATAAGGGGGTTTCAAATTTGATGCAGCTTCCGGAGTTAGAACAAAGACCAGATTCAGGTTTTATGTGGAAAGAACTAACATTTAGTATAAAGAATAGAAGATTTCAAAAGGTAGAAAATTCTCAGTCATTGCATGCATTTATACAGGATATATGGCATCTGTGAAGGCTGTAGTAATAGGAATTCCTGTAGTCTTTAGGAGCCCAAATGATAGAGCTACTCCAGTCCCTTCCAATGTACACCACTTCAGCAACTGGAATGTATCATAGATAAATTTTTGCAAGCAACTATGACTGTTTTCTACATCTCAAAAAAAAACTTTACGTTCAAAAGTTTCACGCATACAAAAAAACAACATGAAGGATCATCTATGCAATTGGACATTGCTTCTACATGATTATAGTCAGAACACCAGTTAAAAGGAAGTTGACTTGTGAGCACTGAGCAATTCATATTTTATCCCATCCCAAGAATTTATAAAACTACTACCACCAAAACTTACATGCAACAAGACAAACACATTTTTTAAATGCCATATTAGGTCAGAACAGCATTCAGCCAATACACTTTTCTATCTTTGGAACTGCCCCTTGGAAAAATGTGTTCTTAAGAGATGAAGGTTTTATGAAGCTCAGTTTCAACAGCACTGATAAAAGAAATAAATTTGTTATAGCAAAGACAGACTATGGCAGAGAAAAAATCTGGTGATGGCTCTAAAAATTCATACTTCAACTGAATTTTTATCCTATTTACATTACAATAGTGTTCTGAATAGATGCATAAAATGTAAAATTCTCCAAACTCTGTGTGATTTTCATCTCTCTCTGCTGATTAATGCCAAATCAATCGTCTCTAGCCACAACATCTTCCCGAAGCTCCAGACTTGTATATCCAGCTGGCTGTTGGGTACTTCCACGTGGATGTTCCATAAACACCTGGAACTCACTGAGTTCAAGGATAATAATCACATTATCTTCATGTCCAAACCTGACCTTCCTCCTGTGTTTCCTATTTCTATAAATGGTACCATTGTATGCCAAAGCCAAAAACTTCCTCTATCCCACATTCTCAACAACGCTTATAGTTTTGACCTCATTGTTATCTCTTATTAAGTTTTATTTTCTTTATTTCCAAGGCTACTACTATAATTCAAGCCATTATTTTCCACATCTATCTTATTACACTACCTGTAACTGCAAGTTTCCCAACTGATTTTCCTCCTTTGTTTCTGGTCCTTCTCCAGTCTTTTCTCATCAGAGTGACGTTTTAAACTACAAACATAACCTTACAACTTCTTCAATGACTTCCATTCCCCATGAAATAAAGTTCACATTTTTAGGGCGTATTATTTATTTATTTATTTTTAGTTATCCTAGCCCCTGCCTCTCCTTCCACCTCACAATCTACACTGCAGCTATTCTAAAATATTAATATCCCTAGAAATAATCTTGCTTCAAATGCTTGTTTCTTTCACTGGAACATATGTCATATTCTTCTTTTACCTGGATAGTTTGTATTTGTCATTCAAGACTGATTCAACTTAAGTGCCATGTGACGAAGACTAGGAAATATAGTTTACAGACCTCTATCCTCAGCATTATTACAGTACAAATTGCTGTTTCCACTTTGACTGCATTTAAAGGCTTTTTAGTTCCCTTAATCTCCAGGATAGACAGCATTCTCTCAACAAGGAAGTTGAGATTTTACAAAAGACAGAACTAAGTGTTCATTAAAACAAGAAAATGTTCTACTTTCTTGTCTGCAAAAATACGAAGACAAGGAATTACTAAGGGTTTTTCTCCATAGATGAAGTAATGTAGGAAATTAAAAAGAAGAAGAAGAAGAAAAAAAAAAAAAACACTATCCCAAAAAATGGTCCTTCACAGTGGCACTAAAGTAGCAGAGTGAATATGCAATGGGTTAAAAAAAAAAAAAATTGTAATCCATACTTTTTGGAGAATCTTTGCATCCCATAAACCAACGCCTTTTCCTTTCTCTATAAACCACTACCTCCCTCATAGCCTGTGGGTTTTCAGTAGCTATGTTTGTAGGGCATGACCTCATCTCTTATTCACAGTTGATTTGACCAGTGGTGGTATCTTAGTTATCTAGTGCTGCTGTAACAGAAATACCAAAAGTGGGTGGCTTTAGCAAACAGAAGTTTATTCTCTCACAGTCTAGTAGGCTAGAAGTCCAAATTCAGGGTGTCAGCTCCAGGGGAAGGCTCTGGAAGAAGGTTCTTGTCATCAATCTTCCCCTGCACTAGGAGCTTCTCCAAGCAGGAACCCTGGGTCCGAAGGATGCACTCTGCTCCCAGCACTGGTTTCTCGGTGGTATGAGGCCCCACCTCCCGCCCTGCCCTGTCTGCTCACTTCCCTTTCCTTTTATCTCTTGTAAGATAAAAGGGGGAAATGCTGGTAGCATAGTGGTTAAATGCTATGGCTGCTAACCAAAAGGTCAGCAGTTCGAATCTGCCAGGTGCTCCTTGGAAACTCTATATGACAGTTCTACTCTTCCCTATAGGGTCACTACGAGTCAGAATCGACTCCACGGCAGCGGATTTGGGTTTTTGGTTTTTAAGATAAAAGGTGGTGCAGGCCACATCCCAGGGAAACTCCCTTTACATTGGATCAGGGATGTGACCTTAGTAAGGGTGTTACAATCCCACTCTAATCCTCTTTAACATAAAATTACAATCACAAAATGGAGGACAACCACACAATACTGGGAATCATGGCCTAACCAAGTTGACACATATTTTGGGGGGACACAATTCAATCCATGACAGGTGGGAATCTTGATCTAGTTTGGGCCAGTTAAGATCTTTTCCCTAAGAATTTGGAACTGAGACCAAGAGAGATTTGACTTGTAACATGTGAATGCAGGAGTTGTGGGATGGCTATGGTTCCCATCACAGGCCTGAGAAGAAGAGAAACCTGGTCTGCAGAAAGATGTTATAAAAAAAATGAAGCAGACATACACAGAAAAAAAGACAAGAAAAAAAAGACTGCCATGATTTCCTATTGCTTTCCAGTTTTTAGTTTCACTTTTTTTAAGGACCCCCCTAACTTTTATAACCTTTGGTTCTATATACTTATAATTTATTTAACTTGTATTTATTTCTGTTACTTGCCACCAAAATAGTCCTAACTAATACAGAAATAATTGATTATAGTTCCTAAGCCCCATCTGTTTTAGTCTGGGTTCTCTAGAGGAGTGAAACCAGTGAAGTATATATAGACATACCTAGAAAGAGAAATTTACTTCAAGGAAATAGCTCATGCAATTGTGAGGAAATGGCTCATGCAATTGTGGGAGCTTACAAGTCCCAAATCTGTGGGTCAGATGACAAGCTGACAATCTCTGTCAGCTCATGTGGTTGCAGGGGCTGATGAACCCAAAATCTGCAGTTCAGGTGACAGGCTAGATGCCTCTGCTTGCTGACATCCCAAGAATTGGAGCTCAGACACGGAGAAGAGTTGAGAGAGAGAGAGAGACAGAGAGAGTTTTGCTAGACATCTGTTCATATACTGGGTGCAGGCCACACCACCAAGGAAACTCCTCTTCCAACTGATTTGTCACTCACATCAGATCACAAAATGAGAGGTGATTGTGTAGGGTCTGCCAAACCACTCAGAATCATAGCCTAGCCAAGTTGACATATAACGTTAATCATCACAATCCACCCCATGTTAACTTGGCACCTATACACATCTCTTTAAACCATACATAAAAACCATAACCTATTGCTGTAGAGTCAATTCTGGCAGTTCAAATCCACCAGCCACTCCTTGGAAACCATGTGAGCAATTCTACTCTTTCTTATAGGGCCACTATGAGTTGCTCTGAGAGTGGTTAAGCGTTCAGCTGCAGACCAAAGAACTGGCAGTTCAAATCCATCGGCTGCTCTTTGGAAACTCTATGAGGCAGTTCCATTCTGTCCTATAGGGTTGCTATGAGTCAGAACTAATTTAGTGGCAATGGGTATGGGTAATCTCTAAATAAAAATTATAAAGTCATACTTGCACCTAATGATACAACTAGCATGAGCATAACCAAAAACACATTAGCCCTGTTTACATCTTTTATTTTATAATAAATAATGAGATAAAGGAGGGAAGAAAACAAAGATATTTACTATACCCTGGTGGTGTAGTGGTTAAGTGCTATGGCTGCTAACCAAAGGGTCGGCAGTTCAAATCCATGAGGTGCTCCTATGCTGTCCTACAGGGTCGCTATGAGTCGGAATCGACTCGATGGCACTGGGTTTGGTTTATATATACTATTTACCGTACATATCCATGGACACACACGTACAACAAAACGTGGAAGTTATCTAGCTACCTAGTACTGTTGTAACGGAAATACCACAAATGGGTGGCTTTAACAAACAAAAATTTATTTTCTCACAGTTTAGAAGGCTAGAAGTCTGAATTCAGGGTGCCAGCTCTAGGGGAAGGCTTTCTCTTTCTGTCCGCTCTAGAGGAAGGTCCTTATCATTTTTGAGCTTCTGCTCCTGGGCGATCTTCATGTGGCTCAGCGTCTCTCTTCCCCCATCTCAGCTTACTCACTTGCTTGTTTAATCTCTTATATCTCAAAGAGACTGACTTAAAACACATCCTACACTACTACTGTCTCATTAACATAAAGAAAAAACATTCACAAACAGGATTATAACCACAGGTATAGGGGTTAGGATTCACAACACATATTTTGGGGGACACAGTTCAATGCATAACACCACCTATGATCTTTACC
This sequence comes from Elephas maximus indicus, assembly GCF_024166365.1. Lineage (NCBI taxonomy): Eukaryota > Metazoa > Chordata > Mammalia > Proboscidea > Elephantidae > Elephas > Elephas maximus. The sequence continues at coordinate 37,225,010 of NC_064833.1, forward strand.
CCTATTCATTCCTTCAGTAAACACTTACTGAATAAATTCCATGCCAGGCCATATGCTAGTCAGTGGGGATCTAGAGAGGAGCTTGCCATTGTCCTTGGACAAATTGCTAAATCTGAGCCTCATTTTTCTCTTTTATTTAATCAGGAGAGTGATAACAACAACGCCGTATCAGACTCATATATATGAAATAATTTTATAAATTGAGGGTACCAAACAAATGTTATGCACTCATTATGGCATAATTTTAGGCTTCCTCCTTTTCCTGTGTAACCTCTAGGATGAGTATGTTCCCAAGTTTGACATTTATCTCCAAAACCTGACTTTAATAATGAGGCATGTTAGTAGCATATTTCCAGGCCAGTTGACTCCAGATCATAAAACTATTTTACTGTAATGTAAGGAACTCCTCAGGGGCACAAAACACAAAGATCATCAAGGTGAGGCACAGAGGGAAGTGATCAAATCCAGCTTCATCTAGTTTAAGATGTCCTTCTGCTTAGAAGCCCTTCTGTCCTTTTGCCCTCCACTTTTCTGTCCACTGCCTTCCTCCTTTTCAAAGCCACACAAATGAGATATGTAGATTTTCTTCCTTACACTACTCAACTTTACTTCCAGTACAAGCTACAGATTTATGCCATAAATACCTATCCACGCACTCACATCTGTATATATATATATATATGCACACAGTGTGTGTATGTGTGTGTATTTCCTTTTAAACTGGATAAATTCTCCTCGTCAATAATGAAACATGTAATCCTTCTGGTACTTTAGGTCCTATCCCTAATTCAAATCCAAAGTCACCTCAGCACTGAGTGTCAAGATCCTCAGAGAGCCATTATTCTCACCAGCTGTAGAAATCTGACCACTCACACAATAAAACTTTCTAACTTCCCTTTTCCGCTTCTTATACTATCTTGTTTTGGGATACGTGGGACTTAGACTCATCTCTTTTATGAATTTTGAAGCACTGTCACTCCACCTACACACTGCTTCCGTACTCCATTGGTGTAAATAAGCACAGAGTTTACTTACTGAAGGTGATAGTCTGCGTTTAGCAAAGGGATAATCAATGTTCTAGTCTAGTTCTCTATATAATTCTATTCTGTGACTCGTTAATGGAAAGGCCAAAGGTCTAACTGAGTCAAGGTTTATTTAAGAAGTTCTAGGAGATTCCTGACTCTAATAAACATTGAATTTGTGTCTGAATATCTGTAAAATTTACCTAAACAGTATTTGTTTAGTATTATTACCAATATACACCCCCGTCCTACAAAGGGTTTTTCAAATATCACTCAAAAAAAAATTTTTTTTTTAAGTTAATAATAATCAAAAGCAAACCAAGTGTTTACTAGGCAGCTAAGCAATATCTTCACTAATGGCCAAGTTCTTTTCCAAGAAGGTTATTGGTCTTCACTTTTCTTTCAAGTCTATAACTTTTATCTATGGGATATATTTTAGCCATAGCATTCATTGAAAATACGTTGAAGACTCATACAGATTTCAGATTATTAATCAAGACACGTAATTCATCACTAAGTACTAACCTAGCCTATCTTCTTAATGTACAGTTTAGTTAAAACAAGAATGATAGTGTATATTAACTCCAAAGGTTTACTGCACTTTAGGCAAAGAATGGTTGTACACAATTTATTAACAGTAGGTTGCTGATTCCCAGATGGTGTGTTACTGATTATAAAACAATTTGACTGTAATCATTCTGTTGCAGTGCTTAAAGCAATGCACATTAACAGAAGAGGAATTCTTGATTTATTTTATTTTTTTTCCTAGTATGGCTAAACAGTACAAATGTAAACACTGAAAATTCCCCAGTCAAATGTCACACTGAGTAAAGATTCTCCATATGGATCTTTGATGTGCAGGAAAAACTTATACGCTTTGTGGAGAAAACATCAGAGAACAGAGTAAGGCATAGCATCTAGTGAAAAATTCCTCTCCCTATTTACTCTGAAAGTATACAACCTCACCAGTTTTTGCTATACTAAAGGAGAGCCTATAAGGCAAAGAAGATGTAAACCGTCTTCAAATAAAAATGGCTCTGCAAAGTTTTACCTTTGTTCTCTGGAGACTCTTGGTTGTTGTATCTTGGTACCACTTACACAATTAGGAATCTTGATCCCCACCCCAGAGGAAAAAAAGATAAGCAGAGCTATTTTTCCTTACGTACAGTTTCCTACTGAGCCCTAATCTCTAGGGACCTCCTCTGTTATTGGTACTCTCAGAGCCCTGGGTACCCTGCAGTATCTCAAGGACCGCCCGCAAGATCAGAAGAGAGAAGCAGGTAGGATGCTGGGCTTCTCATTGGTCTTCAAGTGAGAAAGCTCTTCTTTTATAAGTTTTATATATTTGCAGTTTATTTTTTGTTTTGTTTTGTCATTTTGTAAGAATGATTTTTTGTGAAACAAATTTGAAATCTGCTGCTATAAATAAAATAGCTGATAGACCCAATATAACAGACCAATATATGGCCCAGCTTAAATATGGCCTCTAAGGATGTGATCGGAAAAGACAGTCCCATCAAATTTTGCCCACATACCTACTGCATAATTTACATATCTCAAAATGTCAGAATTTCATGTTTGCACTGCTTTTTTTTCCTTTAGTCAATTTAAATATATGACTTTAAAGATGTCTCAGAGACTAGAATCATCTTTCTATAGATGAAAAATACTGTGAAAAACTTTTTTTTGTTTTTTTTTTTTAATATAATGCCTGTTTGGAGTCCGGGTGGTGTAGTAGTTAAAAGCTCAGCTGCTAACCAAAAAGTCAGTAGTATGAATCCACCAGCCATTCCTTGGAAACCCTATGGAGCAGTTCTACTCTGTCCTATAGGGTCGCTATGAGTCGGAATCAGCTCAACAGCAATGGGTTTGGTTTTGGTTTTGGTTTATTTTCAAAAAGATTCTGAAGCAATAAAAATAACAACAATTTTGAAATGGGGAAACAGTTTAAAAATTTCAATCTCCTTACCCCTCAATTTTTTCTTAAATTGTATTGATCACACACGTAAAATAAATATATATATATAGAAAGAGAGAGAGAAGAGAAAATATACACTTAAAAAGTATAATGCACTCAGGAGGAATTGCTTCTGAGATGAGTGACGTCCAACTATAATTTCTCAGCTCATACGAAGCAAGAATTAGAAATCGAGTGATGTGTTTTAGGACAGTATTTTTTTTTTTTTTTTTTTTAAGAAGAAGCTTGTCTGGGGAAAAGCAGACTGTGTTATTTTAATCAGTACAGCTCCTTGCAGGTTTAATTTTAATTGTATGAATTTTTACTTTTGCAAAAGTTCCTCCTCGTATCAAGAGGTGTGTTCTAGTACTTTCTTTGCCCAATGGAGCAGCTCCATCTGGTTCCTTCAGTCCCAAGTGGGCCTAGTTGTAAGGGCCTTTCCTTCTTTCACCCTGGTTCCTTCCCTTATTGTTTAAAACCCTGATCACTCGTCTGAGAGCAATGAAAGGAGTAGGACATGTAAGAAGCTGAGCACAATCCTGGGACATGGGCAGGAATCATTCCTGAGAAACAGTCAGGGATGGCAAGAAGCTGTTGATAGCTGTCTTCACTGTGCAACTGTGAGAAGGGTGTTGCAGCAATACCAGAATGAACTCTACACCTCCTGGGTAAATTTAAGGCTGTCTTTTGCCTGCTTCCCAGACTCATAATTTTGCTAGTTCTACTACATAAAAAAAAAATTTTTTTTTTTTTACTACATGGCATTTCAAGGGGACATGTCTACTAGGGTTTCCTTTTCCCTGGGCCTCATAAACCACATGAAATACAGGTTCTGTGTACTCTCAGATCCTCGGACTTAGAGCATATCTATTATGCTTCGTACCTGAGGCATGGAACAAGAGAAAAGATCTATTTCAAGGGACAGAGACAGAACACAGAGCCTCCCACACAAACTGTGCTGCATCCTTACTATCTTTTCTCCTTCCCCTCCTTTCAAACTCAGAGGATCTGTAACAAGATAGAAGCAGATATACAGAGAACGTATATGATCATGGTCATTCCCACAGCTTCCAAAACCTTTTTTAATTTCACATTTGAATCAGTTGCCTTTGAACTTAGAAACTATAAATTTTAAGTTTCAATTCTAATAACTGCCCCCTGGGGCTCATGGTAGACCTATGCCTTAGAGAAAAGAGAAATGATTGCCAAGATAGAGAAGTAAGGGGAGAAGAAAGAACAGCCTGATTAGTTTTCATTTAAAAAAAAAAACAAAAAAAAAAGTTTTCATTTAGTAATTATTTATTTATTAACTACTATATGCCAAACACCATTCTAGGCACTATATTTCAAATGATTACTCTGCCACTTCAGTAAATACAAGATTTTTATTCTTTTAAAGTTGAACTGATCTCAAATCTAGAAGCAAACCAAAGATATATTATTTATTAAAAAATGAGACCAGAAGAACTGCCATGAGACCAGAAGGACTGGATGGTGCCCGGCTACCATTACTGAACATTTTGATCAAAGATTCTATAGAAGAATCCTGATCAAAAGAGGGAAATTGCAGAATAGAATTTTAAATTCTCATGAACTCCAGACTTTATGGAGCCATGGAGGCTGAACCCCCAACCCCCAAAACTATTGCCCCAAGATAATCTTTAAAGCTTAAACCAAAAATACCCCCTGGTCTTCTTAAAATCAAACACTAATTTAACTTAACTAGTAAAAAATGGCTGCCTTGAGAATGCTTTTCTGGGAACTATCAATACGGGATCAAATTGACAACAGCAACTTGAAAGATTAGATAGGAACCTTAGGGAGCAGAGAGTTTATGTCAACGGGGAAGGAACAACTTAGAAAAAGAGGGTGAGAATGGTTGCAGAACTCAAAGAATATTATCAATGTCACTGAATTGTACATTCAGTGTACAACTGAATTTGTGTATGTTTTGCTGTATATATTCTCAACAACAATAACAACAAAATAAATAACATAAAAAAGTTTTCTATCTTATTTCATAGATTTGCAGTGTGAATTAATTCAAGTTCCAGATGTTTTGTGAGCTCTTGACCCTTTCCAGTATCTACTTAATTTCTTTCCAAAATGAGAGTATCTGAAGCTATAGAATGTTATCAATAGGCCAAAATTTTACCCTGAAATAAAAGGAAAAAAAAAAAAACTATAAGCTGTCTGGAACTACAATTACTTACCTGGGGAATAAGTCCTGGAGCGTAATCTGGGTTCCTCATACTTTGCTGTAGTGGACAGCAGTAATGCGTAATAATTGCCCCCCCCCAGGAAATACGTTCCCCAGTCTTTAAGCCCAAATGCTTGTATCACAAATTATTCTGAAATGCCTGAAGAGTCATAATATAGGTCTCTCTTCTTCTCTTTATAAGTAATTTTTTGAAATTGCATCTTTATTTGGAAGAAAATGGACTCCACCTAAGACAAGTTTTGCCTGTAAGTCTCTCTCTGACACCTCTCACTTCGGAAAGGTTCTAGCCCTTTCTCCTATCAATAAAGAGACATTGTGTTTTCAGGGCTGTTAGAACAAAGAGATTGTTTTCCCTTTCCTGAGAAGCCACTCAGACAGGATTAAGTAGCACAATCCAATGGCCATAACAGAGACAGATGTGTGGGTCATAGGCAATGGATGAACTGGCTGAATGCTTGGAGAGACCATGTCTATCACTAGTGATAGAGAATGCTTGACTATTTTCAGAGAAAACTAAAGAAACCAGACCTTTGCTTAAATCAAGAAAACCTTAGGCCATTTTCTACTATATAGGTGCATACAGAGGCAATGTTTGAGGAGAGCTACTCAAAATATTTCATTGGCAAAGCTAAACACATACATGAAACTCCAAGAGTTTGTACTAACGGCTAATAAAGAATAGCAATTTTCAAATGCTCCCATTTGTGACCTACAAAACCTTGTTACTTTAAAATCCCTCTAAATGTAACCCTTCTAAATGGATTTTAGAAATAAGAAAACTTTAAACATTCATTTTAACCTCTATTCCTGAGTATATACTAGGTGTTCAGTAATTATTTGTTAAATTGCTCCAAAATCCCTCAAAATTTTCTGCCATGTTGATAATTGTCCTTATTCATTAGGATTTCAACTCTTTTGATTCTTCCTACCATTTTAGGGCCAAGTATATTAATCCATATTATTGGAGTGCCATGAAGTCAGAGGCTTAGCTGGTTTGGCTAAAGACATATCCTCTCTCTAAAATAATTATACTGATATCTTGTTAGATGAGTTGATTTACTGTGCTTTGTCACCTGTATAAGAAGGGAAATAAGAGTTAAACACCAAGCGCCTAAAATTCAAACCTTGGAAGATGTTAAGATTGTCTTCTCAGAGCAAGCTTCTTGTAAAGTTGCTTCCTTGAAATAAATCTGAATCTAAAAATGTTATAACAGAACTTCTTAGTTGTATTCAAGGAGTTTAACCTTAGTAATTGTGTGAAACATTTACACTAGATAATTTAATAAGTCCTTAACTTCTTTTTCCAAAAAGTAAATGATTATCTCCAATGGTAATACTTCTCTTTTCAATAGTATTTTCACATAAATAAATGTCCTGATCACTTAAGAAAAATTATGAAAACTGAACACAAAGTGAGTTGTTTGACCTTTTAGTAGCACTGTGTAATGTTGAAATCAATATAAATATTAAATTCTTGAAATGGTTTAGTTTGATATTCTCAATATCTGATTTGATAGCTGGAGTAGTTCATATATTGAAGCTATTCTACCAATGCACAGTGTCCTGTGCTACTTCAGTTACAATGACCAATAAAACACAGACTCTGTCCTCAGTAGTCTGACATTCTAGAATGGCTTAGAGGAGGAGGAGTGATAATCAACCATATATATAACTGTAGCATGAGACTGCATTTTATGTACCAAAATTGAGGTGTAAATGAAGTGCTAGTGTAATTGGAAGGAGGAAAGAAAGAGATGATATGTTTGACAGGAGAAGTTAAATTATTAAAATCTTCATGGATTAAATGGCATTTAAACTCTACCTCAAAAGATGCCAAACAGATAGTATCTAACATACAGCATGAGCTTAATAATTACACAAATTAATCATTGATGAGATTTGTATAGACAGGGAGATAGGGATAGAAACTTCTAGACAGAGGGAATTACATTAGCAAGGGCTCAAAGGCAAGAAATGACAAAGTGAGATTGGGACACAGGGAATAGTTGAGATAATATTTATAGTATACAAAAAGAGTTATATCCATGTATATATATATAATGTATAAAAATGTATGGTTGGAGCAATAAAATATAAGGCTCTTAATAATCATCTGAGGAATGTGTACTTAATTTGAAAGGCAATCATTGTAATAACATCAAAATGGAAAAATTGAAAGATGGAAAATATTTCTAAATCTTTAAATTATTTCAAATTTGTCCATGTTAAGTACTACCATCACAATGTATATCTGCAAATACTATGGGGTGAAAATTTTATGAATTTTCTAAAACTCAAGTGTCATAACTTATCCACACTGCCCAGCCAACGACTTTTACTGGGCTCCTGAAATGTTTGTTCACTTGTTAAAATCCATGTCAAAAGCCTTCAGTGCGGCAGCTAATATTTTACAATTGATCAAATAGTCTTGGATATATATTCCAAATATGTGACTTAATGAAAACAACATAAAGATTTATGCTCCATTTAATGTACTTAGCTAAACTCGTGGGATTTCAAAAGAAGATAAAAAACAAAAGGCAACATGGGTTAATGCTTAGTTATCTTTTGGTTAACTTATATAGCTTAGCAATCAAAGAACATCAAAGAGGAACCTTTGATAAAACTTGGTTGCTTTTTAAAATCCATAAAAGGCAGCTGCTGTTCCAGGAAGAAGCATATTAACATTGGAATGTACAGCATTTAAACAAAAGTTCTTACTAAGCTTCATTTGTAATTGACAGCCAAGAAACAATTTTTTAAGCTATTGCCATCCAGTGACATTAATGAAATGTCACTGTCTAAAGTAGGAAGACCATTTTCTTTGCTTATTACATAAATGAAACTTGAGGGCCTTCTCCCAGGTTTCTTTAGGCTACTCAGTATTTGAGAAAGAGCAAGCATGAGTTTCTGGGGCTCATTGATAATAGACTCATAGACTTGGTAGTTCTGATGGACATCTGGAGGTGCCCACTCTGTCTCAGGGTTTCTTCTGAACGTAACTGAAGTTTCCATAACTTTATCAAATATATCTCAGCGTATAGGTCAGTCCAAAAGTTTCCTATAGCTGAATGATAATGAAATTCTATAGTGTCAGCAACTCTAAAGCTCCGTGAGTCTCCCTGGGAAGCTACCACAAAAGATGGCAGAACCTGGACCACAGGAGGGTGGGGTGGCAGAATTTGAGCTGTGAAAAGGAGTGGCAGATGAGGATCCAGGAACAAACATAGAGGGAGCGTTGATGTTGGAATGGTACTGCCAAAGTTCCATGGCATTCAAGGGGCTGGGGTGGAATAACAATAGCTAAATGATAGGACCTCTTTAAGTTGTTAAAAAGCAAAGATGTCACTTTGAGGACTAAGATGCGCCTGACCCAAGCCACGGTATCTTCAATAGCCTCATACGCATGCAAAAGCTAGACAACGAATAAGGAAGTCTGAAGAAGAATTGATGACTTTGAATTATGGTGTTGGCAAAGAATACTGATTATACCATGGACTGCCAGAAGAACACACAAATCTGTCTTGGATGAAGTACAGCTGGAATGTTCCTTAGAAACAAGGTTGGCAAGACTTTATCTCATGTACTTTTGAACATGTCAGGAGGGACCAGTCCCTGGAGAAGGACATTATGCTTGGTAAAGTTGTGGGTCAGCGAAAAAGAGGGAAACCCTCAATGTGATGAACTGACACAGTGGCTGCAACGATGGAGTCAAACATAACAACAACTGTGAGGATGGTGCAGAACCAGGCTGTGTTTCTTCTGTTGTACATATGATCGCTGTGAGTTGAGTCATTGATCATCATACACCTGGGGGCATTTACTCACCAGGTACAGGTTCACCTATACCCCAGACTACAAGACCAACCATATTCTTATCAAGGGGAAATAAAAGAAGCAGGGGGCTATGTCTCAACATTAAGTTGGATCAGAATGAAATGTTGCCTGGTCCTGTGCCATCTTCATGATTGTTGCTATGTTTGAGTCCATTGTTGTGGCTATCATGTTAATCCATCTCATTGAGGTTTCCCTCATTTTTACTGACCCCCTCTTTTACCAAACATGATATCCTTTTCTAGCAATTGATCTTTCCTGATGATGTGCCCAAAGTAACCGAGTCAAAGTCACACCATCCTCATTTCTAAGGAGCATTCTGATTCTATTTCTTCTATGTCTGATTTGTTCATTCTTTTGGCAGTCCACAGCATATTCAATGTTCTTTGCCAACAAACAATTCAAATGCATCAATTCTTCTGTCTTCCCTTTTCACTGTTTAGCTTTCATATGAAGTGATTGTATCCCCTGTACCTTTAAAACTGACTTTCTCTAAAAGTTCACCCAAAGAGAAAATTTCTTCCCATGGAATTCAGATCGATCTCATAATCTGAATATAAAATCTCTGTTAGGGAGGCCTGATGTGGACCAGGCCACCTGTGTAATGGACCTCTAACTGCCACAATCTGTTCCCAAGTTCCCTTTCCACTGAGAATGTTCACAAAACAGAACACTCAAAATTTTATGCTATTTCACTTTCCACCCAGCACCCAATCATTTTGAATATTTTTTTTTTAAAAAAGCTCTCAGTCTATACATTTGAATAATTCCCCTTTCTTTCTTTCTTTTTTTGGTAAGTATCTATATACCTGGTTTCTTGGTTTGCACTCTGTTTCATTTTATGTCATGAAAGTTCTTAAAATAGGAACACTTCTCATTTTTCTGATTTATACTTTATGAATGAAAAGAAAGGAATAGAATTTTATGGGGAAGAAAGAAGGATAGAGTTGAAACCTTTGATTATTTAGACAGCAATGTTCATATAAGGATGCCTTTGATTTAAGGTTAGAGTTAGGGTGTCCAATTTACTACGTGCCACTAGTTAGTGTATATATTAGTTTCTTATTGCTGCATAACGAATTACCACGAACTTAGCATCTTAAAATATGACACATGTATTATTTCATAGTTTTCATAGCTCAGGAGTCTGGGCATGGCTTAATTGGTTCCTCTGCTCAGGGTCTCACAAATGTGATATAAAGGTATTGGTTAGGGTGCATTCTTATCTGAAGGCCTGATTAGGGAAGCTCATTCAGGTTGTTGGCAGAATTCAATCCTTGTGGTTGTATGACTGACAGTCCCAGCTGCTTACTGGCTGTCTGAAGAGGCTTCCCTCAGGTCCTAGAAACTGCCTACAGTTCCTTGCCATGTGGCCCTCTCAATAAGCAGCTGACAACATAGCTGTTTGCTTCTTTAATGCCAGCAGGAGACTCTCTCAGTCAAAGAAACTAAGACAGAGTAATATGTAACTCAATCAACGAGGTAATATCCCATCACTTTTGCCACAGTCTATTGGCTAAAAGCAGGTCACAGGTTACACTTGTACTCAAGGAGAGATTATAAAAGGGTATGAGCGATGGGATATCACCTTATGGTGTATCCACTAGGGTATCACATTAGGGTGTATCCACTATAGTGTACTTTTGGTCAAAAGAAATAAAAATGATACCGTGAATCTACCTTAAAAATTAAGGACAATGTATTAATCAAAGCAACTTTCACATTATGATTTCAAATTGAAAACTATTACATTGTCTAGGAAAAAATATATACTATTAATTCACCTGTTTACTGTGGCTCAGAATGATGAATGCCCTCTCATATTTAATTGATCTAATTCCTTCTCCAGGCTGACAATATTTTCCCTGCAAATTTTCAATTAGATTGTTTCTCTCATGCCTCCTTGACCTCTGGGTGCTAAGTTCTGAGCAGTTGTCTGGAAGCTCTCATCTAAGTCATGGTGTCTACCAGATTCGGAACAAGTCGCTTGTTCTACGACAGTAAATAGAGCAACTATACCAGACTTCCTAATACCCAGCCAGAATTGCTAGTTCAAAAATATAAAGTTGGTCACCCTGTTCTTGGATCATTTCCCTACAGAGAGAAAAGCCGGCTTAGGAGGGCTGTGTTTTCATAGCATCAGGCACAATGCTGGACTGAAAGCAGAGCTCAACAAATCATGTTGGCATAGCTTGAAGAGCAGCTGAGTTTGAAATACCATTTCAGTCAATGGAGATACTTAAATTCTGCCATTTGATTCATTCTGGGGCAAAGAGATACATAGTTAAATTTAAATGCCTGATGTTCCTTCCCCTGGATCATGAACATTTCTATGAGGAAGAAAAAAATACTGGCATGAGCTTTTCTTTTGAAAATCTTTCCTGTGTAATCAAATATGCTGCCTTAGAAACCATTCATAGTGCCTGGTTGACTGCAACCTGTTTAACAAAAAGTAGAGTATCCTGATTATACATCCTTAGGTTGACCATACCTCAAACACTTTTTCAGTTATATTTTTTCCTATTCAACTACCCAGAGACTTATAGACGTGGCACATGTTGTTACGACTATATATTTTGCCTTGTAATATATAAGACTAAGTGATATTATAAACCTTTATTTCTTTTCATGTTTTAAGTGTACTCACCCCTGACCATACTCATGATAGCAGAGATCTACATGGGTATTAAGTTTGCTTCTTCCTAAAGGGAAATAAAGTTTCTATGAAAACCTGGTTCAACCACCTAAGTTGAATACTACATTCTTATAGCTCAAATTTCCTCTAACAGGTCATGAAATTTAAAGGCATCAAGTTCAATGCTAGGGTTATAAAGATCTAATCTGAGAATTCTGGATAACTGTACAGCTAAAACCATCTCTGACACTCCTGTTTTCCTTTGCAGTTCTACTCTGTCCTATAGGGTCGCTATGAGTCGGAATTGACTCGACAGCACTGGGTTTGGTTTTTTGGTTTTATACAACACTATAGAAATTTTTCAACATTATTAATTTGCTGATAATGATGATGATGGTGATAAAATTAGCTAATATTTATTAAGTACCTAAAACTTGCCAAATGCTTAAGTCAAGTAATTAACATGCATTATTCACTGAGCTTCATAATACCCTGTAATGGCCTTCATTTTACAAATAAGGAAACTGAGGCTTAGAAATTAATAGCATGCCCCAAAGTCATAGATGTGGCAGATCTAGGACTCAAACCCAGTTTCATCAAAATGCATGCAATTGGCCTCTGTGTTCCATTATGTCACTATGTCTTCATAGTTGCTCAATTTTAGAAGTCATGGTAATGATACACAGAAAAATGTATGAATCTTCAACATGTATATGCTGGAAAAATTGTAATGCTCTGTATACAGCCTTTACTATAGTATCTATTTTCCGTGAAATTTGACAATATTGCCACAAATCTGGAACCACATTTGGTGATGTACCAGATTAAAGTAATTTTAGCTTCAAAATATCTGTGTATGAAATGACCTTGGTCTCCTAGCTTAGCAGAATATGCACATTTCCCATGTGATACGGTGCTTTCTTTAAAGGTGTTAATTATACTCTGTGGTCATTTTTAGATGTTTCCATAGAAAAATGAGTGGCTAGGTACAATTACATGCATGTTGCTGATAAAGAAAATACATACAAGAGACATATTTTGCTATACAAAATGAAGAAGGCATATTGACTGTCACAATTCAATAATACTGTCAATAAATTTTAAGATTATAACCCTCTTAAATGGTTCAATAAAACAAGGTAGTAAGATGATATTGGAGGCATATCCTGATGACTGCCCAGCAAGTAATAAGAACACTTGACTGGGTTGGTGCCAGAGAATCCTTCCCCTTTCCTTGTGTGATTTCCTAAACAAAACAATCAATAAATTATGGAAGAAAATTCAAAAGTGAAAATACTGACAGACAAGTAACAGTTCTTACCCTTAAAATGAAACAAGCCATAAAGTGGTTAACAATTTCCAAAATGCAGAAATTTCCTCCTAAATTTCAGGTAAGTAGCCTAGAATCCACTTTGTACTACATAGTAAATAATTTTGACAAATTGTACAAGGTCAGTTTTGGTAAAGGAAATCATATTTTCCTACTGACTTTTGTTATGAAAGCAGAGATGCATCTCCTGGGCACCAAGGACTCCTCTGCCCTTCTCCTCTGAACGATTCGCAGGACCAATCATCACCGATCTTTTGCTTTTGGGTCAGTTCCAGTTACCAACACTTCAAAGAAGCAAGTGATAAGTAACAGTAACCCATATGGCTTCTATGTTGTACAGGGGTTTCAGATCTAATTTTTTTTTTTTTTTACAGTTAACAAATAGTACAGCAGCCCTTGCTGAGTATGTGGTTGGGGGCTCCAGTGTCTTCGTTTTTTGCTAATTCATCCTCATTTCTCACTCAGGCTAGAATTTGGCATACAACTTGTGGTAGCAATTTAAGTTTGAAATCAGAGCTTTTGAAAGCATTAGGCAGTGATAAAGAAGAGGGTAGGGTTAACTCTAAAAAATGTAATACAGTAGAGGTTACTGTTAATCATTTTTAAATCATGGACTACTGTGAGGAACTGATAAAAAGCTATGGAGGCTCACTTGGCCACAATCGCACAAAATTTTACACAGCATTTCAAAGAGTTTAAAGATTTCTTAAAAATCAGTGGCCCTCAAGTTAAAAATGTCTTTCATTAAGAAAAAAAGGGGTAGGGAGGTTTGGAGACTCGAGTCTTAGCTCAGGAACACAGAAATCTTGAAAGAGCCCAACTCCTAATTAGACACAACCCCCACACTAAAGGCCTAGCAGAAGGCCAAGAATGTTCATCTCAAAGCGTAAAAACTATGTACTTTAGTCTTAGTCTCTACCACTACATAAGATATCTGTCTTTCAACAAAAAAACTACAAAGTATACAAAAAGGTAGTGGGAAAGAAAATCCCAAGAGACAAATCCACCATCCAAACCAGACTTAGGTATGACAAAGACATTCAAACTATGTGACAGAGAATTTAAAATGATTTAAAAGCATGATAAGTATGTTAAAGGATCCAATGGAAAAGATGGACAACATGCTAGTAATGTAAAACACAGTAACAGAAATGACTCGACACAGCCAAAGAAAGACCATTGAGTCAGTTCCGACTGATAGCAACCCTATATGACAGAGTAGAACTGCCTCATAGAGTTTCCAAGGAGCGCCTGGTGGATTCAAACTGCAAACCTTTTGGTTAGTAGCCATAGCTCTCAACCACTATGCCACCAGGGTTTCCAGAATAGCTGAATTTAGTTAGATATATAGAAATTACCCAACCTGAGACCAAAGAAAAGAAAACAGAGTGGAAAGGAAATAGAAGAGGGTATCCAAGATCTATTTTCTATTTGTTCTATCTGTTCTTTGTTTCAGTTAAAAATATTTTTTTACTTCCTTAGAGATTTTCTCTTCAACCTATAAGTTCTTTAGAAGCATGTTGCTTAACTTCCCAGTATTCGGATATTTTCAAAATTTTTCTGTTATTGTTTTCTAGTTTAATCCGATTAGAGTACAAGAACATACTTAATACGATTTTGATTCTTTCAAATATCATAAGGCATGTTAATGGCCAAGAATATGATCAATCTTGCTGGCTTTTCCAGATGTATTTGAGAAAAATATGTATTTGCTGCTGTTGGACAGAGTGTTCTAGAAATAAGTATCAGGAAAAGCTGTTTGATAGTGTAGGGGGATTATCTGTATCTTTACTGATTTTCTTCCTACTTGGTTTTTGAATACTGAGATAAGCATTAATGTTTCCAACTATAACTGTAGATTTTTTGATTCCACCTTTTAGATCTGTCAGCTTTTCTTTAATGTATTTTGAAGCTCTTTTGTTAGGTGAATACACATTTAGGATTGTTATATTTTCTGAGAGAATTGATGCCTTGTTCAAACTTCCAGAAAAAAAAAAAAAAATCCTGTGTTATATTGGATTTGGCAAAGAACTTTTAGACACAATAACAAAAACAACAGCAACAAAATAAAATAACTGATAAAAAGAAATCTATCAAAATCTAAACATTTTTCTCTTCAAAGCACATCATAAGAGAATTAAAAGACAAACCACAGAGTAGGATAAAATATTTGCAAATCAACTCTCTGATAAAGGTCTTATACCTAGAATATATAAAGAACTCTCAAAATTCAACAATAAGGGAAAAAAATTAATGGCAAAAGATCTGAACAGGTATTTCACCAAAGAAGAGATGTGAATAATAATCATATGAAAAGGTGCTCAATATCACTAGTCATTAGATAAATATCAAAGAGAACCAAGTTACCACTACACACCTGTTAGAATGGCTAAAACTTGAGGAGAAACAAAATCATAGCTGGCAACTCCTACTGCTGGTGAGAATGCCAAGCAATCAGGACTCTCATATATTGTCAGTAGGAATGCAAAATAATGCAGCTACTCCGGAGAGCAGTTGGACTGTTTCTTATAAAGGTAAACGTGCACTTGCTATAACCTGCTGCCATGGAGTCGCTTCCTACCCATAGTGACCCTACAGGAGAGAGAGCTGCCCCATAGAGTTTCCAAGGAGTGGCTGGTGGATTTGAACTGCCAACCTTTTGGTTAGCAGCCAAATGCTTAACCACTGTGCCACTGGGGCTACTGCACTTGCTATAGGACCTAGCAATTCCTCTTCCAGGTGTTTACCTAAGTGAATTGAAAATGTATATTCCCATAAAAACCTGTATGTGAATATTTACGGCAGCTTTATTCATAATCGCCAAAATCTGGGAACAACCTAGATGTCCTTTAACAGGTGAATGGGTGAAGAAACCATGGTATATTCATACAATGCAATACTACTCAGCAATAAAAAGGAATGAATTCATCCACACAACACAGATGCATCTTAAATGCATTTTTCAAAGTGGAAGAAGCTAAAACCAAAAAGCTACATATTGTATGATTCAATTCATAGAACATTCTCAAAAAGAGGTTGAGGACAGGAAGGGTGTTGACTACAAAAGAGATGCTTGAGGGAATTTTGGGAGCTGTGGAACCATTTTATATGTTACTATGGTGGTAAAGAGATGACTTTGTGCATTTGTCAAAACCCACAGAAATGTACATCACAAAGAATAAATTTTACTCTATACATATTTTAAAATGGCACAAGACCAGGCAACATTTCATTCTACTATACACAAGGTTGCCATGAGTCAGACCCAAGTCGCGGGCAATTAACAACAACACAACGTATTTTTTTAAAAATCAACCGGATTGTCAAGGGTCTCCAAGATGGAATGCAAACTACTAACAATTGCACTGTGTAATATATTAACATTAAAGAAAGCTGGGTGACAACTATATGTGAACTCTGTACTATTTTCAACTCCTGTATAAGTCTATATTTTATTAAAATTAAAAGAAAATAGTAGCTGTCTGGCTACATCGTTATCACTTAATATAATAAATAACACCTTAACACCAAAAGAGAAAGAAGGATATAATAGCATAATAAAATTCTTAAAATTATTTCCTTTCCTGATGCATTTTAAGCAATCATTTAAAGGATAGATGTCTGGAAGGTGCTTAGAATAGGTTTCTGAATGAATAAAGAAGTAACAAATACTCAAAATTCAACTCATCATTTTTCCCTTAACCCCAGTGCCTTCTTCTAATTTCACAATTTCAGCTAAAAATAATTTTATCATTCCAGCGCCCCAGGCTCAAAACTTTGGCATGGTTTTGACTCTAGGTTTTCATCACAACACTTTTTCCCACACTACATACATCGAGTAAGTTACCAATGAAGCCATTTCTATTCCTTCTTTTCACTTGCTCCTCTTTACCACAATAGTTAAGGCTCCCATAAATTCTTATATGTGCGATTGCAATATCATTTCAAATGGCCCCCTTTTTAAAAAATTGCTGCCAGATAAATATCCCTTATGTATTACTCTGTAAAAAAAATTTTTTTTATTACTCTGATCATGGCATGATCATGCTCCAAAACTTTCAAGGATTCACTATTTTACATTATATAAATTGCAACCTGTTTAGCACATTTAGTGGCTCCCAATATTTATCTACACAGGCAAGCTGAACTGTTCACTAAAAAAACTAAAGTTCACTAAGACAGTATCAATTTTCCCAGCTTTCACGCCATTGCTATTGACATTCCTTCCACTGGAATGTGCTCTTCTTGTCCATTCACAGAAGTCTAACCATCTCAGTCCACATTCCATATTCTTCATGAAGCTCTGCCTGAATCTCTGGAAAATGTATGCAAACCTTACCCCCACCCTTCCCAAACTTCCTACTGGTTTTTGCAAACCTCTCTGATTAAATTTATCACATTTCACCTTGCATTATGATTAACACATCTGATTTTTTGCTTCTCATTCTTCTATAAGCAAAATGAGAACAGGTGCTATGATTCATCTTTGCTCTTTATATTTCTTACTGGACAAAGCAAAATACCTGACACATAGTCATAAAGCAATAAATTCTTGCTGATTGAATAAATAAAGATCAGTAGATGAATGGGTGAATGCTGACTAAATTGTGATAGAGGAGGAGGTAAACGTTTGGACCAGAGTTTTATTTTTAAAATACAGATTATTCTTTCTCTTCTATCAAGACTATTGGAAAGGAAAATGAGCTTAATAGCAAAGAATACCAATGATTATTCACAAAATCTGCTGGCTATTGAACCTACTGTATTAATCATGATCGGTGACTACATGGTTTCTCCAAGGAGTTTCCACGATTAAAGGAGGCAGCCAGCCTCCCTCAGTCCTCAGAGCTGATTTTGTGGGCTCTGGCAATGGCTACTTTGATTCTTAGGAATATAAGATCTTCGAGTGCGCTTCCATGCACTGAAAAAAAGCTAGTATTATAGACACTTGTTTTATCTCTTCTACATAAAAGAAACTAGACCATAGAGAAAGAACACTAAAGAATTTACCTCAGGTGATAGCAATCTCAGTAAAAAGCACCTGCTGACCTACACAAAATTAAGACATCACATGACACATATATTAAAGATACACATCAAATCAAATTCTAATACTCCAAACGACACTCTTCTTTATTAAGCATAACTGAAAGCCAAAGCTGATGAGTGACAGATACTTTTCTAGGCAGCCATAGGTAGAGGATATTTTATGGTTGAAACATGTTTTAAATATAGCGTAGAATGTACTAAACAAAGCATACTTGGTTTTTTTCTTTTAGAAGATAGTCTCAATCCTATTATTCTGCTGTGAAATGTTTTGCAAATTTATACAAAATTACTTGAAAACTCCTCACTTAAGTTAACAGATCTTGCCTAAAATCATTCATGACCACAAGAAAAATAGAGTACCCTGAGTTACTTCTGCTGCTTTGTTCATGAGACCGGTCAATGGCCCTAGACAAATGGCCTTAATCATGTGTTAGAGAGTTAAGAGTACAGTGTTGAAATACCAACAGCCTACCTACTTATTACTAAATTTCCCTTTAAAAATCTTGAGTTTCACATATCCATATTCATCTCTCATTACTTTCATATCCCTGGAATAAAACACAAAAGTAGAATTTTATAAATTCAAATATATATGGCATTGCCATAGATATAGATTCTGAGAGGCAGACTCTTTATTTAAAACCCAATGTCTGATACCATCTAGGTAAACTATATTTTACAGAACTCTGGGCACATGAACAATAATTCTATGGCTGGATTATATTTTATATGCACAGGCAGCATTTTAAATGGTTATCTATGTAGTAGCTTTCTCCAAACTCACGTCAACTTTTAAATCATTGGATTCTACACAAGCATCCTCAAAAGGTTAAAATATTTTGCACCAATAAATCTGGAACACACAGGTTCACACAAATTTTTGGTTAATTTACATTAAATACATAATAATTTTTAAAGTCCCTATTCTAAATACTGCTGAGTCCTTGCTTTAAGAAAAATTGCAATTAAAAAGGAAAGAGTATTTAAGGGAATTCTCTAGTGAATCCTTTTGTGAAGTGAGTAATCACATTCTAACTTATCTGTTCTGTAAGTTAGGATTCTTGTTTCTGTATCTTTGGTAGAGGAGATGAGAAGGAGGGCAAAGAGCATCTTTTGGATGGCCCAAGAGGGAAGGGTGAGATGAGAGGAGAGAGCAGTTGCCCAGGTTCTCTCCCTGGAAAGTTAAATGTCAGCAGGGTTAGGCCTTGCCAATATAAATACAATCACAATGATGGTATAAAAAGACATGCATTTTCACCTCTATTGACTTTTCACGTTCATGGGATAATTATTGTAACATTTTCTTAAAGGGCAAAAAGCTTTTGATGATGAATACATCTCATTACATGGAATTTTACGTGTAATCCTAACATGAATCTCATTGTAATTCAATGGATGAATTACGTGTTAATGCTAGCATAACAAGCCTTTAACCTATTTGACTTAATTACAGGCATATCATCAGATTTACTGGCAAAAGGTTTCTTCCCTATGCTCTAAAAAGTCTTTTAACTTTTTTAACCCTTCAGTTAAACCTTTGGAAGATAGTATCAGCTTCTGTTGCTCACAATGTTTTACAACCACTTCCTACAGACTTCACCCATAACTAAGCATAATAAAGAAAGCATTGCTTAATTCAATTTTGGGTGTGTCTATCTAGGTGTGGGGGGTTCCCAGAATCCCTGACTTCTTAGGGACGAGACCTTTTACAAACCAAGAAATGAAACAGAATGAACTTTGGTCTGGGAGTTGGAAATCTAGCTCTGACACTCACTAACAGGGTAGTTTTGAAGAGTCGATTAAAATGAATCTCAGCTCTTTTTTCTGTTAAATAAATATCCACCTGCTTACTTGCAAATTTTGGTGAAGATCCAATGATAGAATGTAAGTGTTGTAGTAGTGCTGTGTAAACAACAAAATAATATAATAAGAGAGTACTGATGATGTCGTCGATGAGGATGAAGAGGTAAGGCTGACTGGGAGGATCTCACTTTCAGTGGGGGAGGGCTCTAGTTTAGATCTGGTATTAGCATAAGTTGCCTTCAGATGGAACTCCTCTGGGGCCACCTTGGACATATCTGGTTTGTCCTGAGTTAATGGCTCACCTGACCACTAGGCAGGGTGCACACAACCTGACAATTAGACCCTTTCTCTTTACCACCTCATCATCTACTTATACCTTCCCATTTAACCTGCAAGGAAAAGCCGCCGTCTTGAGCTTTCAACTTCCGCTTCACCAACTTCCATTTTTCATTTCACCTTTAAACTCCAAGGCATAAACTTTGTTCTACTAAAGTCACTAACACCAGCCCACCAAAAAACCAACTTTTCCCCCAGAGGCTCTGCGCTGACCCCACAGCTGATTGTTATCTTCACCTTCCTTTAGTGTGTCCCTATAGGGGCTTATCAACTCCTCTCTGCTCCTACATTTCCAGTCCTAGCTCAAGCTCAGGTGATCGTCTCAATGCTTCTGGGTACACATTATTTTGTATACTCTGATCCAGCATTTGAAGATAAAAGGGCATGGAGGGGTTCACACAGGGTCTAATCAGAATTGCCACAGTGGGGATTCAAACATGCCAAGTTGAGGAAGACCTGGGAGGGAAGGATCCTATTTTACAGGGACCTAATGGGGACATGCCTGGGAGCTCTGCCTAGAAAGGAAGTGGCAGGGTTGAGACTGGGAAAAGAGACAGGGAAAACATTGCTTTTAACCTTGTGGGTAATTTAATGAATTGCAAGAGTGGCAACCTGAGGGAAGATGGTCCTATGCAACAGTTTGGGTCAAGACCACCAGTTAGATGTGGGTGAGAAGGACAGTGTCATTTGTTTTGTCTTTTGACCCAACTCTCAAAGGAATTTAAGTCACTGGGAGTCAAAAGTGGGGCAAGGCACCAAGATCTCTATCCAATGGAGTGACATCAATGCAGTGAGTCCTGAGGCCAAGAGGACTGAGTGTGCAATGTAGGGACAGCCAAACCCAAAAGCTCAGAAGGGTCAGATGGTGACATAATTGCAGAAAGTAGCCCAGTGAATGGCAAAACATGCTAAGAGGCTGGGACTGTGACTAAACCCCTGGTTATACTCTTTGTTTGGCCCCCAAAAACTGTGTGGGGTCCAAGCAAACACCTTGATGGGCCTGAATTCCTCCAAACAACAGCAAGTTTGCAAACCCTGCATATACTGTAGAGGGAACAGAAACATAGTACTAAAAAAAAATGCTGATAGGAGCCAGGCAGCTAGCTACTCACTGCTTTACATGAACAAACTCAATTACTTCTAACAATTTCACTCTGCATTAGATGCTACTTTTAATCCCATTTTTATCAATGATGCACAGAGAGGTTAAGAAATTTGCCCAAGCTCACACAGTGAGTGGTGGATCCAAGCTTTGAGCTCAGACAGCCTAACTCCAGAGTGCATATGATTAGGTGCTGCTTCAGTTAGCAACTGCCACAACATCGTGCATAACAAACATCTCCAAAACCTCAGAGATTTACATCAAAAGTATTTATTTTTCTAGCTCACAGGAAGGCAGTTGATTGGGGTTCAGATAATCTCTGGCTTTGCTCCAGGGTACAGATCAGGTTCAGATTTGTTCCACCATGTCTCTTCAAAAGGCCCAGTCTAAAGGAGCTGCAGCTACTCGAGGCATGTTCTCATGTCAGTGTCAGAAATATGACAGAGTTAAGCCAAACTTCAAAGCACATGTCACTCTGGTAATGTCCCACAGACCAAAGCAAGTCACATGTCCAGGACCAGATCCAAGAGACAGGGCAGTACATGAGGCCATGGATGTATAATGCTATTAGAGGGGATTGAAGAATTGGGACCAATTATTCAATCTACCACAGGCACTAAACTCAATTACCTCAACATCAACTTCAAAGGACAAATATAAGGGCCAAAGGATGTGCAAGTTCCCCTGGGAGTTTTCAAAGGAAGGGAGGTTCATGGATGTGGGGTCTGAGGTTTCAGTTAAACGAATGATGGTGCTGAGGCAGAATTCACTATTGCTGTGACCCACATTCTCTTGGTTGTACCCCAAGACTGAGGTAACCTTAGAACCACTGGCTGTATTTGAAAGATCCATCTATGGTATCCTGGTGACCTTGAGGACTTATAGAATTATAACCATTTATTTTGTGGGTCAGTGGCATTGCCATGATGAGAGGACTTGGACACTGAGCAGACGAGAGTCCTCAAGATCACCACAGGTACACAGATGTAATTTACCTGGCCTTTTTTTCAGCCAGCATTCTATAAATATTTATTTATAAGAACCATGAGAGGGCCTAGGGGCATGAGAGTGAATAGGAAAAATATCAGCTAAGGCTTCACATAGCCTTCAGACTAGTAACAGAAACCGAGAGGTAATTAGACAGTTATGATTCAATGCAGACAATTCCCATTTAGAATCAGGGATGTGTTCCTATAAATAAGAGCACTAACCGTGTTGTCTCTACACAAGGTCATTTTACCTGTGTCCCTAAAGCAATGCATTCCAAACATGGTGCATTGACAATTAGTATGCCTTTCTCTTTAATCATCTGAAGCCATGTCATGGCTCCAGCCATATTGGCTTCAGCTGCCTCTAATACAGTTATTGGTCAATCCTCCCAGGCTGCAATGATGTTTATGATCTTCAAAAGATCAAAGGAGAAATTCTCTCACTGATATCAAACTTGCATTTCCCTTGGACATCTTCTGTCAGCTGTTACAGGTCAAGGCTGTTTGCCAGGCAAGAAATAAATGGTGGGAAGGGAGGCCAGAGCAAAATAGAGAGCCCACATTGCAGACCATACTCCACTCAGGATGCAGAGGCAAAGCACTTGTTGGCTGGGAGCTTAAGCAGTATGCGATGCTCACTCATTAGCCAAGAATTCACAGTGCAGTCTGCCTCTCTAGTTCTCATCGGCGGAAAACAAACAATGGCACTCATACTTACTTATACTTACTGGAATGGTAGTTTTATATATACATATATATTAGAAATTAATTCAGAGGCCAATAATATTACAGCAAATTACTTTACAGAACATTATTAGAAATGTCATGAATGTATATGCAAAAATAAGGAAAAAATGGAACACCCAAGGAGCACGTAACAGGGATATCTAACTCACAGAAGGGTTCTCAGAGCAAATGACAAGTCTGACACTTGAAGGATAAGTGGAAAGAATTAGAAAGGGAAATGTGTTGGGGGTGAGGTGAGTATGGAGGTAAGAAGTTGCAGAGTTCTCAAGATAGGGATTATAATTTGTGCCTTACTACAAAGTCAGGAAGGACCCAGTTTTTGCTGAATGAATGAAAAAGAGAACATATTTGAGCAGACAGTGCAAGCTGAAAGTGAAAAGAAGGTGAAAGAGTAACATAACGTGGTTCAGTTATAAAAACGTAACTCTGGCTACAGTGTGAAGAGCACTGTAGAGATAGTTAGGAGCAGGAGCAGGGAAACCAGACAGGAGGCTTTGCAGCAATTCCATGACCTTAGAGAGATAGAGAAGGACTTGACCAGTGACTGTATGTGGGGTGCGAGGATGGCCTGAGGAAAAGGTTAAGTGCTGGCATCCCAGATTTAACAAGGATGGAGGCACAAAGCTAGAGATTCTAAACTTCACTCCCAGTTACAGGAGCATATGAGAAGAAAGGCCAAAATCTTTGGGTTATCAGGAGAGACTTTTTTAAAGAACTTTCAGTGGCTGAGTTCTAAAGGAGCGGCCCCTACCTAACAGAGACGCTCCTCGTGGAAAAGGAAGAAGTGCAGAAGGACAAATGAAATATTCAAGGCCTGGAAGCAGATTAGAACCAGCATACTATCACTTGTACCCATATACCACTGGCAAGCAAGTCACGTGACCAAGGCCAAAGTCAGCTCTAGTGTAAGTACTGCAAAAACTTATATAGCTAAGGACAGAGATACAGAAGGTGGTAGGGCAGTGAAAAATGGGATCAACAATTCACTCTATCACAAAAAGCATTCAGCAGGGAGAAGGTGTATGAAGAAAGAGTGTGTGAGGTGATCAACCAGCAGTTTGGCTCAGTTATGGAACACAATGGAAAAAGGAAATAAGAGGAGAAATTGGGATGAAGAAAAGTGGGCTTGCGCTGTGCGAAGGGTCTGTTATAAGTCATGTTAAGGTAAGAAAGTGCTAACAATGCAGACAAGCACAGGGTGCTGTGGGAACAGATGAGGAGCAAATGGCCTCCTAGCCTAGACTTGGGGAGTTGCTGGGTAGACTTACAAGGCAGAAAGAATGGCTTGTGAAAGAACCATGGGTCACCTGTGGAATTGCAAGCTCTTTAACAAAGGGGAAGCTCGTTGGCTGAGGCACACTGCATTCATGGTCCTACCATACATGTTTTGTCAGGGATTATACTTAAGCAAAGTAACCAGGCTCTTCTGTTATACTTCGGTGGATACTAGGAAAGGTCCTCTACCCCCTAAAATGACTCTTCAACACATCTAGAAAGCCCATGGAGTCTGGCTTCTCTGCTTGCTGAGCATAGCCCACCCATGGCAGGAGCTCAGGTAGGATTAAACTGTTTGTTCTATCAATAGGCTAGCTAATCCTCCAAAACAATTGCCAAGAATATGCAGAGTAAACATTCTGTTTTTTGTGAGAGTTGTCCCATCAAACAGCCAAAGAGAGAGTTTACTCCTTTGCAGAACTGAAGACCTCTCTCAATCCCCTTTCCCTGCAATTATCAGAGATAACTGATCTCCAAAAACGATGACAGAAGCCTACAAATTCCTCTTTTTATCAGCCAAGGAGAAGCGTGTGTGTGTGTGTGTGACTGAGTGAGGCCAACAAACTCCCAAGAGTTACTTGAGGTCACAGAGAGTCAGTGGCTCAATGTGGATTAGAAAAACCTCATGCCCTGCCTGGTCCCCAATCCTTTTTTATCCAAGCACAGAGCAAGTTGCCATACAAACAAAACATAAAAGGCATTAACCTCTGATAAGTTACATTTATTTTCTTGTGTATTTGGCATTTATTTTGATTGTTTCAATTTGTGTGGCTTAGTATATAGAGTTCTGTACATTGTCCTCTGATTCTGGGTCTTTTGTTTCTGTTGGCATTTCCCTTATTCTTTAAAGTTACAGTTTTCCACTTCAATAAAAATTGTCTTGAAATCTGTGCTTTGGTGTCACTGGAACTTGGACTTCAGCAAGGTTTTCTCCACCCTACACTAAGATAGAAAGTCATTTCAGCATCAGTCATTCTTGATCAACTGATTTGAATGTTTCCTAAGACAAAATGTGATTTCACACATTTTCATTGGCCATTTGTCTTCCCAGTGAAAGCCTCTGGCCTTTAAATATGCCCTAACATTTTCCCCACTCACAATGTAGTTGATGTCCATTTAAATCTTTGGTGCATCCATGTCTGTGCAGGCCTGCAGCTCATTTTCTTTGAAATGCTGCCTGTTGACTTCAGTGTGGCAGCACCACAGGCCAGACACTCTGGTTCCAGGGCCACCAAGGAGTTTCTTTCTGAGAACAACAGAATTGACTCCCAGAAAATAAAGGGTTTCACCTGATACAGTCTAAGCAGCTCATATGTATCTGCTTTGTGCTAACTGCGAAGCACATGTGGTAAGATTCATAGATCGGCCAAGTACAAATGAGCGTAAAGATGAACTCAATTCCCTTTGTTGCACCACTTGAGAAACATGAGCAGTTCCCAATGTCTCAAGATTACTGTTTAAATGATCTTATGGTGTTGGGCAAAACAAACAGCAACACAACAATTTCCAATAATGTGGTTTACCTTAAAATAGCTGAGCTTCTAAGTTGGAAAGAAAATCACCATCTATAAGTGTGATGACATCGTCATTAATGAGCTCATGACCGTCCATGTCTAAGAATATGCTGGCCTGCTGTACTGGCAGAGCCATGTCTAGGGCGAAGCAAGTAAGGTACTCAGTTTGAGTGTGAAATTTAAGGGACTCCAAAAACACAGTAATCAAGGTACATAACATTAAAAACCTAAATTAATGCAAAAAAATCCATGATGAACAAAATATGAAAATTGATCAATCAAAGCTGATTGATTGTAGCAGTCACTACACTTCAGAGGGCGACAACATCACATGAAGGGCAGGAAAGGTAATGTATGGTTGTGAGATGGCTGAAATATATGGTTATCAGGACAAAACTCTATATGCTCCAAGGGACTTTACAGAGAGAGAGAGATTTGTACTTGCTCAATTTTGTGCTTTACCTACCTTAGCTTAATCAGTTGTCTTGGAGTTGATCTGACTCATGATAACTCCATATGTTTCAGAGTAGAACTGCCCTCCATAGGTTTTCATGGCTGTGAGCTTTTAGAAGGAGATCACGAGACCTGTTTTCTGAGGTGCTTCTCCCCTTAGGGGCTTGAACTGCCAGCTTTTCAGTTTGTAGCCTAGTGCTTAACCATTAGTGCTACCCAGGGACTACTTCCTTAGATTAAAGGGGACTGGAATTGGGGAAAGGACCCCTGGTGACTCAGTGATTAAGTGCTCAGCTGCTAGCTAAAATGTTGGTGTTTAAACCCACTAACCACTCCACAGGTTCCATAAAGATTACAGCCTCGGCTGTGGGGACCATGGTCTCTGGAAACATCTAGCTCAATTGGCATAACATAGCTTATAAAGAAAATGTTCTACCTTCTACTTTGGTGAGTAGTATCTAGGGTCTTAAAAGCCTGTGAGCAGCCATCTAAGATACTCCACTAGTGTCACCTCTTTAGGAGCAAGGAAAAATGAAGAAAACTAAACATACAAGGGTAAGATTAGTCCAAAGGACTAATGGACCACAACTACCACAGCCTCCACCAGACTGAGTCCAGTACAGCTAGATGCTGCCTGGCTACCACCACTGACTACTCTGACAGGGATCATAATAGAGGGTCCTGGACAGAAGTGGAGAAAAATGTAGAACAAAATTCTAACTCACACAAAAAAAGGCCAGACTTACTGGCCTGACAGAGGCTGCAGAAACCCCAAGAGTATATGGCCCCCGGACACACTTTTAGCTCAGTAATGAAGTCACTCCCGAGGTTCACCCTTCAGCCAAAGTTCAGACAGGCCCATAAAACAAAACAAGACTAAAGGGGCACAACAGCCCAATGCCAAGGACTAGAAGGCAAGAGAGGACAGGAAAGCTGGTAACAGTAACCCAAAGTCGAGAAGGGAGTGTGTTGCCATGTCATGGGGTTGTTAATCAATGTCATAAGACAATATGTATACTAACTATTTAATGAGAAAGTGGTTTGTTCTGTAAACCTTCACATGAAGTACAATAAAAAAAAAAAAAAGATTACAGCCTCAGAAACCCTATAGGGCAGTTCTACCCTGTCCTACATGGTCGCTATGAGTTGGACTCAAAGGCAATGGATTTGTCTGTTTGGACTTTGGGGAAGAAGAGAAAACATATGTTATTATCTGCTTTGAGTCGATTCTGACTCATGGCAACCCCATGTGTGCAGAGTAGACCGGTAACTCCATAAGGTTCTGAAGGATGTGGCCTTTCAGAAGCAGATCTCTGAGCCTTACTTCTGAAGTGACTTGGGGTGGGTTTGAACCACCAGCCCTTCGGTTAGCACTTAACCATTTGTGACACCGAGGGACTCCTGAGAAAACCTATATGAAAAGGAAAAAGAAGGCTTACAGCTGTTCAAGGGTGTCATTAACCTTGATCTGTTCCATCTATTTAGGGACTCTGAAAAGATGACAGTCTCTGGATTCAATTCACGCTCTCCCAACAGCCCATCCCTTTGTTCACCAACTTTGTACTCTGGAAAGCTATCATATCCATGTCATAGCTCAGTGGTAACTGAGGGCCTGGCTTTCAGGCCAAGGGGATGTCCAAAGGCATCAACAATATCTCAGGTAATGAGGCAAAAGCATCTGACCAAAGTTATCTGGAGAATCATCTTGTGAAATATTTTAACTATTAAAGTTGTATTTGGAGACAGTGGAGAAAAAAATGTTTATTAAAAAAAATATGGTGTCACAATGTGTGCTATGTAATATTCAAATGTAAAGTGTTATCCATCACAATCACTGGAATAGGAAAAGTACACATGCCAAAGTACCACTCAGGGATAGGAAGTCCCTGAGAAGAGGACAAGCATGCACCCCATGTAAGGCAAGATGAGGCCACCATCTGTGTGCTATTTGATATTTTCTAATTAATTTCCACTGCTGAGAACTCCAGATCTTTTCATTATTAGTATATTTTACTGAGCTTGTGCCTTCAGGCTTTTCAAGTAAAGGGCACAATTTATAAAAATTTAAACTTTAAATCATCATGCATTAAAAGTTTTTCATTACCATGAATATGTGTAAAAGTGGGGTGCTGAAGTTACCACATAAATCTCCCAAACTGGAATCAGCTAAAGGGGAAATGTATCTTTGAGAAGAAAGGCCCTAGGCCAACAACTCAGATCAAAGAGTACAAGGTCCACATAGGATCAGTCTGACTGCCTTCATGTCTATTCAGGCACACCCAATGGGTAGATTTATAATAACCCATTCCATTCATTCAACCCTCAACAATATTTCTTGAGTACCGACTATGTGTCAAGCACTAAACTAGATCCTGAACAATACAGACCCAATCCCTACTCTCATGGAACTCATAGTTCTACGCCTTTAAGCAAATGACCGCCTAAGTAAATGTAGAAAGACAGGCATAATAAACTTCAAGAACAAGTAACTGGGGAAAACTTATCTAAACTAGGGGTTCAGTAAAGAATTGCTTGAGGAAGTGAGATTGATGTTTACCCTGGATGAATGTTATAGCTAGTTGGTTAAGGGATGACCTAGATGGTACAAACTGTCAAATGCTCAGCTGCTAACCAAAACGCTGGAGGGACTAGATCACCCAGAGGTACCTCAGAAGAAAGGCCTGGAGATCTACTTTCAAAAAATCAGCCATTAAAAACTCTATGGAGCATAGTTCTACTCTGACACTCATACAGTCACCCTAAGTTGTGATCAACTCAAAGGCAACTTTTTTTTTTTTTTTTTTAATTTGGTGGAAGGACACATTATGGGAAAAGATGAAGCATTTGTTAAAAAGGGCAAAGAAGGAGCCCATGATGAAACCGAATGGAAAATTTCAAAAATATATATTTTTTAAGTGAATGCAGAGAACTTGCAAGAAAAGTAGACAGGTGTGGGCTTAATAGAGGAACTAGAGTTTACACAAAAGTGAGAGGAGCTGGACAAGTAAAAGTCTGGAAAGATACAGTTAGAAGATCAGAGAAATGGTTACCAATGACTTCAGGTTGGAGCACTGGAGTGCAGATGGAAAAATAAGCTTGCATGGAAGCTGACAAAGCCCACCTAAATTACAGAGTGGAGTTCCCAGAAAAGTCTGTGAAGTTGCTGCATGTGTGGCAAAGCCCGTGGGTCCAAACCTCACGGCTGCATGAGAATAAGGGTTCCCCCTCACTTCTACCTTTCAAACTTGCATCAGCTATGCTCATCATCAATTTCTCTCCCAGGATCATGAAGGGAAGGTGATTCTGGGAAACTTTGCTCCCATCCTTAGGTAGGAGTGGCGATGGTGCTAGGAACAGCAAAGCAGGCACAGACCTCTTAGGGCTTGTTGTCCACCTCATAATTTGAATTTTAATCCCCAAAGCAACGGGACACCATAGTACGGAACAGCACGAATAGATGTTCACTTCCATCATTCTACTCTGGCTGTGTGGAAGGCAGCTGTGGAGAAGCAGGAATGTAGGATAGGAGGCTGTTATACACAAGAGATAATAATTTGGACTAGAGTCAAGAATGAGGGAAGCAAAAAGATTAGGATGTAAGATAGATGGGCCTTTGTTATGAATTGCATATAGGTGGTGAAGATAAGAGAAGGCAGCGATAGAACTGCCACACGGATTCAGTGCTGGGGCAATTCTTCCACAGTCTAAATTCAGGCAGATTGAAGGACCTTGAGGCCAACTCATCTCCCTCCCTCCCAATGTTGTTTGCCGTCTTTATTCACCATCACATTGATTAGGTGAATGTAGGTGCATGCATGCATGCTCTTTTCAAGAATTGGTTTCAATACACATAATTTCCACAACTTTGCATGAAAATGTCACTGTAATGGTACGAATTCAGGAAGCATACATGAACATTTTCTTTTACTGCACACAGGGAGTAGAGAGAGCAGCACATTAGATAAGAACCAGGACAAGCAAAGTCCAGCGTTCAGTGAAGACAGGTACCTCCCTTCTGACGAGTAGGCAGAGGATCAAGTTTAGAGATGGGTAAGAGTGGAGCTTAAAGGGGATTTGAAGGTGATGAGAAGAAACTCTATGTGGACAGAGAAAGCACCACTGCAGGCGGCGGAGCCAATGCTCCTCACCATCTCCCTTTATCTGCCTCGGAAGCTCCATGGATAGGCAGGAGCTGGCTCACTGCCAGAGAAATGCTAAGTTAATCATGTGTTTGTACTTGATATCATTTGTTAGAAAAATGCCAACTTTTTACCATTCAGCAATGTAGTTGTTGTAAATGAGAAACTCTGATGATACAGACAAGCCATGTTCTAAATAAATTTGATGGTAAGCTTTCAAGTTTTTAAAACTTGATCAAATTAGCAGGAAGATGATTTCTTCCTCAAACCTTGAAGATTTTTTAGAGTTGTGAATCGTGTGTGAGATGATAAGACCTACTGGTAAAATGTGATGTTGTAACCTAGTATAACCTAGTATAGTTATGGGGAATGATGACCTAGGTTTGGCTTTACACAGTAAACCAAGAAAGAATGCAGAAATGTTTTGCTGAGTTTGAGAGGAAAGTCAAAGAATCAACAGAAAGAAGAAAAATATGTAGACCCTGTTGACCTAAGAAGAAAAGAAGATTAAAATCTTGGCACCTGACACCCAACAGAAAGGATACTGTCATGTGGCTTGTGTGTTGCTGTGGTAGCTTGGGTTTTGCTGTGATGCTGGAAGCTATGCCACTGGTATTTCAAATATCAGCATGGTGGACAGGTTTCAGGGGCGCTTCCAGACTAAGACAGTCTAGGAAGAAAGACCTAGTGATCTACTTCTGATAATCAGCCAATGAAAACCTCACAGATCACAACAGAACACTGCTCAGTTTGCTTGCTTTGGTTATGTCATCAGGAGGGATTAATCACTACAGGAGGACATCATGTTAGGTGAAGCAGAGGGACAACAAAAGCACGGGAGACCCTCGGTGATATGGTTTGGCACAATAGCTGCAACGATGAGCTCAAATATGCTAGGGATTTTGAGGATGGCACAGGACCAGGCAATGTTTCATTCTGTTGTACATAAGACACTATGAGTGGGAGGCAACTTACTGGCAGCTAACAACAGTAAAAGTTTAAAAAAGTCACAAAAAGTAAAGTTCTATTAGTTCTATTTTAAAACTTTCTCCAGACAATATTGTATGAGTTCAGTGATGTACTGTGAGGTCCGCTAGCTCTAGAACTGGCAAAAAATCTTAAACATTTTTCCCAAAATACTTCAGATCCCTCCACTGATGAATTTTCCACTGGAGGAATTAATTTTTAATTTTATAACAAGCTCCAATCACAAATAGCATCCACTTTTTAAGAAATATGTTTCATAAAACTTCATTATAAGACATATCATTGTGTTTTATAAATATTTTATAAGTACATCATAGATACATGTTTACAGTCATGAAAGTTCCGAATAGTATAAAATACCTCTGAACTATAAAACCATTATTTCAACTTTAAAATAAAAATATGATATGCAGTTACAAAAATTAAATCTTCATCTCCCTCATTCAGAAATGCAATGCGTCTCTCCTTTATAGTTCCTTAATATACAGTTGTCAACCAATGAAGTGTGAAGCTTTCAATCAAATTACTTTCGAATATAAAATAACAGTGTACTTTGAAAAGTTAATTTTATTTCTTTTACTGGAATCAAATTTTCAAAAACTGTGATGTGTTATTCAAACTCAGAAGGGCTAACACTGCAGGCTTCAGACAAAGATTAGTGGCAGCCTCTAAAATAGCAATTTTCGGTTCACGAATGACACAAAGCCATTTTAGACGGACCTGTTTGCATCCTGAGTAGGATCCTGATGATTTCTATAACGTTGAATGGTAATGTATTAATGTGCCCTGGTGGCCTGAGATTATTAACACCCATATACCTCTTAACAATACCCCAGGTCACATTCCTGCTGCATTTCTAATGCTGTGATATACTAAAAATAACCTAATGGTAACAGCCTCATAAGTTTTGGCAAGGATTAAATGAGATAATGCCTGTAAAGCACTTAACACAGTATCTATCATAAAGCTAATGCTCAATAAACAATTGCTATTATTATAGTTTAACCTTTCTGCCAACCAGAGGAATTCCATTAGATGGACCATGAGTACAATTTTTCTACCGGAGGTTGAGGTGATCTCAGTAATTTGTGTTCTGTCATCTTTATCCAACCACAATAAAAGAGAACAACCCAAATCAGCTCATTATCCTTTGTAGGTAAATTTCAGGGAAGTATAAATCACACATATGTCTCAAATCTGAAAGAATCTAGTAAACATCAAATAAATACTTTAAAGTCCACAATAATTTGGGCTCTCTGTTTAAGTTGGGCACAGAATCAAAAGATGGAGTTTCTATTCTTAACTCACAAAGTAACTCACACAAGACCATAAGGCTCATCAGCAGACTTTTTGATGCAGATGTATCTCACTCTGTAAAGCAGAGTTGTTAATAATATTACCTCAAGGACAAACTATAAGGGCTATGAGGCCGGGAGTGCAGATGACTGTGGTTCTCCTCCTGGCCGCTTGCCTTCTTCTTCATTTCTGTACTTTAGTAGGCCCCAGCAGTCACCCTAATTATTGTTTATTTTAAAGTGGTCAAAAAAAAAAAAGCAATCTTTTTGGGCCCAAGTAACAAAACATCCAAAACAAAATGGTTTAACTGGTAAAGGTACTGCATTTTTAATGTAACAGACGAATCCAGAATTAGAGCAGCTTCACTCCTGCTTTAATCAGAGGTACAGCTCAGTTTTTGCACAAATACAGTATCTCTCTACCTTCATGAGTCAGCCTTGTCCTCAGGCTGACTTCCCACATCATGGAAAATGGCATCATTAATTCCAGGTGTTACAGCCACACATGACTTTTTCCAGGAAAAAGGACTTCTCTTCCTGTAGCCATCAATTACGAGTCCTGAGGTTCACTCTGGACCTCTTTTGTCCTGTGCCCATGCTGGAAACCAGTCCTAACAGTAGAGAGATGGAGGCATTGACTTAGGGCTGGGGTGGGAGGGTTGGTAGATTTACTGCTACCCACAACATGGATGCTACACAATGAAGAAGGGATAAATGTTGAGACAACCAAAAGCTGTACCCGACTGATAGATTTCACCACAGAGGCTAGAAAGTAGCTCCCTAAGACTTAGAGATCCTTTTGTGATCCAGTCTGTTGCATTCACCATGTCTGAGATCTACTCAAGTCCCTGAATGCCAAAGAACAATCTGAAAGTTATATTTCTTTCTCTGCTAAAAACTGGCATCCCTCCACAGCTCATTGTCCTGGGACCAAGCTTATGTATGACCTCCTTTTCGCATGAGATGAACATTTTTTTTTCTTTTCCATAAAATTCCTTTGTCTCTCATACAAATAGACCCTCGAGGAATTCTACCCAGAGTGCTGGGTATATAGCTTAAATTGATGTCTAGGACCTCTGTTGCACATTTATACTAAAACCTTATATATAAATGAAGAATTTTATAAGAACTAATTGGGATTCAAAGTCCCTGAAGAGAAGTCAATGAGTGAGAAATAAAAGGTAAACAGAAATTACATGGATTTTTCTTTGGAGGAATTTCAGTACACAGGGCCATGTGCATCCATTTTTTTTAAAGTCTTTTATAGGAAATGCTTATAAGGGTGTCATATTGTACTTTTTTTTGAGACTCATTTTTTAAATTGTAAGAAAGATTGCAAAGTCCTGCAATTCTCTTAAGAGTTTTCAAAAATGATTTATATAACTTGAATGAAATATTTTAACATGTTTAAATCATTTCAAAAGAATTGTTTTCCTTTGCAGAGTTTAATTCAAAAGGTAATGAGTGTATTTCTTTCTCATGTATTTAAGGTATCAAAAACACTATCTCACTACTCACCTTCAAAAGCATAAATGCAAATCTCCTATCAAAAGGACCAACAAACACCAAAATACAGCTTATGGGGAATTGAGGGGAAATATTTGTATGTATATATGTGTGTGTGTGCATGTGCGTTTGTATTCAGACTATCTCAGGCCACCCAAGTATCTGTGTATATGTACATTTGTGTGTTTAGAAAATTTTTCTAAATAGGTTTTGTTAAAGTGATCGACTATTAACTGAAATGTCGGTGGTTCAAAACTACCAGCAGCTCTACAGGAGAAAGATGTGGCAGTCTGCTTCTGCACAGATTTATAGCCTCAGAAACCCTATGAGGTCAATATAAGTGGGAATCAACGGTATACAGGCTTTGTAAACTTGGGCTCTCTGGTGAAAGCTATGGGAAGTTCCTTATAAAAATAAGATTACAAAGAATATCAAGTATATTAAAACACAGCTGTCAAAATAATAAATTTGTGATGTGGTAATATATGTGCTTCTTTATTAATGTGTTCAATAATAAGATATAGAGGAAGGTCTACTAACTAGTGTAATTTTGAAGTAATTATGACCATGAATGATGTTTCAAGGTGTCTGAAAAACTGTAATGTCATATGAAAACATAGGTGAGATTGGTAGCCAAGTCACAGGTACTGCTGATACTACAATGTTTGTTGCCCTGACTTAGGTCACACAGCTGAGATTCAAACCCAGTCAGTCTGGCTCCAGAGTCCGTTCTCTTAACCACATTGCTATTCTGCCTAAAACAGACATGAGACAATTTAGCTCAACTCCTTCATTTTGCCAGTAAGATGACTGAGGTTCAGAGAGCAGGACTGACATGTACCAGCAACTACAGTTAAGAAGTGTTTTGTTTTGATTTTGTGACCCTGAAACTATGATCATTGCTTAATGACACATCATCATTATTGGTGCAGGCATGGTCCTCTTCTTCATTAACTAAATAACTTAAATAAAATAATGAGTATGCATACACTCCCCACCCAGCCCAAGGACTATACAGATGTTGACAATAACTTATATCTACCTTTCCTATCCAGTCCTTTTCCTCTCCACCAGAGGTGGCCTGAATCCTGAATTTTATGTTTATCATTCTTTTACACACACACGCACAATGTACATTATTTTTATCATGATGTAGGCATGTATAAAAAATGTTTAGTTTTAGTAGTTTATGAGCTTTATCATACAATAGGTAATCTTCTGGAACATAGTTTTCACACTCAACACCACATGGCTAGGATTCATCCATACTGTTGAGTATGCCAATACTTCAATCAATGGTTTAAGAAAAACACAAAGTTCAGCTTTCTGCTGTTATTTTTGCCCTCATTAACTGCAGTAAAGCCAGTCCCTGACTGATGGGTACACCATGCATAATGAGATTGGACTGTTGCAATCCACAGAGTTTTCATGGGCTGATTTTTCAGAAGGAGATCATCAGGCCTTTCTCCCATGCTGTTTGTAAGAAACAGGAAATAGATTTGGACCCCAACCCCCTAAACAAAAGACCCACACTTGCTCCACTACCCTAAAACTGCTACCTTTTTTCCATCCATGCATTCTTCACTTGTCTGGGCAGCATATTTATTCAGAGGGAGTTTTTCCTAGGAACTCTGAATCAACAGTACCCAGTAAACCCAGTGCCATTGAGTCGATTCCAACAGTAAGGTACTACCAACTATACCTTGGGTAAGACTGGCTTGTTATCTCAAACATGTGAATAAATTGGGAGTGAGCATCTCTGGCCTGATGGAGAGAAAAAGGAAAAGACAACTCACAAGGTATGCACAGGCCTAGGGTATGGGCCCACCTGGGAGGAAATAGTAGCACAAGGTCACAACTGATTGAGCAGTGGGAGATGGGAGTTGAGAAAGACCCTCATATTGCTTTACTTGGGCTAAGACCAAAAGCCAAGCATGGCTGAGACCTTTGGGAGGAGGATTCAATGCCATGTTGCTATGGCGATTCTTCCACCAGCACAGAGGCTTCCTCTGCTCTAGCAGAGACCAACCAGCTTTAAAAGATAGGAGGTGGTAGTAGGGGATAGGTGAGGGGAAGATAGGGCTAAAGAAGCCAAGGCCAGAAGAATTCTGCCGTAAAATTATGAGATGAATATCCCCTTCCACTATGTGTATGCATGTAGATGTGTGTGTGTGCAGGCGCACATGCCCATGATGGGAAGTGAGGGCTGAAGAATGGATATTCTCTGCTCTGCCCATCATGGGAATACAGCTAACTAACTCATTGCAAATGTCACCCTCTTCCCAAATGATGATAACTCAGGTACCTAACTCCATGTTACAAAATTTCTCTTTTACTGGACTGCAAACAGATCTTATATGAGTATTCTCCTCCACAACAAACACACACCCACAGTCACACACACACACACACACCAATACACCCTTCTGCCATCTTTTCTAAACAAACAACAGATTGCTTTTCTGCTGTTCAGAATACCATGCCAGGAAAACAAGGAGGGGGAAAAAAAAACTTCTTCATCAAGATTCAAACCAAATGTATGTGCCCACCAAGTGATACACTGCACAATCATAAGCAGTTCATAAATGTTCATCTAAGCCCATGCCTGCAAAGATTCAGGGAAACTGTTCCCCAGCCGTACTCTCTGGGGAAGGGCCATATGTAAAAGTGAGTCATATTTGCCATCCGCACAATGCATTCCAGAATGCTCAGCAAGCATTCTCTTTGAGGTCACTCCTATGGCCCCCATTTTATGGATGGATAACCAGAAAGAAGAAGAGAGATGCTGTGATTCCTTTTGCCACTGCTTCTCTCAGGGTCCAAAGAAATATATAAGCTCCTTTTTTATTCATTGAAATGATATAAAAATGTAACAACTTTTGCCAGATCACAGGGGTACAGTTCACAACATGATCATTTTTCAGGAAACATGACATCTACCATGACTGCCACTAAGTATAGAATGAAGAACTTCTTTCTTCTTTTTGTTGGGAACTCAATTTGAAACTTACATGGCACTATACCAACCAAAATCAACTCTGGGTAAACCACTCACAAGAACTAAGCCCCTGCTGTTTTGTAGCATCTTTGTGATATTATTTTAACGGTGAAGTGAAATTAAGACGCTTAACACCATAAATTTCTTTTCTAAAATGAACGTTTACAGCTATAGCAATATATATATATTCAGCAAGATTCTTTAATTACATTACTAGAGTAAGTCATTACTCTCTGTATGGCCCTGGACAAGTTATTTAATCTTCCTAAGCCTCATTTTTCTCATCTGTAAAATAGGGATAAAAATAGTATCAACCTCTTTGAGTGATTCTGATGATTCAATGAGTTATTGTGCATGTGAAGAACATGTTACAGTGCCTAGGACCCAGTAAGAGCTGAAGAAATATTAGGAAATCCCAGGCTATGCCAAGTTTAAATTACTTACTTGAACTGACCAAAGATTATCCTTCCCAATGGAAGTATAAAGAGATCCCTGCTTTGCAAATTGTTCATCTCGGAGCAGACATTAGCGAAAACTGATCACAGATAAATACATCTACAAATTATTGCTGAGCACCCATTATTTATAATTTACACGAAAAGAGGGCTGCTGTATAACTTCTAAAATGATGACAGTACCTTCGGCCCCAAGGTGAACTCTGCTGCAGTACTTGGTGAGCTGCAATGGAGAAACCATATGCAGGGAGGAACGGAGGTTGTTCCAGGGCATAGATTCCAACTTTATGGCATGGATGTGGGCAGCTGGGCAACCCCAGCTGCATCAGCCTGGCAGCAGCAAAGACTGGAGCAGCTCCTTTGAATAAAGGTTTCCAGTTGATTGCACACCTAAGTGGCAGGGTCATGAAGGGCCTTAGGTTCTGGGAGGCTGGGCTATAACCACAGTTTGAGAAGAGCCTTTACTCCAAGGACATACAAAGAAAAGGGCTCACCTCCACCAGGATCTTGGGCCACAGACACATATGCTAGGAAGGAAGACCCCCCCTTCCCCAAACAGTCACCTTTAAGTAACAGAGAATGGCCGGTTATTACGGACAGTTTCATAACTCAGTGGATATATTAGTAAGTCTCCTAATGTAACATGATTTCTTCTTGTAGCCATCCTAAGAGACAAATTGCTATTCATCTCAATTAGCAATTTAGGAACATGAGGCAGTTAAATTAGTTTGTGTCCAATACTATCATGGAATCCTAGACTTGTAAGAATCAGAAGAGAATGTAGACATCACTTCACCCACTGTCTCCATTATACAAAGAAAATGCCATCAAGGGAGATTTGTTGACTGGTCGAAGCCCTCACAACTTTCCCTAATACAGGATAATGCAAGAACTTGGTGCTGTTCCCAAAACTCACTAAGATTAATAATTCAGGTGAAAACCTATCTGCCTCTCCTCATTTCCCAGGGCCATGACTCAAATATTCTATCAGTTTAAACACAAAGAACATTCTATCAACCCCCATAGTTCTAGGAAGTCACAGAGGTCTTTCCAACTGCTCCTGAGATTGAGCAGCCTCTTCGTCTCTGTAAATTCCCTCCCCCCGCCACTGCTTGCCTACACACATACAACCAATCAAGGACTGCCAAAGATACTTAGATTCCAATCATAAAGTCTCCCCACCCTCCTTCCAAAAATCTCAAGCTAAGAGAAAGCTCACCAGTCAGAGGCTCCCTCAAGACTTGCCCTTTCTACTCTGTAAAACTCACCCGTCTTTCAAACCTTCTAATTTTTACAAAAGCGTAAATTATGGTCAGTGGTTCCCTTGCTTCAGCAAGAGTATGAATAAACAGCCTTCACTAATTTGTTCTCTTAGTTTTATTTTTGCACAGGAGAATTTGAATTGGAAGGTGTTACTAAAAGGCTCTGCTCATTGAATAATACTTTCAAAATACAGACTTTAGAATCCAGTGACTCCAGAACATCTTAACAGTTATTTCTACATGAGGTACCTGCACAAAGTATCACCTTTCTCATGCAAACTTCTAGCAAAATTATTTAGTAACTATAAAAATCATGTCTTGATTTTATCAATTGCCCAAATAACAGAGAATTTTTGTAGACTCTTATTTAATTATTATTTTAGTCCTGCAAACCCACTACCCAACAGAAATGCAGGGTGGCCTTTATTCTTATTGCTTCCTTTCCCTTGCTTCTCATCTCCACCCAGAGAAGTTTTTCTAGGCACAGATTTAAGGATATACCTTCCTCAAGTCCTTCTCAGATCCCCCAAACAAGGCTAACCTAACCCCACTCTGCTCTCAAAACACTTTTTTATTTTTCTATTATAACATTTAACATGGGCTGACTTTGTATGAACAGTTACCATGTCTATGGTTCTCTTATGTCTCCTTTAGCCCCTATACAAGGGCTAAAGCGTCTTAAAGATTGGATGATATAGACCAGAATTATGTTGCATCAGTTCTTTCCAATAAACTTCATGAATAAACATATCTTCGGTACTTTTTCAATGCAGGGCACTTTCCTAGGTATTTTAGTTAGGATGAGATAGGTTATAGTCCTGTTTTTAAAAATCCCTACGGTGTGGTACAACTCATGTATATTTCTTACACCACACAGGCAAAATGGATCAGTATGGATCTCTGCACCATCAGTGACTCACGTACACAGGATGACTGAGAACTTGACATGTGTAATGTGGTTGATGGTTGTGACCACGCATGAGCTTTGCACTAGCTCTGCCCAAATATGACATGTGTCACTTTAACTTGGTAGGATTGCTTACCAATCCTACACTGTGATAACATGACCCTTAACCAAGGGGCTCCATCAAGGTAGGGTTCTCCCTCACTGTGGTTATCAATAAACTTGGCTTAACTGAAGTAAGTACAAACTTGGCTTTGTCTTATCAACGGGCTTACTTGGAGATATTTTGGGGAGCCAGCATTTAACAACTGCCACCTTTCCAGTCTCCATTGTCTGTTTATTCACCACCTGTAGCCTGATCTCTAAAGTGATATATTTTTGGCTCATCAACACTCTGTTTCTGGTCTCAATTTCTGTATTAGTCAATATTTCACTGTGGTAACAAATTACTCTAAAATCTCAATATCTTAATAAAACAAAAGTGTATTTCTTGCTCACATGACATGTTCAATGTGGGTCAAAATGGAGCTGCACACCATATAGCTACTCAGGAATACAGACTGATGGAGGCAGCACATTAACCTCCAAAACAGGAGAAACCGCAGGATCGTTCCTGGGTTTTTCATGCCTTAGCTTTTGGCCGTTGTTGTTAGTTGCCACTGAGGCAGCTCTGACTCATGGCGACCTTATGTATAACAGAATGAAGCGCTGCCCATCTTCCCAGTCACTGGTATGTGTGAGTCCACTGTTGTGGCTATTGTGTCATTCCATCTCATTGGAAGTTTTCCTTATTTTCGCTAAACCTCTACTTTACTAACCATGATGTTCTTTTCTAGCGATTGGTTGTTTCTGACGAAATATCCAAAGTAAGTGAGCTGAAGTCTCTCCATCCTTGCTTCTAAGGATCGTTACAGTTCTATTTCTTCTAAGACTTATTTGTTCTTCTGGCAGTCCAAGGTATATTCAATGGTCTTGGCCAACACCACAGTTCAAATGCATCAATTCTTCTGTCGTCCTTTCTCATTGTCCAGTTCTCGCATGCATATGAAATGATTGTAAAGACCACGGCTTGGGTCAGGTACACAGAGAATTATCCACATAGCTCAACCAACTTGATGGCCTCAGGAAATCTGATAAGAAATATTGTCTCTGACAAGCTGAGATTTTGTAAGAAAAATAAAGAGATGGCCAGCAAGGGACATAAAGTCCGGTGAAGAAAAAACACTATAATAGCACAAGACACATGATAAATGCCTTTCTGAAGTCACTTCAGTCTGGAGCTGCCTCAAAACCAAACCACGATTATTCGTAGAATACTATTGACAGATAGGCTGGATCTAGACCCCCAGGTTTTGCTCCAATCCAGGGAAGAAAGAGTCTAAGTCATGTAGGCATGCTCTGAACCTCTCGTCTTTTACCCACCATGATGTTCCCTTGATCAGATTTGAACTTGGAAGGGAAGAGAAGCCAAGATTTTGGAGATTAAAAATGATCTGCTGACCTGGGAGACCTCTGAAAGTTCACTAAATTAGTTCAAGATAATAGTACAACCACGTTTAGCCTTGCTCAGGATGAATATGAATAAAATGACTAGGAAAGCCCTAAAATCATCCCAGACACTGATAGATATGAGTACGGCCTCTGCTCCACACCAGAAACTCTGTTGAATATGAACATCACTATCAACCCAATAGATGACTGAGTGGCACAAGCAGTTTGTTATTGGCTACTAACCTACAGTTTGGCAGTTCGAACCCACTGAGTGCTGCCTGGCGACCTGCTTGCTTAAAGATTACAGCCAAGAAAACCCTACGGAGCAGTTCTACCCTGAACACATGGTGTTGCTGTGAGTCAGAACTGACTCCACAGCAAAGGGTATCATCCTGGGGGGGAGGACGGGAGACTCTCTTCATTTGTCTGCTGGATAATCTGGCTCCTCCATTGGATTCAGTGTTCCAGAGTCCTATCCCAGAGCTTTAGAGCTTAGCCATGGGTCTAATCAAGTGCACATACATTCGTACTTCTGTTCTCATTCATTCAGATGGCGAGATGCTTGTTGGAATTACCGTGATCCTAAGGCTCTGGATGTCAAAGGCCCGATAAACTGAGATAAACCACCGAAAATCAGGATGAGTGACAGCCTTTCTGCAGGAAGCCTCTTCTGAGCAATGGTGATGCCACGTTGGCCCCTTAAGATTCTCTCCATAACACTCTATCTACTCACAAGTCTATTCCAAATCTAAGAATAGCTGTAAGCGAAATAAAACAAATACCCAGAATCTAAATGCTTTTCTCTCTGCCAGGAGGACAAACTACAGAGTGGCAGGTGCTCAGAAAACCCAAGGCAGCCCTCTCCAGACCAGGCCAGCCATGGAAAATAAAAATCATGTTTGCATTTTTAAAAAATAAACATTTGAAGTGTATGCTTCCCTCTGCTTACTTCGTATTTCCTTTTGTCTTCCATCTCCCTGAAGGTGAGCCATGCTGGCAGTTCTGGCAATTATTTCAACCACCTGAAAAGACACCAACTTTGTGGAATCAGCCT
This sequence comes from Elephas maximus indicus, assembly GCF_024166365.1. Classification (NCBI taxonomy): domain Eukaryota; kingdom Metazoa; phylum Chordata; class Mammalia; order Proboscidea; family Elephantidae; genus Elephas; species Elephas maximus. The sequence continues at coordinate 37,267,368 of NC_064833.1, forward strand.
GTCATGCTGTACATATCTATTCAGTATGGTATGAAATCCCTTTTTATTAAACTGTACAAATGAAATCAGATAGAGGAACAAGTGCTTATGCCTCATGTAGGGAGCAACTGAGGGAGCCCCACAGAGAAGCAAATTCAGATTGCATCAAGACAGAACAAACCTGGGTGGGGGGAAAAGAAAGTGAGGAGTTTTTCAGGGAAGGGGGCCTGGAATCCTGGCTGCTTTGTAGCTGAGGCTGTGACTATCAGCCTCAGAGTAGGGGGATTCGGTAGGAGGAATGGTACCCAGTGTCTGAGCTGATGACAGTTGAGAACGGGGTGCCCAAAGAATGGATTCAACAGGAAGACTTTTTAGAAGCTCTGCTTGCACTGGTTAAGAGGCCCCTGAAAGAAAACAGTCTTTACCAGCACAGAGAAGTAACACCCAGCAGTAAATTTCTGAGACAGTGCTGTGGTGAGACAGAAAGAAAGCCTAATTCAGGTCTTAAAATAATACAATATTAGAATGAGATTATTTATCACATCTGTTAATTTTATAAATAAGGAAACTGAGGCTTACTAAGATGGCATGATTTGCCCAAAGCCACAGAGTTCCTGAAGACATTGTTTTGCAAATAGATTTCAGGTGAATTCCCATAAACTTACGTTTTAAAACGAAAGTAGAAAGCCCATAAAACCAAATCCACTGCAGTCAAGTTGATTCTGACTCATGGCAAGTCCAGGTATTGCAGAGTAGAACTGTGCTCCCTAGGGCTTTCCAGGCTGTGACCTTGCTGAAGCACATCACCAGGCCTTTCTTCCTAGGTGTCTCCAGGTAGGTGAGTCCAAACCGCTAACCTTTCGGTTGGTAGTTTGTGCCACCCAGGGACTCCTGGAAAGTACATAACATAGGCAATTATCATAATTTGGGTTACCCCAGGTGCATACCTAAGACAAGGATTTGCTTGCAAATAGTTTATTTGGGAGATGCAGGAAACATCTATAGAAGCTGGGAAAGTAACACAGGGATGGACTTGATACCAATAAAACAGTAGGACAATAAAGGGTGTATATTAATCATGTTTCACCTCTAAGCAATTGGAGTTAATCCTGCTGGGGAAGTCTGGGTTGGACTAGAACTCTTCTTTCTAAGTTCTTCCATATGTAGAATGAGGAAGCTGGGGTATCTGTCCCATAACCCCCATTCCTCACTGATCGAGGGCTGTTACTAAAAGGAGACAATTCCCTAGCCCTTCCAGCTTGCTCTGCAAGTGGGCCAGGCAGACTTCCTCTGCTTCATAGAAAGTCCTGGCAAATGGAAATTAGCATGAGGGCACAGAAATAAAAAAGCCCAAATGATATGGACAAGGAATCAACAATGTCTGCCACAGCAATTAGAAGTGATTGTTTGGATTATTCAGTACATATTTGGCTACATTTCTGCTCATCACTATTCCACAGATAATTAAGAGGTGGAGACACCCATTTATCTCTTGTTTACTATGCCACTCAATTCCTTATGGACATAAGGGTGCCATACACTAAAACACTGCTCAGTAACCGAGTTTTTCTTCGATGCAGTTTTTCAAACTCTGTACCATAAATGCTACGTCATTGGCTTGACATACACACAATGTATTTTATAGCCAAATGCCCCCACTTACCAACATGAATCATCACGATGCACAGCACAGATAACACGGGTACATTGTTCATTTTGTTAGCTTCCAAACTAATACAAGTAGTCCCCAAATCTGTGAATATTACAGTGCTTTAAATTTAATGAACTGTGAGAGGACTGCATTAATATCTATAATTCAGGTCATGGAATTTGGAAATATGACCTGATCCCTACTGTCTCTGTTAATACATCAAAGGAATACATAGGCATACATCACATCAGCCTTACAAATAAACGAGTATATCTCACCAAATTGAAAAGGAAGTCGTATCTCAAATAAAACTGTAAGCATTCTACTGCAGCTGTCTGGATAATGATTTGGAAAGTTCATTTCTAAAATAGTTAAATTTAAAGTCATTTTAATGTACAAATCTCTGACAAGAACTAGAACTGCAACCTATCACCCCGGAAAAAAGATAAAATAAATGTAGATTTAAAAAGGACTTGAATTTCTTTAAAGCCCTCAGAAAATGTTGCCATTTAGTAATGACATTCCCTATTCAGTTGACCTCAGTTTGACACGCTGAGTTGCTGTGAAGAGCTGTGGCCAGACACGTTAAGTTCTACATCTTAACTCTTGCTTTTCTAATTTGTACAGAAATGCACAATAAAAGAATGCCAAAGCTATGGTAAGAGACAATAAACAAAGCAAAGGCATAAATAATTATAAAATCCACATCAACCAGTGTAAAGATGTTAGCACCATTTTTCCTAAAACTTTGATAACATTCCGCATGGAAATAGCTCACATTCAGAGATATGTCATGCCTCTTACCTGATTTCACGCTTTCAAAATACCTAGATTAGTACTACCTGAACTAATGTCTCTCAACATAAAATTTTTAAACAAAAGATTCTCATGATTTTTGGACTACCCACTGGATTGTAATAGATTTTGAAGGGAGATGTGAGGTGTAGGAGGAGATGCTGGTTTTTATTTCAATATAGACAAGAAAATTTAGAAAATCAGTGACTCTGTGAATTAATTTTGACAAATGTGTTAGCTGCTCTTTATCACGTGATACACTTGTGACTCAGCCCCACATTAAGTGGAGAAGAGCAATAGATTTTGGGATCATAGCGTTAAGTGATTCTTCACGGTCTCAACCCTGGCTGTACATGGGAATTATGTGAAGAACTTTCAAAGTACAATGCCCAGGACTCACCTAGCATCTGTGAGGTTAAACCAGGGACTGAGACAATTCTAATGTTCGGCCAGAGTTGAAAACTACCACTCATTTTAGGAAGAAAAGAACAATGCAGGTGTCTTTATAGACACCATTTATTAATTTCCTGAAGGTTGCAAAGGGGTAACCCACTTTGCTGCCAACCGAAAGGTTGGAGGTTCAAGTCTACCCAAGGCAGCTCAGAAGAAAGGCCTGGTGATCTACTTCTGAAAAATCAGCCACTGAAAACCCTCAGGAGTTCTGTAAATAAAGGAGTTATTATTGCTGTTAGCTGCCATGGAGTTGGCTCCAACTCACTGCATCTTTATGTACAACCGAACAAAACATTGCCTGACGATCCTGAATCATCTTCATGATCGCTGATACCTTTGGGTCCATGTTGTGGCTATGATGTGAATCCATCTCATCAAGGATTTCCCCCATTTTCATTGACCCAGTAGTTTATCAACCATGATGTCCTTTTCTAGCAACTGGTCTTTCCTGATGACATGTCCAAAGTAAGTGAAACGAAGTCTCACCATCCTCAATTCAAAGGAGTATTCTGGTGTTTGTTCTTCTGGCAGTCCATGGGATATGCAATATTCTTTGTCAATACCACAATTCTATATATCAATTCTTCTTCTGTCTTCTTTTTTCATTGTATAACTTTTGCATGCATATGACCTGACTGAAAAGACCATAGCTTGGGTCAGGTACACCTAAGTCATCAAAGTGACACCTTAGCTTTTTAAAACTTTAAAGAGGTCTTTTACAGCAGATCTGCTCAATGCAATACATCGTTTGATTTCCTGACTACTGCTTTCATGGACATTGATTTTTGCACCAAGTAGAATGACAACTTCAATTTTTTTCTCCATTTGTCATAATGTTGTTTATCAGTACTGTTGTGAGGATTTTTGTTTTCTGCGCAATCCATATTGACCTTCAACAGTTAGTAAGTGCTTCAAGTCATGTTCATTTTTGGCAAGCAATGTTGTGTCATGTACATATTGCAGTTTGTTAATGAGTCTTTCTCCAATCCTGATGCCACATTGTTTTTCATATAGTCCAGCTTCTCATATTATTTGTTCAGCACATAGATTACATAAGGTGAAAGGATACAACTCTGCTACACACCTTGTCCCATTTTAAACCACACAGCATCTCCTTGTTCTCTTCAAACCAAAGAGAAGGAAAGAAGACTATATAATAACAATAATATAATAATAGTACATTAAAAGAATTTGTATAGAAGAGTAGATTCTGATAATACAGTGTGAATTACTATTAAATTCTATAAAAGATTGTATAAGTCTCTTGGGGGTAGTTTAAGAACACATTTGGATAATCAGCTGGAGGAAGCAACCATTTGACTTAAGGCACTGGAACAGAAGGCTGAACAATGGTACACTAAAGAAGGTACTTTTCTTATATTTATACTGGGATAGGATGGTTATCTTAGGCTGGGTTCTCTAGAGAAGCAAAACCAGTGACGCATATATATGTGTGTGTGTGTATATAGAGAGAGAGAGAGAGAGAGAGATTTATCTCAAGGAAATGGTTCACGCAGTTGTAGAGGCTAGAAAGTCTCAAGTCCATGAGGCTAGAGGCTTCTCCTGACTCACATAGTTGCAGAAGCTGAAGAACCCAAGATCCACAGGTCAGAGAGGAGGCTGCTGGCTCACAGCCTGAGAAGGCTGACGAATCCAAGGTCAGCAGGTAAGATAGCACGTTGCTGGCTCAAGTCCCAAGAACCAGAGGTCCGATGTTGAAGCACCGAATGCAGGATTCAGAGCACAGCAAAAGCCAGTGAGCTCTGCCAGAAAGTCCACATATATTGGATGCAGGCTACACCCCCACAGAAACTCACTTTCAACTGATTGGCTACTCATAGTAGATCTCATCATGAAGGTGGTTACATTATATCAGATCTCATCATGGAGGTTATTACATCATTACACAACTGCCAAACTATACCATAACTGCCAAACCACTGAGAATCACAGCCCAACCAAGCTGACATATAACCTTAACCATCAATAGTACTCTAGGAGAAGCTTGACCCAAATATGGGGGGCCTGGGTCCTAGTTCTAAAACTGGACAGAACCCTAAAGAGCCATAAAATGGACTTAAAAAGAACAAGGAAGGTTGTTCAAGGAGAAACAGGAGAATTTGGTAAAAGCTGAAAAAAGGAGAGAAGTGGTAAGAGAGTGGTTAACAGAATAACATTTGCAAAACTCAAAAAAGATGATGGTTAAAACAAGCCATATGAGTGAAATAAGTCAGACACAAAAGGACAAATACTGTATGATCTCACTTTTATGAAATATCCAGTCTAGGCAAATGCATAAAGAACAAAGTTTAATAGTGGCTACCAGGGGCAGGTTGGAGAGGGAAAGAAGGTGCTGATTAAAGTGCATTGTGAGTTTCTGTTAAGAGTGATGGGAAATTTGGAAATAGATAGTGATAGTTAGCATGGTTGTTGTTGTTAGGTGCCATCGAGTCAGTTCCGACTCATAGCGACCCTATGCACAACAGAACGAAACTCTGCCCGGTCCTGAGCCATCCTTACAATCGTTGTTATGCTAGAGCTCATCGTTGCAGCCACTGTGTCAATCCACCTCGTTGAGGTTCTTCCTCTTTTCCGCTGACCCTGTACTCTGACAAGCATGATGTCCTTCTCCAGGGACTGATCCCTCCTGACAACATGTCCAAAGTATGTAAGACATAGTCTCGCCATGCCTGCCTCTAAGGAGCACTCTGGTTGTACTTCTTCTAAGACAGATTTGTTCATTCTTTTGGCAGTCCGTGGTATATGCAGTATTCTTCACCAACACCACAATTCAAAGGCATCAATTCTTCTCCGATCTTCCTTATTCATTGTCCAGCTTTCACATGAATATGATGCAACTGAAAATACCATGGCTTGGGTGAGGCGCACCTTAGTCTTCAAGGTGACATCTTTGCTCTTCAACACTTTAAAGAGGTCCTTTGCAGCAGATTTGCCCAATGCAATGTGTCTTTTGATTTCTTGACTACTGCTTCCATGGCTGTTGATTGTGGATCCAAGTAAAATGAAATCCTTGACAACTTCAATCTTTTCTCCATTTATTATGATGTTGCTCATTGGTCCAGTTGCAAGGATTTTTGTTTTCTTTATATTAAAAAAAAAAAAAAATTTTTTTTTTTTTTTTTTTTGTATTGAGGTGCAATCCATACTGAAGGCTGTGGTCTTTGATCTTCATTAGTAAGTGCTTCAAGTCCTCTTCACTTTCAGCAAGCAAGGTTGTGTCATCTGCATAACGCAGGTTGTTAATGAGTCTTCCTCCAATCTTGATGCCCCATTCTTCTTCATACAGCCCAGCTTCTTGGATTATTTGCTCAGCATACAGACTGAATAGGTATGGTGAAAGAATACAACCCTGACGCACACCTCTCCTGACTTTAAACCAATCAGTATCCCCTTGTTCTGTCCAAACAACTGCCTCTTGATCTATGTAAAGGTTCCTCATGAGCACAATTAAGTGTTCTGGAATTCCCATTCTTTGCAGCATTATCCATAATTTGTTATGATCCACACAGTCGAATGCCTTTGCATAGTCAATAAAGCACAGGTAAACATCCTTCTGGTATTCTCTGCTTTCAGACAGGATCCATCTGACATCAGCAATGATATCCCTGGTTCCACGTCCTCTTCTGAAACTGGCCTGAATTTCTGGCAGTTCCCCGTCAATATACTGCTGCAGCTGTTTTTTAATGATCTTCAGCAAAATTTTGCTTGTGTGTGATATTAATGATATTGTTCTATAATTTCCACATTCGGTTGGATCACCTTTCTTGGGAATAGGCATAAATATGGATCTCTTCCAGTCAGTTGGCCAGGAAGCTGTCTTCCATACTTCTTGGCATAGATGAGTGAGCACCTCCAGTGCTGGTTAGTGTGGTACAACATGGTAAATGCAAATAATGAATTGTACACTTAAAAAGGATTGAAATGAGAAACATTTTGTTATATATATATATTTGTCATAATAAAAAAAAATCTAAACAAAAAGCAAGCCATGTGATTAGTAATTAAGAGATTATTACAGAACTTAATGAAAGTTGTTTCATTAAAGTAGGAGGAACACAAACCAGATTATAGTAAAGAGTCGAAATGGAAGAAGTAAAACATTAACTGTAAAATATTTTTTAAAGAACACTGATCATAAAGAAATGATAGGATTGCTTGCGAGTAAAATTGGTGAATTAAAAAATAAACAATAAGCTAATATTTGCCAAAGCAAAATATATTTACCCATTGCTATGACAATTAATCCTGAATGAATTATTCTGAGTTTTAACAAATTGGTTCAAACTTCACGTTATATTTTGGATTAAGTAAACCTCAGACATTTCCTATCATATTTTTCAGTGTTCCTATGTCATTTTTAATAATCACAGGACCTTAATATCTACTAGAGTTTTGTAAATGGGATCAAATAATCTCATCTCCCGTCCCAATTCTACAATGGGCCGCATTTATTAAGCATCAGTGATTTCATTTCAAAGTCTTTTGGTTTTGTCTTGTCCATGTAACCCTCCGGAATGTAACCCTTGCATTGTAACCCTTTTATCAGCCACACCCTTCTACAAATAATCTTTAGAGATATTCTTTTCATATGCCACCTGCCTTGCAGAAAAAAGTACCACTATTATAAAGTTATAGGAAAAAATTTAATTAACAGAGACAATTCATTACAGCCAAAAAGATTACATGCTCAGAAAAGCCCTATGCTTCTTATGCAAAAATTTTTGTTCAATTCACAGGCAGTAGAGAAGAAAGGGAATGAGGAAATAGGGTAGTCTCAGTCCCTACATTGCCTACATCTATCCATAAACTTTGTTTTGTTTTTTAATTCTTCCACAATTGTTGTTTTGCTCCCTAATCACTGCCTGTTCCATCTTTGCTTATCATGCATTCTTAGCAAGGCCACCTCAGGGGACCTGCAGAGGGAGCTGTGGCAGTCACCTATACTTCAGCTTAAAAGAGCTATATTCAATTTCAACATGGCCAGAGGCTCATGACTTGGACACCTCCCAGGAAACACACACCTCTAATTGACATTAGAATTCTACAGTCAGAAATGATTATACCTTGCAGAGCCTCTTAATCACTCTCATGCCTGGGACAGGACAAGTAGGTTGCCTAACAGGAGGTACTTTCTAACACAGAGCTGAAACTTCCTCCCCATTGGGAACATAACTGGACAATTGATCTAGCACTTGGACTTAAAAAAAAAAAAAAACAGTTGCCTTCCAGTCAAATTTGACTCATGGTAACCTCATTTATGTGAGTCAACTTTTCTCCACAGAGTTTTCAATGGCTGATTTTTTAGCAGTTGATCACCAGGCCTATCTTCCTAGGTGCTTCTGAGTAGACTTAAATCTCCAAACTTTCGGTTAGCAGCAAAGTACAGTAATCATTTGCAACACCTAGGGATTCTAGCACCTGGACTTACATTCTCAAAACTTTAAGGTATCTCAGTCTTGGCGCCAAGAGGTACATAATGCCAAAAGACCAGCCCTAGAAAAGTAGTCAATTATATAAACATACCAGGAAGGCCTGAGTCTAAATACTGTGGTTATACTACAATGCCATACTGGCTGGCCAACTTGGCCCATGCAAATTATTTAAAAAGGCTGTTACAAAGATGTTGGTGAGCCCACCTATGGCAAGAAACGGTTCAGGCATCAAAAATAGGCCTGGCCCACCCAAGGGATTGTTGTTCCTGGAATATAAGTACATTATAATACTCCGTTTTCTTGAGCCGCCCTTTGAAATCTTCTGTTCAGCTCTTTTACTTGATCATTTCTTCCATTCACTTTAGCTGCTCTACATTCAAAAGCAAGTTTCAGAGTCTCTTCTGACATCCATTTTGGTTTTTTCTTCCCTGTCTTTTTAACAATCTTTTGCTTTCTTCATGTATGATGTCCTTGATGTCATCCTACAACTTCAGCCTCGGTCACTAATGTTCAATGCGTCAAATCTATTCTTGAGATGGTCTCTAAATTCAGGTGGGATATACTCAAGGTAGTATTTTGGCTCTCATGAATCCTATGTATTTCATCTGATGAGGTCCATGTTTAGAGTCGCCATTTATGTTGTTGAAAAAAGGTGTTTGCAATGAAAAGTCATTGGTCTTGCAAAATTCTATATGCGATCACAGGTGTTGTTTCTATCACTAAGGTTATATTTTACAACTACCAATACTACTTCTTTGTTTCCAACTTTTGCATTCCAATCACCAGCAATTATCAATGCATCTTGATTGCATGTTTGATCAACTTCAGACTGCAGAAGTTGGTAAAAATCTTCAATTTCTTCATATTTGGCATTAGTGGTTGGTGCATAAATTTGAATAATAGTATTAACTGATCTTCCTTGTAGGCATATGGATATTATTCTATCACTGACAGCGTTGTACTTCAGGATAGATCTTGAAATGTTCTTTTTGATGATGAATGTGACGCCATTCCTCTCCAGTTTGTCATTCCTGGCAAAGTAGACTATATGATTATCTGATTCAAAATGGCCAATACCAGTCCATTTCAGCTCACTAATGCCTAAATGGAACTTTATGCATTCCATTTCATTTTTAACGATTTTCCAGTTTTCCCTAGGTTCATACTTCGTACATTCCACGTTCCAATCATTAATGGATGTTTTCAGCTGTTTCTTCTCATTTTGGGTCATGCCATGTCAGCAAATGAAGGTCCAGAAAGCTTTACTCCATTCATGTCATTAAGGTTGACTTGACTTTGAGAAAGCAGCTCTTCCCCAGCCTATTTTGAGTGCCTTCCAACCTAACGGCTCATCTTCTGGTACTGTATCAGACAATGTTCCACTGCTATGGCCAATTTTTTCAGACATAGACTGCCAGGTCCTTCTTCCTAGTCTGCTTAGTCTGGAAAACTCATTGCCATCAAGTCATTTCCAACTCATAGTGACCATATAGGATAGGGTAGAACTGCCCATAGAGTTTCCAAGAAGTGGCTGGTGTATTTGAACCACTGACCTTTTGGTTAGCAGCCATAGCTCTTAACCACTACGCCACCAAGGCTCCAGTCTGGAAGCTCCACTGAAATCTTTCCACCACGGGTGACCCTACGGGTATTTGAAATATTGGTGGCATAGCTTCCAGCATTACAGCAAGCCACCACTGTACGACAAACTGAAAGACAACTGGTGGATATATATGTATGTATGTATGTATGGGAGTGTATATACATATATATATACACACACACACACACACAATACATATACACACACACAATACATATACTATTGATGAGATAAAAAGTTTTAATAATTCACGCAAAGTATCCGTACATACCAAATGCCCAATAAATTAGTTTCATTATTTCTGCTCAAAAAACTCTTGCTATCAAAAAATCAAGACATAAACATTCTTTTACTGTTTGCATTTGGTTATTATTACAAGATTTAATGTAGTTCAAGAAAACAGCAGGAAACAATCAGGTTCTCCTTCAACTAGAGCACTAAGCTCATTGTGTTAAAAAAAAAAAAAAAAAAAAAACCCTAAAGAATAAAGAATCTTACACCTGGGGACAATTCTTTCAAAGTTTTTACCAATTTGCATTTATTGCAGGGAAGTTGAATAACCTCCTCCATACCTTACTCCAGCCCCTGTCCCTTCCTCTGAAATGTTATAATTTTTTTAAATGCCTTAGAGACATCCTATTAGGTTAGTAATTTAGAGCCAAAAATGTGTAACTGTTCCATTTTATTTGTTTTCCACTAGTTTGATAAAGGGTCTAATATCACTTGACTTCTCCCTAAAGTATTCAGTCTTAGATTTCTTTCCTTACCTAGAAAATGACAAATACAGTAATTCTTCCTCTACTGTGCGTAAATTCCAAATGCTACCTTAGCAGAATTATGAAATAAAAAATGAATGCTTTTTTTAAAGCATTTATGGAGACTGGGGAATAAATGATAGAATTTTCTTATATTTCTTGTGTATGCAGATAACAGATACATTTAATGCAAGAAGGAAATAGAATTTTAATAGAATTTTTAACTAAAGATCTTGAAACAAAACTAGGCATACATTTTAATTGAATTTCTGGCTCAAATTACAGCAAACCATTATAAATCATTAGGAATCAGTTTTAAAACTGCTTTCACTTTTCCCCGTATTACAAACACAGAGGTAAGCTTTTACAGCTTCAGATAAGTGTTAATAAATTACCCGAATTTCAAAATTAATGGCTGCCCGGCTGCTTTGGGGAGATATCATTGTGTTTCATGAATATTTTGATTTTGTGATTAGATCAAAATGCACTGAATTCCTAAACAGTCATAACCAAGGTCTGCTGATCATAAACTGTTCTTTTTTAATAAATTATATTCCTCACAAATCTGCTGATATGGAATAATTAGAAATTGGTTGCCTGCATTTACTGTAATATTTGCATGACTTTAGATCTCCACCTACTGATCTTGAGGCTGGCAGGAAATGTACATTTTGTACATTTCTAAATATACCTTGCCTGCAGAGATAATGGTTTATATTGTGATGGTAAGAAGGTTTTTATTTGCAAAAAACAAAGAGGTGTCACTTGCGAGTTCTGGAAGACATTGATTAGGCAGTTTGTGTCATTCCTATTCAGAACTTATTATTTATAGCTTTCTTGTTTCCTTTCCTTTGTAGGAGATAAAGATCTGTACCTTGTAAACTGCTTAAAGAGTGTCTATTTTGCCTTTTTAGGGAGTTTCAAAATACATTTATAAAATGCAAGCACCCTGAAACTAAATGTAAACTGAGTAAAATATACTGTACCAATCTATTATAATATCTCCAAGTATAATCTTTAAATTAAGCGGTACATAAATAGTTACACTGAGGGGGGAAAAAAAAACCTAGTGTAAATCCATCCTTTACTGTGTAAATGACATGTATTTAAATTTGAACATGTATAACATATACTATATAATCTGGCAATTAAGTACAGTCATGTTGTAGAAACCCACTGATTGCAAACACATAAGGCTATTTTTACTCTTCCAAATCTAATCATCTTTCTCAAAAGTTGAGTGACATCCCAATACAATAATATATATGGAGCATTTCTGCAAGGCTCATTAACGAGAGGTTTTCACCAAGGGACAAGAACTCTTCTTGGCAAAACCCAAAGGAAGGCTCCAGGAGAAGGGTGCATGAGACTTTCAGCTACTTTTTACCATTTAGAGGCCTGGGAAAATAAAGAGGGGGCTGCTAGGGGTACGGTACACTCCAGTAATGGTGCAGCTGGTTTCCTCTGTGTCTTCATATGCTAAGGCCAAGGAGTCCAGGGTTCTGTAAGCACTGTGTTATGACATCACAGAGCAATCCCTCCCTGGGTCTTCAAAGTTGAGAATGGGCATTGGTTGTGGCTCACAGCAATTGTCATTTCTTCAAAGAGATTTAAGGCTTGGCCAGTCACAACTGCTCACTCTTAGGTTTCTTTGCAATTCCTTGACTAACCACAAACACAAGGGGAAGTGAAAAGAATGCCTAGATTCTAATGATTAAGAGCCTGTGCCAATATAATTAATGTAATTAGTGTTACTGAACTATACACATGAAGACTGGAGAAATGCCAAATGTTTTGTTACCTATAACTTATCACAATAAAATGTGTGTGTGTGTGTGTATATAAAAATAGTCTGTGGAAAGGTTTTCAATGAACATTTAACCTAATGAAAGATCCTACTCATCCAAAATAGCAATTACAAATGTTCATTTGTGCAAAAATATCTAGAATCTACCTCAAAATTCTGGTTAGAGTCTATGAAAGCTAATAAGAGATTTCAGAAACTGAGAGCATAAACTAAACTGACTGGTTATCTACCTCCCAGGTTGCTGTCTGGATTAAATGAGACAAAGCATGTGAGTGCTTAAGTACCTGGAGTATAGTAAAAAAATAAATATTATATAAAAACAGAAAACAAGCAAACAACAACCTCCACACAATACTAAGGATTTTACAGAGGCAAACTTTCAGCATGGATTTTTTTTTTTTTCTCATCTGACCTCCTTTACGCATTCATTCTGTTTTCATCCATCTGCAATTTCTATATAAATCTTTATTTATACTTACATTTGCACTGAAACAAATTCAGGTGAGAATCTTCTTTTTTTTTTTTTACTCAAAAGAGAGGGCACCTACATTAGTCATACATGTCAACATTTGCATATACAACAGAAAGCATCTCAATAGCCATAAGTAGCTCTGCGCTCCTTTACTTAAAGTGGAACCTGCATTGTAGACCTGCATTTTCCCAAAATCAACCCTGTGACAATGAAACTTAAGTCAAGTTAAAATATATTCTTCCCTCTCAATATGTTTATGCCCCATAGATGCACATTCTCAATATTTTAGCTAGTCTCTTCCAAACATGTGTTTACTCTTATAAAGTAAAGGTAGTATAGAGTGGATTGTTACAGCGATTTATCCACTTACTCATTGAGCATCTGTTCTACTCCAGGCCCTTGGGATCTAGAGAGGAATAAGGCCAGGGACCACCTTCAGGAGGCTGAGTCTATTAGACAGAGAAAAAGCTATACCTCCCATTGTAGTTCACTGTGACTGACTTGGAGGTGGTGTGCAAAGTGTGTGTGGAACCAAAAGAAGGCCTCCAAATCAGACGAGGTGGTCAGCCAAGTCTCTCTGAGATGTTTAGAGTGTGGAAAGACCAGAGAAGGAAGCTGAATGATGAAGCAGGAAGAAAGAGCATTTGAAGAACCACTAGGATACATGAAGCAGTAAAATGTGTTTGAGGAAGTTTGTGTACTTTCTTAAGGTTGAAGCAAAGGATATTTGTGAGTATACTGCAAAGTATAATATTCCAGTTACAATTCACTGGAACATGTCTGGGCATTATCTTAACCGGCCCAGGTATAACTGTTAAAGGTAGTTCTCCTTACCACTTTTCAAGAGTCAGTTGAAGTTACAGAAAAACAAACACCTCAAACATGAGCTTTTACAAAATGGAATTCTTGATCTTACCAAGCTTTGCAAGTTTTCCTTTCTTAATAAGTGGCACCCCCACCTACTCAGAATCATGGAAGGCATTTGTGATGGTTAATGTTATGTGTCAACTTGGCTAGGTTATGATTCTCAGTAATTTGGCAAACACTATGCAATCACCTTTCATTTTGTGATCTGATGTGAGCAGCCAATCAGTTGAAAGGGAAGTTTGGTTGGGGCTGTGGCCTGCCTCCAGTATATAAATGGATGTTCTGGCAAAGCTCACTCTCTCTCACGACCCTGCACTCTTCTGGGTTCTTGGGACAGAAGCCTGCAGAAGTCTCTGGCCTACTGCCTGACCTGTAGATTTTGGATTCTCCAGCCCCTGCAACCACATCAGCCAACAGAGGTCTTCAGCCTGCCACCTGACCAATGGATCTGGAAATGCCAGCCCCAAAAATTGCATGAGCCATTTTCTTGAAGTAAATCTCTATGTATTTACTTATATGTACTGGTTTTGCTTCTCTAGAGAACCCAGACTAAGACAGCATTCTTTACATGTTTCTCCTTCATACAACCCCCTTCACAATCCTTTCCCCAGTATGAACAATTATACTTCCAAGTTATGCCTCAACTATCTCCTTCCCTTCACTTCTATTACACGGCTATAGTCCAAACAACCCCCCTATCTTATCTGAACTATTGCAATAATTTTTAATCTAATCTCCTTACCTGTATTCCTAAATCCTTATAATCAATTTTCTTCACAGGGCCATTTAAAAATGTTCATCTGATCATATCTCTTTTTGTTTAAAACCCTGTAATGACTACTCTTTGCTCTTAGAATGAAGTCTAAATCCTCACTGAGAAACTTCTAATTATCTACTAAAATTTATTCTCCCCTTCTTCTCTGAGAATAAGTTGCATCATGGATGTCTGGATAACAACTGAAATTTTCAGTTTCTCTAGCACCTGGGTGTGTCCTTATGATTGGGTCCCAATGAATAATCAAGTATGAATGGGAGTGATATGTGCCGCTTCCACATTTGAGCTTTAGAACATTGGACATCCACTCTGCCTATGTTCTCTTACCATCCCACCAACTAAAAAAAGCAACTGGAGCAATCTTAGAAGGGAACTACTATGAATGGCAGAACTCTTCTGTTAGCCTGGGTCTCTTCTGTTTCCCAAGGAGAGATTCCCTAGCTTTCCCTGACTGTTTTGTTAGAGATAACTATACTTCCATTTGACTCAAGCCATTGCGCTTGGGGTCACATTGTTCCAGCAACTTAGTATTCACCCTGATTCGCCCATTCATGCCAATTTATAAGCCTGGCAGGACTGGTCCCTAGCACCACTTCATCTTGTGGCACTCTCCCCTGTCCACAGCTGGCTTTCCTCCTTGAATGTGACAAGTTCTTTACTGCCCCATAGCCTTTTACACAGTCAGGTCCCTTGGCTCTGAATTCCCACCCCCTGCATCTTCACCCCTACTCTCCTTCCCCCAACTTCTATGTATCCTTCAAGTTGAAGCTTTAAGGTAACTCATCAAAGATGCCTTTCTTGAACTGGATTCTAAATTAAGTGCCTCTTGTTTTCTCATTCATGGTATTCTTCCTTCCTTCCCCCCTCCACTTCCTTTCTTTCAATGTGGTTTATTGAGACCAGCGTCAAATCCATACCAGTGACTGAAAACAAGGATATGTAGTCAGGCTATCAGCAGAAACATATAAAAGATATATAAGCAGATAAAATAATCACATAACTTCAAGTTTTTACAAACGTGATTAATAAATTGAGACTAACGGGAACTTTGCATTTATTATAATTTTAAATCATACTTTCATTTGTAAGTTTACTTATTTAGTGCCTGTTTATCCCACTGTAAGCTTTAACGGTAAGGTTCTATCCATTTTGATTGCCACTGTGTATTCACTGCCTTGTACAATGCCTAGACTATAATGAGCACTCAATAGTTGTTAAACAACAGAGCACCAAAATACATGAAGCAAAAAGTGACAGATGAAGGGAGAAGGCGACAGTCCAACAAGAGCTGGAGGAGGCAATACCCCAATTTCCATAATGGACAGAATAACTAGGCAGAAGATGAGCAAGGAAGTAGAATACTTGAACAACACTTTAAACCAACTAGACCTAACGGACATCTATAAAACACTGCACCACCAAAAGCAGATAATACATTCTTCTCAAGTCCACATGGAACATTCTCCAGAATAGACTGTGTGTTCTAAATCCTGGTTTCCTGGGTTCAAATCCTGTTTTTGCAACTTAGCAAACAGTATGACCTTGGGCATGTTACTTGGCTTACTTGTACTTCAGCTTCCCTATGTAAAAAAGGGTCAAGAATAACCACAGAAGGATTTCATAATGATTTAATTAATAGACACATTAAAAGCAGAATGCCTAGCATGTAAATGGATAGATGTTGGTCATAACCACTTTTTATGTATGCATACATGATCTTACTTAATTCTCATAACCAGCTTGTGAGGTATTTTATTTTCCCTTGACAAACTGGAAGACTAGGGTCCAGAAGCGAAAGTTTCATGGATCCACACCTGTAAATGAGTTTAAAACCCAAGTTTTTTTCTCTGTGCCCAGTGCTTTTCATACCATTATGCGGAAGGTATGCTAAAGAAAGTGCACAGGCTCTGGACAGGTAAACTTGGGTTGAGGCACAGCTTGTCCACCTTCCAGTCATATGTCTCTAGACAAGGTATTTTACTTGAGCCATGCTTATAAGATGGTATAATAATTCCTAGTTTCTGAGGTTACTATAAAAATAACTGAGAAAAAAATACCTAGCACAGTGCGTGTTACATTTTAGATGATCAACAAATGTCAATTCCATTCTCTTCACACCTCTTCTTAGCAGTGAAAATATTTCCTCCTTACACTAAGCTGTGTTGAAAAGGATCCCTCTATAGCTGCCAGATCAAGACAGTCAGCTTTGAAATGCTCTCAGTGCTTTGTTATACTAAACACACAATACAATTATTGTAACTAAGATGTGCTCATTATTACTGGATGGGAAGAATGCAAAAATATCAGACTTCTAATAGTAAGGCTGTCACAATTTTAATTTATAGAAATGCCAAACTTAGAGGCTGGTATAAGTCTTATTTTATTTTGTTTTTGAGTACTATAGAATACAACAACACAAAGAGCAAATCAATTAAAAAAAAAAAAAGAGTGGCAGAGGCACTGGGAGAGGTATCATATATAGATCATATTAACCTAATCATGGGGAAAGACACACATTCCAACCGTTCCAATGAAAGCTGAATGCTCAGGCTTATGCTACTCAGTTGAATAGTCACTATAAATGGATGCAGGAAAAATATTACTAAAGGTATAAAAACCAAGTTTCTGTAATTGCATATAATTTCTCTGTCCCCTCAACACAGGAGACTAGATTAAAAAGTACTTGCCAAAAAAATCACCTATCTGAGACCAAGCGGTCAACAATCATTTTAAAACAAAGATGAGAATATAAGGTAACAGGGAAACTAGATAAATGGAAATGGAACAACCAAAACTGAAATAATGAGAATGTTCACACATTGTGAAGAATGTAACCAATGTCACTTAATAACTTCTGTAGAAATTGTTGAATGGGACCCTAAACTGCTGTGCACAACAACTTCACCAAAAACACAATAAAATACTACTTAAAAAAGAAAAAAAAGTACTTGCCAAATTAAATAACTAAACTAAAGGAAAAAACAAAGAAAGGTTCACTTAATATTATTTTCTCAAAGGGACCTGGCAGGAAAGAAAAGGTAGCCCAAGCCCTCTCCTCAAAGCTGAAGGTTGCAGTTATTAGCATCTGCACTCAGCAAAGAAAGGAAGTAAACAACAATTCATAAAAGAGGATATGGAGAGACTAAAATGTTCGGTTTAAACTAGGAAAATAATATTCTTTTGCCAAAAAATCTAGAAAAATGTGATTTGATAAAAGGCAGTCATCAAAACAGTAGCAACTTCCAGGTCATTCCTGGATTCAGATTTCAAATTGGGGCCCAGGCCAGAATCATCAACGTCAAAAAAAATTTTTTTTCATTTTCTCTTTTTCCTTCCATCATTGCTAGCATTTGAGCAGAAAACAAGACAGCAATATCCAAGACTTGCCTCCACGGCCACACCTGAGTGACTCCAGAAAAATAGAACTCTGATGGTCATGATATGATATAATGCATTTCATCCAACTTCATTGATAAAGCTCTCTTACTCTCAAATTTTCGTAAGTTATTATTCACACCTTACAAAATGGACAAAGCATTCGCAATGACTCCACTTCTCTGGTGTTTAACAGGAACCAAGAACACCTGCAGAATCCTAAGAGGTCAAGGGAATATCACATTAAAATAAATTTATACTTCATTCTACAGTTTAGAGAATCAATTTCCCCCACTTGACAAATAGTAGTTTGTAATTTACATTTTTCTTTATAGAGCTTCTGAATTTATGGGTAGCAGCAAGGAACTATTTTTTTTTAATTCATCTGCGGTTATTATTTTCCAAAGACCCCTGAAAAAAAATAGAGTTCCAAGAATGATCCAAAATTCCTATGTTTTCATAATGGTACAGCCTAAAATCCCCTTTGCACACAATACATATGGTGTTGTATACAGATTACATACAACCGGATATTATCCGGGTAATAATCATTCACCACCTTTGACATTTCATGTACTGTACCTCTGCAGTATTTGCTAGCCTCTGCGATTTAACTTTTCTCATTCTCTTCAACTAGAGTGTCAACTCCTTGAATATAAGAATCCTGTCGTATACTTAAAGATGTTTGACACATTGACGATGAAGTGACATGATGTCTCTGAGAATCTCCCAATTTTTAATATCACCATGTTACATGATTTACTCTCATAAAAATTCATTAAATTTACAACTGAGAAATGGAAGTAACCCCTCCAGCCCTTAAGTCACTGTGTGTAAACAAAGAACAACCGTGTTGCAACTTTGGCCAAGTCACTTGCCAGCTTAAACCCATTCATCATTTCCCTCATCTATGGCACAAATTCCAAAGTTTAAAACATGGCTCAGAAGTTTCTTCAAAAACCCTGCCTACTTCTCCGATCTACTTCATATTCTGCTGCTCTCTGCCTCCATGCTTTGATTTCAAGCAACATCTACCTCCTGCTGATGTCCCCAAACATGGTATTTGTTCAGCTATGCTCATGCTAGCTCCGAAACGTGAAAAGCTCTTCCCTCTTTGCTACCTGCAAATGGATAATTCTTCCTCGTATTACTCCAAAAATTTCTTATTCACCCTTTATCCCAAGCCACCCAACAAGTCTGGATTCTCTTCCTGCTTCCTTAATAGCTTGTACCTGTTTATGTATTGGTCATCTCCCTTGGACTGTGATATCCTTGATGACAAGATTGCATGCACTTTTTTAATATAATAGGTGCACTTATTTATTGGAAAAGAAGCCCCGGTTGCACAGTGCTTAAGCTCTCAGCTGCTAACCAAAAGGTTGGTAGTACAAACCCACCAGCTGCTCCACAGGAGAAATATGTGGCAGCCTGCTTCCGTAAAGGTTTACAGCCTTAGAAACCCAGTGGGGCAGTTCTACTTTGTTCTACAGGGTCGCTATGAGTTGGAATTGCCCCAACGATGGTGGGTTTAGTGGGTTATTTATTAGAAGGAAGAAAGGAAAGGAGGAAGGAAGGATTTCGACAGAGTTTTGAAAATCATTTTTGCAACCAACTGAGGTGTAGAATAAGGGCATTAGAGGCAGATAGAACCTCATGAGCAAAGGTATGAAAGGAAAAACTGAAGACAATGGGTGGAAAAAAATATATGGAAGGAGATGAGAGGGAAACAAAATGAAAAGAAAGTTTGGGCAGGTTGTTAAAGACTTGACTATCAGACTAGAGTGTCTGAACATTACTGAGAAGTTAACAGTGAACCACCAAAGAATTTTGAGTAGGCGTGACTGTACTAAAGCAACTTTATGAAAGTAATCTCCAGTTATGGGTAGGATATATTAGAGGAGTCAGAGTCTGGGGAAACCAGATAGAAACGTATTGTAGTACTTAGAGTGAGTTATAATGAGAAGCTGGATTGGGAGAGTAGATTTGGGAATGGAAAAAAGGAGATAAACTGAAAAGAAATTGCAGGAAAAAGAATTGCCAGGGTGATAATGGATTGGAAGTGGGGAGTAAAATAGGGAGCCTGGATGACTTGTAGAATAGTGGTATCATTAACTGACATATGAAATAATAGATGAATCTAGTGTAAGAGGACTGATGATGAATACAAATTGGGACTTGCTAAGCTTGAAGGTTCCTTGGGAGATACATTCTGAGTTGCCCAACAAGTCATTGGAAGTTCAACGTTGGAACTCGGGAGAGTGACCCTGGCTTTAGAAGTACATTAGGGAGTCATCTGATATTAGATATTACAGTTGAGAAAAATATGTGGATTACCTTATGGCCCACCATTCTGAGGGTATAAATGAGTTCACATTGATATTAATATCTAAAATGTATTAGTGCAAAGCCCTCATGTTGTTGTTGTTGTTAGGTGCCATTGAGTCAGTTCCGATTCATAGTGACCCTATGCACAACAGAATGGAACACTGCCCAGTCCTGTCCCATCCTCACAAGTTGCTGTGCTTGAGCCACTGTCACAGCCACAGGGTCTTCCTCTTTGTCGTGGACCCTCTACTTTACCAAGCATGATGTCCTTCTCCAGGGACTGATCCCTACTGGTAACATGTCCAAAGTATGTGAGATGAAGTCTCGCCATCCTTGCTGATTTCTTGACTACTGCGCCCATGGATGTTGATTGTGGATCCAAGTAAAATGAAATCCTTGACAACTTCAATCTTTTCTCCATTTATCGTGATGTTGCTTATTGGTCCAGTTGTGAGGATTTTTTTTTTTTTTATGTTGAGGTGTAATCCATAATGACAGCTGTGGCCTTTGATCTTCATCAGTCAGTGCCTCAAGTCCTCTTTACTTTCAGCAAGCAAGGCTGTGTCATCTGCATAACGCAGGTTGTTAATGAGTCTTCCTCCAATCCTGATGCCCTGTTCCTTGTCACATAGTTCAGCT
Source organism: Elephas maximus indicus (assembly GCF_024166365.1). Classification (NCBI taxonomy): domain Eukaryota; kingdom Metazoa; phylum Chordata; class Mammalia; order Proboscidea; family Elephantidae; genus Elephas; species Elephas maximus. Next base: position 37,288,317 of record NC_064833.1, read on the forward strand.
TCTCAAATTATTTGCTCAGCATACAGATTGAATAGGTATGGTGAAAGGATACAACCCTGATGCATACCTTTTCTGACTTTAAACCATGTGGTATCTCTTTGTTTGGACCAAATGACTGCCTCTTGATACATATACAGATTCCTCATGAGCACAATTAAGTGTTCCAAAATTCCCATTCTCCTCAATGTTATCCATAATTTGTTATGACCCACACAGTTGAGTGCTTTAGCATAGTCAATAAAGCACAGGTAAACATCTTTCTGGTATTCTCTGCTTTCAGCCAGGACCTGATACCAGCAAGGATATCACTGGTTCCACGTACTCTTCTAAATTCGGCTTGAATTTCTGGCAGTTCCCTGTCCAAGTACTGTTGCAGCCTTTTTGAATGATCTTCTGCAAAATTTTGCTTGCGTGTGATATTAACGATATTGTTTGATAATTTCCGCATTTTGTTGGATCACCTTTCTTGGGACTAGGCATAAATATGGATCTCTTCCAGTCGGTTGGCCAGGTAGCTGTCTTCCAAATTTCGGGGCATAGGCGAGTGAGCACTTCCAGCACCACATTCATTCGTTGAAATATCTCAATTGGTATTCCATCAATTCCCAGAGCCTTGTTTTTCGCCAACGCCTTCAGTGCAGCTTGGAAATCTTCCTTCAGTACCATCAGTTCCTGATCATATGTTACCTCCTGAAACGGTTGAATGTCGACCAATTCTTTTTGGTATAGTGACTGTGTGTATTCCTTCCATTTTCTTTTACGGTTCCTGTGTTGTTTAATATTTTCCCCTTAGAATCCTTCAATATTGCAACTTGAGGCTTGAATTTTTTCTTCAGTTCTTTCAGCTTGAGAAATGCAGAGCGTTTTCTTCCCTTTTGGTTTCCCATCTCCAGGGTTTTGCACATGTCATTATAACACTTTGTCTTCTTGAGCTGCCCTTTGAAATCTTCTGTTCAGCTCTTATACTTCATCATTTTTTCCTTTTACTTTAGCTACTCGATGTTCAAGAGCAAGTTTCAGAGTCTCTTCTGTTATCCAGTTAGGTCTTTTCTTTCTCTCCTGTCTTTTAAATGACCTCTTGCTTTTTTCATGTATGATGTCCTTGATATCATTCCACAACTCCTCTGGTCTTTGGTCATCAGCATTCAACACATCAAATCTGTTCTTGAGATGGTCTCTAAATTCAGTTGGGATTCACTCAAGGTCATATTTTGGCTTTTGTGGACTTGTTCTAATTTTTTTCAGTTTCAACTTGAATTTGCATGGGACTAATTGATGGTCTGATCTGCGGTCGGCCCCTGGCCTTGTTCTGACTGATGATATTGAGCTTTCCTATCATCTCTTTCCACAGATGTAGTCATTTTGATTTTTGTGTATTCCATCTGGCGAGGTCCATGTGTATAGTCACCCTATACATGAAAGGATGTAAAAATTAAACCCTTGTCCATGAACTTTACGCATGTTATTCTGAGTACACTTAGGGATATCTCACATCAGGAATCTATATTCTTCTGCTCCAATCTCTTATTAATGTCTGCTTCCCAAAAGCCACTGGAGGGAGTAGGTGTAGCAAAACAAGTTCAAAGAAGATCAAAAAGAACTTTTTGGAGTACAGTATTGGAAATGGCATTATTCCAACCAAGTTCCATGGTGCAGGAGTGCCTAAGGATGTCTGAATTGGAATAAAGGATGGGGTCAGTGGAAGTTTGAAAAACATAAAACCATGTGGCCATGGTGTTAGAAGCATCAATAAGGTAGATGTGGAAGTCACCAAGGGCTTTCCACAAATAGTATGGAGACAAAGGTTGTAAGTGAAGTTAATAAAATCAATAAGAACATTGTGCAGTGTACTTAAGGTTTCAGAAATTATACTGGGAAAAGAATGGAATAAACGGATTTTGAAAGAAATGCATAAAGTATAAACTGGAAGTTATCATGTGGACCACAGATTACACTTTCTGTCTCTCAAGTCAATACAATTCCACCTATAAGAAAAAAAATTGTTGTGATTTCCAGTATATACAACTTTATGGTAGATACGACTGTATTTTCTATATCTTTTATATACCTAGTAGACTGCTAGCCATACAGCTAGAGTTTAATAAATATTTGTTGAACTAATCTGATCCAGAGATGACAGTACACTTCAGTAAAAGGCAAAAACAATTTCTAAAATATCAAATCTAGAACATGCAAAACTAGAGGGTAAAGGCATTTCAAAATATCCAAAGTCTTGCTAATTATTCAAAAGAGCTCCTACACTAAAGCATGCTCTTCTCAATTGCCTAAAATAATTTGTAAAACAGTGCTTTAAAGACAACTTTAAAGGTTTCTAAGAATGATGGTGGAAGCCCATTTTCCACAGAGCTATAGGCATTGTTGGAAGTTTGAACTGTTCTGCTTATCAGATGTTGGGCATCTTTCTGAGTCCCAGTGTTGTTAATCAAGATAGATGGCAGACTAGTTAATGCTGCTGTTAGTAAGAGTGTGGCAAAGATTAGAAGGTTATCAAACAGATATAAACAGGAGTTTCAGGATTCCTATCTAACACATAAAATTAACTAATAGGTATCTTTCTTTGATAGTTGATTTGATTGAGTGCATGTGGATAAAAGTCAACAAGTGAACAACTTGATTGTCTGCTGAATTAATAGAATGGAAGAACTTTAAATGGTTCTGAAAGCTAATTTAATTCAAAAACCTCAGTGAGGGTTCCAGCTCTTTTGTGAAACTAGTGAGTAAAATGTTGGCAATTCATTTAGAATAAAAAAGTGAGCACTGGCTTCTTCTGTTCTTCAAATAAAAAAAATCATGTTTAAAAATGGTTCTTCCAAGGAGAGAGCATTGAACTTATGCGTATGTTCACATTATCTTCTGAATAAACACTGTAAATTAAAATAAAGGAAAACTGCCCTTTGAATTTGCCTTGCGTTTACAGTCATTTCCATTTCAATCTCCCTCTTGAATTTGTCTTCCCAGACATGTTTTCATTTATTTGTACTTCCTTCCCCAACAATTAAAATTGTTCCTTCCTTAGGCTCATTTAAATTTCAATTGCCAATATAACCTGAGTTTTTCAGTCCTCGGTGGGCATATCATTTATTAGATTCTACTGTAGTATTAACCACAAGCTATAGAATAGGATGGAATATAGTTCCTGCCCAGACACTCCTCAAATCACTTGATCATTTGCTCCAACCACACTGACCACTTTTAGTTTTCTCAAGCCCCAAGCTGCTTACTTCCTTGGGGAATTTGCATGTTCTCCTCCCTTTGCCTACATAGTCTTCTTGTCCCCACTTCACCTGCACAGACCTTACTCATCCTTTGAGCCTTAAGTTAGATATCTCGTCCTCAGGAAAGCTTTCCCCACCAGCTACTGCCCTAAGACAGCACCTTCTGCTTTCCTTCCATAACTGTATTCTTTCCAAAACTTATACTTAGTTAAGTGGGCAAATAATAACTTAGTGCCTTTCTCACCTACTAGACCACAAACTCTGTGAAAATGGAATTTGTGTCAGTCTTATTAACTGTGGCTACCAGAATGCCTGGTCCAGACAAAGAGAGAGCTCAATAAACACTGTGTTGACTGAATGACACTAGGGGACAGGGAAGAAGCCACAGGTGATTCTAGAACAAACCCAAGCCGAAGACTAACCTCTTTGTATCTGGAGCCCTGGTGGTGTAATGGTTAAGAGCTCAGCTGCTAACTAAGAGATCGGCAGTTCAAATCCACCAGTGGCTCCTTTGAAACCCGATGGGGCAGTTCTACTCTGTTGTATAGGGTCCCTATGAGTCAGAATTGTCTCGACGGCACCCAGCAAGAAGAAGGACCCCCCGGGACCACTTCCAGAGGACAAGTCAAAAGTCTCGTGTCTACTGAATTTAAACATTTCCCCCATATCAGAGTCCTTGGTGTGCCTCCAGAAACGCTCCTACAAGAGAACTGCCATATAGAGTGAGCCGGATTCATATGAATAGCACCTCTGGGAAATTCCAAGCTATTTTGTGCCTATTCCCCACTGTATTTTTTTTTTTTTAATAAAAACCTATAATTTGGCTTTTTCATTCACCCTTAGTTAAACTGAACCTTTCTTCTCAATGAAAGAATAGCACAGGTCAAATTATAGTTTCCAAAAATTTCAAACAGTTATTCAAATTCTAGCTTGAATTACACCCAGGACATAATGTTAAGTGAAAGAGGTGGTATTCAAAACTATGTGCACAGTACGATCCCTGTTGTGTTACTTCAGATATCAATCTATTAATAGTAAAAAGATGGAGAAGAAATATACCAAAATGTCAATAGTGTTATTTCTGAGCTGTGAATTGCTGTGTTGTTTCTTATTTATGTTTTTCTGTATTTCCCAAGGTTTTTTTTTAATAATGATCTTGTAATATTTCTATAATCAAAAAAATAAGTAATCGAGACTTCTGAACAATGCCAAGCACATAGTATATACTTGGTAACCCTTTGTCCACTCCAAACCCTCCCTTCCTTTTCTAGGTACTAATATCACGCACAATATCATGCATAATATCATGCAGGTGCTGATAATTTCTCATCCCCTCCTTTCATAAAAAGAGCCCTGGTTTTGATGGTAACTTACCAATAATTTCAGTCCTAGTTCCGTCACTTACTAATTTTGTAGCCTTAAGCAAGTTATTAATCTTAGGTGGCTCATCCGTAAAATGGAGATAATAATGATCCCATCCACACCACCCATTGCCCTCGAGTCCATTCCAACTCACAGCAACCCCATAGGACAGAGCAGAGCTGCCCCATAGGGTTCCCAAGGGGCATCTGGTGGATTCGAACTGCCGACTTTTTCTTAGTTAGCAGCCATAGCTCTAAACTACTACACCACCAGGGTTTCTGATTCCATCCACACTCCCATTTAAACACATATTCTAGTGCTTTTCCACAAGGGCCAGAGTCAGTAGTTCATTCCTATTCATGGTATTCCTAGAAAGAATCTGTGGGTTCCAGAAATTGAGAGAAAGGGGATTTCAGGCTTTGAATAGTAGAAGTAATTAACACTACCTAATAAGATGTTAATAAGATGATCCCTGATGGTGATGTGGTTGAGTGGTCGGATGCTAACCAAAAAGTCTGCAGTTTGAATCCACCAGATGCTCTGTAGGAGAAAGATGTGGCAGTCTGCTTCTGTGAAGATTTAAAGTCTTAGAAACCGTATGGGAAGTTCTACTCTGTCTAACAGGGTTGCCATGAGTTGGAACCCACTGGACAGCAGTGGGCTTATTTTTTGTTTTGGTTAATGGGAGGAGGAGGAGCCCTGCTGGTGCAGTGGTTAAGCGGTCGGCTGCTAACCAAAAGGTCAGTGGTTAGAACCCACCAGCTGCCCTGCAGGAGAAAGATGTGGCAGTCTGCTTCCATAAAGATTACAGCCTTAGAAACCCCATGGGGCAGTTCTACTCTGTCCTACAGGGTCGCTATGAGTTGGAATCAACTCAGTGTCAATGGGTTTAATAATTAATGGGAGGAGAAATGAGTTATTTAAGCATGCAGACACTGAATTTCATCCAACTCCTCCATATCATGGAAAGAAGTCTAGAGATTCATAGTACTGAATTTTAACAAGGTAGTCAATATCTGAATGGAAGACTAGCCATGGGAGGAAAAAAAAAAAAGGCAAAAACCAGAAATCACAAAGTTTTTGTTGTAAGGTCCAGAGAGAAAGAACTGATCTATTTCGAGTTAAAAGGGATGGTAGATGAACACATAAAAATTAATTTTAAAATTTGGAAAACATGGTTGCTAGTCAATTCAGCATTTCATTCTATATCTTTAGTATTCTATCAATATTAATTTATTTTACTGAACAGAAATGTATTAATTTATTTGTTTGCTTGTTTATTGTAAGTTTTCATAGGTTGATCCCAATCATGTTTTTTCTTCACAGCTCCTAAACTCTTCAACTGAGAATTCTCTAATCACAGAGATTTTCACTAATCTTCATGTCTGGGGAAGGAGAACTCTGGATTTTTAATTAAATAGTATCTTATATAATGCTTAATACATACTGGTCACTCTTCTCAGTGTTTTGCAAATTTTCATAAAAACCCTAGAAGACAGATGAAGCACTGAGCCTCAAAGGTTAAATGACTGGCCCTAGGTCACACTACCAATATGTGGTAAAACCAGGATCTGAGCCCAGCTGATTGACTCTAGAGTCTATTGGCTATATTGTCCCTCAAATTGAGGAAGTGTTAGACAAGACGCTTTTGAAAAAAATGTTTATCAGAATCTTAGAATTATGCAGGAATTATTTGACATGACTTTCTTAAGATATTTATCAGAATTTTAGAACTTCAGAGCAAAAACAGATCTAAAAAAAAATCCATTCCCACACCCAAATCACACAAGGATCTAACGTAGATGTCAGGTGAAACCCAGAGGCAAGTGTGTATGACTTCCTATATAAAACATAATCTTATAAGCAATACATGTCTAACTATATTTTGTTAAAATTTAAACATATTTCAAATATTCTAAAGAATTTGCTCTTTAAAAGACTCCTATCTTAAACTGTTTTATAAGTAAAGAATCTTTTTGGCAAAGCAGTTGCTCTATGTTATTTTTTTAAGATTTTAAAAACGTTCAACTTAAGTAAAGCAATATAAACCTGAATTTAATTATGTATGATATCATATTTTACTATAAATGTCAATAAAGTACAACTTTATGGATCATTGGCTAAGGTGTGATTTTTTTTCATATTTTTATAAACATATTTATTATAAAAAGTTTATTTATATCCATATTATAAAAAAAAACTAAATATTATAGCTTAAGTATAAATTTCATTGACATTATGATTAACCTGAAAGAGTTCAGCTGACCTCCCTTAACTTACTAAAAGTAAACTGAAACCTCCAATATCGGTGTTACTAAATTAGGAACACCTAAGACAAGAGAGGAGCCCTGGTGGTTCAGCGGTTAAGAGCTGGCGGCTAACCAAAAGGTCGGCAGTTCGAATTAACCAGCCTCTCCTTGGAAACCCTATGGGTCAGTTCTACTCTGTCCTATTAAGGTTACTATGAGTTGGAATCAACTTGACGGCAAAGGATAAGACAAGAGAGAAGCATTCTGGTGGTTCAATGGTTAAGCACTTGGCTGCTAACTGAAAGATCAGCGGTTCGAACCCATCAGCTGCTTCACAGGAAAAAAGACCTGGCAATCTGCTTCTGTAAAGATTACAACCTAGGAAACCCTATGGGGCAGTTCTACTTTGTCACATAGGGTCACTGTAGGTTGGAATAGCCTCGACAGAACACAACAAGACAAAAGAGTGTTGGCACTCTTTTATGCAAAACAATAAGAAATCATTCTCTCTGATTATCCTTTCCCCCATGTAGTTTTTTACATTTGCTATAACTTAATAAAATAAAATTTTATAACTTAATAGATATTAGAAAAAATAATTATCCAAATTGATAGATAAAATATGTATTGCCTTCTTCAGTGAATACTTCAGTACACTATAAGCCTCCAGTAATGAAAAAGCATATATTCAATACCTTAATTCCTACAAATTTTATGGTCTTAGACAGAAGCACATGAGATGTACCACTCAATAAACCTTTTGCATGACAATAATACTAAATATTGCTATTATCCTAATAATTATGAGTAGTACTAGAACCATAAGAAGCTATCCAAGATGCAACTTCCGTCTCTGCTGAGGATCTCGTAGTGCTTTCTAGAAAAGTAATGACCATGTGAAAAGATCTCCACTCTTCCTCCAGCAGAATGTCCAGCAAAAAATGGTCATTTTCCCCTTAAAATGATATAGCAGTAGTATATACCACATAGGGTCAGAATTAAATTAGTCATGTGCATGAAATATACTTATCAAAACACCAAGCACATAGAACGTATTCGACAAAGGTTTACTGTTTTTGTTATTACTCATGAGATAGCAAGAGCAGAACCCCAAATCTATGAATATCTATTTTTTTAAAACAATTGTTTTCAGAGTCAAATTACCATTGGAACAGGATCTAATAACATGTATACCAACTGATATTACAATTTCAATTATAATTTGATTGTCCCTTCTATTTCTTACTCATACATCTACCAAGAAAATCTATTCTCTGATATTTCTGTGCTTCACCATAATTTTCCTGTATCCAAAGCTGTAATCATGGGTCACCTGTTTCTTGTGTTACTTCCCCAAGGATAAAGGCTAACTCGTTTATAAATATATGCCATTTCAGTTCTAGTCTTACCATTTAACCAAATATTTTATTCTCACAAATCATTAGTAAAATAATAATTTGTAGTAGTTGCTGTCAAGTTAATTCTAACTCATGGTGACGCCACACGTGCAAAGTAGAACTGCTTCATAGGGTTGTCAAGACTGTGACCTTTAGGAAGCAAATTGCCAGGCCTGTCTTCCGAGGCACTTCTGGATGGGTTTAAACCATCAACCTTTCAGCTAGCAGTCTAGCAATTGACTGTTTGCACCACCCAGGGACTCAATATAATAACAACTACCCTTTATTGAATGCCTATTATGTACCAAGTACTCTACTAGGTGTTCTAGAACATATGCTCTCCTTACAACCTGTCTTGGTCATCTAGTGCTGCTATAACAGAAATACCACAAGTAGATGGCTTTAATAAAGAGAAGTTTATTCTCTCATAGTCTAAGAGGCTAGAAGTCAGAATTCAGGGTGCCTGCTCCAGGGGAAGGATTTCTGTCTCTGTCAGCTCCAGAGGAAGGTCCTTGTCATCAGTCTTCTCTTGGTCTGGGAGCATCTCAGCACAGAAACCTCAGGTCCAAACGACACGCTCTGCTCCCAGCGATGCTATCTTGGTGGTATGAGGTTCCCACGTCTCTCTGTTCACTTCTCTCTTTTACATCTCAAAAGAGATTGGCTTAAACCACTATCTAATCTCCTTACATCATAGTGATAGGATTTACAACACATAAGGAAATCACAACAGGTGACAAAATGGTAGACAATCATACAATACTGGAAATCATGACCTAGCCAAGTTGACAGATATTTTGGGGGGACACAATTAAATCCATGACAAAACCTCACTGTAAGGCACCATTATTGCCCTTTTACATAGGAAAAAGAAGAGGTACACAGAAATAAAATAACCTGCACAAAGTCGCACAGGGAGAAAGTGATGGTCTCTGACCTCAAACCCCAAATCGCCTCCACTCTAACATACTCCGCCAGACAGAGCACAGGTATGATGGCTGGCCCCTCTAGGAGTTTGCAGAATGTTTCTGAGGCACAGGCAATAAGAAAACCAACCTGACGGTTAGCAAAAGGGTTACCTAACTACTACGTGATTACGAAGATGGCACAGAACCAGGCAATGTTTCCTTCTGTTATACATAAGGTCACCATGAGCTGGAGCTCAATCTATAGCAAATAACAACTACAATGTTTTCTGAATGTTTGCTTTTAAAACAAAATGGAAAAAAATAATTATTTACACTCACGAATTCTATCTCAGGAAGCAGTTATTGAAACGTAGGGCTCCTCACAGCAGTTCTTAGTAAAGGTGAGGTGACCCAGGTGAGGTAAGCAGAGTTAAACCCCTGATGCTCCAGCTGATGCAGAAGCAAACCCTGTCAGGCGTAACTCTGGGAGGAAAATTGAAATAAAAAGTGAAAAGAACACCTCTGCCCCAACATAACTTGTTTTGTTTTGTTCTAGAACTGCTGCATCTGTGCAAATCCTTAAATTTGACCCTCCCTTTATGTATAACATGTTTACTGAGTGCTTAGGCAATACCCTACATCGGGCTAAATCTTTTGCATTCATTGTTTCAAATTATTCATCTCCCACAGTATCCCAGTACAGAAGACATTGGTATTCCAGTTTTGCCAGCAGAGGACTGAGGTATGTAAGAAAACTGCCGAAGGTCACACAGCTAACAAAAAGCAGGCCCTTGATTCAACTCCAGGTCATTTGACCGCTGTGCTGTAGTAAGTATAAATCTTTAGCATTTGTTATTAAAAATAATAATAATTAGAGCTTTGCACAGATTCCCTATCTCCTTTCAGCGGAAGGGTCACTGAAGACCATCCAAAAAGTTCCCTGTACAAATTGAGAATGTCACATGTTTCAGACAGGCTAAAAAACCAGTTGGAAGGCACTGTTTGGCATTCTCGATTTGAAAGGCCAAGTTGCACTAAATAAAACCTTCACTTTGCGTATGTGTGTGGAAGTGATTAGTCATTTAATACTGGAAGCTCTACCTGAAACACATTTAATACATTTTTTTTTTCACATGCATGATGTCTTTCCACAATTTATTGCCACATTTTATTAAACTCTTGTTACCTAGCGTGTAATTGGAATCATCACTGATACATGAAACACGAGTATACAAATCTGAAACAGAGTGGAGGCAGGTCAAGAAATAACAGCAAAGCTAAATTTTAAAATGAGGGAAAGACTTAGACTGCAGTGTTATGAATTGCTGCCTTCTTTACCAGCCTAGGGCAATTGCTTCCAGAAAAATCATCTTGCACCTTATACCCACACAAGCTATACACTCTGCGAGTAAGAAACAATGGGGCAAAACATTAAAAAGACACTAAAAGAGAGAGAATGGTAAATTACAATAAAAAATATATTTTTTATTGTAATTTACAATACATGCCTTTATATGTTTTGATTCTTTGCAAATAGAAATTTTACCAGAGTCAAGTATAAATTTAATCTCACCTTGTCGCTATGAGTCAGAATCGACTCAACAGCAGTGGGTGTGGTTTAGTTTTAGTTTCTACTTCATGAGGCTACAGCAGTTTTTCTCAGTGTCCTGGCATCTTGTTTGATAACCTACACCTTTGAAGTCTGCTCTGAAAAGTAATTTTATCATTCCTTTCATAGATCCTAGCACAGTCCTTGCCGCACAGCATAAGAGAAAAAATGATTTATGAATGAAAGGGTGGATAAATAATAAAACCTTGATTCCATCTACATAATCATCATTTTTATATTATTAAAAACATTACTAAAATGCCATGCATAAAGTAAATAGCAAAGTCCCTTTCTCACATTCTTCCAAAGCCTCTACATAGAGGCAAACACAAGCATCAGTGAACAAATAGTTACTGAGTGGGCACCCACACACCAGAATTGTTCTTGCTGAACAAGAGAAAGAGAGTTCTAATGGCTAGAAAAAAACTGAACAAGCTAATTACAAAGGTAAGTGCTACAAAGAAGGTAAAACCCCGCTGCCATTGAGTCGATTCTGACTCACCGCGACCCTACAGGGCAGAGTAGAGCTGCCCCATAGAGTTTCCAAGGAGCACCTGGCAGATTCAAACTGCTGACCTTTTGGTTAGCAGCCATAGCACCTAACCATTACACCACCAGGGCTTCCAAGGAAAGAAGGTAAATAGGGTAAAATGGTAGAAAGTGCTCTGGAAGGTGCAATAGCAAGTGTGGTTTGAAGGCATCTTCAAAGAAATGACAGAATTTAGATCTAGATCTCAGAGAAGAACATTACAAGTAAAAGGTGGATTCATGAACTAAGGCCCCAACAGAAGGACGAGTTTGGAGGATTTAAGGGGTAGAAAGATCAGTGTTTCTCAAGTCTGAGAGATAATGGAGAGACATGAAGCTGGAAAGTTAGACAAGGGTCAGATGAAGTAAACCCAGATTATACTCTGATTACAACGAGAAGTTTTTAGAAGGTTTTAAGCAGAGGAGCGAGACGGTGTGATTATGGTTTTAAAAGTTCACCATGGTAAAGATGCCCTGGTGGCACAGTGGTTAAGCACTCACATGCTAACTGAAAGGTCAGCGGTTCAAACCCACCAGGCACTCTGCGAGAGAAAAACCTGGTGACCTGCTTCCGTAAAGATTACAGCTTTGGAAACCCTATGGGGCAGTTCTGCTATGTCCTATACGGACACCACGAGTCAGAAATGACTGAGTGAAAAGTTCACCATAAAGGTGTCACTGTTTAGACGACTGACTTCAGGAAGACAATCAAGGAAATAGGGGCTGGTCATTAGGCTATCACAGTTGTCCAGGCAAGAGATGATGGTGGGTCAGACTAATCCTGTGGCAGTGGAGATGATAAGTGGTTGGAATCAGGAGGAATCAGTAAAATGACAGGACTTGCTGAGAGATCAGATGTGGTAAAAGGGGTGTATTAGGGCTGCCATAACAAAATATCACAAACGAGTTGCCCTAAAAAAAACAGGAACTTACTCTCTCACAGTTCTGGAGGCTAGAAATCCAAAATCAGGGTGTCAGCAGCATTAATTCTTTAAAGAGATTATGAAGCAAAGTTTGTTCCGTGCCTCTCCCCTAGCTTCTGGTGGTTGCTGGCAATCCTTGACATTCCTTGTCTTGTCACTGCAGTCTCTGCCTGTCTTCACATGGCTGTCTTCCCTCTGTGTGTATCTTTGTCTCTGAATTTGCCCCTCTTTATAAGGACACCAAATATTAAATTTAGAGCCCACCCTGCTCCAGAATGACCTCATGTTAATTTAACTGATAACATTTTCAAGGACTCTATTTCCAAATAAGGTCACATTTACAGGTGACCTTACTAGGGACTAGGACTTCAACATTATCTTTTGGGGGGACACAATTCAATCCACAAGAGGAGAGAGAAGAGTCAAGAATGATTTCGAGATAACTCCTATTGACAGACAGAATTCATCCATCTAGATGTTCTTCTCACACGTACCCTATTATAATCTGCATGATCATTTTTTTCATAGCCTAAATATCAACAATAACCAGCATTTACTATGTATTAGATAATTTATAGTCTCAGTTATTAATACTCATAACAACCTTATAAGATAGATACATGTTATTGTCAGCCCCATTTTATAAATTGTTGTTGTTAGGTGCTGTCCAATCAGTTCCGACTCATAGGGACCCTATGTACAACAGAACAAAACACTGCCTGGTCCTGCACTATTCTCACAATCATTGTTATGTTTGAGTCCATTGTTGCAGCCACTCCATCTCATTGAGGGTCTTCCTCTCTTTCAACGACAGTCTACCAAGCATGACATCCTTCTCCAGGGACTGGTCCCTCCTGATAACATGTCCAAAGTAAGTGAGACGAAGTCTTGTCATGCTCACTTCTGAGGAACACTCTGGCTGTACTTCTTCTGGCAGTCCATGGTATATTTAATATTATAGTATTTAATATTCTTTGCCAACACCGTAATTCAAAGGCATCAATCCTCCTTCAGTCTTCCTTATTCATTGTCCAGCTTTCACATGCATTAGAGGCAACTGAAAATATCATGACTTGGGTCAGGTGTACCTTAGTCCTCAAAATTACATCTTTGCTTTTGAACACTTTAAAGAGGTCTTTTGCAGCAATTTGCCTAATGCAGTATGTCATTTGATTTCCTGACTGTTGCTTCCACGGGCCTTGATTGTGAATCCAAGTAAAATGAAATCCTTGACAACGTCAGTCTTTTCTTTAATTATCGTGATGTTGCTTATTGGTCTAGCTGTGAGGATTTTTGTTTTATGTTGAGGTGTAATCCATACTGAAGGCTGTGGTCCTCTTCACTTTCAGCAAGCAAGGCTGTGTCATCTGCGTAACATGGGCTCTTAATAAGTCTTCTTCCAATCCTGATACCATGTTCTTCTTTACATAGTCCAGCTTCTCAGATTATTTTCCCAGCATACAGATTGAATAAGTATGGTGAAAAGGATACTTTTCTTTTATCCATAATTTGTTACGATCCACACAATTGAATGCCTTTGCATAGTCAGTAAAACACAGGTAAACATCTTCCTGGTATTCTCTGCTTTCAGCCAAGATCCATCTGATATCAGCAATGATATTTTATTTTACAAATAAGGAAACAGGATTTGAGGTTAAGTAGTTTATTCAAAATCACACAGGTAATAAGTAGTTGAGGCAGAAAACAATCAAACCCAGGTCTGTATAAAATTAAAAGCCACTCCCTTAATTACTATGCAATGTATCTAATGAATGCACCAACATTTATTTAACCAATCCCCTTGTAACACATTTCATTATTTTCACATTATCCCTACTAAAAATAATGCATCTATGAGCATTATTGTACAAACACTTTATACTTTTGTGATTATTTCTTAAAGTAAGTTTCTAGAAGTGAAATTCCTATACCAAAATTATGGATATTTTTAAGGCTTTTGATACATATGCCAATTTTCCATCTGGAAAATTTTGCCAATTTAAAGTCTCACCAGGAATGAATGCAACCAATTTACACTTCATCATTATTATCATGATTATTTCTTTCCAGATCTCTCTATTGTATCTTGACTGATGTCACACACTTCAAAAGAGACAGAGCTGGAATGTGAATTTAAGCAATCTTACTCCAGATACCTGTTCTTAACCAATTCATTACGCACTTTTCTTGCTTTTTAATATAATCTGAAGTGATTGAGTTAGGGACTGAGCTTCATTTCTATTTTCAAACTTTTAACCCTGTAAACCCAGCAGCTCCACAGGAGAAAGACCTGGCCATCTAATTCCATAAAGATTACAGGCAAGAAAATCCCATGGGGCGGTTCTACTTTGTCACGTGGGGTTGCTATGAGTCGAAAATCAACTCAACTACACATAACAACAACAATAATCCAGAACCACTTTTTTGAATAATCAAATTTTTTCCCAATTGATCTGAAATAAATAATAATTATTGCTTTTATGATTATTATTACTCACTGAATATATTATAAAAAAATATTATAGGTGCTACGAAAAGCACAGGTTCACAGCAACCATAAGATAATTACCATTATAGGCTCATATTTTAGTGGAGTAAATTCTTATATATGTATATAGGCAAAAGTCTGTTTAGTATTTATATTAAGACTAGTTGCTATAATAGAAAAAAATGTCAAAATACCAGAGGATTCACACAATAGAGGTTTATTTCTTGTTCATGTCAAGTTGAAAACAGTTTTGCTGATTTCCAAGCTGTTCTCCTCCCTGGTGGCATAGTGGTTAAGAGCTACAGCTGCTTACCAAAAGGTCAGCAGTTCAAATCCACCAGGTGCTCCTTGCAAACCCTACAGGGTAGTTCTGCTCTGTCCTGTAGGGTTGCTATGAGTCGACTCCACGGCAACGGGTTTGGTTTTTTGTTTGTTTCTCCTCAAAGCATGGATTCAGGGCTTCAGGATTTCCATGCTGAGATTCCACTTCTTTAACATGTGTCTATTCTGGTCTGTCCTGGTCTATCTCAAGCCTGCAGAAGGAAAAAGGGGATGGAGATCTCCTCACTCCTCCATTTGAAGTTTTCATGGGGAGGTGGTGAATTCTATTGACTAGAACTCAAACGTGTGGCCACATCTAACTACAGGAGAGGTTGGGAAATATACTAGCACCGTGTGCCTAGGAAGAAGAGGAAATGCCTTTGGGTGAAAACACAGCAGTTCACGCCACAGTCTATTTCAGGATTTTTTATCTCCTCCATTGATCCATTTATGTATCTTTGTGCCTGTTCTGCACTGATTAATCCAGTGGCATGTATTTTCTTCATTATTATTCTTTCTCAAAATTATCTTGCCTATCCTCATAAACTTTACAATCTCTCATAAAAGTCAAGTCACAACAGTAGAAATATAAATGTCTATAAATAGTACAAAAATTGTTTAACCCCATCGGTAATCAAGCACTATACACTGTTAGGCAATGATTTAAAATATAAAAGTCATGTTTGAAGAGGATGCTATAAAACAAATATTCTTATACTTGCTGGTGATAATGTAAATTAGTATAAACTTTCTGTGTAGGAAAAGGGTGAAGGCTGGAGTTTGAAAATATGAAACAAAAGCCATAAA
Source organism: Elephas maximus indicus (assembly GCF_024166365.1). Classification (NCBI taxonomy): domain Eukaryota; kingdom Metazoa; phylum Chordata; class Mammalia; order Proboscidea; family Elephantidae; genus Elephas; species Elephas maximus. The sequence continues at coordinate 37,304,145 of NC_064833.1, forward strand.
TGGTCCATAGCCTTCAGTCACTTCATTCTTTCCTCTTTCATAATAAAAACAGCTTTAAAATCTGATTTTTTCCTCTAAGTATGGCTCTGGAAAAATCTCAGGTATTTTCTAATGCTGGTATTTTCTAAACAGTATATTAGCTACAGTTTTAATTTCTAACTTAGCCAACAGCTATTTAGAAGAATATTTTAAATTATTACTGGTTGCAAATTCAGAAATTTTTAATTTAATTACATTGTGGTTTAAAGAAAGAATATGACCTATTTAAATTCTGTTTTATGAAATTTAATGAGGTTTTTTGTGGCCTAATATGTGATCCCCCCACATGTCTGTCAGTTTGTCGTACTGTGGGAGCCTGCGTGTTGCCGTGATGCTGGAAGCCATGCCACCGGTATTCAGGTACCAGCAGGGTCACCCATGGAGGGCAGGTTTCAGCTGAGCGTCCAGACTAAGACAGACTAGGAAGAAGGACCCGGTAGTCTACGTCTGAAAAACATTAGCCAGTGAAAACCTTATGAATAGCGGCAGAACATTGTCCGATATAGTGCTAGAAGATGAGCCCCTCAGGTTGGAAAGCACTCAAAAGATGACTGGGGAAGAGCTGCTGCCTCAAAGCAGAGTCGACCTTAATGACGTGGATGGAGTAAAGCTTTCGGGACCTTCATCTGCTGATGTGGTGCGACTCAAGACGAGAAGAAACAGCTACAAATATGCATTAATAATCGGCACCTAGAATATACGAAGTATGAATCTAGGAAAATTGGAAATCATCAAAAATGAAATGGAACACATAAACATCGATATCCTAGGCATTAGTGAGCTGAAATGGACTGGTATTGGCCATTTTGAATTGGACAATCATACAGTCTACTATGCTGGGAATGACAACTTGAAGAGGAATGGTGTTGCATTCATCGTCAAAAAGAATGTGTCATCTGCATAACGCAGGTTGTTAATATACCATGGACTGCCAAAACAATGAACAAATCTGTCTTAGAAGAAGTACAGCCAGAATGCTCCTTAGAGGCAAGGGTGGCGAGACGGCGTCTTACATACTTTGGACATGTTGTCAGGAGGGATCAGTCCCTGGAGAAGGACATCATGTTTGGCAAAGTATAGGGTCAGCGGAAAAGAGGAAGACCCTCAATGAGGTGGACTGACACAGTGGGTGCAACAACGAGCTCAAGCATAACAGCAATAGTAAGGATGGTTCGGGACCGAGCAGCGTTCCGTTCTGCTGTGCATGGGGTCACTATGAGTCGGAACTGACTCGACAGCACCTAACAACAATATGTGATCAATTTTATTAGCATTCCACGAGCCACCTTGAAAGCCAGTTGAAAATATTCTCCATATTTACTTATATAAAAGTCAACATATATGCATATGTATATATTAAAACATTCTTATACATATTAAATCTTTTATATAATAATTTCTCAAATTTGATCTATCAATTAAGATGTATTTCAGCCCTCTAATACTGTTTCTGACAATTACTCCTTATATGTTGATAATTTTTATGAATTTAAGAGTTACATGTCAACCATTTTTAAAAATACCGTATTTATGTTGATGTGATTTCAGTGCTTACTATAAGTCAGCGCGTATGTAACTTTGTAATTCTTGAGTTTCACATTTTGATGCATTTCTAATTTAGCAAGACAGACTTTGAGTAACTCCTCCAGAAAAGGTCATGTGAAGTATATTTGAGCATACTCAAATTTGATTGTCTTTTTATTGCCTTCCCATTTTAGCAACAACATAGCTAGATATAAATTTCTTGAGCTTCAAACTTTCCCTTCCCAAAATTGTGTAAACATTGTGTCAAAATGCCCAGGTGTTAAATGTTAGGGAAAAGACGATAGCCAATCTGAATTTCTTACTTTGTAGGTATTTTTTTCTTGCCTGGAATCTTACATTGTTGTTAGTTACCATCGAGTCGATTCTGACTCATAGCAATACTATATACAACAGAACAAAACACTGCCGGGTCCTGCAGCAACCCCACAATCCTTGCTATGCTGGAGCCCACTGTTGCAGCCACTGTGTCAATCTATCTCTTTCATGACCCATTTTCGCTGACCCTCTCTACCTTATCAAGCACGATGTCCTTCTTCAGGCACTGGTCCCTCCTGATAACATGCCCAAAGTATGTGAGATGAAGTCTCACCATCCTTGCTTCTAATGAGCATTCTGGCTATACTTCTTCCAGGGTAGATTTGTTCATTCTTCTGGCAGTCCATGGTATATGCAATATTCATCACCAACACCATAGTTCAAAGGCATCAATTCTTCAGTCTGCCTTATTCATTGTCCAGTTTTCTCATGCATATGAGGTGATTGAAAACACCACGGCTTGGGTCAGTCACACCTTAGTGTGTAAGGTGACATCTTTGCTTTCTAACACTTTAAAGAGATCTTCTGCAGCAGATTTGCCCAATGTAACACATCCTTTGATTTCTTGGCTGCTGCTTCCATGGATGTTGATTGTGGATTCGAGTAAAATGAAAACCTTCGTAACTTCAATATTTTCTTGGTTTATCATGATGCTGCTTATTGGTCCGGTTGTGAGGATTTTTATCTTGAGATATAATCCATGCTGAAGGCTGTAGTCTTTGAACTTCATCAGTAAGTGCTTCAAGTCCTCTTCACTTTCAGGAAGCAAGGTTGTATCATTTGCATACTGCAGGTTGTTAATGAGTCTTCTCCAATCCTGATGCCCCAATCTTCTTCATATAGTCCAGCTTCTCAGATTATTTGCTCAGCACGCAGACTGCGTAAGTATGGTAAAAGGATAGGACCCAAACACTTACCCATCCTGACTTTAAACCACGCAGTATTCCCCTGTTCTGTTCAAACAACTGCCCCTTGGTCTAAGTACAACTTCCTTGTGAGCACAATTAAGTGTTCTGGAATTCTCATTCTTTGCAATGTTATCCATAATTTATTATGATCCACACAGTCGAATGCCTTTGCACAGACAAAAAACACAGGTAAACATATTTCTGGTAGTCTCTGCTTTCAGCCATGATCCACCTGACATCAGCAATGATATCCCTGTGTCCACATTCTCTTCTGAATCCAGCTTAAAATTTGATAGTTCCCTGTCAGTGTACTGCTGTAATCATTTTTGAATGATCTCCCGCAAAATTTTATTCGCATGTGATATTAATGATATTGTTCGATAACTTCCAAATTATGTTGGATCTTCTTTCTTTGGAAAGGGTACAAATATGGATCTCTTCCAGTCAGTTTACCTGGTAGCTGTCTTCCAAATTTCTTGGCATAAACAAGTGAGTACCTCCAGTGTTGCATGTGTTTGTTCAAACATTGCAATTGGTATGCCATCGAATTCTGGAGCCTTGTTTTTCACCAATGCCTTCAGTGCAGCTTGCACCTCTTCCTTCAATACCATCAGGTTTTGATCATATGCTAACTCCTGAAATGGTTAAATGATCAATCAATTCTTTTTGGTACAGTGACTGTGTATTTCTTCAATCTTCTTTTTATGCTTCCTGTGTCATTTATTATTTTCCCTTAGAATCCTTCAATATTGCAATTCGAGGGTTGAATTTTTTCTTCAGTTCTTTCAGCTTGAGAAATGGTGAGCGTGCTCTTCCCTTTTGGTTTTCTATCTCCAAGTCCTTGAACATTTCATTGTAATACTTTACTTTGTCTTCTCGAGCCACCTTTTGAAATCTTCTGTTCAGCTCTTTTACTTCATCATTTTTTCCTTCCACATTAGCTACTCAATATTCAAGAGCAAGTTTCAGAGTCTCTTTTGTTATCCAGTCAGGTCTTTTCTTTATCTCCTGTCTTTTTAATGACCTCTTGCTTTTTTCATGTATGATGTCCTTGATATCATTCCACAACTCATCTGGTCTTTGGTCATTAGTGTTCAATGCATCAAATCTATTCTTGAGATGGTCTCTAAATTCAGGTGGGATATACTCAAGATCGTACTTTGGTTTTGGTGGACTTGTTCTAATTTCCTTCAGTTTCAACTTGAACTTGCATACGAGCAATTGTTGGTCTGTCCACAGTCAGCCCCTGGCCTTGTTCTCTGAATGACATTGAGCTTTTTCATCATCTCTTTCCACAGATTCAGTAGATTTGATTCCTGTGTATTCCATCTGGTGAGGTCTACATGTATATTCACTGTTTATGTTGTTGAAAAAAAGTATTTGCAATGAAGAAGCCGTTGGTCTTGCAAAATTCTATCATGCAATCTCCAGCATCATTTCTATCACCAAGGCCATATAAGAATTCTTTCACTTTAAAATTTTAAACTCTCTCTAGGATATGGTTAGATAATAATCGCCTCCCCTTAATTTTTTCAGGTACACAGAGGTCTCATTCTACACACACTAAGGTATTTCCTTAACCTTTTCTATTCCATTTGTGGAATAAATATATGCTTCTATTCCATTTAATCTTTAGGATCACAAATTATCTGTACCCTAAATATCTTTCTTTGTCCTCTATAGCTATAATCTTCTCTTTCATTATTGCTACTGAAACAGGCTGCTCAGCCTTATCTTGAACAGTACCTGAAACAGTTTTTTTCTTCTTATTTCTCTTTTTTCCCTTCCCTACCCCATCTCTGTCTCCAAGTAAGATCGTGATGTTAGCACCTACAAAAGGTTAAGTGTTAACCAATGTTTCCTCTAGGACCATGGAAAACAAGTGATATTGATCTAAACCTGTCAAATAAGATGAAGGATGGCGCCAGCCACCCCCTGGGCCAACAGGATAATGGCAGGAAAAGATCAACGTGTTTGAGATACAACCACCAAAACCAAACAGAACTTATGGCCCCTTTTCCCTTAAAAGTCCTAGCTGATCTGTAGTTCAGCGAGACAGATGACTTTAGGAGGAGATCATTCCCCTCTGTCTCCATATACCGGTACATCTAATCTAGTTCTTGCTACCTACCTCATTCGTCTCAAGAATTGGCTGTTTGTGGCAGGCGGCTCTCACTCACGAAATTGCGGTAACAACTTGGTGGCCTATACGGGGAACCTAGCTGTTTGAGACGTGGTGGCTTTGTGGCAGGGCCCAGGCCTGATCGACAGTTCTCCTACCAAGTGGCCGCTGGGGTCTCTGTTTGTCCCCAGAGGCTGTCCCCAGACCCGGGCTCCCTGCAGTGCCACTGGTCGCCAAACGTGCCAGAGAGATGGGTGAAGGCAAGACCTAACCAGGATTCTGACGTGAGTCCACGGCCCTCTCCCTATTGCACTCAGGGCTGGGATGGAAAGGGCAGGCCAGCATGGCTTCCGGAACTGGACCTGTGCCCTTGGTTTCTAAGACGAGTGATGCCTTGGATGACCGTCCCCGTGAGTAGGATTGCACGGAGGGACTCTTGGTGACTCTAGAGTATGGGCAGGCATATGAGTGTGTGGCAGCCATCATTTTTGTGTTTGGATGTTGTCTGTCTCTGGTTGGAGAACCCTTATTTTGGGGAGTGGATGTAGATATCTCTATCAGTTTAGATTGGGAGATTGAAGCCCCTCCATCTGGCATTGGGGATAGGAGGTATCCGGAGGATTGAAGTGAAGATTCAGACATTCCTAGTAACGTGTTAGACCCCACTAAGATCATCCTCGTTCCCCCTTTTCCTTTCTGACTTGTCTGGTCTGAAAACTTTTCTCTGTTTGTCTGGTTTGTCTGATTTGTCTTATGCATAACCTGGCTGGCTATCTGGGAGGTTGAGACTGCAAGGTTATCTCCATTGCTTTTGTCGGTCTGTCTGTTTGTCTTACATATGATTACTTGTCCTCGTAAGGTTTTTCAGTGTCGTCACCTCGTTAATCCCTATCTGTACAAAACCCCTCATCAGGTTCAAGAACAACTTTGACGTAAGTTTCTTGAGACTGACAATTAGTTTCATCAGTCTGAGAAAGTCCACCATGTACAGATTATTTTAGAAGTGTGTCCCCCGAAGAGGTTAGGGTCGTAAGATAAGAACCCAAGAAATCCTGAAAGAATTAAACCTAATTAGAGAAGAGATAAATTTCCAGGCAGATCAGGAAATCAACAAGCATTGTGCTCGAGAGGCTCAAACTCTCCCCTTTGTCAATCAAGGTTGATCCTGCCTGAGGAAGGAAAAGGAGAGTTCAAACAAAAGCGGTATTAGCATGCGGGGAGGACCATCTATTCCAGCTGAATCCTGGCTGGGCTGCATTTTGGCCAATTTGAAAAGGTATGGTTATGAGCCCATGACCAAAAAGTGAATGATTCGCCTGTTTAACAGCACATGGCCTCAATACCAGTTGGGGGACCAGGAACAGTGGGCCCCAGAGGGGTCTTTATGTTATAATACAATACTTCAATTGGATTTGTTCTGAAGGAAAACTAAAAAGTGGGATGAAGTCCCTTATATACAAGCCTTCATGTCTAACAGACCTTGCACCCCCCTAATCAGGTTTTCTTCCAGGGAAAATCAAAGGCCAAAGTACTCCCTGAATCCTCATCAGAGGACCCACTCTTAGAGGGATGGGCTCCAGCCTCCGTTCTGGCTCCCCCTCCCCCATATAGAGGAGGCACGGTAGAAATCGAGGGGTCAGACCATGAAACAACAGTAAGGTCTATAAACAGAATGGCCGAGCCCAATTCTAGTTTGGCCAGCCCATCAAAGGCTGATGAAGGAGGAGTATCAGACAGTGAGGGTTCGACTTCTTCAGGTATGGTCTCCCCCTCTCGTGCCCATCAGGGTACCATTTTCAGTGAGGGTGCCTCAGGAATCCATGCAGGGCAATGCCCACTAAGAGAAGTTCTGGCGGGAGTGGATGATGAGGGGTGGCCACAAGGACAATGCTGGTTCATACTCCATTTTCCACCCCTGATCTATATAACTGGAAGAGCCATAACCCACCCCACCCCTCAATGGAGTGACCCAAACAGAATGGCTGAACTGTTTCTATTTTCTCTACTCACCGCCCTACCTGAGCAGATATGTAAGTGCTCCTCACCACTCTGTTAACTTCAGAAGAACGTGGTATGGTGTTAGAGCAGGCTCCAAAAGAGGCCAATAGGTTCCATAACTTAGACCCTAATAATGGAGCCCGACCCCCTGGGACAGAAGCCATCCCTACTAGAGAACTGGGTTGGAATCACAATCGTGAAGAAGGGGTGAGTAGATTTTAGTTCTTCAGATTACCTAATCGTTGAGTTGAGAAACGGGGCCCCCAAACCCAAGAACTTACAAAAGGTTAGAGAAATTATCCAGGGAGAAAAGGAAGATCAATCCACTTTCTTAGAAAGGGTGACAGACGCGTTTCGTCAATACACTTGATATCAACACCAAAGATCCCAACACCAGGCTTATAAACATGACTTTTATTTCGCAGAGTACCCCTAATATTCGGAAAAAATTACAAGAATTAGAAGGAGAACTTGGGATGCCAATAGGGCAGCTGCTTGAAGTAGCTTTTAAAGGTGTTCAATAATCGGGACCAGGTAGCAGAACAGTGAGAAAAACAAAAGATGAAACAAAAGGCAGCCTTACTAGCAGTGGCCCTAGCCCACCTGAATGAAGAAGGGGGAAGAGAGATAACAGCCATAAAAAGGACCACGCCAGGTCAAGGTGGGAGACCTTTAGAACCTGACCAGTGTGCCTGCTAAAAGACAGCGCCACTGGAAGCAGGAGTGCCCAGAGACAAAGGAAAGGTGAGACAGACCAAAATCTGCCATTCTCCAGGCTTATCAGGAAGGGCCCTCACAGTTAGATGCTTCTGAATGATGGGACCCAGGGCCTCAAACCTCACCGGCTATCTCCCACTGCAAGCCCTGGGTAACTCTAAAGGTGGAAGGATGCCCTATTGACTTTATTCTGGACACGAGTGCCACTTTTTCAGTTTTGAACACCACAAAGTACTGTGTGTTCCACTGTGTAATCCACGTACTGCCCCAGTGGTAGAGGTTTCAAGGGAACTTTCAAACCGGCCCTTCCTCCAACCGATGAATTGTGAAATAGGAAAAGACTTGCTATACAACGAGTTCCTTTATAGGCCAGAGTGCCCTGACCCCCTCCTCGGGAGGGACCTATTGTCAAAACTTGGGGCACAAGTCACTTTTGGACCGTTTCGAATTTTGGTGCAAATTCTGCCCGAACAGCAATGCACTTTGCAGGCAGCCTTGCTGCTATAGGAACCAATGGCCCCTAGAGACATCTCTGTCCACATACAGCAAGAAGTGAACCCAGAAGTCTGGGCATCAGGGAGGCTGGGAAGGGCCAGGTTCGCTAAGCCAGTTAAAATTGCCTAAAGCCTAGAGAGAGCCTGTTGTAAATCAGAAACAACATCCCCTCCGTAGAGAAGCTCTGGAAGGGATTGCTTCACTGGTCCACCGATATGCAGAGATTGGACTTTTAAGACCATACCAGTCTATAACACCCCCATTCTGCCAGCATTAAAGCCCAGGACAGGAGAATATCGGTTCGTGCAAGATTTAAGAAAGATTAATCAAATAGTAGAAGACATTCACCTGGTTCTGCCCAACCTATATACTCTCCTACTAACCATACCCAGCAAGTATGCTTGGCTTTCAGTATTATATCTGAAAGATGCCTTCTTTTGCATTCCCTTGCAGCCTGAGTCTCAACTTTTGTTTGCATCTCAATGGACTGATTTAGAAACAGGGGCAAAAAGACACCTCACATGGCAGGTGCTGGTCCAAGGGTTCAAAAACTCCCCCACAATTTTCGGAGAGACATTGGTTAAAGACATGAGGGCCTTGCAACTAGAAAAGGGGATGGTCTTACAGTATGCAGATGGCATTCTGGTGGCCAAGTGAAATTCAAGAAGATTCAGATCAAAATACCATCATGGTCTTAAACCATCTGGCTAGGTGCAGGTACTGAGTCTCCAAAAACAAGGCCCAAATATAACAAGAAGAAGATATCGGGGGTTCCAAATATCACAAGGGCAGCAGAGCCTTCTCCAGGACCGACGAGAAACCATTATGCAGGTAGTGCCCCCTATCTCTAAGCGACAACTTAGAGGTTTTCTCAGGATGGCAGGTTTTTGTCCAATCTGGATACCAAGGTTCAGACTCACGGCAAAACCCTTGTATGAAGCCCTGAAGGGAGGGGATAGGGAACCCCTGTTTTGGACTGCTGAATGTCAACAAGCTTTTGAAAACATTAAATATAAATTAATGATGGCCCCAGCATTAGGGTTACCTGATCTCCAAAAACCATTCAAACTATTTGTACATGAGAGACAGGGAGTTGCTCTAGGAGTGTTGACCCAGACTTTGGGACCAGCGAAGAGGCCAGTAGCCTATTTTTCCAAACAGCTAGACAAAGTGGCTCAAGGATGGCCCCCTTGCCTCCGGGCTGTGGCTGCAACATGTGACTTACTACAAGAAGCTGAAAAATTTACCCTCTGACAAAAGGTGATGGTTCACATGCTTCACACTGTCCTTCCCCTCTTAGAAGAAAAAGGGAGGTTTTGGCTTACAGTGGGATACATGGGGAAATACCAAGCAATCCTATTAGACAACCCAAATGTAACCTTAAAGGCCCTTTCTGATCTCAACCCAGCTACCCTACTACCCATCTTAGAAGAAGAGCCAATACATGACTGTTTAGAGATTATAGAGAAGAGGTTTATTCCAGCAGGCCCGATCTATCAGACACCCCTTTAACTGACCCCGAGCTAGAAATGTGCACCAATGGTAGCAGCTTCATGTATAAAGGACATCAAAGGGCAGGCTATGCAGTGGTGACTCGGGCTGAAATTTAGAGGCAGCTCTGCTTCCTGCTGGCACCTCAGCACAAAAAGCTGAGTTAATAGCCCTTGGGCGGGCCCTGTGCCTGGGAACAGAAAGGCGTGTAACAGTGTACACGACAGCAGATACGCCCATCTCGTGCTCCACTCGCATGGGGCATTGTGGAAGGAGAGGGGTCTCCTTACTTCTGCCAGCAAAGAGATAAAGCATGTACCAGAAATTCTTGAGCTCCTAGAAGCAGCCAATGACCCCCTCCAGGTGGCAGTGGTGTACTGCCCCAGGCACCAGAAGGGAAAATCCCCTGAAGCTGTAGGGAACCGGAAAGCAGACGCAGAGGTCAAAAGGGCTGTGATGCAAGGAGACAAGATAGAGAAAGAAATAGTCCTGATCCCTCACCTGGACCCTGCTGACCTTCCCGCACCTACCTACACCATTCAGGACTTAAAAAGGGCTGAAGAATGGGGTTTTCGCCCAGCTCCCCATTCCAACCAGTTAGTAAGCCCTGAAGGGAAACTGCTGTTACCAGAAGCCCAGGTATACGGTGTGAAGTCGACTTTACATGAAGAAGCTCATTATGGGAGAGATGCCAGTCTTCAGTGGATCCAACAGGTGGTCACAGGACCAAGTCTCCTCAAGGTCATTTGAGAAGTCACAAGATGCCACCTTTTTGCAAAGAATAACCCAAAAACTGTGCCCCTTCCAATGGAACCGGGAGTCCAACATCGAGGAACTAACATGGGAGAAGATTAGCAATTAGACTTTACAGTGATGGTCCGGGCACCTGGAAACTTCAGGTATCTGTTGGTCTTTATGGATACCTACTCAGAGTGGGTAGGGGCTTTCCCTTGTCAAACTGAGCAAGCTTGAGAAGTAATCAAGGTATTACTTAAAGAGATTATCCCTCGGGTCAGTTTGCCAATTTCAATTCAAAGCGACAATGGAGGAGCTTTCATAGCACAAACAACCCAAGAAGTCAGCAAAGTCCTGGATATAAATTGGAGGCTACATTCTTCCTGGAGGCCACAGTCAACAGGGAAGACTGAGAGGATGACTCACACCCTAAAAAAGGCCCTGGCAAAAATATGTCAAGAGACTAACATGGTTACAAGTCCTGCCTATTGCACTGTTTAGAATCCGAGTGGCCCCTCGAAGTGGGCTTAAGTTAAGCCCTTATGAATTGGTATATGAGAGACCATTTCTGAAAAAGTCTACCTTCCCCACCTCAGTAATGACAGAGGTGGAAAAGAGAGACTGGGTCCGTTCTCTGGGTGCTGTTGTAAACATTATTAACCAATATGCCTCTCTCCATCTGTCTTTTCCCTCTGATACCCCTCTTCACAGGTTCCGGCCAGGAGATCGGGTATTACTAAAGTCTTGGAGATACCAACACCCTGAAGACCAGCTGGTTCCCAAATGGGAGGGGCACTTTGAAGTCCTCCTGACTACTCACTCATCTTTAAAGTTGGTGGGAGTGACCGCATGGGTGCATCATTCCAGAGTGAAAATGGCTCCACTTGAAAAAGAAGGAACTGAAGAGTCACCTTATTCCTGCACACAGGTTCAAGGTTTAAAGTACAGGTTTAAAAAAAATTACCAAATGATAGTTTTAGCCTTTGTTTTTCTCTTCTTCCAAGGCACATGCCACACCGTGACACCAAATCAGGCCTCTGCGATTCTGCAAGCCAGAGGAACCCTGACCTTAAAAGTAAGAGATGCCCTGACTCTCCCGTGTATGGTATCATCTCTAACTCCAGTTGGCCCCATTAAATGGATAATGCTTACCCCAGAAAAAGAACAGACAGTTGTCTGGGACTTTAAAACTGCTGGCTCCTCCTGAGTGACGCCCATGGCTGACACCACTCAATCGTACAATTGAGATTTTTTTGATCATTATTTCAGCTATAACCTTGTCTGATACAGGGTTTTATTACTCTGCAAAGTTTAAAAAAAGGGTTGCCAAAAGATATTGAAATCAGTAGGGGTGAAGGAATCCAGATGGTTGTTGTAGGATATCAAGAGCCTGCCCACCTCCCAGATGGGTGGGACTGGTCATCTAATGGCCTAGTCACCATGTTCCAAGTAGTGGCCATAGGAGGAAATCTCAGCAACTGCTGGATATGCCATCATCTTCCTTGGTCAGGAGCACCTTTGAGCTCCATGGCAGCCCCAGTTTTTGACTATAACAAAGATGTCCCTAACTGTAACTTGACTCACTGTGCCCCCAAGGCTCCAATCCGAGCTCAGCTTGTACAGTACCCATTTTCCATACCTTGTTTCCTCCTTGCTAATCTTTTAATCATACCATGGGAAACAAAGTCACAAAGCCCCAGAGCTAAGGTCACACGGCAGGTTTTTTGAGACTTCTGGCTTCTTTCGTCCTGTAACGAATCTTTGACCATAGCCCAGTTGATTTACATCAACTCTAGTATTCCCAATGGCCCCAATAAGAATCCATCCTTATGTGCTCCACCGGGGTACACCTTCTTATGTGGAGGGAGATACTACCCCACCAGTAAAGTCCCTGTCCCTAGGCCATCACCTTACACCTGGGCCATTCAGTGCTTAACAGGAGTTCACTTTGTGGGACAGTGTACTCTAGGATTCCTGACCTTCCCAACCTAAGTTTATCCACCATTCGCCTAACACATCGTGAAGATCCCACAAAAGAAAAGGCATGTGTTTTCAGTAGATCCTACATCCCTAGAGGTGACAGGGATGGAGAGTAACCCCATTCTAGAGGAAAACGGGTTTGGGTGGTGGTTCTTGAGAACAACTTTTCCAGGTTTAGGAATGTACCACATGGAGGCAGCCATTAGAAACTTCTTGGACACTATCCACCTGCTAGCCCTAAGAACTGAAAAGGCTCTTAGAGCCCAGCAAACCTCTTTAAACTCCTTGGTAGAGGTGGTCCTAGATAATAGAATAGTCTTAGGTTTCTTCCTAGCCAAATCTGGAGGAGTGTGTGCTGTGATTAACAAAGCCTGTTGTGCCTGGATAAACACCACCAGAGAGGTACAGGTAGGATTGGATGCTATCCACAAGGTAACCAAATGGACTGACCCAACACCTAGGCAAGAGAGCAAGTGGGATTGGTTCACTAATCTTTTCCCAATCTTGGGGTCCTGGTTGACCCCTTTAATAACTTTGGGAGCAACAGTCACTTTGGTCTGCATTTGCACTCCCTGTCTGATAAAAGTGGTTACCAGGGGCACCACCAGCACCCTCAAGACTAGAGAGAGAGATCTTTGCCCTGGTAGACTGAACTACTCCTTTCCCAGACTCCAGGGATCTGTGTCACTTAATCCAGTAAGACATTGACAAATTTCGTCTTTCCAAACCACCACCTATATATGACCCCTAGTAGATGTCAGGTTTCTCTCCCCAACCGACACCCTCATCCAACAGGAAGTAGCTAGAGAGAGAGAGATGGTGCCCTGTTTCCCAAGACTGAGAAACCTACAACAAAAAGGGAGGATTGAAACAGGCTGCTCAGCCATATCTTGAACAGTACCTGATAATTTTTTTTCCTTCTTCTTTCTCTTCTTTCCCTCCCCTAGCCCATCTCTGTCTCCAAGTAAGATCCTGATGTCAGCTCCTCCAAAAGGTTGAGTGTTAACCAATGTTTCCTCTCCCAAAAAAATAGTTCCTCTAGGATCGTGGAAAACAAGTGATACTGATATAAGCCTGTCAAATAAGATGAAGGATGGCACCAGTCCCCCATGAGCTGATGGGATGATGGCAGGAAAAGATCAACGTGTTTGAGATACAACCACCGAAACCAAACAGAAGAAAGAGAATGCACATTCCACAAGTCCCTAAAACTTATGGCCCCTTTTCCCTTAAAAACCCTAGTTGACCTGTAGTTCAGTGAGACAGACGACTTTAGGAGGAGATCATTCCCCTCTGTCTCCACATACAGGTATATCTAATAAAGTTCTTGCTACCCACCTCACTCCTGTCTCAAGAATTGGCTGTTTGCAGCAGGTAGCTCTAACTCACAAAATTGCAGTAACACTGCTTGTTTGAGTTTCTTCTCTATCTTCTATGAAACTTCTTAATATTGTCCTCCAAAATATTTTCACTATATGAACTATAGATTTTGTACTTCCCAATTTGCAGTTAATATAGTAGCTCTGTCACTGCATTTTAGTTTCCTTAAAAACTTTATTTTATCTAGCATCTTGTTTTCAAAATTACATTTTTATGTTATTCAGAAATAAAACATATATAACGTAAAAAAAAATTTTTTAAAGTTTACTCATTTGCTTTAATAAGCTGTATATAAAAAAATTTTTTTATCATAAATATGTTCTTCCTATGTGTTTTTTTTATGTATCTTAAGAATTATTGTCCTTCTTTTATTTTGCAGATCCCCCCACCCCACATCCCTTTTCCTTCTCTTTACTCTTCCAAAAATGAGGAGAGAGTAATCAGATCAGTTATTTATCCATAAACTGAGTTGACAGACTTTTCTCAGCTCTCTATTTTCTTTCTCTGAGATTTAAGTTTGAGAAATGATTTATGTAAATTAGTAACATCAATTTAACAATTCTGCAAACTGCAAATGATAAGTACAAAGTCAAAAAACAAAAAATCAAATCCACTATCAACGAGTCAATTCTGACTCATAGTGACCCTACAGGACAGAGTAGAACTGCCCTATAGGGTTTCCAAGGAGTGGCTGGTGATTCCAAACTGCTGACCTTTAGTTTAGCAGCTGAGCCCTTAACCACTGTTCCTACAAAGCCAGGGTGATGGAAATTACCAGTAAGAAAGTGATTTCTATGATGAGTCCAAAATGATGAGTACACATTATTCAAATTGACTGGAAAAAGTTGGGGTGAAGGAGATATTTAGGGAGGATTTCCAGTATGTACACCATGGAGAATAAAGAAAGCATACTGTATCAGGGAAATGCAAACTAAAGGTAGGCAGGTTCCAAATCATTCCAGATCATTCCTTGTTTTGCTCATAAATTTGGGCTACACTATAAACCAGCATTTCTAAAAATGTGTTCCACACCAAATTAGTCCTGCAAGGCATTCCATAAAAAAAGAAGTAGGTTCCATAATCAAATAAGTTTGGTAAACCTTACATGTTATATCCTTCACCCTTTTTGGAGACTCAGAGTAAACATTAGCACAGTGAGTGCCAACAGTAAGGGTCTTAAGACGACCTATTACAAATAAAACTACTTAATCTTAGCTTAATTAGTACTTAGATTTGTATTTAGTGAATTTTGTGAGAATAAATTAGTGAGGGCAAAAAGGTTTTCACAATCCAAAGAAGAAATCTAAGTATGGTAATAGAGAAGTCTGTAGACATCCTTTACTGTCACTAGGGAACCTTGGAGAGGGAACAAAACAAAACAAAACCAGTTATTTGGGGCTTACAGTGAACAACAGAAAAGACAGCAATGGATACATTTTCTCTGTCTAGAGGAGGGGGCCATCAAGAGTTGGTTTTAGAACAAGCTTGCATCAGAATCATTCAGAGGACTTGTTAAAACACAGATTGCAGTGTCCCACACCCAAAATTCCTGATTTAAGAGTCTGGGGTGGAGCCTGAACATCCACTTTTCTAGAAAGTTCCTAGGTATTTCTGCTGAGCTAGGGACCACACTTTGAGAAAAACCAGTTTAAAGAACTGATGAGCATCAGAACTTCCTATGTGCTTTTTTAAAAATGTAGCTGAAGGGAAAAAAACCTATTAATAATTACTTTATCTTTCTTTTAATAAAAATAGAAATACAACAACTGTGGTGTTGCCTTTGAATATCTCTGAAAGATATCAATACTGATCAGTTTACCAAACTTCTAAATGGGAGCCTTTATACCTCAAAATAAATAAATAAATAAGTTGAATAAATGATTCTGTTATTATTTGCACTGATAAAGAAGATTTGAATATTTGTATTTGTTTTGCTTCAGAATATTTTTATCTTCTCTTCCAGCAAGAGTAAAGACTAAATGATAAGAACTCCAATGCAATTCTCAATAATAATATTATTACCTGCCATCAAGTTGCTTTTCAACTCATAGTGACCCCATGTGACAGGGCAGAAATGCCCCATAGTTTTCCGGGCTGTAATCTTTACCGGAGCAGATCGACAGGTCTTTCTACCCCAGAGTCACTCCTCGCAGTTAGCAGCTGTGTGCTTACGATTGTACCACCAGGTCTCCTCTTTAATAATGCCAGCACCTGGAACAGTCATACATTTTGCATTTTGTAGAATTGAGTCCACATGAAAATCCTTTTCAGACAGTGTTAACATTCCCCCTATTAGAGATTAGGAAAAATGATTTAGACTGATTTAAGAGGTTAAATCATGTGTCTGAGTTCATATACCTGGTTGGCTTTGGAACCTGATTTCAAACACAGGTCAGGCTGATTTTAAACTAATGAACTCTCCATGTTTCTCTAGCTTACCTGATAACAATCACCAGGAGTGCTTGTTAAGTAGAGTGGCTGGCGGGTTCAAACCACTGACCTTTTGGTTAGCAGCAGAGCGCTTTAACCACTGAGCCACCAGGGTTCCAGAATTTCCAAGAAAGAACCCTGGAAATCTATAATGTTTAACAAGCAACACAAGTGATTCTTAGTATAGGCAGCTTTGAGAAATACGGCATCATTCCCTTTCTAGAATGCCTAGAACAGTGAAGATATGGAGGATAGAAGTTGTAGAAGCTTCCAACTTTTATCTCATTTTCAAGGTATTAATAAAATGAAGTAATTAATAAAATATATTTATGTAGTTACAACGCCATTATTGTTATTCCCTTCCAGCAGTTTTTGGTAATGCTAAACATTTTTTTACTCAACGTAATAGCTTTTTCCAATTATCTTTAAACTATTTTTTTATTAATTTTTATCTGTGTTGCTCAGGAAATATAAATGTTATGATACCAGAATAGCACAGATCATAAATCCTGCATATGAATTTAAATTAAAGGAAGAATACATTTGGTACTAAGGAAAGGAAAAAAACATCAGTGGAGGTAATCATATCCTCCATGCAGCTCATTTCTGAATAAACATTGAGTTAATATACCAAAGTTACATCACAGAAGGAGAAAGTTCTCCTCGACTTTGTTAAACTGAGCAAAAAAGTATTTGGCCCTTAAAAAAGAGTAATTTTCTCAACTCCAGTTTTACCTCTTTCTTTTCTGTAAAAGAGAATCATTTTCAGATTGAAAACAGTACAGCTAGTATAGGTAAGCCCAGGAGTGAAAAATGATAAAAAGGTGTCCAGATACTCAAAATAAGTTAAAGTCACTTGTTTTAACCAAAGTACATTCCAGTGCAAACATGACATTGCTGGAAAAGATGTCAGTATATTCAAGATGCACATATGCCATTCTAATTTTTAAATGGGGCAGGAATGGAAGTATAGGATATACAAACCATATGTCAATGAGTTGGATATTAAATCCTGAGCAAGGCTCAACTACAAATGTTTAAAGGGATACATCAACAACGGATCATTAAATGGTCACAAAAGCCCAGGATAGGTCCTCTAACAGTGAGATAAATCAAAGTAACTTCTTTATATCTCAGGATTAGTAACCTACGGAATCATAAATATATGGTAAATACAACATATCTGAAGGTGATCAGGGTTTTGGCAAATTCTTTCATTAGTCTTTGCGGAAAAGTGGAAGAAATATTCACTGAATGAAGTAATAATTATGGTTATACAACTTACCAAAAAGTGTGCTAATAAATCCAAAACAGACCAACATTTTTATATATACCATGGATGAAAATACAGATGGCGTTCCAGATTTTCAGAAGAAATGAAACTCAAAAAGATATGGAATATACTGGTCCCATAATGGTCATCTCAGAAAAACCACCTAGGTTGGACTGAGGGGCCAAAACTAAAAAATTACTTAAACGTTTTAAATGTCAAGGTCTTATATTTAGACATTTGGATTCCTATATCAGTAAAGGTTTCTTTGAAGAAGCAGGGCCAGTATGACTTATAAGGGATAATGCATTTATAATAGGGAATACACCTTACATAATAGTGGGGACTACCAATGAAGTACAGAGGAAGACAAACCAGGAAGAAAGGCCTGGCAACCTACTTCCCCAAATTAGCCAAAGAAACCCTACGGATCACAAGAGAATATACGGTCCAGTGTAGTTGGAATCCACTCAATGGCAACGGGTTTGGGTTTGGGTTTGGTTTTGTACCGTAAGGAGCCCCGAGGTTGGAAGGCACTCAAAATATACAACGGGTGCAACAATGGACTCCAGCATACCAGCGATGGTAAAGATGGCGCAGGACTGGCAACATTTTGTTTTGTTGTGTTGCACATGGGGTTTCCATGACTCTGACCTGACTGGAAGACAACTAACAACGGTGAAGAAGTCTGGTCCTGAACTCACTGCAGGTCCGCAAAGCAGACCATGGGAAAGAAAATCTTTAGCGAAGCTGGGGGTGGGGAGTGAGGGACACAGGTCGGATTCGCGGAAGGCAAAATGGAATCTGCAACTTTTTTCACTGCCTGCCAGCTCGATGACATACGCGACCAAAAAAAAGAGCCGTGTTCTTCACCCGAAGCTGCTCACATACCTGGCCCAGAACTAGGTGGAACTGAAAGAGGAAACTGATGAAGTGCGACAGCAGCAGCCAGGTAGCTGGCTTACGTTCACAAAAGGGGTCAGTAGATCAACCGCAATGTGCGTAGTCTGCACAGTTGAGGGAAAACTGCCTCTTCATCCAGCCTTTTGTACAATTTTCCTAACCAGGAACCATACAGTGAAGGGAATTCTGGGAAATGTAGTTCCAGCTGAGCTCATTTGCCCCTGCAACAAACAATCAGAGCCCAACCCTTGTGCTTGGCAGCCATACATCTCTTTTAACCCTTATTTAACTTCTAAATTAAAAAAAATAGCAAATTTTTGTTTTGCCTGACATGATGCAGCTGTCCCTCAGACAACTGAAAACATGCTAACTCTCTCAACAAGGAGAAAAAAAATGGTTGCCTAGGAGTTGATTCCGACTCATGGCTACCTCATGTGTTACAGAGTAGAAAGGAGTTCCATAGGAAGCAGATCTCCAGGACTATTTTACCGGGAACTGCGAGGTGGATTCTAACTACCAACCTTTAGGTTAGTAGCTGAATGCAAGCCATTTGTGGTACACAGGGACCTTCTCTCAACAATTTTGTCATCGTTGTGAGGTGCCACTGAGTCGCTTCCGATTCAGTGACTCTATGCACCACAAGGAAACCCTGGTGGGGTAGTGGTTAAGAGCTACAGTTGCTAACCAGAAGGTCAGCAGTTCAAATCCACCAGGCGCTCCTTGGAAACTCGATGGGGCAGTTCTACTCTGTCCTGTAGGGTCGCTATGAATCGGAATGGACTTGATGGTAATGGTTTTGTTTTTCTTTTTTTATGTACAACAAAACACTGTTCAGTCCTGCACCATCCTCACAATCTTTTCTATGTTTGCGCCTGTTATGGCAGCCACTGTGTCAGTCCATCTCCTTGAGGGTCCTCCTCTCTTTCCCTGACCCTCTACTTTACCAAGCATGATGTCCTTCTCCAGGGACTGGTCCCTCTTGATAAGTCCAAAGCATGTGAGGCAAAGTCTTACCATCCTGTCTGCTAAGGAGCATTCTGGTTGTACTTCTTCCAAGGCAGATTTGTTCATTTTTCTGTCAGTCAATGGTATATTCAGTATTTCTCATGGCAGAAACTACATATTGTCCAGTGTTGTATCCATAGCAACCAGCACATTGACATGTGCTCAATATATATCTGATGAACTCTGTATTTCTATAATTTTATCATTAATTACGGCCCTGGTTGGTGCAAACAGTTAAGCATTCAACTACTAATCAAAAGGCTGTCAGTTCCAGTCTATCCAGAGGTGCTTTGAAAGAAATGTCTGGCAATCTGCTTCTTAAAGTCCACAGCTTTGAAACCCCTATGGAGCACAGTTCTCCTGTGCACACCTGGGGTCACCATGAGTCATAATCTACTTGACAGCAACTTTTATTTTTTCTCTCAACAACAGAGGATACAAAAATATCACCTCATCCATCTTTAGGGCTGAGTGTCCCACTTGAATATCCTGTAACTTAAATACTGAAATATCACGCTAACTACTGTTAAATATTTTATGTTAAATAGAAGGGGGGTGACAGGGAAAAACTGGTTAGTATATACACAAATATATTCATCCAATATAAGGAAGTAATACTCAAAAGCTATGTCCATCCATTCTTCCCAATTACCCTCAAACTATTAAAAATGGGTTCTGTTTATACTATAAGTTGTTGTATTTATTTGAATTACAGTTTGTTTACAAATGTATTTCTCCCACTGAGCTGTGAGTTTTTTCATAGCAGAAACTATATATTGACCAGTGTTGTATCCATAGCAACCAGCACAATATCTTATATGTGCTTGATATATATCTAATGAATTCTGCATTTCTATAATTTTATCATTAATTAGGTGTAACATTCTTACAGTACTTATCAATGGATAAAAAACTGTTTGCATAAGGCTTTTAGGTTTTTGACTATCAGAATAAGAGAGAGAGAGAAAAGATGGGGGTTAAAGGCCAGGAGCATGAGAATATGAGGATGGAAGCATAGGTCACCCATGTCCTTTGAGTTGAGAACCCCTATGGAGCCAGTCAGCAAGAAAGCATCTGTTTCCAAGAGACAACAAAGTGCAGAGGGGGAAAATAAACACTAGTTTAGGAATCAGAATACTCATATTCTAGTCTCAGCTACCACTTTAACTCATTGAGTGACCTTGGACATTTAACCTAACCACTCTGGGCTTTAGTTTCATCTATATAATTGAGAAATTGGACTAGAGAATATCTCAGGTCTTTTCCAACTCTAATGCTATTAAATCCATAAAGTTTGCTTTCCCACTTGCCTATTCTAAAACTGTCTGCTATTAGAGATCCTCCTTCAAATTAGGCAAAAGCACTAGGGCCCGGATCCCCAAAAGGCACTAGTGACTAGTGACTAGAAGTCGCTAATCCTTACTTGTATTGAAGGTGGGTTAGAGTGAATGCTTTGGTTATGTTACCAGATTCTCTGTCAGCTTGGCTGTAAGAAAGATAGATAAACCAAAACACCCATTGTCATTGAGTTGATTCCGACTCATAGTGACTCTATAGGACAGAGTAGAACTGCCCCATAGGGTTTCCAATGAGCGACTGGTGGATTCGAACTGCCGACATTTTGGTTAGCAGCCATATAGCTCTTAACCACTGTGCTGCCAGGGTTCCAATAAATAGACAGACAGATAAAGATTAGATAGTTGCTGAGGAGTCAGCTCCAACTCATGCAACCTTATGTACAGCAAAACAAAGTATTGCATGGTCCTGCATCTCCTCATGATTGTCAGCATGTTGAAGTCTATCATTATGGCTATTGTGCCAATCCATTTCACTTAGAGTTTCCCTGGACCTCAATGGACCTCGGCTTCACCAAAGATGATGTCCTCCTCCAGCAATTGATCCCTCTTGATGAAGTGTCCCAAGAGAACAAGTCAGAAAATGGATAATTTTCAGAAGTAGATTTCCAGGCCTTTCTTCCTAGTCTGTCTTAGCCTGGAAGCTCTGCTGAAACCTGTCTACCATGGGTGACTCTACTGGTATTGGAAATATCAGTGGCATAGCTTCCAGCAGCACAGCAACACACAAGCAACCACAGTGCACAAACTGACAGATGGTTAGTGGAAGAAGATACACAGGCATACCTCAGAGATATTGTGGGTTCGGTTCCAGATCACCACAATAAAGTGAATATCACACTAAAGAGAGTCACATGAATTTTTGGTTTCCCATGCATATAAAAGTTATGCTTATATTGTAGTCTATTAAGTGTGCGATAGCATTATGTCTAAAAAAAGTGTATATACCTTAATTGAAAAAAAAAAACTTTATTGCTAAAAAAGGCTAACCATCACCTGAGCTTTCAGCGAGCTATAATCTTTTTACTGGTGGAGGGTCTTGCCTCGATGTTGATGGCTGCTGACTGACCAGGGTGGTGTTTGCTGAAGGTTGGGTTGGCTGTGGCAATTCCTTAAAATAAGACAACAATGAAGTTTGCCACATTGTTTGATTCTTCCTTTCATGTGATGCTATTTGATAGCATTTTACCCACAGTAGAACTTCTTTCAAAACTGGAGTCAATTCTCTCAAAGGCTCCTACTGCTCTATCAAATAAGTTTATGTAATATCCTAAATCCTTTGTTGTCATTTCAACAATGCTTCTTCACCAGGAGTAGATTCCATCTCAAGAAACCATTTTCTTTGCTCATCCACAAGAAGCAACTCCCCATCTATTAAAGTTTTATCATGACATTGCAGCAATTCAGTCATATCTTCAGGGTCCACTTCTAGTTCTCTTGCTGTTTTCACCACATCTGAAGTTACTTCCTCCACTGAAGTCTTGAAGCCCTCAAAGTCATTGATGAGGGTTGGAATCAACTTCTCCCAAACTCCTGTTAATGTTGATATTTTGATGTCCTCCCATGAATCACAAATGTTCTTAATGGCATCTGAGATGGTGAATCCTTCCCAGAACGTTTTCAATTTACTTGCCCAGATCCATCAGAGGAATCACTATCTATGGCAGCTATAGCTTTAAGAAATGTATTTCGTAAATAATAAGACTTGAAAGTTGAAATTACTCCTTGATCCATGGGCTACAGAATGGATGTTGTATTAGCAGGCATGAAAACAACATTAACCTCCTTGTAAATCTCCATCAGAGCTCTTGGGTGACCAGTTGCCTTGTCAATGAGCCGCCATATTTTGAAAGGAATTTTTTTTCTGAGCAGTAGATCTCAACAGAGGGCTTAAAATGTTCAGTAAACCATGTTGTAAACAGATGTACTATCATCCAGGCTTTGTTGTTCCATCTATAGAGCACGGGCAGAGTAGATTTAGCATAAAATTCTTAAGGACCCTAGAATTTTCAGAATGGTAAATGAGCATTGACTTCAACTTAAAGTCATCAGCTGCATTAGCTCCTAGCAAGAGAGTCAGCCTGTTCTTTGAAGCTTTGAAGCCAGGCATTGACTTCTCCTCTCTAGCTGTGATAGTCCTAGATGCATCTTCCTCCAGTATAAGGCTGTTTCATCTACACTGAAAATCTGTTGGTTAGTGTAGCCCTCTTCATCAATTATCTTAGCTAGATCTTCTGGATAACTTGCTGCAACTTCTACATCAGCCCTTGCTGCTTCCCCTTGCACTTTTATCTTACGAAGATGCCTTCTTTCCTTAAACATCATAAACCAACCTCTGCTAGCTTCAAATTTTTCTTCTGCAGCTTCCTCACCTCTCTCAGCCTTCATAGAATTGAAGAGAATTCGAGCCTTGCTCTAGATTAGGCTTTGGCTTAAGGGAATGTTGTGGCTGGTTTCATCTTCTATCCAGACCACTAAAACTTTCTCCATATCAGCAATAACTGCTGTTTCGCTTTCTTATGACTTTTCTTTTCACTGGAGTAGTACGTTTAATTCCACTCAAGAACTTTTCCTTTGCATTCACTACTTGGCAACTGTTTGGCACAAGAGGCTAGCTTTCGGCTTATCAGTTTTCAACATGCCTTCCTCGCTTTTTCCTCGCTAAGCTTAATCATTTCTAGATTTTGATTTAAAGTGGGAGACAACTCTTCCTTTCACTTGAAAATTAGAGGGCCTATTTCAATATTTTCATGTCTCAGGGATTAGGGAGGCCTGAGGAGTGGGAGAGAGATAGGGGAATGGCTGGTGGATGGAGCAATCAGAACACACACAACATTTATCGATTAAGATCACCATCTCATATGGGTGTTGTTTGTGACTCCCCAAAACAATCACAGTAGTAACATCAAAGATCATGGATCACAGATCACCATAACAGATACCATAATAATGGAAAAGTTTAAAGTATTGCGGGAATTACCAAAATGTGACATAGAGACACAAAGTAAGCACATGCTGTTGGAAGAATGGTGCTGATAAATGGTGCTTAATGCAGGGTTGCCACAAACCTTCAATTTGTAAAAAATGCAGTATCTATGAAGTGCAATAAAGAAAAGCATAGTAAAACAAGGTATGCCTGTAGTAGGATTCAAATGTTAGGGTGAAATGGAATCACTGAATTGAATCTATGCTATCCCAGATAAAATAGGCAAAGTTTCACAGCATATATAAGGACTTGGAGGTCATGGGGATCATGGGTGGTACAAGCAGACCCTAGGTGACCAACGAGTATCTTAAAGCTCTAGAGGAGAAATTGGGTCCTTGTAAAGTGCTCCAGCCTGAACTCTGGTCCTAGATTTCCTGGAAGTATATGTGAGTAGATGACAAAAAGGTCCAGACAATGGGATACCAGCCAGAAGGTGGATGCCAAAAGATGGGTCCAGGAAGAGCCACCAACATGGAATCCCTATTTGTTCTGACCTTTACAAGGATCACATTCCTTAATTCTCCCAATAACCCAGTTAAGTAGGAACCGTGATCCTCTTTATAGGTAAGGAAATAAAAGCCCAAGATCACACAGGTCATTAGAGAAAGAGCTAGGACTGAACCAGTTCTACCTGACTCCAAAGCCATGCTCTTCCCACTTTACAAAGGCCATGTTTGCACTGTAATGCCTCAGAAATTTGCCCAATATCAACTTTGTCTGGAGACGTGCCAATTTTAATAAAAACAAATTACAAAAAATAATTTTTAATCATTATCAGATGACTATCATTAACCAGAAACCCTGGTGGCATAGTGGTTAAGTGCTACGGCTGCTAACTAAGAGGTCGGCAGTTCAAATCCACTAGGCGCTCCTTGGAAACTCTATTGGGCAGTTCTACTCTGCCCTATGGGGTCACTATGAGTCGGAATCGACTCGATGGCAGTGGGTTTGTTTTGGTTTTTGGGTCATTAACCACAGATTTTTCTACTTTACCGAAGTATTCCTTGAATCATTGGTTCAGCTCAATGTGGTGACTACCATTTTTTACCAATCACTGATAAACAAATAATTTTTCAGTCAACTTAAGGTCCATCAGAATAAAGATAAGAAAAACTAGTCTTGGTAAGGAATCCCTGGGACGCTTCTCTCTTCCACGGGCCTAGGCTCTGCCAATCTAGAGCCTAACAAGGGTGAAATTTTCTTCCTTTGGTCACCAGACTGTCTCCAAAAGAAGTCAAAGCCTAATATACAAACATGACTTATACAATTTAACAATAGCACAGCAGTTTGGTTTTAGCTTTCAAGGCCTCTTCTAAAATCAAAGATGTGATTTGTCACTTAGCATAATTTTTAAGGATAGATGGGATATTTTGCCTGAGTGTGGGGTGATGGTAAACCTGTGTATCTGGACTCAAATTTTTAAGGGCTTCGGCCAACCAACCCACCACTGAACACCAGCCACTCTTGTTTTTTTTTCCAAAAACTTTTAAGTAAAAATTTATTATTTTCATTTTTGGTGAAAATACACCCAACAAAACATAATCATTCAACAATTTTTACATGTATAGCTCATTGACAATGGTTACATACTTCACATTGCGTCACCGTTCTCCTTATCTCTGCCCATATTATTTCACCATCGTTAATTTAGACTCTGCCCGTTAAAGTTCTCATTTGTGTTTTAGAGTTACTGTTGTCCATTTAATCTCACATAGATAATTCTTTAAAAAGAGCACAATGTTCAAGATGAACCTTCTTTATTAATCAAGTTAAATTGTTGTTTATTTTAAGATGACTTCATGGGATAGTTTCAGTTCAAGGCTTAAAAGTTGTGTCAAGGCAATAGATTTGGGAGTTCCTCCAATCTCAATGTATCCAGTAAGTCTGGTTTCCAATAAAAATGTGAAGCCCTGTTCCACACTTTTACTCCTTTTGATCAAGAGCACCATTCGCTCTTGATAGGATTAGTTTTCAAGCCTTTGCTCACCTGGCCATTACCAGGAAGGACAAGTGTGTGCGTGTGTGTGTGTGAGTAGTGCATGCATGTGTGTATGTGTAGTGTGTGCATGTTTATGCATGTATGAATGCAGGTGTTAGAAAGTAAAGTTTGCTTAAGCTTTTATCCACACTTAATGAGCCTCTGCCTCTGTGTAATTATCTATTCATCTAGGAGAAAAAAAAAAAAGACTACTCTAGCTGTACCTCAAACTAGATAGCATTTTACCAAACTAATACTGGACATCTTTGAAAACATAATATAAGTCTACATAAAAGTTAGATTCAATTTATAAACACTTTCTGCTTTCAATTTTTTAGTATCACATCCATTGTATAACAGAAGAATACCTAGATGGGCAATACAAAGATACAGAGAGGAAAAGGAGAAAGCATGTTCGCAGCAAAGCAGGGTATGAAGTCATTAAGACAAGAGGAAAATCTAAACAGCCCACAGAGCATAAGAACACAAGACAGAAGAAAAATAATATAGAAACAAAAGGAAAGGCTTCAAAAATATTGAAATACATAAGGATACCATGCATGGGATAGTAAAGAAAATAAAAAGAAAAGCATAGAACCAAAAATAAGAATGGAATGAAGTCCTACACATGGAAAAGGGGATCTTGAGGTGTTTCTAATTCTCAAATCCTGTAGTTTATACAATTCTATAGTTACAAGATATTTGTTTAATGAATTACCTTCAAATCATAATGCATTTTCCATGGAGAAAAGACAAAAATGCTGCTTATTCCCAGGTACCAGCTGAGACAAAACTGCCTTTCTGGATTCCTCCTGAGCTGGAGCCCATGTTTCAACCCGCTTCCTTGTTTATAAGTTGACAGGTGTGGCACACACAGAAACCTCCTAAAATATAAACTGATAAATTGCAAAGCCTGTCAAAGGCTTGGCCCTGTCAGATGGCTGGAGGGAGGGAAAGTACCCCAGACTCCTGTACACTGAAACTTTCTAATGAGAGCAGTAACGTAAAACAGTACACACTTCAAACCACCATGTTATAAACTTCTGTCTCATGAAAGCTGTTCACAAATATGTCCTTGAACTGGAAGAGCTCACCATGAATCTTTCTTGCAGGCAGTGCACATTTTAATGGATGCTAACATGTTTGCAAACATAATGAAAATAGTATTTCCCACAGAGCAGTATGAGATTATTTGAATAAAATATCTGCCTTTGGACATGATCGCAGTAGGATCTGTGCTTTATTTGTGGATTAGAAGCCACAGTGCAGTGTGGACACGTGCTTTATGAGAACTGGCTGTGGAAACCTCTCACCCACTGACATCTGCCCAGATTGTCACTGGTTTTAAATCTCTGCATCTGAATTTTAGAAGCTAAAACTTTGGCACTGCTAAAGAGCCAGGTCTCTAAATGGGAAAGTCTCACGAGGGGATGGAATTCAATACCAGAATTTCAAATGTTTTATCATTGTAGAACAGAAACCGACAAAAGAAAGGGAATACAATGAAAATGCCTGGATCACAGGACTCCAACAAACTGAAAAGTGGTGGCATTTTAATTATAATGGAACTACTACTCCCTTGGGAAGGATTAACACATGTCTCATAGACATTTATTTTGATTGGAAGATACCTTCTTCATACGCAGGGAACAGGATCTAGATTCTATTACTCTGATGCTATGTAAGACTGTGTGCTTGCTAAATGAATATAGAACTCTCGGGGTATTTGTTCCTGCTAAAAAATTGCCCCATGGTAAACCGCTAATATGACGAATGTAACTAATGTCACTGAACTGTACACAGTGGAAATGGCAAATATTTTCTTACATATATCTTACCACAGTAATTAAAAAAAAAAAAAAACTGCTTCAGACAGTGGTCCACATTTCTCTCCAAATCTCTCCCATTCTAAATATTCTTTAGTTACTTCTCTATGCATTTAATGTACATCTGGCTTGTGTCATATGCCTCTGTCTTAGGCTGGGTTCTCTAGAGAAGCAAAACCAACAAAGCCTATATATAGAGACAGTGCACAAAGTAGATTTATCACAGGGAAATGGCTCACACAGTTGTAGAGGCTGGCAAGTCCCAAGTCTGTTTCGTGAGTCAGGTGTCAGGCTGGAGACTTCTCCTGACTCACATAGCTGTAGGGACTGAAAAACCCAAGACAGACAGGTCAGAGAGCAGGCTGCTGGCTCATGGGCTGTGGAGGCTGGCAAATTCCAAGATCAGCAGGCAGTATGGCAGGCCGTCGGCTCAAATTCCAAGAACCAGAGGCCAGATGATGGTGAGCTGGATGCAGGATCCATAGCAAGCAAGCAAATTTTACCAGAACATCCATATGTATTTTGGATGTGGACCACACTCCTGAAGAAACTCCCCTTACAACTGATTGGCTGATAACATCATGGAGGATGATTACATCATTATATAACTGCCAAACTACTGAAAATCATGGCCCAGCCAACTTGACATGCAACATTTAACCATCACAGCCTCTCTTCAATAAATGCTCATCTCCCTTTTAACAAGGTCTGGACTTAGCTCTTCCTATAGGTAGAAACTACAACAGAAGGAAGAGCTGGAAGTAGAGAGTTGATTTGGCATCAGAAGGCAGGAAATAAATTGAACTTATAAAAAGCCACTGAAATGCACAGAGAAATGTTCAAAACCTGACCCACATAAGAAATCAACTGTCACAGACAAATTCTCAAACCTTGGTGGTTTAACACAATAGGATTTTATCTGTCACCCACATGAAGTCCAATTGGCTGGAGTGGGTGGTAGTCATGGTTGTTGGACTCCATATAGTCATTCAGGATTCCAAGCTGACAGAGTCATCTTCCATACAAAGCTTCCAATGTTAAACTGGGTGTCAGCTTCCAGCCAGCTAACAGGGAAAGAGAAAGGGTGAAGGACCACATGAGAGGTCCAGAAATAATGTACCTGTCTTTTGCCCACATCCCATTGGCCAACACTCAGTCATGTAGCTACACCTATAGTGCAAAAGAGGCTGGGAAATATAGTCCAGTGATGTGCCCAGAACAGCTAGCCAGTCACTGCTATACCAAATTAATTTGGAACAAATTCTTCATGCATTTCAGAGGAATTTGAGTTGATCTACAATACATGCAAATAGCACCAAATAACAGTAATAAATTTAATGAGAGACATCATATTTTGAATATATTTAACCTAATCCTTTGATGCCCCCAAATAGAATAAGTTGGAATATATTGATGATGTATGCTGCATTACATTCATTTAGGTCCAGAACCATGTCGGTCTTGCTATGAACTATATTTTGACAACACCTCATCTGGAAAATTATGTGCTCGATAAATATTTCTTAAAGAGATCTCTATTTGCTTGAATATTTCTTGAAGAAATTGAAGAAATCTTCACAGCATCAGCCAATGCACACAAGCATACAGCAGTATCTCCCTAAATATTTGTAGAATAGATGGATATATGGGGAGATGGATAAATGGGCAGATGGATGGACAAAAATTTGATACACAAGCCCTGACACATTTTCCTTCCCTAATTAAGATACCAGTAAGTTTAATCACAATAAATTCAACTTAAAAATCCCCAAGTGCCTTATAGTACGATGTTCAAGAGCATAAATGGAGTAACATTAATAAGAAGTCCATTCTAAAATAATTTGGAATGTTTCTATTTTCTTGGGCTCCTTAATGGTGAAGCAGGCACTTGATTGCCTAGCTCACCTATCTGTTGCGTATTCACACTGATGAAGAGGCAGCGATGCAGAAGAAACATAACATCAGATAATCCAAAAGTCATTTATATTTGGCTCACGGATGCTTTGCATAATAATTTTGCAGCTGATTGATCCTCCTGGGTTTGCTTGTGCTGATATTCAGGCTGTTTCCATCCTGAGAAAATACTGACAGGAAATAGTGGGATGTATAGCCAAACCTACATGTGAGAAAATCATTCGTTCATCAGATGCGCACTGTGTGCCAGGCACTGTGATAGGTAAAAAAATAAAGATAAAAAAGATAAGTGAGGTATTTAAAGTCCTTGCCCAGGAAACTCACTGCCATCAAGTCAATTCTGACTCATAGTGGCCCTATAGGACAAAGTAGAACTGCCCCATAGGGTTTCCAAGACTGTTAATCTTTGTAGAAGCAGACTGCCACATCTTTCTCCTGCGGAGCAGCTGGTGGCTTTGAACAGCTGATCTTTCAGTTAGCAGCAGATCGCCTCAACCACTGCACCACTCGGGCAGAGCAGGTAGCCACCTGCTAGAGTAGAACTGACCCATAGGGTTTCCAAGGAGCACCTGGTGGATTCCAAATGCCAACCTTTCGGTTAGCAGCAGTAGCTCTTAGACTGCTGTGCCACCAGGGTTTCCAGGGCTCTTAGGGCTCATAAATAAATATGATTAAGAGTTAGCCATATGTCGTTTAGTTCTCTGTATATGTATGCCATTGTTCTTCAGGTCATCTTGCCATGTACAAATATGTTTATCATACCTGAAATAAAAGTTGTTAGATATACATATTTAAAAACCTCCCCAGGTTATACTGTAATATTTATCCTCACAAAGAATTAATAATAACAGACATATATAGTGCTTACTACATTCTAGGACTGTTCTGAGTGGCCTACATACAGTAACTAATTTAATCCTGACAACAGCCCCTATGAAAAGTAGTATTATTATCACCTACATTTTACAGATGAGAAAACTGAGGCATAGAGAATAACTTGCCCTATGTCTTAAGTGGCAGATCTGGGATTTGAACCGAAACAGCCTGACTCTAGAATCCATGGTCTTAATTACTGTACTCTGCTGTCCTTTTAAATCAAAAAACCAGAATAAATAGGATGTAAAAATATCAATGACCGTTGTGGAAGAAATTAAATTAGATCCCTATTCCACACCTACAAAAATTAAATTCTCAGTTGATTAGAAAACTTGGAACGATAGCTTTATTGCTGCAGGATTTCTTTCAAAAGACACTAAAAGCACAAAATCAATTATGTGAGTGTATGAAAATAAAAACATCATTTCATAGTAAAAGATATCGTAAAGTTTAAAGGCAATGCCTCACTTAGAAAAAAACTTGTAATTCTCTTGCAAATTACGCTGTGGAGAAATCATTAGTATAACCTAAAAGAAAAGTGGTGGAATGATACAAAGTATATGCATAAGAAATTCAAATGATCACTAAATCTTTGAAATGATGTTCAAACTCACTAGTCATCAAAAACAACAAATAAAAACATCTGTCAGATTGGCAAAAATGTTTAAAGTTTGACCACACCACACCAGCCGGAATGTAGAGAAATAGGAACTTTCAGGCGCTGATGTTGGAAGTAGAAAGAGGTAGGGCTATTTGGAGAGCAATTTAGTAGGATCTAGTAAAAGCTTTTTTTTGGGGGGGTTTAGTAAAAGTGTCTCATAGGGTCGCTATGAGTTGGAATCAACCCAACGGCAACAGGTTTGTTTTTTTTGTTTTAATAAAACTGTAAGGAGCTCTAGTGGTACAGTGGTTAAAGCATTCGGCTGCTAACTGAAAGGGCTGCAGTTCAAAGCTACCAGCCTCTGGTGGAGAAAGATGTGGGAGAAAGATGTGGCAGTCTGCTTCTGTAAAGATTTACAGCTTTGGAAACCCTATGGGGCACTTCTACTCTGTCCTACAGACAGCATCACTATAAGCCAGAATCAAAAATGGCAGTGGGTTTGTTTTTTTTGTTTCATTTAGTAAAAGTTTATACCCTGCAAGCCCTCATTTCTATTACTAAGCATCTGCCCTAGAGAAATTCTTGCATACTTACAAATAGACACATATACAAAGACGTTCATTGCAGCATCATTTCTAATTATGAAAAATTGGAAAATACCTAAATACCTATCAGTAAGGGGATGAATAAATAAAAGGAGATGAAGTTCCAAGTGGGGATACTAAAGCAGAAATAAAGGTAGTGAACTAGGGCCTTGTCTGTTTATTTCAATTTGTATTTATCTCAAAAATAGAAATGTTGAATGAAAAAAAGCAAGATCAAGAAAATTTAAAAGTATGATACCACATATACATGTTTGGAAAAACAGAGCGAAAACATACATAGATACAAATATATATGTGTAGAAATACTAAACATGGGCTGAAAGGGCACACACCAAATTCATAAGAGTAATTGCTACTCCAGATGGGCCAAAAAAAAAAAAAAAAAAACCTGTTGCCATCGAAACGATTCAGAGTAAAACTGCCCCATAGAGTTTCCAAGGAGCGCCTAGTGGATTTCAACTGCTGACCTTTTGGTTAGCAGCCATAGCTCTTAACCACTACGCCACCAGGGCTTCTGGAGATGGGCCAAGGGGAACAGAATTGCAGGATCAAAGGAAATTTCAATTTCAACTTTTTTAAGTTTTTTCATTCAATAAATATGCTCAGATAAATATGATAAAAATAGTTTAAAAACAATCAGTTTTGGGTGACAGAAATCTTCTAAATATTAGCTTATGTACTTTTTTTTGGTGGTCTTACTATATATATAATATTTCAACAAGACAAAGAACTAAGGCAAGGATATCCTCTGGGGCAGTGACATTTTCATTTTAATTTGAACGTGAACTTATCTTCATCTACTAGATGGCATATACTACTTTCTACCCTGGATTGTTATTGTTTGCATTTGTGTCTTATCTCTTACACTGGATTAAAATACTTGAAGGTAGGATTCAGATCAGTGGCAGCTTTGAACCTCCTCTAATTCACACACACAGCACACACAACACATATTGCGGTGCAGTGAATTACTTAATATGGCCCCCATGGTCTTTGTGACTCACACAAAATGCAAATAAGGTATATGGAGCCTGTGATAGGGTTATGTGTCAACTTGTCTAGGCCATGATTCCCAGTATTGTGTGGTTGCCCTCCATTTTATGTGTTGTGGATCCTGACCCATACATGTCGATTTGGCAGGATTAATGTAAGCTGTGTCTTGGGTGGCAGCCTTGCAGGATGGCGTGACTCAAATCCCACCCTTCCTAAAGTTATACCCTTTCCTGGGGTGTGGCCTATATCTAAGATATATGTGTGTGTCCTGGTGAGGCTCTCTCTTTCTGTGTCTGGTTCCCGAGTCCAGTTCATGATCAATTGACCTTCCCAGAGGCTTGCTGTCTGACCTACTGATTCTGGGGTTTGCCAGCCTCCATAGCCCCTTGGGCTGGGTGGTCTATCACGTGACCTGATTCACCACCTTCCTCAGCCTTCTGAGCCAGCAGTTTGTGGTCTGAACTGCCGATTTGGGTTTGTCACTCCTGCAGCCATGTGGGTCAGGAGAAGCCTATGCCTGGCCCACCAAACTTGGGACTTGCCAGCCTCCACAACCACATGAGCCATTTCCTTTATAAGATTCGTGAGTTCTGTGAGATGTTGCAGTGAATTAGCAGACCCAAAGACATGAGGGAGAGTACCGAAGGGAGAGGAAGTAGTTGAGGTTAGAGATGATGGAGCGGTATGGTAGCTTGGAAAAGTTGGACATTTGGGACATCTTTAACCTCTGCCTCATAAGAACCAGCTTTGTGCTGATCCTTATAAAAGAAATTATTCATTTACATAGTGACACATACACACATGTACCCCAACCAAGCCCATTGCCATCGGTTCGATTTTGATTCATACTGACCCCATAGAACAGAGTAGGACTGCCCCATAGGGCTTCTAAGGCTGTAAATCTTTACAGAAACAGACTGCCACATCTTTCTCCCTTGGAGTGGCTGGCAGGTTCAAACTGCTAACCTTTTGGTTAGCAGCCAAGCACTTCTGTGCCACCAGGGCTCCTTACACACATGTATGCCCTCACACGTACACACACATGTACGTATACATATGTACACATATATATGTGCACTATACATGCACACGCACATCCACCCATTCATGCAGATATGCTCATACACACACAAACCAAACAGTGCCTTGCATGTAGTTGTTAGCTGCTGTTGAGTTGACCCCCAACTCATGGGTAACCCCACACACAACAAAAGGAAACACTGCCCGATCTTGTGTCATCCCCACGATCAGTTGCAGATAGGCCCATTGTGATCCATGGGGTTTTCATTGACTGATTTTTAGAAGGAGATCCCCAAGCCTTCCTTCCTAGTCTGCCTCAGTCTGCAAGCTCTGCTGAAGTTCTTGTTCAGCATCATGGCAACAAGCAAGCCTCCACTATCAGATGGGTGGTGGCTACACTTGAGGTGCACTGGCCAGGAATCAGACTCGGGTCTCACGCATGGAAGGCAAGAATTCTACCACTGAACTGTTGAGTGTAGTAGACTTTCAACAAACATTTATTGAAGAAATAAACTATTTGGAGAAACTACTCTTTCTTTGAATATCTTGACTCAATATTATGTTCTGATAAGCCCAGTTTTGATGGGAATGGGCCAACAGGTAGCAAACTAATCCTGTCTTGCTCAGTGAAATAATGTCTTTCAGAAGTTTTGAAATGTTTTTAGGAGTTATTCTGTTTTCAAATGACATCTTACTTAGAAGCATAAAAAAATAAAACATAATAGGAGAGCTTCTCTGGTCAAACCAGGAGAAGAGAGTCTATATCCCCAAACATACTCTCCATCCTATGGTTTTGGAGGAAGTTCCAGAAAACCCTTACAATGCAGTCCATGAAAGGGTTAAAGTGAAAATAGCATCATGTTCTAATGCATTGTTAGCAAATGGCTTGTGCAAGAAGTGTTGATATTTTCCTGTGTCTTTTGCTGCTCTGTGCATTAACTTGGCCTTCCGTTCAGCCCCACCCTATCTCGCCTTTGAAACCATTGTCTCCTTGACATGAAAAATGTACTTTAGAAAGCCTAATGGCTAATTACATCAAAGGGAAGAAAGTCCAAACCTCAAACATGGAATGATTAACTGCATAAGCTTTAACAGAAGCTATCATACCCTTGAAACTACTCCTCTTCTTTAATAAAAATGTTTCCAGTAATTTATTTTCTGACAAAGTTTGTGTTTTCTGCCTAAGAATGACGTCTGTTTTGTTCACTCCAGGGTTGTAGCCTATCGAGGGCTGGCCCTGACCACGGGCAGAGCAGGCAGCCACCTACATAATACGATTTATGCAAATACAGTCCATTGAAGGAATAGATACCAGGCCTCATGGGAGAGGAAATCCTGCTTGCTTCAATGGCTGTTCCCAAATTGTGTCTAGTGGCATTTTAATGGGTTTTCCATCAAAAAACAATGATGGGGGGAGAGTGTTCTATGATGAAATAACCTTGAGAAGTGCTGGGTTAAACAAAAGTAAACAGGCTTAATTATCAACAGAGCTTTTGATATCTGTTTTCTTAAAACCAGCACCAGGAAAGATTCCTAAGGCATGTGTTTTCCTTCTAAACGTTGCTTAGAGGTAGGAATGTCTGTAGCAGTCAACATTATACCCCAAGCAATCAGCACAGTACCTGTAATATAAGACAGTTATAATATTCCCAAATAAATTAGTAAATGTGTAACCACTGATGTTGTCAACAGTAATGGCTTACAATGACTTGAGTTGTTCATAAACTTTATTCCAACTCTGCCTTGTAACCACCCCAGAGAGACACAGGGTGAGAATTAAAGTCCGCATCCCACAGGCCAGAAAGCTGAGGCTCAGAGAGGTATGAAAGGAATTAAGGAAAGAAGCCACAATTTTTGAGGATCTTCTACAGGTCAGCTACATGCCAAGCTCTTGATATATATGACTTCACTTCATCCTCACCACGGTCTTGTTAGGTGATTGGTAACTTGCCCAAGGATACACTGGGAGGCAAGGGCAGACTGAAGAGTAGTACCTTCGTCTTCTGGTTCTTGACCTGAGTTGAATTTGACTACTCCATACTAAAAAGGCATCATTAAAACCGTACTGGGAACAAAGCAGCAAGACTACCTTCTTATAAACATGAGACAAATGCCATATGTGCTTTTGGGTATTTCATCATTTTCTTTCTCTCTTTGATTTTATTTATTTGTTCTTTTATTTTTGAGATGCAACTAGAAATGAGTCAAAAAACTATGGTAATGGTTTTTTTTTTTAATGGTGTGAGAACAATCTGAAAGAATTGGAATGTACAAAGTTGAAAAGATGAAGGCTGAGACATGACTGATAAGTCAACGGTATAAATCTGTTCACTATGTCCTGAAATCCTGAAATGCGATAAAATAAAGTAATGCAAATCCAGGCACAATAGAATGATTTTATAATGTAGAAAGTGGTGATCCTTGAGATTCAATGCTTTAAGACTGTCGTGTCTAAAGGATAAAAATAGCAGATATTCATAGGCTGCTTTCTATTTCCTAGGCTCTGTGCTAAGCATTTTACATGTATCATCTAATTTTAACCTTAAAACAACCTTGCGAGGCACCTACTCTTAATAAGTTCTTTATACCAATGAGGAAGTCAAAGCAGAGACGGGGGTTAAGTAACTTGGTTGTGACGGCACAGCTAGTAAATGGTGGGGGCAGGAAAATAATCGTGATACTACCTCTTACGTGTATAGCACTTAATTTCACTGGGTGTTGGTATATATAATCTGCCTAGTTCCTAACATCAGCCCTGTGAAGTAGGCAGGCATTATTATTCCCGTTTTACGGAGGAGGGACCTGAGGCTGCGCCCCAAGCCAAGATCACACCTAATGTCGAGAGAAGCCGCAAAGGATCCAAGTCTCCACACCCTTAGCCAATTATTTTTCTGCTTCACTTTCTTTATTGCTTTACTCAGAGCAGAATATTGGACAGACTCTTACGACTGAGGTCACACCCACTTTCCCAAATTTACTCAGGTCAAAAATCAGACAAACTTCGCATGTGACTGTGGTTGTTGTTGTTAGGTACTGTCAAGTCGATTTTGACTCAGAGTGAGCCCATGTGACAGAGTAGGTATTCTAATCTGTTATGTTAAGGGAAGAGATTGCCAGGTCTTTTTCTCCCCCACAGAGCCACTAGATGGGTTTGAACCACCAACCTTTTGTTTAGCAGTCAAGCGCTTAACTATTGTACCACCAGGGTTCCTTGTGTGACTGTGGGCACATTACTTAGCGCCCTCACACAATCTCTCCTCTTCTTTCACCCAAAAGAGGAATCCTTTAGGGGCTAAGCAATGCAAGTGGGATAATATTTGTACAAGATTACTGTTGAAACATGTATATTTTACCTCAAAGGTGAACAAGGCTTCAGCAGTCTCTTCTGGCCTTTTTCGGGAAGCTCACATTATTTATCCTGAGGGTGTGGTAGCCATTCCAATCAAAAAAAAGAACCAGCTCTGACCACACACCTATTACATAACAGGACAAATAAGTGTGGACTCTCCAACAGTAATTACCAACTATCACAATCATGTTTACATCACTCATATGAGTGACAATTTCAACATTTTAATCAAAATAATCAATCCTGGAAAGGACAGAGATATCTAAAGATGACTAATTAGAGCAAACCCAGTCAGTTCCACCACCAGACCCCTCCTCATCTTTTTCCGTTCTGTGGGATCTGCCCTGGCGTCAGCGACTTTTGCTTCCAGAGTCCACACCAGCCTTTTAGAGGACCACCCATGAAGTACTGGGGCTGCTTTGTCCACAAACACAGAGGAAGGGCATGGGTAGGGGTTTCTGTCCTCCCAGGGTGACCTTTAGGCAGTGTTTGACTAGTGTAAGATACGGACAACTTAGAGGCAAACTCTACACTCCAGAATTCTCCTGTGGCATCAAGTGCAAGCACCCTCCACTGGGCTTTGCCAGAAATTGCAGACTTGCATGACATCTTCCTCCTCCCTGTCCTGTTCCCCCATCGTTGTGGTTAGGTGCCTCCGACTCAATTGTGGCTCACAGCAACCCCAGGTGACAAAATGAAACTGCCCCATAACATAAGGATTTCTAGTTTTTTTTTTTAGTCTTTATAGGAGCAGTTTGCCAGGTCTTTCTCCAGCGGAGCCACTGGGTGGGTTCAAACAGACAAGCACTTAACTGCTGCGCCACCAGGGCTTCTTCATTTTTCCCATTACCCCACCAGTTTTTCCTAGGAATGCTTAATTAAGAAATCACTTCCATCCAAATCCTCACCTCAGGGTCTGCCTCTGGGAAACTAAACTGAAGATAACAACCTAGCACAGCTAAAAAAGACAAAATAATAAGTGGGCTGTGTTGCCTTCAGTTATAACTACAGCATGGCAATAGTTAATGTTGCACATAGTCCACAACTGAGAACAGATTTGGCCCCAGAATCTGCCTTAATTGACATGTTATACTTCTTTCCTCAAATGATCTTAGAAGAGGCTACAGATTCCATTCATTCCAATATACCGTCACTTTATCCATTCATTTAACTCTACCTTAACCTAATGTCTTCATCTCCAGAAATACAAAAATGCCTAGGTTTTATTAAAGTTTTGCAATAATGAACTGTCTCCAATCATTTTCCTTCATTCAACAACAATTATGAAACATCTTCTGCCCCATAGAGTTTCCAGTGACTACCTAGTGGATTCAAACTGCTGACCTTTCAGTTAGCAGCCATAGTACTTAACCACTACACCACTGGGGTTTCCACTACTAGTGCTAGACTCTAGAAAAAGGAGATGAATATGGTACAGTTCCTATCCTCAAAAAACCAACACTGTTGCTTTACAAAAGACAATTCTGCAAACACCCAAAGCAAACTGGAAGGAGTGAGAGGGAAACATGAGCTCAGCCCTGAATGTGTTCAGTCTGAGTGTGGGATGTCTAAGTAAAGATAGTAATACAAATGTAAGCTGTATGGATCTGAAGCTCAGTAAAAGATTTGGTATCTCAGAGGCCAAGGGAGTAGAAAAGATCTCCCAAAGAGAGTGAGGAGAATGAGAAGGCTTCTATGTGCAGGAACAATGACGTTAAAGCAAAGGAAAGAGGAAGAGGAAACCATAAGCCATCTTGAGAAGGAATGTTCAGAGAGGGAGGAGAGAACCTGTAATGTTTTTGAGAAACCATGGAAACAGCATTTTGAGAAGGAAGGTGTGGTCAACCATGTCACATGCTGTTGAGAAGTCAAGATTAGATAAATTTTGGAGTGTTCATATCAACATGTAATCAAACCTACAAATCTTGTTCACTCTTCTTCCCATACATGTTGAAAAAGCAAGTATCTGGCATTGTTCTCCCCAGTCTTTGACAAGGGCCTTAGAAAAAGAGACAAGACTGTACAAAACCGTGGCCTACGATCTCTGACCTCCCAATTTTCTTATGGGGATGGCCTCACTGCTAGAAATATTCTCCTAATAAAGCCAGTTTATCATATATGTTTTTGCTCTTTCACAGAAGACTATGATTATCTGACCACTTGGGTCTACACCCTGGAGCTTTGCATGCTAATCACCTGAGACAGCATGTGTGAAAGCATGAAAAGTGGTGCCAGGCACACAGAAAATGCTTAATAAATGCCAAGTGAATAAGAATCTTTTCACGGTTGGACCAGTCAAAATTCTAACATTCTCTTATTTCATAATATTGCCTGGTGTCCAGAAAAGACTGTAAATATACCTAGAATCACATGTCTGTACATGTGTGTTTGTGTGTCTGTGTATGTATGCATGCCATTTACGACAATTGGCAACATGAAACAGTTACAGACTTGGAGGATTGAGTTATGGATGATACAGTATGGAAGAAACCTGAAAGAACACATTTTTAAATGCAAGGTCTGAGTGCTGATTGACATACTTTGTATGATAGTAAAATCTGGCAGGTGCATTAACTTGCATTCCTCTGATCTGTACACATCCACACTTGTCTTCTTAGGGTACTTGGTAATAAGCTTCTTTAAAGATCCCTGAGTAAGCACTGAAGATAATATCTGGAGTGTGTAGCACTCAGTCCTTTTAGAATGGCTTTTTTCTGCTCCTTTCGTTTTCTTAAGAAAATGTCAGTTTAATCATTTCCTAATGCTTTGATAATGTGTTTCTTTACATAGCTGTAGAACACTCACTTCAGTGTTTTAAAAGCATGAATGTAGATGTAAAAGTGCCAGTTAAATGAGATTACTTTTTCCTAATGAAATAACCAAAGAGGAGTGTAAAGTTTCCTAAACTTGTCTGACATTTTTCAGACCAAATAAATGAAGTTCCAGCCCTCTAATGTGTCTCTTATTTGAGAGATTAACATTTCAATATCATATCTTGCTGGAATATAAATAATGATTGGCAAAGAGGGAATTCATTCATTTCAGACAATCTGTCAAACATTAGGTGGGTTTAGCCTCTAGGTGAGTGGGAAGTGAGTAAGGTGGGACAATAAAAAGGAGAAGGAAGCTAAGGACAGATAGAATGGGAAGCTACCATCACTGACCCTGATGTGGGGTTGACTTCAGCAGAAAAAGCAGGGAGTTTAGCAGACTCAGACTTTATGGAGGCAGGTGACAACACAAAACATCTAACCCAGCAAATGAGGAACAAATGTAAGAGGCCAAGTGGCAGAAGCCTTCACGATAGGGAGGTGTTTTGTGGTTCTGCTCAATCTCTCCATGTGCATCCATCTTGATGGGAAGTTAAATTCTCAGTTTGGAGACAGAAGCCCAGGCACATGGGCTAGGCTTTGGAGCAGGAGTATGCAGGTGGACAAAAAGGAACAAGTCTCTCTTTGTGAGACCCCGAATGGTGGACAGAGTACAGCAGCAAAAGCTCAGAATAGCAGCAAGAAAGATGATGGAGTCATGATCCAGAGCCTGTTCAGGAGGGAGAGATGTTCTGGCAATGGCAGGGAAAATACCAGTTCCTCGGTCAAGAAAGCTGAGGTGCAGGGTAGGACTATGAAAGTCTACAGATTATAAACCTACCTTGTCACCTGCTGCACCCCGTGGCTGGGGTCAGTGAAAGCTCTGGGCACCATAGCACACCCCAGAACTTTGGATTCAGAGTTAGTGGCAGTGAAACTCAGTTTAGCCTTCAACAAATATTGGGCCAAAAATGCTGAAATGCTCCCAGTGCTGGTAGGATTAGGTTTGGAAATGGGACAGGGCGAAGACTGTCATGGCAAGTGAATAGAAATGGGGAAGACAGGCACTGATGTTCTCTTGCATGTTTTCGTGAACCCCAGAAGTTCTCTGGAGCAAGATTTTTGCCACTAAGAGAAAGAAAGAGAGCTGCATTAACACAGGCTCTTCCACATTGTTGGATCAATAAACATATTAAAATAATTGAGCCATAAGTACCTAGAAGTATAGATTTCAGTTTCTGGCAGTAGCTGGACCTCCAAGAAAAGCTTATTTTAATATAGCAGTCTCTCTATATTTGCAGGGCATTGGTTCCAGAACCCCCTGTGGATACCCAAATTCATAGTTGCACAAGTACCTTACGTAAAATGATACAGTATTTGTATGTAACCTACCCACATCCTTCTGTATACTTTCAATCACTTCTAGATTACTTATAATACCTAATACAATGTAAATGCAGTATAAACAGTTGTTATACAGTAGTGCATTATTTAGGGAATAATGACAAGACTGGAGACAAACAATGCTCAAACAAGTGCTGGACAGAGACTGAGGATCTGTGAAATGGCGGGAGGCTACAGCAGGGTATGCCTACCCATCACTTCATTTGTGTGGATTCAGCGTAGTGCTCGGTATGTGGCAAATTGAAGTTTTGCTTTTTTGGAACTTTCTTTATATTTCTCTGAATATTTTTAATCCGAGTTTAGTTGAACCCACGGATATGGAACCCGTGGATATGAAGGGCAAACTGTTCTCTTCTTGTAGCTAACAATAAAAGTAATACTGTCTTTCACAAAAGCCACTGAAATATAGGAGTAAGGTCACTTACTTTGCTTCTGAATTTTAGAAGGGACAACGGAAGCTTTTGCTTTTCAGATTGACCTTTGGAATGGTCCTGCATTCAGATTTACATCAAGGATCCCCTTAGACTCCCTGTTGATAAAAGATAATATAATCACAGATAAGATTTTCTACTTCAAAAAGTTAAGCAACCAAATAAATATTAGCTTTCCCCTTATTACTTGACTCCTTCTCTCTAGGACGAAAGGCTATATTCCTTTTATATGTTATGTGGGGCATATGGCCTTTTTCTAGAGGATGTTGCTGTCATATATCTTCTCTTTGTTGACTTTTTAAAAGTATCTCTTCCAAAAGACACGGTCTTGCATTAGAATGCAAGGGCTGGTGACCGTGACTGAATCATCTATCCCATCATTTTCCTCAACCTTTCCAGGCTGGGTATTCATCATTCATTCTCTGGATCCACTCTTTGCCCTTCTTTACTCTGTTCTGTGCCCAGGACGCTAATATCTGGGGATTATATCAACAGGTCTGTCTTTTCTCTAGCTTACAGATTGGTCTGGCCAGTGGGAGGCACTGGCAGGAGATCACAGGGTGAAAGCAGAGAGAGGTTAGGTGTTTACTGCCCTGGCCCCCACTCTATGGAGTCACGGTTGCCAGTGGCTGCCTTCCGCTAAGGAAGACCACAGCTCTTGCCAAGTAGCCTGTCCCATAGTCAGGTATCGGTTGGTTCTACTA
Organism: Elephas maximus indicus; assembly: GCF_024166365.1. Classification (NCBI taxonomy): domain Eukaryota; kingdom Metazoa; phylum Chordata; class Mammalia; order Proboscidea; family Elephantidae; genus Elephas; species Elephas maximus. The sequence continues at coordinate 37,346,330 of NC_064833.1, forward strand.
ACAGCTCTCTCCTCTTACTCCTTCATTCCATGGGGTGATAGAAGCTTCTGGTTATTGCTAACCCCAGAGTGTTTCTCCATCCATTTTTCTTCCCTTGGCCCTGCTCACACCACTGAGAATGGTCACTTCATTAAGCTCTTTTAATCACCTTCTGAGTGTACCACCTGTTTCCTGTCAGGACTCTGAATCATACAGCTTCTTCTGTCCATTTATTTCCTGCTTTCTCAAAATTTTGGGGATCTGCTGATTAGCCAATATCAGAGAGAGGAGATGCAACTTGTCCCTGGATCTCTTAAAAGGCTTGCAAGGCAGTCAGTAACAATTGAGGGTTAAAATGGAACCTGCGGATTATCTGCGGGTTTTAATTATCCTTGGTACCCTCATTCTATCTTCCACAGAGAATTGAGAAGCAGCTGTGTCAAGACTAAGTTGACACACATCACAAAAGCTATACAGCAGTCTATCTGCTCATTAAGAGTTTTGAGTATGTCCCACTGATCTTCTACTTCTTGCAATGCTTTTGATGTGGGTTTAATCCTGAGTTCTGACAGAGAAATGTTCTCACATCTGCAGTCCCCAATGCAATCTTCACATGACTGTCAAAAAACAACTACTCGTCCCCAGGCTTAAAGCACCAGCTCCAAAAAGGTCAAGGATTCTCCATAGGCGCATAGACAACATTCTAGCATATACTTAGGATCTTCATTTTATCTTGTACTTTCCTTCAATCTAATGTTTTTTGATATCATGTTTCCAGAGGTCCAATATGTGCTCAGCACATTCTAAAAACAGAGAATAATAACTCAGTTTTTGTTTCTTTTCTAAGGCCACAAGTCTACCTGCTGTGCTAGAGAAATAACAATACAGCAGATTTAAACCTGAGAAATGTAGTGACTAAAGAAAGTCACTTTTCTTTAGTGATTTCTACATGTAATTCTCAGAATTATTCCTTATTTCCATACTCAATAGCTTATGGTTTAAAGAAGAAGATGAAGAAATAAAATCTTTAACAAGCAATAAATAGCAAGTTTTTCCTCATTAATTATCAAGGAATTAAAATACTTCTATTATTTTTTTTTATGGGTAATGTATTTTATTTCCTTGATATGTGGAAATCCTGGTGGTGCAGTGGTTAAGTGCTAGGGCTGCTAACCAAAGGGTCGGCAGTTCAAATCCACCAGGCGCTCCTTGGAAACCCTATGGGGCAGTTCTGCTCTGTCCTATACGGTCACTATGAGTCGGAATAGACTTGATGGCACCGGTCTGGACTGGGTATGGGTAATGTTTTTCCACATTTAGCATAGTTTTGCTTTTTTTTTGTTAACCTTAGATCAAAATTTATGTAAGTAATATCTTTTATACTATGCATTTTTTATCGATAGGTAATATAATTCCTAGTCTTGAATTGTTCGAAGAATTGAAGTCTCCTTGAAATTCAAAAATTCCCTAGGTGAATATAATCAACATCATAGAATTATTCATGTAAAATTGTTGAACTGGCAAATGTTTTGTTATATATATTTTTATATTTTGTTATATATATTTTTACCATTTTTAAAAATACCCTAGAAATGGTGGTTGTCTATAGCATTACCATTGCTAATTAACTTTCTCTATTTTTTTTTTTAGTAACACCTTTGTGAAATATATAAATATGTTTCTGGATTCAGAGAGGATTGGTAACTTGGCCAAATAGAGTTTCTCGATTCCATTAGAAGTTCTGGGATTTTGACTGCCGTTCTTATATTCAATCCATCATTTATCTTCATCCTATCCTTCACTTTTAAACTGCTAATCTTGAATTGAGGCAAATGGTGTCATTTGTTTGGCTCTAAAATAAGCTAGAATTGTATAGGATCAGCTTCCTAAAATGTGGGTTTTTGGAACCACTAAAGGTGGCTTAAAGCCAGGGCTTCAAGCCAGTTCATTTCTAGCATTTCTAACAAGTTCCCAGGAAGTTACACCTAAGAACTACCTGGGAATCTTGTTAAATGTAGATTCCGATTCAGTATATCTGGGGTATAAATGCAAATTCTCAGCGGGGAACTTGGTAGAAATGCAAATTCTCTGCAGGGATTCAAAGCAAAACTAACCCATTGGAAAAAAAAAAAAACCCATTGAAAGCCCTGCTTAAATCCTAGTTGTGTGACTTATCAGAAGTGCTGTGTTGTTTCACAGTTACACAAACACATGAGGGTAGATGTGGCTTGGAATACATTTACATCTCCCAAGTTTATTGGCTTTATGAAAAATGTACTGGCACACGGCACTAAACAAATAATGGCTATTCTGACTGGTATTATTATGACTATTCTTTAGGAATTCTGTTCACAATTAATTAATTGCCTTCAAGTGGGGTGTTGCTGTTGAATGACACTGCCAGGTGATGAGATTTTTCACTCCAAATTTGTGGAAAGAAAAAAAAAAACCCACACCTGTCTCTTTCTACCAAAGATAAATAATTTAAACACTTTGTGGAGGAGGTTTGCAAAAACAAAACAAAACAAAAGTAGCTGTAGCATAATGCAGGGCAATGACCAGACAACTAACTGGGTTATGGCCACAGCTTTGTGAATGAACAGGCCTTTAAAAACCAACTAAACCCATTGCTGTCAAGTCAATTCCGACTCATAGCGACCCTATAGGACAGAGTAGAACTGCTCCATAGGTTTTCCAAGGAGCACCTGGTGGATTCAAACTGCTGACCTTTTGGTTAGCAGCTGAAATTCTTAAGCACTACGCCACCAGGTTTTCCAAACAGGCCTTTAGCCTTGAGCAAATCAATAAAACCTTATGGGACTCAGTTTCCTCCCCTGTTAAAAGAAGCTAAACTTAAATTAGTTCAGGGTTCACATAAACCTTTCAACATTATAATTCAGCTTTTGGCATAAATAGCATAACAGTTAAACACATGGGCTTTGGGGTCTCTGCCAGGGCTTAAATTCTCACTCTGCCACTTACTCTCCGTGAACTTGGGTGAGTTAGTTAACCTTTACAAAGCCTAAATTCCTCATTAATAAAAAGGAGATTCAGTGGTGTGTGGGAGCCAGCTTACGCAGACTCAGACTCTGGAGAGGATTCCATACAACTCTGCCCAACTTCATGTCTGGTGGCAGCACCCTGGTAACTTGAGATCAGCTGCGGTGGGAAAATTTACATTACAGACAAAGAAACTGGCAGAAGCTATAAAGCCACACCCCCACTGCAAGAGCCAGTTGTTAGGTATTTATCAGCACACCACTGGAGAAAATAATACATGCAGTAGTTATTTAATATTTAGAGTTATTTGTTTCTTAGTATCATAGAAAATAATTAATTTCAATCATAAATCATTTAGCACAGTTCTGGGTATGTATTATGCTTTCTATAAATATATATTTCATTTACAAGGTAGAGGGAGTTGTGATGGTGTTCTAAACAAATTTTGCTGATTTTAAAAACAAGTCTAAGGTCCTATTAAAATTTAAAGGAGCCTAACTTTTGGTCAATTATTGAGTTCAAAAGCAAGGAAAATAATCCCACATTTAATTCTGTGTTTACAGTTCCTCCATTAAGCATTATCCCCAGTAGACAGTTTTCTTCTTTATAATTTCAACAAAGATTTTTCTTCTTAGTTTCTAGGATCTTCATAAGCCTGGTAGCAACCCAATGATATTTTGCTGCTGTTGTTGTTGTTTTAATACGGGAAAAGATGACTAAACTATTTCCCAAACAACCCTGGTCCTCATTTAGCGCTCCCTGTCTTATACACCATCTTATTGTTCAGTCAGAAACCTAGGTCTTTGGTCCCACCTGCTCCCTCACCTCTTATCCCTAAGGCCAGTCAATTTTACCTCAAATTTCCTCCCCAATATGTTTACTTTTTTCCATCTCCACTCCCACCACCCTTATCTGAGCCATCAGTGACCAATATCTGGACTACTGGAGCAGTCTCCTCACTCACCTCCTTCCATGCCTGCCAGCCCCCTGCCCTCTATTCTTTCCGGCATGCCCATCTGACCATGTTATGCCTCTGCTTGGAACCTGTCAGTTCCTTCTTACCACTGCTAGGATAAAAGCATGACCTTCCCCTGGCAAGCAAGGCTGTGCTCAGGCAGACCCCCACTCACCCTGCCACCTGCCTTGCGCCTATTTTCCACCAACAGCTGTGCTCCAGGACACTGGCCTTCTTTCTGTTCCTCAAATGAACCAAGCTTCCTTTGTCTATGGAATCCTCTTCATTCTGACCCTGACTCCCTTTCACTTTATTCTTAGACTTCACTTCAAGACAGCATTTTTTTAATCAAGAAATTCGTTCTTGGATACCTGAGGCCCCTTCTTTACACATACCCATCAAAAGGTGTCCCAACTTGTCAAGTGCATATGGTTGAATTTGAATATATTAAACGTAGATATGACTTCACCGTAATCCAATGGAGGAAGTAAATATTCAGGAATTTTGTTAAAGAGTAATGGGGGACACATTCTTTGAGACTACCTTATAAACGACAATAATTAAAACGAGGTCTTTTTGTGTTCAGCAATTATATTCTGTTTATAATAACCACAGTTCATTAATCTCCTACCATGTGCTTGGGCCGTTATTCTACCTCTCTATAGGGTCGCTATGAGTTGGAAGCGACTCAGCGGCAATGGCTTCTACCTAATCCAGAGCCCTTGTGGCACAGTGGTTAAGATCTTGGCTGATAAACAAAAGGTCAGCAGTTTGAATCTACCAGCCACTCCTTGCAAACCCTATGGGGCAGTTTTACTCTGTGGTTGCTATGAGTCGGAATTGACTCCACAGCAATGGGTTTTGCTTGGTTATACTTAACGCAGCAAGAAATTTTCCCTATTTTACAGATGAGGAAATGGAGGTTTTGAAAAGCTAACTGGCCCAATCTAGGCTTCAGACTCATACTGATTCATCTCCAAATGTCTAACTATTTATACTGATTGACCTACCCTGCAACAAATTCTACCCTTGGTGAATTGTGTCCTACTGAGATTTCAGAATATAAGTCTTTTAACATACTTGAAATATCTTGTTACTTTTCAGCACAATTGTGTTATTCCATTTGAAAATTGTCATATATAATTATGTTTTCTTCAAAATATAGACAAGTATAAGAAAATCTAAGATCTTCTAAATACTAATCAAGTTATTAAATCCTCTTAGTAATAGAATATATTAAGCTAATTAATTATATATTTCCTAAGTACATTACCCTAACTATTTCAAGATCCTACAGTGCATTTAAATAATGTACACTGTCGCAGTGTACTGTTATTTTTTAAAAGTCAGAAAAAATGTCAGTGATCTAAAAGAAGTGTGCTCCTATTAATGCTTACTTTTAAAAGTCAGCTTCCTCGGCCTTTTATTTACCATTCAGACTACAGAGAAAAAATTACGGGTAATCTCCTTGGTCGAAAGTTACCCTTTCAAAGCAAAGATAAATAATTACCTTTATTCTTATCTTTCTGAAAGTTTCTACTAAAAAATATAATTACGTACTTTGGATATGGGAAATGTTATAGATGCTCTATAATTGGATTGGTAGGCAAATATCATTTAATTGATTTTTAAAAAAAGACCAAAAAACAAAAGAAAAAGGTGTTCCAATTCTTCAGCACACATATCTGTTTGTAATTTTATATTTGTTAGTTTTATTATGTGTTTTATGTCTATAATTCTCAACTAGATTGTGAGTTCCACAGGCTAAATTTATTTCATTGTATTCTCAGTGAAAAACATGTTAGCTTGGGACAACTGGATTTTCATATATAAAAAGAATGATGTTGGATCCCTACCTCACACCATATATAAAAATTAACTCAAAATGAATCAAGGACCTAAATATAATAGCTAAACTGTAAAGTTCTTAGAAAAAGAAAAAAACATAGAAGTAAATCTTCATGACCTTGGATTTGGCAATGGATTTTTATATACAACACTAAAATCAAAAGCAACAAAAGACAAAATAGATAAATTGGACTTCATCAAAATTAAAAACATTTGTGCATCAAAAGTCATTATCAAGAAATAGAAAACACAACCTACAAAATAGGAGAAAGTATTTGCAAATTATGTATCCGATAAAGGTTTAAAAACTAGAATATTTAAAGAACTTCTACAGTTCAAAAACAAAAAGACAACCTAATCTGAAAATGTGCAAGGGACTTGGATAGACATTTCTTCAAAGAAGATACATAAATGGCCAAAAAGCACGTGCGAAGATGATTAATCATTAGTCATTAGGAAAATACAAGTCAAAATCACAATGAGATACCACTTCACATCCACTAGAATGGCTAAAAACCCATTGCCATCATGTCAATTCCAACTCATAGCGATCCTATAGGACGAAGTAGAACTGCCCCATGGGGTTTCAAAGGAGTGGCTGGTGGATTCAAACTGCCGACTTTTTGGTTAGCAGCCGAGCTCTTAACCACTTCACCACTAGGGCTAGTATCAGAAAAAAAGGAAAAACGATGTGTTGGCAAAGATATGGAGAAACTGGAACCCTTGGCATTGCTTGTAGGATTGTAAGGTAGTACAGCCACTATGGAAAATAGTCAGGTGGTTCCTCAAAATTTTAAACAAAATTACCATATGACCCAGCAATTCCATTCCTAGGTATATACTCAAAAGATTTGAAAGCAATGACTCAAACAGATGCAGACACTTGTACACCAATGTTCATAACAACATTATTCACATATTCAAAAGATGGAAAAAACCAAAGAGTCCATCAACAGAAGAATGAATAAACACATATAATGGAATACTATTCATCCATAAAGGGAAATGAAGTTCTGAAATATGCTACAACATGGCTGAACCTTGAAAACATTAAGCTTTGTGAAATAAGCCAGACACAAAAAGATAAATATTGTCTGATTCCACTTACATGAGGTTTCTAGAATAGGCAAATTCATAAAGTCAGGAAGTAGATTAAAGGTTAACTGTGGCGTGGGGAAGGTGGTTTAGAGTTATTGCTTAATGCATACAGAGCTACTCTTCATGATGATGAAAAAATTTTGGAAATAATAGTGAAGGTTGTCTAATATTGTGAATGTAATCAACGCCACTGGTATGTATACATAAAAATGGCTAACTCCACAAATGTTATGTGTATTTTACTACATTAAATTTTTTTGAAGTAAAAACAAACAAAAAACAACATGGTAGCTGGCATATATTTGGATGAATGAAAAAACAAAGGAATTAATTTTAGCCAGATCTTTCATTCTAATGGTTCCTGTTGCACTTAAAGTAAAATCCACTGTGGTGGGAGCTCCCAGTGATCAGACTCCTGCCAGCTTTTCCCTCCTACTCACTAAACTCCAGTGACCCTGGCCTTCTTTACATTCCTCCAGCACACAAAATTCATTCCTGCTTTAGGGCCTGTGCACTCGTTCTCTGAAAACTGTTCCTCTAGCTATCTCATGTCTGCCTTCTCCCATCTTTCATTGTGTTATTGTTTTAACTAATCCTGAATTGAAAGGAGGAGTACTAGCTCCCCAATTCTGCCCATAAAGAAACTAGGCTCCTAAGAGGTTATGTAGGCTTAAAGAGAAAAAAAGAGGGTGGTAGGCTACACTTAAAAAATACATACATATATATATATATATATATATACAAAATATGACAATATGGGTAAATGGCAGGCATATGGAAGAAACACATTGCTATTTGATTTATAAAGAAAAATTTAGCATAGAAATTCCTTCCTCAGACTATAAACTCCATAAGGGCAGGGCTGTCTTATTTTTAGCATCCTAGTGTTTAACACATACTAAACCAAAAACCAAATCATTGCCATTGAGCTGATTCTGGCTCATGGAGGCCCCATGAGTTACAGAGCAGAACTGCTCCATAGGATTTTCTTGGCTATAATCTTTATGGAAGCAGATCTGCAGGTCTTTCTTCCATGGTCCAACTGGGTGGGTTCAAACTGCCAAACTTCAGGTTAGTCATCAAGTACAAATCACTTGTGATACCTTAATACATATTATGTACACATTACATACCTTGTTAAGTAACATAAATAATAGGAAAAACAGACAATTGCACTACCATATACTTCAGATCCTATTAACCAAAAGTTACACTTTCAAGGGCCCAACTACTACTTGAACCCATTGCTGTCCAGGTGATTCCAACTCATAGCGACCCTATAGGAGAGGGTAGAACTGCCCCATAGGGTTTCCAAGGAGAGACTGGTGGATTCAAACTGCCAACCTTTTGGCTAGCAGCTGTAGCTCTTAACCACGATGCCACCAGGGCTCCAACTACTACTTGAAGTGGAGTTAAATGAAATGTGTCCTGTGTTTGATTTTGCTGCTTTATAAATGATGGTTTTGGGGGCACTTGTGAAAATTGTACATTAAAAATGTTTTAAGAGGCCTCATACCACCAAGAAAGCAGCACCATGAGCAGAGCACATCCTTTGGACCCGAGGTCCCTGAGCCTGAGAAGCTCCTCCGACTAGGGGAAGATTGATGACAAAGAATCTTCCTCTAGAGCTGACAGAGAGAAAGCCGTCCCCGGGAGTTGACACCCTGAATTTGGACTTGTAACCTTCTAGACTGTGAGAGAATAAATTTCTGTTTGTTAAAGCCAAAACAAAAAATGTTTCAAAGTATGTATGTGTGGTGTGTATGTGTATATATCTGTAATAAGGAGTTTTTTCTTAACAAAAAGTTGACCTGTAAGAAAACCTCAGAAGTTTAAAAACCTTTATCTAAAAGTTTAAAAATAATTCTTAAATACTTGAGCTTAATAAATCCCTATTAGAGATAAATATCATGGATATAATTCTGAGTTAAATTTTGCAGGGAAAATAAAGATAAAAGAAAGGAAGTATGAAAAGAATCCAAGGGGATAAAAAGCAATAAAACATATTCATTAATTCACCAAGTATTTATTGAGTACCCACTATGTGCCAGGTGCCTGAATGCTGGGGATACAGCAGTGATCTTGCTTTCATGTCATTTACATTCTAGTGGGCAAGACGGTAAGAAAAGAAAACCATAGTTAAGATTATTTCACATAGTTAAATGAAGCAAATAAAATAAAACAGTGTGGAAGAGAGCTATTTTAAATTGGGTAGTTAGGGGGTGGGTGGGCATTTTTGATTTGCTAATCAGGGAATACCTCTTTTTAGCATAGCCTCCCACCCTTTTTTTCTGTCTTTAAGATTACATCATCTCTTAGAGCCAGGTGTCTTTAAGTGCAAAACTGGAGAATTATTATTCCTCCTTTCAATTCAGAATTAGCTAAAACAAATAACACAATAAGAATTTACAGAGCAGCACAAACCAACTGCAAGATGTTATAAATGCCTGAGACTTTCTTCCCTTTCTGGGACAAGTTTCCCAGAACAATCCACTGATCCTATTGCCAGTTTTTTTTTTTTTTTTCCTATGTTGCCTATAAACATTTGTAGCAGTTGTTCATTTATTTGCTGTTATGCATTGAATTGTGCCCCTCCGCAAAAATGTGTATCAACTTGAATAGGCCATGATTTCTAATATTCTGTGGTTGTCCACCATTGTGTGATCTGATGTGATTATCCTATGTGTTGTAAATCCTAACCTCTCTGATGTTAAAAAAACAGGATTAGAGGGCTGTTAACGTTAATGAAGCAGGACTCAAAAACTAGACGATTAGGTTGTATCTTGAATCAACTTCTTTTGAAATATAAAAGAGAAAAGTAAGCAGACAGGAGAGGGACCTCCTACTACAACAAAGAAGAGCTGGGAGCAGAGCACATTCTTTGGACCCAGAGTCCCTGCATTGAGAAACTCTAGACCCATGGGAAGATTGGTAAGGACCTTCACCCAGAGGTGACAGAGAGAGAAAGGCTTCCCCTGGAGCTGATGACCTGAATTTGGACTTCCAGCCTCCTAGAATGAGAGAAAAAAATTCTGTTTCTTTTTTATATTTTTTTACTGTGCTTTAAGTGAAAGTTTACAAACCAAGTCCGTCTCATACAAAAACTTATAGACACCTTGCTATATACTCCTAGTTGCTCTCCCTCTACTGAGACAGCACACTCCTTTCCTCTACTCTCTATTTTCGTATCCATTCTGCCAGCTTCTGCTCCCCTCTACCCTCTCATCTCTTTTCCAGACAGGAGCTGCCCACATAGTCTCATGTGTCTACTTGATCCAAGGAGCTCACTCTTCACTAGTATCATTTTCTATCCAGTAGTCGAGTCCAATCCCTGTCTGAAGAGTTGGTTTTGGGAATGTTTCCTGTCTTGTGCTAAAAAAAGGTCTGGGGACCATGACCTCTGGGGTCCTACTAGTCTCAGTGGGACCATTTAGTCTGGTCTTTTGACAAGAATTTGGGGACTGTATCCCACTGCTCTCCTGCTCCCTCAGAGGTTCTCTGTTGTGTTCCCTGTCAGGGCAGTCATTGGTTGTAGCCAGGCACCATCTAGTTCTTCTGGTCTCAGGCTGATTTAGTTTCTGGTTTATGTGGCCCTTTCTGTCTCTTGCGCTAATAATTACCTTGTGTCTTTGATGTTCTTCATTCTCCTTTGCTCAGGTGGGTTGAGATCAATTGATGCATGTTAGATGGCTGCTTGCTAGCATTTAAGACCCAGATGCCACTCTTCAAAGTGGGATGCAGAATGTTTTCTTAATAGATTTTATTATGCCAGTTGACTTAGATGTCTCCTGAAACTATGGTCCCCAAACCCCTGCCCCTGCTATGCTGGCCTTCGAAGCATTCAGTTTATTCAGGAAACTTCTTTGCTTTTGGTTTAGTCCAGTTGTGCTGACCTCTCCTGTATCATCTGTTGTCTTTCCCTTCACCTAAAATAGTTCTTATCTACTAATTAGTGAAAACCCCTCTCCCTCCCTCCCTCCCTCCCCACTTTTGTAACCATCAAAGAATATTTTCTTCTCTGTTTATTTTTTGAGTTCTTATAATAGTGGTCTTATACAATATTTGTCCTTTTGCATCTGACTAATTTTATTCAGCATAATGCCTTCCAGATTCCTCCATGTTATGAAATATTTCACAGATTCATCATTGTTCTTTATCAATGCGTAGTATTCCATTGTGTGAATATACTATAATTTATTTATCCATTCATCTGTTCATGGGCACCTTGGTTGCCTCCATCTTTTTGCTATTGTAAACAATGCTGCACTGAACATGGGTGTGCATATATCTATTCGTGTAAAGGCTCTTATTTCTCTAGGATATATTCCAAGGAGTGGGACTGCTGGATCATATGGTAGTTCTATTTCTAGCTTTTTAAAGAAGCGCCAAATCAATTTCCAAAGTGGTTGTACCATTATACATTCCCACCAGCAGTGCATAAGTGTTATTATTTTGTATTTTTTGGATTAATGGCGGCCTTGTTGGAGTGAGATGGAATCTCACTGTAGTTTTGATTTGCATTTCTCTAATGGCTAATGATCGTGAGCATTTCCTTATGTATCTGTTAGCTACCTGAATATCTTTTTTAGTGAAGTGCCTGTTCATATCTTTTGGCCATTTTTTAATTGGATTATTTGTCTTTTTGTAGTTGAGTTTTTGCAATATCATGTAGATTTTAGAGATCAGACACTGATCAGAAATGTCATAGCTAAAAACTTTTTCCCTGTCTGTAGGTAATCTTTTTACTCTTTTGGTGAAGTCTTTGGATGAGCACAGGTGTTTGATTTTTAGGAGCTCCCAGTTATCTAGTTTCTCTTCTGCATTGTTAGTAACGTTTTGCATGCGGTTTATGCCATGTATTAGGACTCCTAGCATTGTCCCTATTTTCTTCTTCCATGATCTTTATCATTTTAGAAAAAATTCTTTTTTTTAAAGCCACCCACTTGAGGTATTTCTGTTATAGCAGCACTAGACAACAAAGACACTGGCCCAATCGGTTGTTGCCCAATGCTTGGGCACTTACCATGAGAGAAATTGTGTTAGGCTTACAGTAGCACGAAACTTCACAGTCTTAAACTAGTATATCTGCTAACCATAAATATGTAAACCAAAAAATAGTTGAAAACTTTCATTCAAACAGACCTTTAGGGAAATACGCACTTAGGGCTTCTGTCCTTGAACAGGCTAACTTCTACAACTACCACCCACTGCCATCCAGTCGATGCTGTAATGAAATGCAAATAACTATGTTAATGCAAATGTTAAGGCTACAAATTCAAACATAAAATAGTCAAGAAATGCAAAAGTTAAGGGTCTCCTAGAAACATTAACTCACTCAAATTGTACATATAGAATATTTTCAATTACACTGATGACAGCAAAATGTGACCCCTTAATATACAGTATGTGCAACATGGGTAAGTTAATGCTGTTACGAGGATGTTAAATTTTACAACCTCTGACTTTGTTTTAAAAGTTACAGCCTGAATACTGCATTATTTCTATTCCCATAATACTATTTTCTTAAAATAGAAAAAAAACAAAAGAGGAACAAATGTCATTGTATATTCCATCTATATAAGATTCCAAATGTATTCATTATTTTGTTTAATGGATGAGACAAAAATATGTTTGAAGACTTTATGAAATTTTTCAGTTGAAATATTTCCACTTGGCACATTGAGATATTTTAGATTACGGATTTGCAGAAATGTACAATAAATATGTGTAAAGCTGTTTGTGTTGTTATGTATTATATTACATAAATTATGAAAAGGAAAAAATTCCATTCACAAAGGGAGAATTTTTATAAAACATATTTCGTGCAAACATTCATCAAATGATAAAAAAATAAAATAAAACTCTATGATTTTTTTTTTCCTGATCTAGAACCAAAGTCATTTGTATAGTTTTTCCTCAGGGCCATTCTCCCTGAATGTTGGAGGAAACGTGTTCTGTTTACATATTTCTGGAAGCTGAAAATAATAGATTTCACTACATATTTTCAAATTTGGCTAGCCTTTCTTCTACAAATGCTCAGTGGTGCCACAAAATGTTTCATTAATTACATAGGTTGGACTAGATAAATCTATCTTAGTTAAATTAAAAATGAAAGACCTATAAATGTTTAAGCTGGAAAAGCATGTGGTAGTGTTATTTGGAGTGATAATCTCTGAGTGAGAACAGGCAGAGGTCCCGTGTTTCGGGTAGGGTCTCCTAGTGTCTCCTGTGGCACACAGTAACTGAGAAACCACATCACCCAGGTCCCAAGAGGGAGAGGTGCTCGAATGAATGGGGACTTGAAAACTGGAAGGATGTGCAGTCACCGATAAACAAAGCCCCAAACACACCCTGTAACCACCGCATACAATGTTCTAGATGGATTGCTCATTTCCAGCCCTGTGCTGAAAGCCCTTGATGACTGCAATTTTCTACAGTGTCAGTACCCCATTTAGCAGGATCCCTTTAAAAATTTGTCGAGCTTTTGAACTCCCAATATTAACCTGCATTTTCTTGTCTTCTAGTGACAATTATTCAATCAAACTTCTTTTGTGAAGAGTGTAAGATAAATACTTCCACAGTCTGAAAACTAGTGTCATGCTTCAACAGCCTGATCTTAGACTTCATGCTACAAATAAATTGGTATGTTCTAAATAATTACCAGGTAGTTTGTCTACCACCTCTCCCGACTGTTGAAACGCATAACATTATCTCCAGCACCACAGGAGAGCCCCATGATCCCACTCCACGCCTGCTGTTTTCTCTTTTGCGTGACTTATCCATCATTGGCACAGAAGGTTGAGAGATGGGAATTCAGACTCTGAATTACCCACTTAAACTTTTTGTTCTTTGTCCATAAAATCAGTGCCATCCTATGGATTTACTTCATGGGGTTTCTGAGAGACTTAATGTATCTATGTTCGTTAGGGCTGGGAAAGACCAATATCAGAAATTCTAACTTGTATCATATACTAATTTCTTACCTTTTTATTTGTTTGGAATTTTTGTGGCAGTATTTTTACAAAATATTTATTTTAGGATTGAAGGGTTAGTGTCACACCGCCTGCACTGGCTGAGGGGCTGCTACAGATTTTGAAGGCTTCAATCGAAGTTAAAAGTGGAGATTTTCCAAAATAGAGGCAAACCAAAAAAAAAAAAGAATTTATAAACAAAGAGGCAAAGAGAGAAAAATTTTTTTCCTCCATTTCTACTTGGAACTGCTATTTTTTACAGCGAACTGAAATACTTCAACATTTGAAAAACATCAAAATAGCTAGAATTCATAAGTCTTAGAAGGGAAAAAGAAAGCACTTTGCTAAAGTGAAGTAAGTTCAGCATTTGCAATGTAATTCAAATTGTGCTTGTAATTCAGGTCCTGGAATTAACCCACTCAAGCAAAGCTTGAAAAGATTTAGATTTACTCAGACTAGCAACAATACAATACTGCCCTACAATGGCACAACCTCCCTGTCTCTTGGTGATACATTCAATACACTCTAAATTATAATTCTAAAACTCAGTTTGCTGTCAAAAAAAAAAAAAAAAAAAAAACCTGTGCATCATATCAGAGTCTGTCTTGTTCCAATTTATAAGGGGGAGGGGGACTCACCACCAGTTTTAATCAGGCTGGGATAACACCTGAGCTGCTCCTGTAAACACTTTTTAAAATGATTGTTATCACAATTTTTAACTGCAGAGAGGTGAATTTGGAATAAAACTCCTGTATTTTCAGCCCATTGAGTAGAATGAAAAGAGTAACTTTCACGGCATTGTGGTGTGTGGGGTACAATTCAGGTCATCTGAGATGCCATTTCATTTTGCAGGGTTAATTCTACTAGGAATTCTTCTCATCAAAGATGGAAGGATGAATGGGTTGGGGGAAATGGATTCAGAGCACCGCGTGTTTAGACTGCCAGTCCATGAAAGTTATTTGAAGGTTTTCCATGCAAGCAATTAGGAAAATTCAGCCATTTTTAGCTTTATCTAGTTTGGCAGCTGTTCAAAGCATCCAGGAAAATTTGAAGTTTTCGTTTTTTTTTGTTGTTATTGTTTCTTTTGATTTTGTTTTTGTTAAAGGAGAAAAATGTCTGGCAAGCTCTTGAAAGCGCAGTTCTATAATTTCCACATTTTTTTTTATGATGGACATTTTCAGAAAGTAATAAAATTTAGGTAGACTTTTTCGTTTTTTTTTTTTAATGAAAAAGAGATTCCTAAATGTTTAGAGGCAGGCTATGAATGGAACTCATTCATTTTTGTTCACTGGCACACATGCGTCACAATATTACAATGTAACACAGTGTTAGAATATTAGTGAATACAGTCAGTTTGGTGCTTACATTCCAGACACACCAACCAATTTAGAAATAGAGAGGCAATATTTTGAACTACATGCTGAAGATTTTTTTTTTTTAAAGATGAACAGCTAGGCGGCATTTTGCATGATATTCTAAAATGCTGATATTTGATTGTATAAAATATCAATTGTTTGGTGAAGAAAAAAACCCCAATTTCACTTTTTTAATCTTGGCAAAGCAGCATCTTTCATATTTACTTAGCTTAGTGCTTTCTTTCTATTTAAAACATTTATTAACCAGGAAGACCTCAATGATATGTATATTTCATTTACCATGCCCTGTAGATTAAAATACGTCTGTTTCAGCCATCATTCAGGAAAGAAATAATTTTAATAGTTCATTTTATTAAAAAAAGATTTATGTCAGCATTCAGCTATGACAAGACAAGGCAAGTGGCTTGCACAAAATACTAGCAGGCAGCTTTTTTCTTCTAGAATTTTATCCATATTGAACAGAGCTGTGTCCCTAAAACATATGAAGGAAGCCAAGTAACTTTTTTTTGCCTCCTACTCTGTAGTTTGGAAACCCTGGTGGCGTAGTGGTTAAGAGTTATGGTTGCTAACCAAAAGGTCAGCAGTTCAAATCCACGAGGTACTCCTTGGAAACCATATGGGGCAGTTCTACTCTATCCTAGAAGGTCATTATGAGTTGGAATTGACTGGACGGCAGTGGGTTTGCTTTTTTTGGTTAGTCTGTGCTTACCAATACTGAGTCACTGAAACAGCAGACCTCTAACATTCTCGTATTTGCACTATGCCATAATCAAAACAATATGACTCTTTTTAATGTGGACTTCTGCCTTGTGTTAAGACAAAATATTTAGGGATATATTCTGAAATCTGGCATTTAATGAATTTTCTTTGCTTCATAATGTAGAGTGTTTAAAAGAAAATGTTTATATGAAATGTCTAGAATAGGCAAATCTATAGAGACAGAAATTAGTAATGGTTGCCTATGGCAATAGAAATGGAGTTTTGGGAAAATGTGGAGTGACTACTATGGGCATGGGGTTTCTTTTGGGGGTGATGAAAACCTTCCAAATTGATTGTGGTATTGGTTACACAATTTTGAGAATATACTAAAAACCACTGAATTGCCAACTTTAAATGGGTGAATTTTGTGGTATATGAATTTTATCTCAATAATGCTGGCTTGGTGTCTCAAGAAATTATAATCTTACTGAATGAGAAGACAGATGTGTGAACAAGTAATTGGAATAATAGTGATAAATAGGAGCACACAAAAATAGAACTGTTTTTTAAAGAGTTCTCTGTCTGGAAGAATCCTTACAGGAGAGATAATGTTTGAGCTAAATCCCAATAACAGGGATGAATAGAAGTTTGCCAGGTATATTTTGAGAATAACCGGAGCTATTTAGGAAATGTTTTCCTGACTGACTGTTCCTGACTGAACAGTCCATGCAAAGATAGGAGGGCAAAGAGGCAGGAAAGAGCATTATGTTTCTAGAAAGATACGAATAATTTAACTGGAGGTAGGCAGTGTTGGGGAAGTTTGTGAAAAGGAATTGCCAGAATATTTCCGTCTTAGCTTAAAATTATAAAGGGAAGCAAGGGAAAGAATTAACATTCATAACAGTTGAAAGTTAATGATAAAGACATCAAATTGTAATTAGGTGCTTATTTTCTTGTTCTAATTGCATATTCTATACAGGGATATTAGTAGCCTGGCCTATGTTTATGCTTAGTTATTTTAACAAAAAAGAGTTCTAGCTTCCTTCAAACAGACCACTGATAGTCAACTGTCAAATTGTTACCCTCTCTTTTTCTTCTCAAATGCTCCTCCCTCAGATTAGCCCCACCCACAGTGAGGCTGGCTACTGAACCATAAGACCACAAATGAAGAACCACCATTCTCTTCACCACATATTTTTGTAACATCAAAGAAATAAACATCCTACCTAGCACTGGCCTAACAAGCCCAAGCCTATTAGTACGTGATGTCAAATGCTATTTAGATCTTTTAAATCTATGTGAAGGAGGAAACAAAACCTGGTAAGAAACGTATTTTGGTAAAATGACTATGAAAATATATAGAAAAAAAATTAATGCCTGACTGGAGAAGGTTTATTGCATGTTGAACATGTCGTTTCAACGTTGACAGTTACATATGCCTGATGCCTGATTCACCTCAGTCCTTGGGGATCACAGGCCTAGCCAAAAAAAAAAAAAAAAAAACCATTGCCATAGAGTTGAGTGGGACTCATAGTTGACCCTATAGGACAGAGTAGAACTGCCCCATAGGATTTCCAAGGCTGCAATCTTCATGGAAACAGACTACCACATCTTCCTTTACGGAGCAGCTGGTCAATCTTTCGATTAGCAGCCGAGCCCTTATTTCACTCATGGGACGTACAGTATCCCACCCACTTTTCTGGCTCTCGGGTTTCTTGGGAGTTTACGTTTCCCACTAAAAGTATTTGCTGCCCTCCAGTGGAGACTTGTGTAATGCTGAAAGGCAAAAGAAACATTCATTGAAGCACCATCAACCTTACATGTGAGGTAATACATCCAGGAAGTATGATTAGGTAAAAATTTTGTCTCTTTTGGCTTTTGTGCAGCTAGATAAGCCTTGTAAGCATATTTATGGTTTTCTTGTGATAGGGAGCCTGGTGGGTTTGGTTTTCTTGTGTATGTGTCTCAATAAATCCTGCAACCCATGACCAGTGGCACATGCACCTATCAATCCTGGCACCGAGAAACCCCTGAGGTTTGTGGGACTCATGCATTCCCAAATAATTTTTTTCAAAATCCATATTACCCATTGCCATTAAGTTTATTCTGACTCATAGAGACCCTATAGGACAGAGTAGAACTCCCCCATAGCATTTCCAAGGAGTGGCTGGTGGATTCAAACTACTGACCTCTTGGTTAGCCAGCCAATAATTTAAACATGCTTTCATTAATGAAAACACATGGTATCAAAAAAATTTTTTTCTTTCAAAGCGGAAAATAATAGAGTCTTGAAAGGGTTAACCACTGCACCACCAGAGCTCCTTGGTCACACACCCAGAGATGCTGCTAAATGCAGAACAACCTGTTACTCCCTGTCCTAGTTGGGGTAAGACCCCTTCCACTTTCCACCCCCTTTGCTCCCTATTTATGTTCTGTTTCCCATCACAGGGAACAATGAAAAGCCATACATGGAATTAGAAGCTAACATATTGTCAAGGATGTCTAATGAGCTATTCTATGCTAAGTGCTCAACATGCATGATTCCTCTGTGAAATTTCACCTACTAAAAGTAATAAGCCACCCACACAACTTCTGTATCATTTAGTACTTATATCAGGCATCTTCTCATTAATCCTTCAGCAACAGTACAAGATAGGCACACTTACCTTCAACCCAAATGCACAGATGAGGAAAATGAAGCTGAGTTAGACTAAATAATTTGGTCAGGATCAGATACGTGGAAGTGGCAGGTCCTGGACTGATTCCCAGATCTGTCTAAAGCCCGTGCCTGTATTCTCAGCCATTTCGCAGTTCTGCTCATTACCCAGAAGACCAAGCTTCACACTGGCACAAGCAAAGGGCAACAAGGAGAGGGAAGACACTGCCAAGAAACTAAGAAGCAGAGGAGCTAGGAAGTAGCCAGACACTCCAGACCATGGGGTGGCTTGGGAGGAACTAGACAATTAAATGACACTACCCGACTGATTTGAGGGGTGGAAAAATTGGAACATCCTTGTCTGTTGACTAGAGTCCTTGGGCAGCACAAATGGTTAAGCACTTGACTACTAATCAAAAGGTTGCTAGTTCAAGCCCACCCAGAGATGCCTCAGAAGAAAGGCCTGGTGATCTCTTTCCTTGAAAACCCTATGGAATGCAGTTTTACTCTGCAACACATGGGATCACCATGAATCAGAACTGACTTGATGACCGCTGGTTTGGTTTTGGCTTTTAGTTTGTTGAGGCTGTAAATTGACATCGCTTCTCCTTTCCTGTACCTTCCACCTCTCCTGTTCTTTCTTTTCTTTTCTTTTTTTCAATTATGTCATCATTTCACAAATATTTATCAAGCCCCTCCCATATGCAAAACCATCTTCTAAGCACTAAGGGTACAACAGTTAATAAAACATTGGTGTCATATACCTCACATTCTAGTAGTCTCGGAAAGACCACACACAAACAAGCCCCCGGGGTCTAGTTGCTTTCTAAAAATGTTGCGAATTCTTAGAAGGTTTGAGATCCAAAGACTTGAGCTTTATGAAGGGAAAAATATAGAGAAAGAGAGAATCAAATTAGAAATACGTGCTCAGGAATTTTTGCTATCTCCATAAAAGAAATGTAAGGCTGAAGTCCACTATGCAGATCTGTTAGTTTTTAAAAGCTGGCAGAAGAACCAGTTCCCATGAAGTACCAAACAAAGCTATTCCCACTGATGTATACGGACTTATACAGTCACCGTCCTTGACAGAATCAAACTGTTCTTGTTTCTACTTTTAAATCAGTTAGCTTAGTGGTCTCAAATGGAAGACAACAAATCTATATTTTGTTTCCATCATTAAAGAATTTAAATGCAGCAGTCTTCTAACAATTGAGAGGTACTCAGCTGACAGAACTCAACTTCTATAAAGTTAACTTCTTAAATATAAGAGACAATCATCCCAAGCTTAAAATAGATGGTGTCACTATTTTGGTAAGTGATATATGACCAACTCTGAGGAAAATTTGAGAAGTAATGTGTAGACACAGAAAAAGTTGCATAAACTGTTTCCCATACAGAATTGAATAGAGAAGTCTATTTATGATGGGGCAGACATGATTTATATTCCTTCATAGATGATAGTTATGAAAAGAACACTGTTTTCAAAATGTATGGACAAAGGAATCTGATCTTCTACCCAACTGTGTCTATTGTCAGGAAAGATTAAAGAAAAATGGAACCCACACACCTAAAAAACACAGATTTGCTAAAATTCAGAGCCCCGGAGCGTGTGAATATGAAGTAAGAAATCTTTTCATGGTCACCTTTCTCCTGTCCCCATCCCCACACCCCTCCCCACTTTCACTTGAAGATAAATTTAAGTAGAAAAATGTAACTAAGGTGCTAGAAATTCCTTTTCCTTACACAGCGAGATCCACATTTCAAAAAAATAAAATCATATTTTTAAATGAACAAGGGCCTGCTCAATCATCTGGACCTATGTAATAAAAGAGCAATTCAATGAAATAAGGTTATTAACTTATTAATAGTTTAGTAAAAGATGAAAGAGTTGCTTTTGAAATTTTACAAATCAATTACTTCCAGTTGAGTTTTAAACCAGGTCTTATAGTCAAAATCAAAGATTTTATAGAGAGAGAAAGAGAAACTGAGATCAAAATCCAACTGCGCATGTTTGGAGCCAATTAAGTTATATTTCAAAGGCACAAGAGATAGTCTTGCTTTTTTAAATTTAAGGTGTTTCATTAAGTGATACTTTAGGCAGCTTTTCCTATTTTCAATATGTTACATTTACTAAAGACCATTATGAAAAGGCATTTGTGATAAGAATACATGGATCTCAGCTGAAGGGTCACTTCACCGAAGAGAATAATGTCAAAACATCACAGACCAATGTCGTATGCTTTTGTTTCTATACATGTAAATGTGTTTGAACTAACTTCTCGAGGAATTTTTAGTTAGATGATGACACACTTAATTCTGACCAAATAGGCATTTTGTTTTGGGGGCAAAACGAAGTGTAATTTCATTCCATTAAACATTCAACTGTGGTTAGCCAACTTTTTATAACAATAGTGAACAGTTTTTCTAACTCCTTTACTGTGTCAGCCACAGGGTGGACACTGCATTTCCTCATTTAATCCTCACATTTTTAACCTCATTTTTCAGGTGCAACACTCTCTGGAGGTAGCAGACCATACATGTTCACACAAAGAGTATATGGCAGTGCTCAGATATAATAGAAGTCCCTCTGATTCCGGAGGCTCACCATTAACCAGTGACCTATAGTCTCACGTGAGCAAGTGGGAATCGCTGAATGTCTTTGTTATCGCCTCATTGTCAAAAAAGATCAAATACGAGCTGTTTATCAAAAAGCTACCACAGGCATTCTTATAATTCATGAAGGATAGTTAAAATTTGTGACCGCCCCCACCAAAGCAATTGATAAATATGTGAGCCAAGGCTGAAACACAGGATTTACATCTTCAAACATCATTACAAAGAAAGAAGAACAAAGGCTAATAATTTAAGATATGGGGTAATTTTTAACATCACAATAATAGCAACTTAATTTCTCTTTTTCCTAGCTTTGGGCTAACACAACGTACTGTGGTGATACTTGGGGTTTGTGCTTCAGAAATTTCCATGGACACATTAGCTTAGCTGGTTTCATTACCCACTCTCATTATTAAGTAGCATTCAATTACTGAGTGTTGTAATGCCAAAGAGCATAAAAGGAAGACAAAATCGCGGTAAGATCTAAGAGGGAAATGGCATTTTTATATTGCTATAAAGATTACTTAACTCTAGTGCAGTACTAATGATCATTTCTGTGACTAAAAACATCCCCCTATGATTAATTGTGTAAACTCTCATCATTTCAAGCCCAATAAAGACTTTCAACATTTTTCATGCATCTTGTATTCCCAGCATTTTTTTTTTTCCATTTACTCACATTAGAATTGACTCTAAAGTAACCCTTCACCATTACATTAAAATGGCGTACCATTGGGGAATATTCAGGTATTTGTGTACAATTCAGGTACAGTACATGTGGAGTGGGGTGTTTTAAATATGGGAAAAGGGAAAAATGTTGTATTACTTACAAATGTTGATTCACCTTCTTCATATTCCTATAAGAGGCATATCTTCTTATATGAGAACAAACTTCTCAATAGTCAGTACTCCAAATTAGATATTTCTAAAAATTAGAATACATAGTAATAATCTCCCTTGAATATTAATTACTGTTGTAAAATTGGGGGAAAAAACTATTGTCCAACAACAGCGGATTGTTTGTAATAGAATACAAGGCAGTCATTAAATATGATGTTATATATAAATGCTTGGTAATATGGAAAGGTATGATGTAGCATTTTGTAAAAATAGAAGTCATAAAGCTGTATGTACAGAAGGACCCCCATTTTTGTAAAAATATTTTATATATATACCTGTAGACCTTTGGTTTATAGAAGGATAAACAGAAAGGCATAAATAGGGTTTACTTCTAGATGGCAGGATTACAAATAATTTTTAATTTTTTTCACTTGAATTACCTGTGTTTAGTAGAATTTTTTTTTTTTTTTTTCTGTAACGAACATGGTTTGCTTTTGTTTAAGAAAAACAAATCTAAGGAACAACAAGTAAACCAAAATATCCTTTCTCAATTTTTGGAGTCCAAAATTTGAGATATTTCTTGGATAATGTCCCACAGTTATGAAAATCAGTTCAGAGAGTTATATGACAAACTCCTTCTTTAGTCACAGCCAAGTTCTGGAGCCTAATTCTCTGCCTGGATAGGTGGAGACGCCCTAACAGGTGGTCACTGTGGAAGGCCTTGTGGTTAGGAAATTGCGGCAGACATAGGAAAAGGCAGTGAGAAGTGAAGTCCGTATCATCCTTTATTAAGCAGCTTTGAAGAGGCTGCAAAAGCAGAACAGGAAAGAGAAAAGCAGGGCCTCTGGCTTGACACTTTAAATCACAGAGGTTCAGATGTGCCCACGGTTAGAATGTAGGGTCCTTGGACTGTAGGGTGTTCAGTCTGGATCACTAGAGTCATTTCCTCCAGCGTGATACCTCACGATGTATAATTTTCTTTTCTTCTCTTTCTTCCTTCCTTCCCCTCCAACCGGACCCATCTGGAAGCAGGGAAGCCTCTATCTATATGGCACAGGAATTCCGTTTTCAGAAACGTAGTTCTGGGCACTTTCTGAACAGAGGCTGGCAATAATCCCAAACTGCATGTTTTATTATGTGGGCTTTATTTGTGTTTCTTACGAAATGAGCGGAGACACTCAAACTCATTTCAGATAGCAGCCAAAGCTAAATGGCCACATTGTCCCTAGGAAGAAGGTCAGCACATTACAGGCAAAACTGTCCAGCTCCTGAGTTTGCAGGAAACTTACACGTGAAGACAAGCCGCTTCAGTCATTGTTTTCAGCAGACTGAGGATTTTATTCCAGAAAGATGTATTTGACTGCCTTGACAAATAAAAGAGAAAGGCAAAGGTTTTTTTCTTCGTACTTTTATACTTCTATATAAGGTCAAGCTGTGATTAAGTATAAAAATCCCTTGGGAATTTCATTCAGAATGAAGAAGAACAAAAAACATTAGCTTCTGCTACTACAGTTTTATTTTTTAGAAAAAGCAATTGAAACTGCTTCTTCTATGAAAATAAAACAGTTGAGGTCACTTGTTGGCTGCAGCAAAGTAATTACTAGTGAAGATTTTTTCTTTTAATCAATTATAAGGGGAGTCTTTACAAACAGCCACACCCTGTGGGGGCAATGAAAATAAACACTGGTAGCTTCTGCCAGAAATAAACAGCAGGTAAATAGCACGCAGCCAGCCCGTTAGGGGCGCTTCCACCTCCCCAGGACCCCAGATGAGAAATTAATTAAGCTAATACATTTAAAACTAAATACATTTTACTCCAAATTACCATCCCCAAAAAGTTCAGCAAAAACGTGAAATGCCAAAATTGTAAACTTGTATTATATGTGTCTTCAGACTCTAGCAAAACAGTCAAATGAAGAAAGCAAACAAAAAAAAGCCAGCGATCACTGACTCAAGATCCCCATCTAGTGACACTGTTCTGAATAGCAGGTTGTTTGTATTTCCGGATAGGTGTTTAAATCAAGTGAATCAGGCATATATTTCATTCATCAGTGAGACTCCTCTCCTTATTATGCCCTTTAAAAAAGTATCCTTGGGCTATTGCTGAAGGAGCACTGAGTTTCTATTTGGGGTGATGTAAAACTTTTGGAAATGGATAGTGGTGATGGTAACGTAACATGGTGAATGTCATTAACGTCACTTCATTGCACACACACAGAAAATGGTTAAGATGGCACATTTTTGTTACATCTATTGCACCACCATAAAATTGATTTTAAGCAGCCTTGGGAACAAGTTATGCCCTTTTCACAGTTATGGTGATCCCCCTGTGAGTCTGGTTCATCTGTTTGTGACTCAGTTTGACGTTTTTCCCGGATTCGCCACATATTCCCTAACCTGTGTGGCACCCGGTTAAAGAGATTTGAAACTCTAAACATGAGTTTAAGTCCTCTGAGTAGAATGGTGCAGTACTTGTTGCATGTAGCAGTACACGTGACAACAACCAGGCAACCTATACTATAGGTCAGCAACCATGCTGGTGACCACAGCAGTTACCGAGAGATGCTCAGACCAGACAGTAACATAAATGGTTACAATGAAGTGAACCTACAGGCTTCTCTGGCCAGACACAAGATATAAATACTGGATGAGTCCACTGATATGAAGCATAAGAATGGACAAAGTCAATTGATAGACAGAACTCAAAATAGCAATGACCTTGGGGGAAGGGGACATTGACTAGAAAGAGGCATGAGGAAATGTGTTCTGGGATGCTGGGATCCTCTATATGTTAATCTGGGTGGTGGTTACATAGGTGTGTACATCCGTAAAAACTGAACCAATTATATTTATGTTCAGTGTACTAATGCATGTTACATGGTATACCTTAGTTAAAACTTTTTTTAACTGAAATTTCTCCATAACTGCTGTTTTACTCCAATCCTGAGAGGTAACAGCCACAGAATAACGTTTTAGTATGCTAGTAAGAACTAAGACCCACACAGATTTCTGATGAATCTTCAAGAATTTGGATAAGAAATGGAACAGCTATCAAACCTAAATATCATCAAGTAAAGGATTTGGGGCCTTGTAATTAATTTGACTGCAAACTTTAGGGCAACTCCTTAACTCAGGTTTTAAGCAAACAAAAGGGAACTGTACTCATCAGTATGCCATGGGGGCAGGGCCATTACTCTGTGAGGAGCTATGAGAACTTCTTCAAGCCATCACTGTTTAGGGCAAAAGTGGAAACAATGGCAAGTGGAAAAACGAGCATGTGGGTAGGTTTAGAATGCATGCTTTTATAATTTGTGTGACACAGAATGTTAGAGCTAGAAGGAAACTTTGTGATCTCCTAGTTCATTCCCTTGTTTTTAAGAGAAGACCCAGAGAGGTTGTACTTAGTCCAAAGTCACAAGACTGGTTAATAACAGCTAGTCCTCCAGTCAGTCTTTCTGACTTCCAGTCTGTCTCCTGGGCTCCCAAAGTTTCCTAAAGTACTGTACAGAAAACACAGCTCAAAATCCTCAAAAGTGTTTTACAACTACTTTCAGAAAGAGTCTGACATCTGCAAAAATTCCTGGATTAACTTTTTTCCAGATTTTTTCCTTACTTCTTTCTTTCTTAGCTTGCATCTTTCCTTCTTTCTTTTGTCTCTGTCTCTCTTTCTCCACGATTTACTAGCAACTAAAGTTCTTGGCGTGCCTCATCGACAATTAGGGAGCAGTATATAATTTAAATCATTGCTTTTCAGACTTTATCCTTGAATTGCACTCAAGGATGACACAGCCCTGGCTCTCCCTCCAACCCAAGAACAAAAGGTTTGTATCGCAAACAGACCCAGTCAGAAGTTCAGTGTTCCATACATGGTTTCCCCTGATGCTGCAAAAACAGCTTTGGTGTTTACAATAGGAAGGAGGGAAGGGAAACGTCTCTGGACAGAGGCAGGTAGACACATTCTTCCTGTACTGTGTTGCTCTGCAATTCTGATCATCTTGAGGTGATTAGAACTGATC
Organism: Elephas maximus indicus; assembly: GCF_024166365.1. Taxonomy (NCBI): domain Eukaryota; kingdom Metazoa; phylum Chordata; class Mammalia; order Proboscidea; family Elephantidae; genus Elephas; species Elephas maximus. The sequence goes on from NC_064833.1 coordinate 37,372,381, forward strand.
CTAGAACCATTCCAGGCTTTCATGCCCCACTGGAGAAATTCCATGTAAATCCAAGGTGGTCTTTTTCCCTTCATAGCCTTCCACACCCTAATTAATCCACAAAAGATTATGTATTGCTTCTTGGATTCTCAGAAGGGTGTAAGAGTTGTGTCTCATTAAAAAAAAAAAAAAAAAGTCACTGTAATGCTTGGTTTCTGGTCCCCAATCATTTAGAGTGTAGCTGAACTCACAAAGCTGTTAGAGAAACAGCATAAGACAGTATCATCACCAATAGCATCTTTAACAAAAAGAAGCTTCATTGAACCCCTACTTTGGGCAGAACCTGGGTTTTAGCTGCCTCAGAAGTTTCGAGAAGGAAGAGAACGTTGCAGGATGGAGGACAGAAGTTTAGCATGCAGGGAGAGAAGGAACTTGGAGGTCACCTGGTCCAGGATGCCCCAGGACTTGAATAAATACAAATAAAACTCATACTCTTTTGAAAAGAGTTTTTCCGATAATTCATCAAAGTAAAAAGGAGAAAGTAGAAACCAGCTTTAATCACTTGAATATCACCACTTTCCCCCAAACATCTACCTGTAATATTTTGGTGTAATGACCTCCACACTTTTATCTATGCATATTTTAATTCATTCATACCAAATAACGTATCTTAGACAACTTACCATGCTGCTAATAAATATAAGTCTGCATAATCATTGCAATGCCAACATAAAAACTCTAGATTCATTTGCATATATATTTTTAAATAATTTTAATAATTTATTTTTGTTGTTGAAAATATACGCAGCAGAACATACACCAATTCAATAATTTCTACATGTACAATTAAATGACATTGATTACTGTCTCAAGTTGTGCGGCCATTCTCACCCTCCTTTTCCTAAGTGTTCCTCCCCCATTAACTCACTGCCCCCTAAGCTTATTAATATGTTCGTGGTTTCCAATGCTGGGGTCACCTTCTCTGCAGATACATACTTTCACACTTGTCTGATCATTCTATTTAGATAAATTTCTAGAAGAATTTCTGGGTCAAAGGGAAACCATTTATATTTTGATCCATGGTACCAAATGGCCCTCCAGAAGGTTTTGAACAATTTATACTCCTGAGAGCTTTTCTCACTGACACTGGATGTTATCATTCTTTTCTCATCTTTACATCTGCTTGATTACTTGTGAATACTTGTGACTTGTAGAGTCTCCCACCAACCTCTCTCCTTGTTTTATGCTAGTAAGCTGCATCTCCAATGATTCTACCCATGACTTTCCTCCCTATTGCTGGATGGAACGTCCTTATGCAAATTTATTGGATTACAAAGCTAGTGGAGTTGTCTCTGAAGTATCCCTAACCACTTTCCCTCCCAGGGCCTTGTCTGCTCTCAACCACTTCCTTGTCAAAGTAATGGTCCTTTTCTCTCCTGGGCAAGTAGTGACCTAAAACTTCATCAGGCTGAAGAACAGGATTTTCTTATTAAGGAAGCAATTCCTAGACTGAAAAGAAAAAGGGAAACTGGACCATTGTGGGGCATGGAGTGGCCATCCTTCACCTCACCAGCCTATCTCAATTATCCCCAAATATCACTTCACCAACTCAGATGTTTTTGTTTACACTAAACTTAATTTCTATTTTGAGCCCCGTTTTACTGAGGGACAGTACCTTAATCTGCACCAGTCCAGGAACCCCTCTGGCTCTCACAAGGTCTAAATTAAGCAGGAGTGGGGGGGAGGGTCTTCCATAACATTCAGGTATGGGAACGGGGGTGTGTTGGGTCTTGCTGTCCTCCATCTACACTGGCATCTGTTTGCATGTCCTCCTTACCATCTGCACCTTGGTTATCACTCCACACAGTTCAAAGCTGTGCCCCTCATGGCCCCAAATGCAAGGCCCCTTTAATACAATGGCTGCCTGGACATTCTGTCCAGGCTTCTCTGGAGGGAACACCTTCTACATACCCCACACAGGAAAGTGCCTCAGGGCCCCTTCTAGGGGCATCATTATATTGCCCTATATCAACTGGAAGCAGAGGAAGATCTAGAGATTTACTACTTCCCCAGGCTCTGCCCTGGAGTCTGGAGACAGAGGTAATCTCTGCTCTCAAATTCCCCAAACTAACGAGAATTCCATTACCTACCTCACCGCCAGGATTTAACCTCCTGAAAGCCAGCTTTTTAGAGACCCAGTTACATAAAACCTCTCCCACTCTGATTCTGTGCTTTTGTTTTCCTCCTCACCAGCCCTGGGAACTTTTATCTATTTTCAGTTTTGTACTTATTTACCATGCAATTTTTAAAATATTTATTTCTAGGGATAAGCTTTGGAAATAAAGCCCAAGTATTGATGTCTGCCATCTGACCTAGGGGTGAAAGTTGCAGGCCTGACCACCAAAACTGAGGACAAGGCAAAAAGGAATAACAGGAAATACGTGGAAGAAGTATTCGTTGTTTAATTGATGGAAAGAGGGCATCCCAGGTGTGAGAAACAGCATGGTCAAAGGCACATGTGCTGGAGTCTGGCCTTGCCAGAACAGAAGCCTCCATTGAGGTCCAGTAGGATAAACATTTTCATACATAAGTCGGCCAACACTTGCAGAACATTGTCAAATAACCATGGTGATAGCAGGCATGCTGTGTTATCTCTGTGCAAACTATCGACATAAAAGTTCCATCTAGCTTCGTCACAGGATAGTTTTTTTCTCTTTAAAGGAAAGTAGAGCACAATGCTAATGGGCAGGACTTGGACTTCATATCAGACAGACCTAGGCTTGAATCTGGACCCTGCTGCTATTGTCTGTGTTGTTAGGTCAGTTCACTCTTCATCACACTGAATAGCTCTTTCTGTGATGGGACATATATAAAGCACCTGGAATAGACAAGATACCAGTTTCCTTCCCCTTTGCCTCTTTTCAGCCCTAACCCCCAGGCTCATTTATACCATGCCCCATCCCTACCCAAATTAATCTACCGCTAATATTCCATGGATTACTAGAAATTATATGCATGAATTTTTATGCTGGTGGGTCACATGTGTTTCATGTCTTCTCTAAGGAGCTCTGCTATGCTTTTTAATACTCAGTAGGATTTGTAGGAAATATTGATGAAGCATTTTATAAACTGAAAGTAATGTCCAAATTTGCATTACAAAGGTTCTACAATATCATGAACTCTAGGGACAGCTCAAGTCACCTCTTCTCACAACTCTTTGCTCCCTCCTTCCAGCCACTGCCCAGGAAGATCACAAGAAGGATCACAGCCAAAGATGCTTCCGGGTGGCAGTGCTAGAAGCAGGGCTTTTGTCAAACTGAGCAGGGACTGATACTCTGTCATCTGTTAGAAGGCTGCTCTGGCTTGCCTACTTGGACAATGTGTTTTCCACGGGGCTAGTGGGATATGAAAGACTTGAGGAAACGTCTTTCACTGAAGATACCCCCACCCCAGGAAGACCAAAGGATGGGGTGAATCTGCTCCAGGACGACAGCTCTTAAGGCAGAGACTCATTTTACTTTTCCTTCAGATTCTGTTCTCACCATAGAAGGGGTAAGAGTACAAACACAAGTTTAGGGTCAGGGTCCAGGAATAAGATCTTTGTTTCTACTATAGTCTACTTAGGCAAGTAATAATAACAACAACAGCAATAGCGGTGATAGCAGTATCAGTACCAGTTGGCCATGGTGTGAATTCCAACTCATGGCAACCCCATGGGTATCAGAGTAGAACTGTGCTCCATAGGGTTTTCAGTGGGTGTAATCATTTGGAAATAGATCTTCCAAGATGCCTCTGGGTGGACTTGAATCACCAACATTTCAGTTAGCAGCTGAGTGTGTTACCCATTCACACTACCATGTAGCAGTAGTAGTAGTTAGTATTTACTGAGCAGCTGCTCTGTGCCAGGTATTGTGCCAAGTGTTTTACAATCATTTTCTTATTTAATCTTCACCACAATTCTAAGAGGTAAGTGCCGTTACAGTATATTTCTTACAGATGAGGAAACTGAGGCTCAGTGGGTTTACAGAACTTGCCTGAAATTATAAAGGTAGAAAATAAGGGAGCCTGGTTTCAAATAGAGGCAGTCTGAGCCATAGTAGTGTCATGTGGCCCAACCCAGCTGGCCAGAACCAAGGACCCAGAGCCAAAGCTCTCATAAGTGTCCCCTCCTCAGAGCACCCCAGGAACTTAAAGTTATAGTAAAGAGCTATGAGGATTAAGGATCCTTGGCCCCAGCAATCTCTCATCCTTTTCCACATTTGAACATCTGGCCAATAAACACAATCACTCCCACAAGCCTGGGGCTGGGTTCAGAGCACAATGCAACCCCAGCACCAAACTTGGAGTCTTTCATAAGAAGAGAGAGCCAGGGCTCTTCTTTCACTTCCTCTTCCCCTGAGAAATGCAAACATTCAGGCACATTTCCCTATAAAAGGGAAAAGATGAGAGGTATTTTTCAGGGGTATTTGTTAAAACCATGTGTCTTTCCAAAAGGATTTACACTCACCCTACACATCCTCCCAATCTGTGGAAAAATGATCATTTATATTTTCCATTTCTATGAATTCTTGTCTTTCATAAGGAGCTTTAAGGAAACATTCTTGGCACCTCACTGGATATGCAGGAGCAATTTGAATTATCCCCATCTATTCAGAAAAAAAAAAATTTTTTTTTTTTTTTTTTTATTCAGAAGTCTGGAAACCCTGGTGGCAGAGTAGTTAAGTGCTACAGCTGCTCACCAAAAGGTTGGCAGTTCAAATCCGCCAGGCACTCCTCGGAAACTCTATGGGGCAGTTCTACTCTGTCCTATAGGGTCACTATGAGTTTGAATCGACTCGATGGCGACAGGTTTTTGGTTTTGGTATTCAAGAGTCTCTCAAGTTGGCTGTGTCTTAGAATAGATCTAACCCATTCTTTCTTTAGTTCTCTCTACTTTGTCATCCACAATGGTAGCTAAGGCTTAAACCACTCAGATTTATAAGATGAAAGGCTGTCATCAGCAATCAAGGCTATAGGCTTTCTCACTCTGGTCCAGTAGAGGGGAAGGGTGCCTCCCAATCATCAAACAAAGACCCTTCCATTAAATCTGATTGGGTCATCGTAGGTATTATGACAACATTTGGGTTACATGCATGTGCCTGAACCAAAAATTCTATCAAAAAGCTGGGATTATTTTGAAAGACTTAGGCCAATTAAGACCATTCCTAGAGGTGGACTATGCATAGGAGGAGCCTAAGTGGTAGACAGTGGTTAAGAGTTATGGCTGCTAACCAAAAGGTTGGCAGTTTGAATTCACCAGCCACTCCTTGGAAACCCTATGGGGCAGTTCTACTCTGTCCTATAGGGTTGCTATGAGTTGAAATCGACTCAGTGGCGATGGGTTTGGTTTTGGTTTTAGGTAGTACAAGTGGTTTTCGATCAGCTGCTAACCTAAGGGTTGGTAATTTGAACCCGCCTACCAGCTCCACATAAGAAAGGCCTGGCAATCTGCTTCTGTAATGATTGCAGCCAAGAAAACCCTATGGAACAGTTCTACTCTGCAACACATGGGGTTACAAGAGTTGGAGACGACTCAACGGCAACTAACAACAACAAAAACAACTACAGATAGTGGTGAATGAGTGTTCACATCCAAAAAAATCCAGGCGAAGTTAGGAGAGAAAAAGGAGGGGGCTAGTTCTAGGTAGAAAACCAACAAATGTCCAAAAAAAATATGAAGACCTGAAAAATATGTCAAAATATTAGGAGTGTTTAGCTCAATGTTAGGATTAGACATAATTGTTTGATCTTTATATGAGTATGAAATTCTCATATTATTGGTGAATAAAATAAAGTTATTTTTAAAACAATTTCAATGCATAATATTTGTTACGAGTAAAACCAAGTGAACAAATATTAAAAAAAGGAAAATCCTCTAAAATGCCATGTTACAGAAGGGCAATAGTATCATGTCAAAATGTAAAGAGGAGATCATACTTCTCAAAGTTTTGCTAATTGGCCAGTTGGAGTGAAGACACGCTAACCAAGAGGTATAGGAGAAGTGGAGCCTCTGGTTGGTGCAAACAGTTGACACACCTGGCTGCCAACCTTTTTTTTTGGCAGCTCAAGTCCACCATTTAGAAAAAAGTCCTAGTGATCTACTTCTGAAAAACCGGCTATTGAAAACCCTATGGAGCACAAATCTAATCTGACATACATGGGGTCACCATAAGTTGGAATTGACTCTGTGGCAACTGGAACTAGACAGAAGAAATGGTTTGAGGACCTACAAAAGCGAAGCCTTACATGGTGTGAGATTGCTATAGAATATTGAACTGGAGCCCAACAGAATGGTGAGATGAATTACAGTCCAAGATGAGAACCATCTGTAATAATCTTAACCTTACTGTTACCTGTTGCCATCAAGTCGATTCTGACTCATAGTGGCCTTATAGGACAGAGTAGAACTGCCCCATAGGGTTTCAAGGAGTGGCTGGTGGATTCCAATTGCCAACCTTTATGGTTAGCAGCCTGAACTCTTAACCACTATGCCACCAGGGCCCCTATAATAATCTTAGCCAATTTTTATTAAACTTTACTATATGCAAGTGGCTATGCTAAGTGTTTTTGTCTGATCACTTTGAGGTAAGTGTTATTATTCCCATGGAGGAGGTTCTATTGGTGTCCTGTCTGTAGACAGGTCAACAGCTTTCTCCTGCAAACACCAGCACTTCTCTGCTTCAGGATATTCTCTGGCTGCAGGTGCATGTGAGGCTGTGCATGGAGTAGGCCAGAAATGTTAGGGAGTTAACATCCCAGGAGCAGCCTCCAACCAGTAAAGAGCTGTGCTTGATAGATTAATACCCTAGCTTTCTTGCCCCTTAGATGGGTTAACTCTGAGGCATATTCCTCACTATCACTCATGGGTCCCCAGTGGGATCCAGTCCCAAATGTCCACAGTGGTAACCTGCTCATTAACATTTCCTGTGTTGCCATTGGGGCCCTGGTGGTGCAGTGGTTAAGAGTTTGGCTGCTAACCTAAAGGTCGGCAGTTTGCATCCACCAGTCGCTCCTTGGAAACCGTATGGGGCAGTTCTACTCTGTCCTATAGATTCGCTATAAGTCAAAGAGGACTCGATAGCAGTAGGTTTTTTTTTTGGCGTTGCTTTCCATTTTGCCTTGCAGCTCACTTTCCCTTTGCTCTACCATTGCTTTTTAGGATCCTCAGTATTATTTATACTCAATTTTTTGTCTCGGGGTCTGATCCTAGGGGAGCCCAACTCAAGACACTATTTTAAAAGATGAAATAACTGAAACTTACCAAGCAAGTAACTTGCTCAAATCAAACTACTAATGAGTGAATAAGGCCAGAGTCCAACCCACAACTGATCCCACTTAATTCCAATGTCAATGTTACCTCAAACATGGCACGTGACCCACTGGAGGTACTTGAGAAGTTTTTAGGTTGTATATGGGTAAATTGTCATGGGTTTATTTTAGTGCATATTAGAAAATAATGCAATATTCCATCAAATTTAAGACACTTTCAACTGCAATATGCACCAATATTTTACTCGATAGCACCCAACAACAAAAGGAAAAAAGAAAATAATTAAAAAAAAACTGCCACAACCCAATATGTTCTTATCACTTAACATTTACATTTTATTCTTACTGAAAGAAATCTTTTGTACTTCTTTAGACATTGATTTTCAAAATAAATTCAGTGGGGCATACATAAAAAAGAATATATAAGCAAGTTAATTGGCTAAAATATTCCTTAATTTCTTTTCAATCAAGTTTTCAATTTTTCTGGATTACTTTTAAAATCAAAGTTAACAATGTCCACGTTTTCCCACATAATATCATTCTCTATGCCACCAATAGGCTTGGTGTAGTCACATTTCTTAAAGAGCGATCTCCCCTTGTCTTGGGATTTTCAGCCATGCCACCTACATCCATTCTTCAAGTTTCTATTTGAGGCCTTCTTCTTCTTACCAGAAGGTGTCAGGCAATGACTGCTGCCTGGTCTACAGAGAGTATAGGATGGTAATTGGCATCAATTGTAAGACACATCATGACCTCAGATCTGCTAACAATGTGAGAAATGGTTCCATAGAACTAATGCAATAAGGGATATAACTGGCACATCAAATCTCTGCTACTACTTAAGATGGGACTAGAATGGTAAATGGAAACCCTGGTGGCATAGTGTTTAAGAGTTCAGCTACTAACCAAAAGGTGGGCAATTCAAGTCCACCAGGCGTTCTTTGGAAACCCCATGGGGCAGTTCTGCCCTGTCCTATAGGGTCACTACGAGTCAGAATTTGACTCGATGGCAATGGATTTTTGGTTAGAGTGGTAAGTAGATCTTTTAAATGTGAGTTAATTTAAAGAAAAGTGTTAAATAAAAAAAATGCACAGGTGATACACTGGTATGGCAAAAATTGTGAAGACAGCAAGCCAGTTACTGACCTTTGAGAAACCCAGCATCGCATCATCCCTTAGTCCATGAAGAATGTACATACCACAAGCAGTGGTCTCTGTACCCAGCAATGACTGTATATAGTACATTGTTCACATATACCCATAATACCACCCACTGGGCCTAATTCCAGGAGTCTCTCAACAACTGAACCTACATCATGAAAGGGGCTCTAAATTGCTATTTAAAGAGTAATTAAAATTTGGGGGTGGAGCAGAGGAGCATACCCCTAAAAGAACAGGATCAGAACAATTTAATAGACCAAATCAAGTTACAGATCAAATTAGGATTCATGTACTGTAAGTAAGGAACAAATGCTTGGTGGCCAGTAAGACTAAATTTCAGCGTTGGAAGGGAATTGTACCCTATACTTGCCAGCAAAGTACATAGCCTTAGTATTTTCAGATGACAGATGTTTCCATGGCAGAGGGGCTTACTTAGACTGATAAACAGTTATGCTCATTATCCTTAATAATCAAGCTCAAACAGAACCCCAATTAAGGAATTTTCTCATAGTTGTCCCTTTAAGACATTAACTCGGGTTCAGAAACTATAACAGACATATGTTCAAATTGAAATCTGAACGTGGCAACCACTAAGATGCATGATTGTTTTAAATCTACTGCAATGCTTGCAGGAAGTAAGGGACTGTGAAAGAAAATGATTCATACTGTGTGTGAATGTACCATCTGCCAGATACGTTAAGGTCTACTACCTAGAGCTAATTAAAGGAAACTAAAAGACAGACAGAAAAGAAAAAGATCGGGTGGCATGCCTTCTTCATATTTTAGGTAGGTCAAGTATTTTAAGTGTCTCATGGCTCCTCAATAAAATATAAACATCTCATTTCCTCTCATCTAAAAGTGTTCTGATTGTTTTTTAAGTAAAAGTTTACAGTGCAGATTAGTTTCTCATTCAAAAATGTATACACAAATTGTTTTGTAACTTTGGTTGCAATTCCCACATTGTGTCAGCACTCTCCCCCTTTCCCTTTCCACCCAGGCTCCCAGTGTCCATTCATCCAGGCTCCCTGTCCCTTCCTGCCTCCTGCCTTCGCTTTTGGGTAGGTGTCGCCCATTTGGTCTTATACACTTGATTGAACTAAGAAGCACGTTCCTCATCCGTGTTGCTGTTTGTTTTAGACCAAAAAAAAAAAAAAAACCAAACCCAGTGTCGTGGAGTCAACTCTGACCCATAGCAACCCTATAGGACAGAGTAGAACTGCCCCATAAAGATTCCAGGGAGCCCCTGGAGGATTCGAACTACCGACCCTTTGGTTAGCATCCATAGCACTTAACCACTACACCACCAGGGTTGTTTTCTAGTCCTGTTTAATCTTTGGCTGAAAGGTGGGCTTCTGGAGTGGCTTTGGTTCTGAGTTTGCAGGCTGTCCCGGGGCCACCATCTTGGGTGTTCCTCCAGTCTCTGTCAGACCAGTAAGTCTGTTTGTGTATATGTGTGTGTGTGTGTGTGTGTGTGTGTGTGTGTGTGTGGATATGAATTTTGTTCTACATTTTTTTTTTCTGTCTGGGACCATTTATTGTGATCCCTGTCAGAGAAGTCAGTGGTGGTTCTGATTGTTTTTAAAGGTTCTCCCCAGATCCTACCAACTGATGATATGAAACAAAACAAGGTCTAAATTATTTGATTATAGAATTTAGGAGTAAAGTTTTCTTTCTCTTTCCCTACCTAAAAGGTAAAAGTGGGAAATTTTCTCTAACAGACTGTGTTTTTGTTGTTGGGTGCTGGTAGAGTTGATTTTGAATCCTCTGGACTAAAAACAGACTCAACACAGAAGTTTACATATGCACACCCCTCCTGGGACAGCCCACAGCCAATGACTAATTGACACTGGAGTACAAAAGACCAGTCCCCTTGTCTTAAGGTGGAACCAACTTCATGGCATAATTCATGCTCTGGAGCTCCCCATGGGGTCAAGTCTCCTGCTGAAACCATATCCTTGTTTGGCTTTCCACAATGGATGCCCATATCTGCTTTCCTCAGACCCCTTCTCATAAGAGCACCCCACCCTTCCCACACACACACCAAATAAATCCCTTGCACAAGAATCCTTAACAGTTCTGCTTCCAGGGAACCTAACCTAAGATATTACTCCTTCACCCTGTCCCCCTTCCCTTCACTCCTTCTGGAGAGGAAACATATCCCAGGGGCAATATTTGAATCCTCATTAAGCTACACCTAAAGCTAACCTGGGAACCCTGGTGGTGTAGTGCTTAAGTGCTATGGCTGCCACCCAAAGGTTTGGGAGTTCAAATCCACCAGGCGCTCCTTGGAAGTCCTATAGGGCAGTTCTACTCTGTCCTATAGGGTCACTATGAGTTAGAATTGACTTGATGGCACTGGGTTTGGTTTTGGGTTAAAGCTAACCCTACCCCTGGATTTTTAATTTAAGTATTGCATTATATTTTTTCTAAAGCCAGTTTGGATTGGGTTTTGTATTGCTTATAAACTAAGGTGTATTAAAACATTGAAGGCCAAATCAAAAAACCAGAATAGTTGCCTTCGATAACTATATCCTGGTTTATTTATTCTTCATTCCATAAATATTTATTGAACATCTACTGTGCTCTGGCTACTACGTTAGGATCTGAGGATATAATGGTGGAAAGGCACAGTGTCTGTTCTCAAATAACATTCCATCTTCAAGTAAATCAAAAGGGCAATGCAGAGTGAGAGTGTAATGAAAAAGGGTGTGCTATGGGAACACAGGGAGCCCTAGTAGTGGAGTGGTTAACAGCTCAGCTGCTAATCAATAAGTTGGCAGTTGGAATCCACCAGCTGCTCCTTGGAAATCCTGTTGGGCAGTTCTACTCTGTCCTATAGGGTCAATATAAGTCAGAATTGACTCGTCGGCAACAGGTTTTTTGTTTTTTTTTTGTTTTTTAGGGGAACACAGAAGAGGACTAACTAACTCCTTATAGAGATCAGATGTACAAATATGCAAACAAACCAATAGAGGGCTTTAAGCAGAAGAGCGATGTCAGCATCACTGTACTTCAGAAAGATGCATCTACATTGCCCTGTGAAGTACAAATCTAAGCAAGAGACCACATTGACCTGAACTAATAGAAAGATAGATTCAAGAGCAATGAGGGAAACGGAACTGACAAAACATAATGCTTGACTGGATGTGGGAATTGAAGGAGAGGAAATAGGCAAGAATGCTGGCTGGAAAAGGAGCAAATGATTACAAGGAAGCCCTCATAGGCAGCCTTGCTCCTTGAAGAATAATGTTAGGTGACTAATCTTGAACACCCGCTAGTTGTTTACCATGAGTTCCTTTATTTATTTATTCATTCAGAAATATTGCATCTCCTACATCCCAAGTTGTAACAGATATTCATTTAATACTATAGTATCCACGGTACTATAAGGAGTGTCACAAAGAACACATATGCGTTCACACACCCATACATACGTGTGCTTGAGCATAAATATGGCTCTTTACCTAAAGCAGTTTACAAGCTCCTTGAGTAGAAAAGACCTAGCGATAGTAAACAAACAAGCAAGCCTAAGTGCATAACACTATCATATAAATGACATATAAGTCCTGAGGGGGTTGCCCCAAGCAAAAGGATGGACAACATGGACTAAAGTTTATGGAGAGGGTGAGCATGGATGGTTTATTTGCTTATTAAAGTTGATTCTATGCAAGGCAGAGAATTTTACATATTATTTAATCCTTACATTAGTCCTTTAAGATTGATACTGTTAATTTCATTTTTTATTTTTCAGGAATAATTCCAAGTGAGAGGAATAGTAAACAAATACACGTGGTGGGGATGGTAAAGAGTTTAGTCTATCTAGAAATTGTGCTGAGGAGTACTTAGTAGGAAGGAGAGGCAGCTAGACAATGTAGATTCCATCATACTTGGCTGGGGTTATGATACGATGGTGTCTTGGTTATCTAATGCTGCTTTAACAGAAATAACACATGTGGATGGCTTTAACAAAGAGAAATGTATTTCCTCACAGTAAAGTAGGCTAAAAGTCCAAATTCAGGGCTTCAGCTCCAGAGGATGGCTTTCTCTCTGTATTGGCTCTGGAGGAAGGTCCTTGTCCTTAATCTTCCCCTGGTTGAGGAGCTTCTCAGGTGCAGGGACCCTGGGTCCAAAGGAAGCACTCTGCTCCCGGTGCAGCTTTCTTGGTGGTATGAGGTCCCCCTTCTCTGCTCGTTTCCCTTTCCTGTTTATCTCTTGAGAGATAAAGGGTGGTACAGGCCACACCCCAGGGAAACTTCTTTTACAGTGGATCAGGCATGTGACCTGGTAAGGGTGTTACAAGCCCACCCTAATGCTCTTTAACATAAAATTACAATCACAAAGTGGAGAACCACCACAGAATACTGGGAATCATGGGCTAACCAAGTTGACACATATTTTGGGGGGGACACAGTTGAATCCGTGACAGGTGGGACACAGTCAGAAATGAGAGACACTATATATTCTTAGGGTAATAGATTGTAAAATACATTGATAAAATATGGCTCCAGCAGCTTCATGCCAAGTATACTGAATTAAGAAGAGTGGTTTAAGACACTATTAAGAAATTAAAACATGTAGTCATAAAGGCCTGGACTGCCTGAATTGGAAAATTAGAGAAACCTGGAGAAAGATCTGATGACCAATTTGGTGTAGGTCTCAAAGAACAAATAAAGAAATTTCTAGGTTTAGGCCAAGAGTTCTGGAAGGACAGTGGTCGCACTGAACATAATATAGAGTTTGGAGTGGCAGTAAAGAGAGCAAGAGTGTAGCTCTAGGAGAAACTTCCATGGTTCCTTTAGGACAGCAACAACTTTCCCTCACTCTTGCCTCATCTCTATCTTCCGAGTGGGAAATAAGTTTGTTGTATGGTCTTGTGTATGTTAGACATACAAAAAAACCTGCTAAAAGGGTGGATGAATTTTTGAGAAACAGTTAACAAACAGCAATGAACAACATCCCCTGTCTGTGTTTACTCCCAGCTGTAGGGGAGACCTTGGTAAAGTGAGGAAAAAACATCAAATCCAGAATCAGATGATCTGATTTCCAAATCTTGGCTTCTATTCTTACCACTTTTACACTTAAAAATGGTAGATCAGGTCAATTATTATCACTAAGCCTCAATTTTCCTCTTGTGTAAAATGAGAATAAGAACACCTGCCCTCCCCATTTAAAAAGACTGTTAAATCACACATACTAGTAGGGGAGCCCTGGTGGCATAGTGGTTAAAAGCTATGATTGCTAACCAAAACTTCAGCAGTTCAAAGCCACCACATGCTCCTTGGAAACTCTATGGGGCAGTTCTACTCTGTCCTGTAGGGTCACTATGAGTTGCAATCAACTTGACAGCAACAGCTTTGTTTTTTTTTAGTAGAGCCGGCACTACCAAATATTTTAATTATTTACACCTGAGTATTTCCTCACCAGGGACTCTGTGTGTTTTCTTTCATGGATCCAGTTCTTGCTTTCTCTGCCATCCTCTGGATGTTTCCAACACTTTGTGTGTGATAACTGAAACCATAGCCCAAATCTCCCCTTTAAGAAAGGACAAAAGCACTTCTCTCTTCTACTCTCCTCCCTCAATAAACTGATAGTTAATAAGAGCATGACTGCACTTAGCTAGTACATTTAAGGGAACCTCGATTAGGATTCATTTATTCCCAACAATGAATTAACAAAATGATGAACAACAGGACGAACAGTGAGGATTTACTCTACTCAACTTCTCACTTCATTACACCGAATAAGCATATTCAAACGTAAAACTATAATCACAGATTGTAGTCAAGGGCTTATAAAGGTGTACTGGTTGCATTTGTATGTAACGCTGACATACTTTCTTCTTTCCTTTTTTTTTTTTTTTTTTTTTTTAACAGTGTACCTTACCTCCTCCAAGTTACTCCAAATGGATTAAACTCTTGGAGGAAAGAGACTCAGATTTTCAAACTTTAAAGCCTTTACATTCTTATTTTACCAGCAGTAGTTGCCTTTTTTTTTTTTTTAGTTGCCATCTAGTCAACCCCAATTTATGGCAGCCCCAACTCATGGCGACCCCATGTGTGTCAGAGTACAGTCGTGCTCCATAGGGTTTTCAGTGGCTGATTTTTTTGGAGGTAGATCACCAGGCCTTTATTCTTTCTTCCTCTGGGTGGACTCCAACTCCCAAACTTTCTGTTAGCAGCTGAGCTCCTTAGCCGTATGCATCACCCAGAGACTCACTTTAAGGCCTTTAAGCTCTTAGCACAATTCTCTACACTGAATAAGCACACATGTTTATAGAAGGAATGAGTGGGAAAAAAAAAAAAAAGGAATGAAAGTGATTATTTTATCAATCTACAAAATAAATACTTAAAAGTAGAAGAATGCCACTGACTCTTTTCCTTCTGTTTTGGCAAAACTCCACAAGATTTTATAAATCTGGGCATTGTTCTTATGCTATAAATCTTATGGCACTCAACCACGTTATGAAATACAAGAGAATATCTATAACAGATAACTCTACATCTTTATTTCATACGAATCTTCAAAAAAGACATGCAAATTCAGGAGCGAGTGGGGTCTAAGAAAACTTAATAAATTCTCTAATTACTGCCAGTGAATTGGCTACATTGAGCTACACAGGTGTTTTGGTTGCAGAAGGATTGATGTAGCTAGAGCTACGAAGAGGAGACTTGTGGCTCGAAGGTGAGAGTATGGTGGAAAACATAGACGGTCCTGTTCTTCGTAAAGACAAGGCCAAGTGCCGCAGACCACGTTAAAATACTGTTGGACCCCCTTGCTAAATAGGTCTGTTCTATAAGGATTATCTCCCAAGTCGATGGCAAAAAAACTGCTTACGCTACATACATATGATAATGCTTCTTCCTTATCCTGACACAGTCCGCCACAACGTGCCTGTCTGTGCATGAAATTCTAAATGAGAGACACATTTCTTTGAGTCTTAAGCGGTATTTATTCACCATTTATTCGATAGATATTTATTCAATGGCATTTACTGTGTTCCAAGGATCGTATTAGGTATACAAAGGCAAATGAGATATAGTCCTTGCCCAAAAGAGACTTGAAACTAGTAAAAACACAGCAAAGACACAAATACCACTGAAAAGAGAAACTTCTTAAGTGCTTATCAATAACATTTGGTCGCGTCTTCTGTCCCTGAAAGGAATGAAACTACCTGTTAAACCAAAAAAACCAAAACCTTTGCCTACCAGTCAATTCCGACTCACAGCAACTCTACAGGATACAGAGCAACTGCCCCATAGGTTTTCCAAAGTCACAAATCTTCATGGAAGCAGACTGCTACATCTTTCTCCCCCCAAACCGCTGACCTTTCAGTCAGCAGCTGAGTGCTTAACCACTGCACCACCAGGCCCAAAAAGCTTTCTCAGGATTTTCACCTGTAGTTTGAAGTTTGTAACACCAGGTGGCACAATTGAGTCTTATGCCAAGTGATTAACTTCTCTCAGTTGGGAATATTAAGACAGATCATGGCTTAACGTGTGTCTCTTAAAATACAGCTTATCATGTATTGTTGTTGTTGTTAGGTGCCGTCGAGTCGGTTCTGACTCATAGCGACCCCAGGCGCAACAGAATGAAACATTGCCCGGTCCTGTGCCATCCTTACAATCGTTATGCTTGAGCTCATTGTTGCAGCCACTGTCAATCCACCTCATTGAGGGTCTTCCTCTTTTCCGCTGACCCTGTACTCTGCCAAGCACGATGTCCTTCTCCAGGGACTGATCCCTCCTGACAACATGTCCAAAGTGTGTAAGACGCAGTCTCGCCATCCTTGCCTCTAAGGAGCATTCTGGCCGCACTTCTTCCGAGACAGATTTGTTCGTTCCTTTGGCAGTCCATGGTATATACAATGTTCTTCGTCAACACCACAATTCAAAGGCGTCAACTCTTCTTCGGTCTTCCTTATTCATTGTTCAGCTTTCACATGCATATAATGTGAAAATACCATGGCTTGGGTCAGGCGCACCTTAGTCTTCAGGGTGACATCTTTCCCTTCAACACTTGAAAGAAGTCCTTTGCAGCAGATTTACCCAATGCAATGTGTCTTTTGATTTCTTGACTGCTGCTTCCATGGCTGTTGATTGCAGATCCAAGTAAAATGAAATCCTTGACAACTTCAATCTTTACTCCGTTTATCATGATGTTGCCCATTGGTCCAGTTGTGAGGATTTTTGTTTTCTTTATGTTGAGGTGTAATCCATACTGAAGGCTGTGGTCTTTAATCTTCATCAGTAAGTGCTTCAAATCCTCTTCACTTTCAGCAAGCAAGGTTGTGTCATCTGCATAACGCAGGTTGTTAATGAGTCTTCCTCCAATCCTGATGCCCCGTTCTTCTTCATATAGTCCAGCTTCTCAGATTATTTGTCCAGCATACAGATTAAATAGGTATGGTGAAAGAATACAACCCTGACGCACACCTTTCCTGACTTTAAACCAATCAGTATCCCCTTGTTCTGTCTGAACAACTGCCTCTTGATCTATGTAAAGGGTCCTCATGACCACAATTAAGTGTTCTGGAATTCCCATTCTTCACAGTGTTATCTGTAGTTTGTTATGACCCATACAGTCGAATGCCTTTGCATAGTCAATAAAACATAGGTAAACATCCTTCTGGTATTCTCTGCTTTCAGCCAGGATCCATCTGACATCAGCAATGATATCCCTGGTTCCACGCCCTCTTCTGAAACCGGCCTGAATTTCTGGCAGTTCCCTGTCAATATACTGCTGCAGCTGTTTTTGAATGATCTTCAGCAAAATTTTGCTTGCGTGTGATATTAATGATATTGTTCTATAATTTCCACATTCGGTTGGATCACCTTTCTTGGGAATAGGCATAAATATGGATCTCTTCTAGTCAGTTGGCCAAGAAGCTGTCTTCCATATTTCTTGGCATAGATGAGTGAGCACCTCCAGTGCTGCATCTGTTTATTAAAACATCTCGATTGATATTCTATCAATCCCTGGAGCCTTGTTTTTTGCCAATGCCTTCAGAGCAGCTTGGACTTCTTCCTTCAGTACCATCGGTTCCTGATCTTATGCCACCTCTTGAAATGGTTGAATATTGACTAATTTTTTTGGTATAATGACTCTGTGTATTCCTTCCATCTTCTTTTGATGCTTCCTGCATTGTTTAATATTTTTCCCCATGGAATCCTTCACTACTGCAACTCGAGGCTTGAATTTTTTCTTCAATTCTTTCAGCTTGAGAAACGCTAAGTGTGTTCTTCCCTTTTGGTTTTCCATCTCCAGCTCTTTGCACATGTCATTATAATACTTTACTTTGTCTTCTCAAAAGGCCCTTTGAAATCTTCTGTTCAGTTCTTTTACTTCATCAATTCTTCCTTTTGCTTTAGCTGCTGGACGCTCAAGAGCAAGTTTCAGAGTCTCCCCTGACATCCATATTGGTCTTTTCTTTCCTTCCTGTCTTTTGAGTGCCCTTTTGCTTTCTTCATGGATGTTGTCCTTGATGTCATTTCACAACTCATCTGGTCTGAGGTCACTAGTGTTCAATGCGTCAGATCTATTCTTGAGATGGTCTCTAAATTCGGGTGGGATATGCTCAAGGTCATATTTTGGCTCTCGTGGACTTGCTCTGATTTTCTTCAGTTTCAGCTTGAACTTGCATATGAGCAATTGATGGTCTATTCCATAGTTGGCCCCTGGCCTTGTTCTGACTGATGATATTGAGCTTTTCCATCGTCTCTTTCCACAGATGGAGTCAATTTGATTTCTGTGTGTTCCATCTGGTGAGGTCCATGTGTATAAAAGAAAAAAATAGTCACTGTTTATGTTGGTGAAAGAAGGTATTTGCAATGAGGAAGTCACTGGTCTTGCAAAATTCTATCACTCGATCTCTGGCATTGTTTCTATCACCAAGGCCGTATTTTCCAACTACTGATCCTTCTTCTTTGTTTCCAACTTTTGCATTTCAACCGCCAGTAATTATCAATGCATCTTGATTACATGTTCGATTGATTTCAGACTGCAGCAGCTGATAAAAATCTTCTATTTCTTCATCTTTGGCCATAGCGTTCGGTACGTAAATTTGAATAATAGTCATATTAACTGGTCTTCCTTGTAGGTGTACGGATATTATCCTATCACTGACAGTGTTGTACTTCAGGATAGATCTTGAAATGTTCTTTTTGATGATGAATGCAACACCATTC
Source organism: Elephas maximus indicus (assembly GCF_024166365.1). Classification (NCBI taxonomy): domain Eukaryota; kingdom Metazoa; phylum Chordata; class Mammalia; order Proboscidea; family Elephantidae; genus Elephas; species Elephas maximus. The sequence goes on from NC_064833.1 coordinate 37,391,013, forward strand.
CTCTTCGAGTTGTCATTGCCAGCATAGTAGACTATATGATTGTTTCAAAATGGCCAATATCAGTCCATTTCAGCTCACTAATGCCTAGGATATCGATGTTTATGCATTCCATTTCATTTTTGATGATTTTTAATTTTCCAAAATTCATACTTCATACATTCCAGGTTCTGATTATTAATGGATGTTTGCACCTGTTTCTTCTCATTTTGAGTCATGCCACATCAGCAAATGAAGGTCCCGAAAGCTTTACTCCATCCTCATCATTAAGGTTGACTCTGAGGAGGCAGCTCTTCCCCGGTCATCTTTTGAGTGCCTTCCAACCTGGGAAGCTCACCTTCCAGCACTGTATCAGATAATGTTCTACTGCTATTCATAAGGTTTTCACTGGCTAATGCTTTTCAGAAGTAGACTGCCAGGTCCTTCTTCCTAGTTTGTCTTAGTCTGGAAGCTCAGCTGAAACCTGTCCTCCATGGGTGACTCTGCTGGTATCTGAATACTGGTGGCATAGCTTCCAGCATCACAGCAACACACAAGCCCCCACAGTACGACAAACTGACAGACACGTGGGGGTACCATGTATTATACAACATTAATATAAACTAAATAAAGAAATAAAGCATGTTGCGGTTGTGTGCTGTCAAGTGTATTCCAACTCATAGTGGCCCTCTAGGACAAAGTAGATTGCAAAATAATTAAACATAAAAATAACGGAATAAGAACTCAACAACTATAGCCCAAGGCCTTTGGGTAAACTTTCAGTCTCCTGGACACATTTATTCCTTAATTTTGTTCATTTGGAAACTCCCGGGTCTTTCCTTATCAGGCACCAGTCTTTCCTTCACCCTTACTTTTGGGTCTTTAACACTTGGTACTAGTTATGTTGCACTGCTCTGTCCACTTCCTTGACCTCCAGTGTTGTTTCATGCCGGTATCCGTTAACCTAATTACTTTATTAAACTCTGTCTCAAAGTATGGCTTATATTCTTCATTCCAATTCAAAACCTGACATTTTCTGAACCTCAAACATGAACTCTTCCAAGATACAATAGGTCTCTATTCACCTGGAGCAAGAGCAGAATAAGGAGAATCAGGAATAGGGGGAGGAAATGGAATGTGTGGCTGATTGCTTCTATGAACAAATGTCTCCTTGGCCATGAGACCAGAACTGGGTGGTGCCTGGTTACCGTTGCTGAACATTTTGATCAACGATTTATAGAAGAATCTTGATCAAAAAGGGGAAGATGCAGAACAGAATTTCAAATTCTCATGGAATTCAGGCTTTCTGGAGCCACTGAGGCTGCATGAACTCCCAAAACTATTTCCCTGAGATCATCTTTAAACCTTAAATGAAAAATATCCCCTGAAGTCTTCTTTAAATAAAAAATAGTTTAGCTTAATTGGTAAAGACTGTTTGCCTTGAGCATAGTGTTATTTTAGATAACTATATGGGATCAAACTGACAACAGCAACTCCAAACTTAGGAAGCTTTGGGGGCAGTGAGTTTATGTTAGTGCAGGAGGAACAATTCAGAAAAGGAGGGTGAGGGTGGTTGTACAACTTGAAAACTGTAATCAGTGTCACTGAATCATACATTTAGAAATTGTTGAATAGATGTATGTTTAGCTGTATGTATTTTCAACAAAAAATAAATAAATAAAATTAAATAAAAAAAAAACAAAACATGAACTCCTAAACTAGTGGCTCTGAATTGGGTGATGATTTTGCCCCCCAGGGGTTACTTGGCATTATCTGGAAATATTTTGGGTTTTTACAGACTGGGAAGGAGGGGTTGATGCTAGTTGTATCTGGTGGGTAGACATCAGGGATGCTGCTAAACATCCTGTGAAGCCCAGGACAATTCCTTGCCCCCAACGAAGAATAATCCAGCCCCAAATGTCAATAATGCTGAGGCTGAGAAACTCTGGCTTAGAACAGGATCCCAAGGAAGCCACGGAATCCTATCAATGCAAACCTGGGTGTGTGAAGAAAATACAAGTTTCTTCCCTTTATGGCAGGGAAGATTTCCGTGTAATAACCCAGGAGAACTGTCACCTGTCAGAAGCTTAACTTTTAAAGGTTACTATAAAAATGGGTCTCCATTCCTCTACATCAACAAAAAGAACATCAAAGAGGAAATCACCAAATCAATACCATTCACAGTAGCCCCCAAGAAGATAAAATACTTAGGAAGAAATCTTACCAAAAATGTAAAAGACCTATACAAAGAAAACTACAAAGTACTAGTGCAAGAAACTAAAAGGGGCCTACATAAGTGGAAAAACATACCTTGCTCATGCATTGTAAGACTTAATATAGTAAAAATGTCTATTCTACCAAAAAAGCCATCTATATATACAATGCACTTCCGATCCAAATCCCAACGACATTTTTTAATATAATGGAGAAACAAATCACCAACTTCATATGGAAGGGAAAGATGCCCCGGATAAGTAAAGCATTACTGAAAAAGAAGAAGAAAGTGGGAGGCCTCACTCTACCTGATTTTAGAACATATTATACAGCCACAGCAGTCAAAACAGCCTGGTACTGGTACAATAACAGGCACATAGACCAATGGATCAGAATTGAGAATCCAGATATAAATCCATCCACGTAAGAGCAGCTGATATTTGACAAAGGCCCAATGTCAGTTTTGGGGAAAAGATAGTCTTTTTAACAAATGGTGCAGGCATAACCGGATATCCATCTGCAAAAAAATGAAACAGGATCCATACCTCACACCATGCACAAAAACTAACTCCAAATGGATCGAAGACCTAACCATAAAGACTAAAACAATAAAGATCATGGAAGAAAAAATAGGGACAACGTTAGAAGCCCTAATACAAGGCATAAACAGAATACAACGCATTACTAAAAATGATGAAGAGAAACCAGATAACTGGGAGCTCCTAAAAATCAAACACCTATGCTCATCTAAAGACTTCACCAAAAGAGTAAAAAGACCACCTACAGACTGGGAAAAAATTTTCAGCTATGGCATCCCGACCAGCGCCTGATCTCTAAAATCTATATGACTCTGTTAAAACTCAACCACAAAAAGACAAACAACCCAATCAAAAAGTGGGCAAAGGATATGAACACGCACTTCACTAAAGAAGATATTCAGGCAGCTAACAGATACATGAGAAAATGCTCTCAATCATTAGCCATTGGAGAAATGTAAATTAAAACTATGATGAGATTCCACCTCACTCCAACAAGGCTGGCATTAATCCAAAAAACACAAAATAATAAATGTTGGAGAAGCTGTGGAGAAATTGAAACGCTTATACACTGCTGGTGGGAATGTCAAATGGTACAATCACTTTGGAAATCGATCTGGCGTTTCCTTAAAAAGCTAGAAATAGAACTACCATACGACCCAGAAATCCACTCCTTGGAATATATCCTAGAGAAATAAGAGCCTTTACACAAACAGATATATGTACACCTATGTTTATTGCAGCTCTGTTTACAATAGCAAAAAGATGGAAGCAACCAAGGTGTCCATCAACGGATGAATGGATAAATAAATTATGGTATATTCACACAATGGAATACTATGCATCGATAAAGAACAGTGATGAATCTGTGAAACATTTCATAACATGGAGGAACCTGGAAGGCATTATGCTGAGTGAAATTAGTCAGGTGCAAAAGGACAAATATTTTATAAGACCACTATTATAAGATCTTGAGAAATAGTTTAAACTGAGAAGAACACGTTCTTTTGTGGTTACCAGAAGGGGGAGGGAGGGAGGGTGGGAGAGGGTCACTTACTGATTAGATAGTAGATAAGAACTACTTTAGGTGAAGGGAAGGACAACACTCAATACAGGGGAGGTCAGCACAACCAGACTGGACCAAAAGCAAAGAAGTTTCCTGAATAAACGGAATACTTTGAAGGTCAGCAGAGCAAGGGTGGGGGTTTAGGGACTATGGCTTCAGGGAACATCTACATCAATTGGCAAAATAAATTCTATTAAGAAAACATTCTGCACCCCACTTTGAAGTGTGGCGTCTGGGGTCTTAAACGCTAACAAGCGGCCATCTAAGATGCATCAATTGGTCTCAACCCACCTGGATCAGAGGAGAATGAAGAACACCAAGGTCACAAGGTAATTATGAGCCCAAGAGACAGAAAGGGCCACAAGAACTAGAGACTACATCATCCTGAGACCAGAAGAACTAGATGGTGCCCAGCCACAACCGATGACTGCCCTGACAGGGAGCATAGCAGAGAACCCCTGAGGGAGCAGAACAGTGGGATGCAGACCCCAAATTCTCATAAAAAGACCAGACTTAATGGTTTGACTAAGACTGAAAGAATCCTGGTGGTCATGGTCCCCAAACCTTCTGCTGGCCAAGGACAGGAACCATTTCCGAAGCCAACTCAGCAGACATGGATTGAACTGGACAATGGGTTGGAGAGAGATGCTGATGAGGAGTGAGCTACTTGCATCAGGTGGCCACTTGAGACTATGTTGGTATCTCCTGTCTGGAGAGGTGATGGGAGGGTAGAGGGCGTTAGAAACTGGCAAAATGCTCATGAAAGGAGAGACTGGAAGGAGTGGGCTGACTCATTAGGGGGAGAGTAAGTGGGAGTATGTAGTAAGGTGTATATAAGTTTATATATAAGAGACTGACTTGATTTGTAAACTTTCACTTAAAACACAATAAAAATTATTTTTTTTTAAAAAATGGGTCTCCTTTTCATCTAAAAGTCATAACATAGTCCAAACATAACCTTACAAATACCATTTTCATAAGATCAGAACCTTAGGTTTTTCACATTTAATTAAGAATTAACTGACAACTAGCTGCGAGCAAGATAGGAAGGAGGCCAACAGTGTGAAAAGAGGCCTTTAACTGTAGGGGTGGGAAATAGCAGGATGCACATATTTGCTTTACGGTTTTCCCTCGACAATGTTGAACTTTATCTGAGCCCTGGGTTCCCGGAAAGCAGCTACAGTTAAGAAATTCCCTTCAACATGACTGTGTTCCAAGAAAGGGCAAACCACAGAGGACTATCCCCCATCCTCTGCTCTTTGTGACTCAGATAAAACTCACTGTCTACCTTTCCTCAGGACACCCCTGTTAGGTGGTTCAGTGGTAGAATTCTCACCTTCCATGCAGAGGCCCAGACTTGATTCTTGGCCATCCTTCAGTGAAGGCTTGTGTGTTGCTATAATGCCAAACATGTTTCAGCTGAGCTTCCAGACTAAGACAGAGTAGGAGGAAAGGCCTGGCAATCTATTTCCAAAAATCAGTCAGTGAAAACCTTATGAATAACAACAGGACAATCCACAACGGTATCACTAGTGGATGCAGGGGGTGCAAAAAGCACCCCCAATACTGTCAGGGGGTGTGACACCAAAATGACTTTAGGGTCTGCCCAGGTGGCTGGCAGGCCAGCACCACAGTTGGAGAGGCAGCCAAGGCAGTGGTGTCACCACAGTTGATGTCACCCAGTATGGATGCTAGCCACCCCCCCCCCCGCCCCCATTACCCACCAGTCAAGGTGCCAGTTGCCAGTCTGGTCGCCTGCCATTGGGTGGAGAGGAGGGTCTCCAACTTGGAAGAAGAGAAGAGCTGTGGGGAGCCACAGGGGGTGGGGCACGGAGGGGCAGGCTGTGCAGGGTGGTGCTTGGCCCTGTGTGGGGGCGGGTCCAGGCAGCCTCTCCCTGCCTCACCCAAGGGGGGGTGATGACACCATGAGTCACCACACTAGGTGACACGAACCCTAGTGACACCACTAATCATCAACCAGTCATGGGGATGATGCAGGACTGGACAGTATTTTATTCCATCGTGCATGGGGTCAGCACTGGAGGACAGCTAACAACAACAGCATAAAGCCCCAGGTTTTCTTCCTTTTATTTGAGGTGTTCCTCACTAATGTAACAGCCTTGAAGCCTCCATCGAGACCTTCCCCAGCTCCGCCATGGTTCGCGCCCCCACACCCCCCCACCCGCAGCCCGCCAAGCCACAGCTTCTGACTGCGCTTTGGCCAACCACGCTGTGGCCCTAACCACAGTTCCAATTTGGTGTCAGAATCCTGCGCATGTGCGAACCAAGATTTTGGCACATGCGCAGGACCTGAAGAGCTGTGTCCTCAATCTGTCCTTGGACCTGAACATCACGGACACGGTACAACATCCAGACCTCCAAATGTGGACATGGAAGGACCAAAGGTGGAGAGTTCCAGGTACCAAATCCAACCTCTAGACCCCCTTGGAAATAAAAAGCTCCCCAACCTCCTCAGACAGTGAGCACAGGGCCTTATGGTCACTAGACCCCGCTTGGCTTCTTGTCTGTACAGACAATAAATTTCCACTTTCTGTTTCCCTTGCAGCTGGTGGTGTGGCGTCCATTCTTATTTTGATTGGCTAATTGTTCCATTACAGATTTTGGTGACTCTGTCTGGGACTTGCAGACTCCGAAACCTGAGCGGTGAGCATCCGGACCCCTGCAACCCCTTAAGGTGTGCCCCGACGCCGTTTGGTCAGTAAGGAGTTTCCAGTGGCCACCATGACCCCCCCTGGGGTGAGGTCTACTGGGTCCCCACCTCGGCTCGGAAACAGAAACTAGAAACTGGATGGAAAAGGCCTCTGAATTAAGTAAGCGCGCGGGACCAGGTTGTTCCACTGGTCATCTCGAGGGGGTTAAAATCTCCCCTGAGGGGGGGTTAAGTTCTCCTGGGGAGCTAGGCAAAGAGGAGGGTGGCAACAGCGCAGTCCTAAGGCCCGACCCCAAGGGTTGTAAAACAAGGGAAGTGGGGGTTGTGGCCTTAAGGACCCATCTTCAGCCTAGCTGGGGGTCCTTTGCCCCATCTGAAACCAAGGATATTGGGTCACCTTGCCATCGGCGACAATCTTTGTCCATCTGTGATCACCCAAGGTTGATCAGTAGTTGATGGAGGGTATTTTAGTCCCTCAGAGTTTGCCCTGCCATGGCAACAATCTTTGTTTCAGAACACTCTTCTTTCCCTTTCTTTCTCTCTATCTCTGCTCTCTGATAGCAGAAAACGGGTAACTTAACTTATGGTCATTGATTTTGGTTAAGTCCTGATTTGGGTTCAGGTTTTAGTTTTTGGTTTAGGGGACATCCTTTTTGCATTGGTATTCTTTGTCTGTCTGGTGGACATTCCTTTAGGTTGCGGGGGCATCTTTCTGTCTGAATGAGTTTAAAACTGGGGTTCTTTGTATGTCTTCATGTGAGTGTGTAGGTGTAGGAACAGGGATAATCCTAAAAACATTCCAAAGCCTTCACCCTTAAGGTGTACTTCAGAGAACTGAGATAAATTCGGTTGTAATCGTGGGAAAAAGAGAAAGTCAACTGTGCTGCCGCCAGGGTTAGCGATGAACAGCCCTTACAACTCCAGTAGCGTGCGTGGCTCACCTCCTGAACCTGTGCCAGGGCAGGGTGGGGGGTAGAGGAGGGTGGAGAATTAACCAGAGAAGACAGTTCAAACGTCCTGGGAATTTTCCCTTGCCATCTCCCCATAGGAGGGCAGGGACACCCTGTGGAGGGACAGATATGGCCCTGGGTGCTGCAAAGCCAGAACAGAGCCAACAGGGAGGGCTAGCCCCTGGACAGTATCCCCTCCATGAAACAACTCCAGTGGCGAATAGGAGCCAGGTTCCATTTAGTACAGTGGACCTGATTAACTGAAAGAAAAGCACCTCAGGATGTCAAGAGAAACCAAAGAAATTGTATGAACTATTTACTGCCTTCTTTTTTTTTTTTTTTTTAACTCTTGTGATTCCACTTGGGCAGGCCGTTAATCTCTCTTAAGCACCTTTCTCCTCCCAGAAGAGAGGAAAAGGGTCCTAGACAAGCCGGAGAGGAAACCCAGAGGTGACATGATGCTCAATGGACCAGAGATGCTGTCGATGACATCTTCCCCCATCAAAACCCCACTGGGACCACAATTACACAGTGGAATACGGTAGGCTCATCCGACATCGGGACTGTCTATTAGTGGGCCTTGGATGTGGAATGCCTAAGCTCTTAGATTGGAACAAAGGACACAAAATTAACCAGTGTAAAGATGAGAACCCTGCAACCTTCCTCAAAAGAGTTATAGAGCCTTTAGACAATATACTGATCAAGATCCAAAGGACCCAAGAAATGCTCACATGGTCAATAATATTTTTATAAGACAGTGTGCTCTGGATATCGGGAACCAACTTCACAAAATAGAGGGAAGAGTAACTATGAGTATCGAACACCTAGTCGAGCTGGTATTCAAGGTCTATAACAACAGGGAAGAAGACAAAGGCAGGAAGTGCCAGGTTGCCCTACTGGCAACAACAGCAACCATACAGAAACAGTATAGGCCTGCCTCCTAGGAAGAAAAGACCCACAGCCCTAGTGAGACCCCACCCTGACCCCTGCTGAGAGAGAACCAGTGTGCATACTGTGAGCAAGAGGGCCACTGGCAAAGACAGTGTCCCGAGAGAGTGAGTACCAAGTAACTCAATACCAGACCTCTCTAGTCGGTGATCCCAGCGCACCAGTACAATCTGTTGCCGCTCCAGATTCAGCCACCCCTCTTCTCACTCTGTCCCTGGGAGACTCCGTCCACCATGACTGTGTCCGGACGGTGGGCCCGGTCCATGCCAGCTGTCCAGACCCACAAAATCAACCTCTAAGAGACACCAGTTTAGAGATCTTCGGAGGTAGGAGTAGTTTCTTCCAGGGTGACCAAAGGAGAGTGGGCTACGCAGTTGTCAGCTACACCAAGATCCTCGAGGCAAATGTTCTCCCAAATGGAACCTCAGCCCAAAATGCTGAGCTGGTTGTGGTGATCCAGGCCTTGTGGCTGGCCAAGTCCCAGCAAGTGACCATTTATATAGATTCAGAGTACGTGTTGTCAGTTTTACATGTACACGAGACTTTGTGGAAGCAAAGAGAGCTTTTAAATTGGGTCAGTAAAGAAATCAAACACGGCCAACAGATTTCACAACTCTTTGAAGTGGTGTCACTCCCTGCTCCTCTGGCTGTGGTACACTGCAAAGGACATCAACAGGAAGATACAGCAGTGGCCCAAGGCCACTAAAGGGTCGACTTAGAGGCCAAGCGAGCAGTGAGAACTGTGACCCCAGTACTAGTGACTGATTCTAGCTTGCTGTAAGCTACAGAAGACCTTTATAGTTGCAAAAATAGGGGCCAGACAGGGCAGAAACAACTGATGAGGCTTAGAGGAGTAAAAGGGTAGAGAACAAGAAGAATGAAAACAAAAAGGTGAGAAGGAAGTAGAAAGGTAGAAAAGAAAGGGAGGGATGGCTCTAGACTAGACTGCCCTGGGTTTCCAGGAAAAACCTAAATGTAAATACATCGATTTATTTTGCTACTGGATCAGGTTTTATGGTCTTGTGAGCAGCTGGCTCTGTACCACTTGTTACTCTGTACGGTCACTCTCAGGATTAAAGACCACCAAAAAAAAAAAAAAAAACCCATTGCCATCTTACAAAAAAGAAGAAAAAAGGGAGACAACAAGATCTTCTTGGCAGTGTAAGAGGAGATTAAGCACCAGGAATATGTTCCAGAAAAAGATTGCAGGAAGAAGGTAAACTGGACTATTGAAGCCCACTGGGCCAAACCTTACAAGAAGACCTAGTTAATATGGGCTAAGACCCTTCCCTTGGCTCTGTTCAGGACTAGGGTGGCACCTCAAACCAAACTTAAGGTAAGCCTTTTTGAGCTTATATGGGCGTCCCCTCCTCCGTAACTTGTGGGAGGGCTTGATTACTCTGGGTCCCGAGACTACCTTGGAGGCTAGAGACATGCACAAAGCTAGCTCGCTATTAAACAAGATTTGTATTCTGTGGCAGGGGCGCTTGACTCTCTTTACAGGTAAGTGATGTGACAGACTCTTCCACAACCTGAAGTCTTTCTCTCCGTGTCAAGACCTGGAGCACTACAGACCGGGCAGGAGAACAAACCCCTGGCGCTGCTGTCAAGATTGCCAAAAGGGAGCATAGATCCACAACTCTCGCATCGAGCCAGCTCCTACTCATGATACCAACCTGCAGACCCTGCAGAACAGTAAGAATTGGCAAGACAGTAATAATTGAGAAAGTCAGGCTTCAGAAGATTTAAAGTGATAGACAATTGTGCCAATTGACTGTCATCCCCTGGTGATTATACGGGTTGTTATTTATGACTCTGTTCATGTTTACCACCTATATGCAGCCTTATACCCTGCTTGTTTATTTGCTATTTCTTCCTACAGGAAAAGCAAGGACCCCAGAATGGCAAAATAATTATCTCATAAGCACCTCAAACACTCTCCACTTAAAAGATCACTGAGTCTGCCTCACGCCTGTACCAGAACTAAAGACAATGTAGAGGCAGTCCCGGTCCAGGTGCCCCCGCCTACTAAAAATATCACTAGATTCCCCATGCGATGGGTCTACCCCTGGGACCATCTTTCATTAATTACAATAGAGACTTTGTCCAACAGACTATCCAGGGTCTCACTGACTTCACTGCTAAAACTCCAGACATTAGAATGAGACAACTTACCTCCAAACTAATCTGACCAGCCAAGTCTGTTATACGTAGATACCTACTGAGAGAAGATATCCAAGAATTTCCTGAGGACTTTTTATTTGCTCCTTGACTATTGCTTGCCCAACCACATGGGGCCTACACCCCCGGGCACACTCATTTACCTCTGAAACACATTTACAATACCACAAAAAAAAAAAAAAAACCCAAAGCCCCATGTGCTGAGTGTGCCAACCTGGGCTTTGTGGTCCCTTGACCCCAAACTTGTGGTGCAGCACTTGGCTCAAGTGAGCTGGTGCCACCCTTGGTGCTGTGCCATCACTGAATCTTTGTGTGGCCCCAGTCGGTGTGTCCGAGTGTGTGGGTCTGGCTCCTGCCTGAGTGACTGCAGCACAGTTTGTCGTTGTCCTGGCTGCAGATGGACAGCTTCTTACATCGGCCCTGTCAAAACCACTGGTCAATGTTCCCTAGGATTTTTGTTCCTCTCAGGCACCAGTGTCTGCATGTACTGGGCCTCCAGCCAAGCCTCAATTTGTAGACTAAAGAGGGCACTGGGTATAATCCTAACTGAGGCAGGTACAGTAATAGGGCTTCTGGCCCCTTCTTGAGGACTCAAGTCCCTCCATGATAAATGGCTACACAAGTTCAACCAAAGCCTAACTTCGCAGGATATCTGAGATATAGTAAAGGCAGCAATCCCAAACTTAACACGGTGTCTTCCCCTTCTGAGATCATTGGCCATGGTCATCCTGCTGCTTGTATTCAGACCTCATTTGTTTAACCTTTTAGTAAAGTTTGTGTCTTCCAGGCTTCAGAAGTTCCACCTGCAGATGATGCTGCGATGGGGGTATCACCCCTTCTCCCCCGAGCAGGTTCCAGCTGGAGCCTAGTTCTACACCAGTGTCCCTAGCCAGCAGGAAAAACTATAGAAGATGAGACTTTCGGCCCTAAACCCCTTTTAAGATTAAAAGGAACCTGTTAGAGGGGGGATTGAAGCCTCCATCGAGACTTCCCTCGGCTCAGCCGTGGTTCCCCACTCCCCTCACACCCCGCCAAGCTACAGCTTCTAACTGTGGTTTGGCCCAACCATGCTGTGGCCCTAACCACAGTTTAAATTTGGTGCCAGAATCCTGCACATGCACGAATCAAGATTTTGGCACAAGCACAGGACCTGAAGACCTGTGTCCTCAATCTGTCCTTGGACCTGAATATCACCAACATGATTCAATATCCAGACCTCCAAATGTGGATATGGGAGGGCCAAGGGTGGAGATTTCTGGGTACCAAACCCAACATCCAGACGCCATTGGAAATAAAAAGCTCCCCAAACCCCTCAGACAGTGAGCATATGGCCTTATGGTCGCTAGACCCTGTGTTGCTCCTTGTCTGCGCAGACAATAAATTTCCACTTTCTGTTTCCCTTGCAACTGGTGGTGTGGCGTCCGTCTTATTTCGATCAGCTAATAGGACAGGACAAGAACCCTCAGTTGGCTACAGCCTGAGCAAAATCATCTCCTTAGTGGCCTTGGTGGTCACTAATGCAACAATCTAAGCAAAATCATTTCCTTGTGGTCTTTCATGCCTTTATCTCTCCCAGTGTTCTTTCACTATATTTTAAGCAGCTGGACCTTAGGAATTTGCAAGAGGCAATTGATAATCTCCTAGAGCCCTGGTGGCACAGTGGTTAAGAGCTTGGCTGCTAAACCAAAAGGCCACCAGTTCCAATCCACCATCCGCTCCTTGGGAACCCTAGGGGGCAGTTCAACTCTGTCCTATAGGGTCTCCATGAGTCAGAATCTACTTGATGGCAACACATTCTTTAGGTTTTGGATCTCCTCCAAAAGAGCCCTGGTGGGCAGTGGTTAAGCACGGGCTGCTAACCAAAAGGTTGGTAGTTCAAATCCACCAGTAGCTCCTTGGGAAAAAGATATGGCAGTATGCTTCCATAAAGATTACAGCATTAGAAAACTTATGGGCAGTTCTACTCTGTCCTACAGGGTCGCTATGAATTGGAATCAACTTGATGGCAATGGGTTCGCTTTGGGGTTTAGATTTCCTCCAGGAGCCTTGGTAGCGCAATGGTTAAGAGTTTGGTTGCTATGAGTTGAAAATCTACTCCATAGCATCTAACAACAAGCCTTTACACACTAACCCAATATACCCCTCTCCAAGTCACTCCCCTCCTTGCCCATCACCATCTAATCCAGGTGACATCACCCTTTAATCCTCCCCTTCAATTCTTCTTCTACTCTTTATTTTCACAGAAACAGTAAACCCTACTTGCTCTGGGGCTTTTATTTTTTATTCTCTAGGGCCTGGTCTGGAAGTCAAAAAAACAGAAAGCTACCTGTTTCCTCTCTTTACATTCCTGCATAGAAATCCGAATTTCCCTGTAGGCAATGTTGATTGCCTTAAACAGACTAAGGCCAGGATCAGAAAGTGGGCGCAGGAGAATAAGAAAAGCCCAAAGATTAATACCAAGTGACACTAATACAGTAGAACCTGCAAAAGACAGAACCTATGTAAGGCAGTAACCTGTCAGAGAAGGAAAACTCAAATATTTTCCACTAAAATGAGCCATTGAAAAGTGGGAAGACCGCACCCTGTCAAAGGCAGAAAACTTTCGAGACCCAGAAAACCTAGGCAGTCCCATTGAGTTCTGGCTCTCACAGGTTTCACTGCTACCTTTGGATTTCAATAACTGGTAATCATTCACCCAGTAAGTACTGGTAACTGGATAGATATAAGACACAAACATGAAAGAAGATGATTCGAAGGTGTTAAGCCAGGTTAACTGTGACAATGGAAAGTTAAGACCTTGCAAAAATGGACAAGTTGGGAGGTGAGATGGGTTTAGGAAAACGAAGATCATGACTTATGCTCAGGACTTGTTGAGGTTGAAAGGATCAGAAAACATCCAAGTGGAACGTCTTCTAAACTGGCAGGATACAAAGTTCATTAGGGCTGAAGGCATTATTTCGATGGCAACAGGTTTGTTTTTTTTTTTAATGTTTAGTACCATATGTGTATTAGTAGACATTGAAAATAAGATATGTTTATTCAGTGATAAATAGAAAAAGGGAGCCGCAGATTGTCAAAAATCAAAACTGGGAGGTCACCCACATTTAGGGGACAAGAATAAGAAGAACACTTGGCAGCGGTGAAAGGGGCAGTGTGAGAAAGAGATTGTAGGGGCCTAATGCCCTGGGTATGGAAACTGTGGTGGCATAGGGGTTAAGTGCTACGGCTGCTAACCAAGAGGTCGGCAGTTCAAGTCCAACAGGCGCTACTTTGAGAACTCTATGAAGCAGTTGTACTCTGTCCTATAGGGTTGCTATGAGTTGGACGGCAGTGGGTTTGATTTTTTTTTTTTTTTAACATCCTGGGTATCATAGCATTGTTTCTGCATGGCTTGCATAGTTAGCCTTTACATACCCCAGTAATTTTGTGATTTGTGGTTTGTTTCCTCCTTTCCCTCTATCATTCTCCATGATTCTATGAAGTTTAAAATTTACGTATGTTCCTCTTGGAAAAGCAGAAAAACAATAAGATCTGGGATGACTCAACTACACAATGGGGGCCCATCTTGTGACAGAAACCAGGATGGCATCAGAAGACCTCTAAGAATACCCGCAGAAGATCAATATGTCTGAAATGTGGTCAACATGCCCCCCTCAAAGGAGAGCTGCCATTCTCCAGATTCTTCAAGCCTAAGCCCTAACTCTGTAAAACCCTCTGGTCAGCCTCTGACAGACAGGTTTTGGAGGAGCGCATTCCCCTCTGTTTCTTGTATACCGGTATGAAATAAACCCCTCTTGCTGCTTACCTCATCCATGTCTCAGTATTGGCTTTGTGACAAGTGGCTCGAATCCGTGTTTTGCGGCAAAAGTGGTGACAGCAGAAACTAGAAAACTAACTAGGGAAGTGCATTCTCACAAACGTCCAAGACAAAGTTTTTTCAACCTGAAAGAAGTAGTCCCCCATGACCAAGTGCCACAGAGAGGTCAAGGTAGATGGGTTTGATAAAAGTCATTGAATTTGGTCTTCAGAACATCACCAGAGATGTCAGAAAATGGCTACAGGAGGTGGGGCTGGGTGGAATGTGAAGCAAACCTCTGACCCTGCTTTGTACTTACAGAGCCCTGGGACGTCATCCAGAAGTTTGGGAAGCTTCCAAAGGTATCATTATTTACAAGAGTCATGCTAAACAGTGTTCTTTCACATAAAAACAACTTCTAAAATAAAAGCTTATGTTTTACAATTTGGATTTGAACGGAACCAAATGCTATCAAACGATTTAAATTTGAAGTTCTTTTTTCAGTCGATGTTTACAGTCTGCCATCTACCAACTGTAGAACTTGGCCAAGTCAGTTTCTTTGGACCTATATTTCTTCATCCATCGCAGGGGAGGTTATTGAAGGATTAAATTAGCCTGAGGATGTGAAAGTCTTTGTTTCGCTTTTTACTACAGCACAATCTGGAGCCCTGGTCACGCAGTGGTTAAAGTGCTTGGCTGCTAACCAAAAGTTTGGGTGGTTTGAACCCAAGAGCCACTCCATGGGAGAAAGTTGTGGCAGTCTGCTTCTGTAAAGATTTACAGCCTTGGAAACCCTATGGGGCAGTTCTACTCTGCCCTATAGGGTTGCTATGAGTTGGAACAGACTCGAAGGCAGTGGATTATTGCTTATTACAGCACAATTTATATGTGTGTCTTAGTTTCTTAGTGCTGCTGTAATAGAAATAAATGAAAGGGTGGCTTTAGAAAATGGAAATTTATTTCCTTAAGTTCAGGGCACTAGAAATCTGAATTCAGGGTGTGGCTCTAGGAGGAGATCTTTGTCTATTTCAGCTTCTAAAAACAAAAAAACAAATCTATCGCTGACCTTTCGGTTGGCAGTTGAGCTCTTAACCACTGTACCACCAGGCTTCCATGACCTCATTAATAAAACAAAAACCTCCTGTTTCCAAACAGAACACATGCACAAGTCCAGAGGCACGTGTTTTGGGGGGACACGATTTAATCCATAACAATGTGTAAAGCTTTTAATAGAACTTCCATAGAACATTGAGTCAAATCTAATCTAGACATAGGCAAACACATAAAGACAAAGCAGATGAGCGGGCCTGAGGGAGGCAGAAGTAGGGAGTAATTGCTTAATGGGTACAAAGTTTCTGTTTGGGGTAACACCAAAAAGAAAAAAAAGAAGTTTGGGAAATAAATAGTGGTTAAAAAAAAAAAATCTTGTCTAGAAACAGAAAACTGAGAATTTTATCTCAAAGCGCCACAGTGAACAACAGAATTCTGTCTTTTGGGCATAAGGCTTCCCATGTGAGACCCTCCTGCTTTCTTCCCGCTGTTTGCTGCCAACTAAAGTCCTAAAATAAAAGGGAGAGGATGTGCTGTCCTCACACACAGAGCGTGCAGACCCAAAAGAGAAACGAATCATTTGGAACAAAATCAGCTTCTGATGAATGAGTTGTTCCCTGCTTTTCCCAGTGAAGTTTTCAGCTCCTCAGCTGGGGTGCATCCTGCACAGACTAAGAAATGACTCCCAAGGATAGCTGAATAAATTCAGCAAGGCTTCCCAGAGCATCGATGGTATTCAGATTTTGGGCGGAGGGCAGTATTTTTATAACACACGAGGTAATGGGGTACATGTGATACAGAATCCAAAATGTACATGATTTGAGGGGACTGAATCCCAGAACTTTAAATAATTTCAAAACTATAGCAGGCCACTTGGGGGCCACATAGCCCCAGTTGCCTGGGAACATTTTTTCTCTTTCCTAACTTTCATTTCCTGTTATACTTGTCCCTTGTCCCTTGGTATCTATGGGGAATTGGTTCCAAGACTTCTGCAAATACCAAAATCTGCAGGTGCTCAAATCCCTCATATAAAATGGTGTATATGCATGTAATCTATACACATCTTCTCTTAGACTTTAAATCATCTCTAGATTACTTGTAATACCCAACACGATGTAAGTGCTATGTAAATAGTTATACAGTACTGAATTGTTTAGGGAATGATGACAAGACTCCAGGCAAACAATGCTTAAATAAGAGTGCTGGAGAGAGACTGAGGAGTTGTGAAATGGCGGGAGGCTACAGCAGGAGACGCCTACACATCACTTCATTCACTTGGATTCAGAGCAGTGATCGCAAAGCCAATTGAAGTTTTGCTTTCTGGAATTTTTTTTGAATATTTTCAATCTACAGTTGGTTGAAGCTAAGGATGCAGACCAGTGGATACGGAGGGCCAACTGTAATGTACACTGGAAAAGTTTGAATAGCACTATCACATTGTCCCTTATGCTGTTTTTCACTGGTGGAGACCTACCTCTAAAGTCGGTGTTTACCCCCACTTAGGACCGATACGCAGCTCGACCGGCAGGCTTTCATCCTCATCGTTGGATGCCTATTGTTGTCGTTGTCAGACATCATACAGACCACTCTGACTCCTAGCGAGTCCATGTGACTCCATTGTGCTAGGTTCATTTTATGTCAGAAGAAAAAAATGTGCCAAGGAAAATGCTGGAATGGAAGTAGTGGAAGAGCCAAATAATTGGAACAAATATTTGGACAAAGATCTATTTAAAAACTCAATGTGTCTCATTGGGGATAAGGTCCAACACAACCTTATTAACATAAGAATATGCTTCTTTATTATCTTGTTTTGCCATAGACTTGAATTTTGATGGGGCAATTTTCAGGACTTAAAACATTTGATTGCTACTAATACCTGAAATAATAGCGCAACTGTGTTCAGGGTTAATTTATGGGTATTTAACATAAGTTCAAGTATGGATTTCTCCAAATGGACTTGCTATTTCACTGGGGCTAACCTGTAAGGACATCGAATCCTGCTGGAGTAATCACCAGCAGTGCGAATGGACCCATACACTTATCTCCCCTTTACAGACCCCTTTTAATATAGAGCATGATAGCCAGCAAGTGTTAAGGCTAATTTGACAGGATTTCCCTCCTGGAATCTTATTTTAGTAAAGCCTCAGTAGTAGGGACAAGCAAGGTTTTATATTTTATTCCCCTAGTTTTTTAAAAGAACGCTCTTACCTTGGTTTCTTTACTCATACAGCAGGAGGCTGGCAAAAGCCTATCTTTACAGTTGGGCCAGCCGACTGCTCCTGGAGTCCACCAGGGGGCACTATCCTGCAAGCGGTGAAATCTCCAGGGACAAACTCGCCTTCTACCTGCATAAAAGACGCAATTGCTGGTGGATGGCAACAAAAGTACTTCTTTCAAAATTTATGTTTTCCAGTGTTCCTAGCTTTCTGACGTTTACACCAGTTCTGCTTCCTCTCATATTTAGAGATCATAAATTGATCAGTCAAGAAACCACATCAGGTCTATGTTTGTTAAATCTTCCTTTCGAATGGAAGTAGTATCTCTGTCCTGTTCTCATCTCCCATCCCCATCTCACACCCTCTCTGGTCCACCTTTTGCTCCAGCTACAGCTGTGGCGATAGTATCTGCAGGACGTTGCCGGGCAATCCTCTATGCTGACCTGCAGGGATCTTGACGCTCCAGGGACAACCCCTGATGAGTGCGGGTGAAGAGGCAGTGGACAAATGCTTCCTTCTTCTTGTCCCCTTGGCCGGACAGGTGAATTCTACAGGCTACTTAAAAGGTTCCAGCAGAATTGAGCCCCAGTTTCTCACAGCAGTGACCAACTCAAGACCATACCCCCTCCTTTCCTGTTTCACTCTTTCCAGTCCCTTACTCTGATCCCGGGGATCGTGTCCCAAAATAATTACCAGAATGCAAGCCCCAACCTCAGGATCTGCTTTGCAGGGGTGTTATGCTTGTCAGGGAGCCCGCTGCTCAGAGAACACAAATCAAATGGAACAGGTGATGGGGTCCCTGAGGTTTTCAGCTTCCGGCACAGCTCCTCATCCTGGCATTCAATGCTAGAGTCAAGGTCCACCATGTCTGTAACATAACCTATAATACACCCCCCACCCCTCACTTCCACCCCTCTACCACCTCCATCCCTCACACCCCAACCACCCACCACCCCCCCACCCACCACACACACAGTTTCCCATCCTTCTTTTTTGTTGAGATTTTTCCTAAGAGATTTCATAGTTAGACCATTGGAATTTACGTACAACGGATATAGTTTCTTCTTTTTTTACAAAATAATACTTTATTGTGTTTTTGGTGAAAGTTTACACAGCAAATTAGGTTGCCTTTTAACAATTTCTAAGCGTATTGTTCAGTGACACTGGTTACATTTTTCACAAGGTAACATTCTCATTATTTCTGTTCTGGTTGTTTTATTTCCATTAATCTAGCTTCTCTACCCACCCCCCTGCCCCCCGGCTTTCTAATCTTTGCTTTAGGGTAACTGTTGACCGTTTGGTCTCACATAGATGACTTTTTTAAGAGGAGGACAGTACTCACAGGTGATATTGTTTATTTCATGAGTCAATCTATTATTTAGCTGAAAGGTTACTTCCAGGAGTGGTTTCAGTTCAAAGTTTAAAGGGCCATCCTTATTTCTTGATTAACAGGAGAGAGTCGGGTGCATCTGAGGAAGGTGTCTGACCTTGAAATCAGGAATTCTGAGACCAGAGCCAAGGCTGCGCAGTTCACTTTTAGCTGTGTGACTTTGCCTAGAATTGTCTATAAAGTGAGGCTAGCACTGACTTTCTGGAGTAGCCATGAGGCTTAGATAATTAAGTCTTCAAATCAAGTTATATAGTAGATAACTATAGAGTAGGTAGTTTCTTTCTAAGAAGCCCTGGTGGCACAATAGTTAAGCGCTCGGCTGCTAAATGAAAAGTTGGTAGTTTTAACCCGCCAGCCACCCCACAGGAGAAAAGACCTGGGGATCTGCTTCCATAAAGAATACGCCTTGGAAACTCTATGGGGCAGTTCTCCCATGTCCTTTAGGGTCCCTGTGAATCAGAGTCAGCTTGACAGCACACAACACCACCAACAAATTTCCTTCTGGTATACCTGATATCTTGCTTCTCTCCTGTCGAAAATTATGTGACCAGTAACCCAGAAACAGCCTAGGCTTTGACAGCAAATGGGTCCGATTTTGCATCGTGCATCTCCCAGGTGGAGTCTCTGGGTGGTGCGAATGGTTAACAGGCTCGGCTGCTAGCTGGAAGGTTGGAAGTTGAAGCCCACGCAGAGACACCTCAGAAGAAAGGTCTGTCAACCTACTCCCGAAAAACCAGCCATTAAAAAATCCATGGAGCACAGTTCTCCTCTGACCTACGTGGGGTTGCCATGAGTCGGAATCAACCACACAGTGACTGGTTTTCGTTCCCCAGGAATTCGCTGAAGGCCTTGGGCAAATTCTCCATCCTCTCTTTTTCAGTTTCCTGTACTGTAAAATAGGGATAATAAACTTGCTTCACATGAGGTTTAAATGAAATAGGAGCTATGTACAAACCCTGGTGGAGTAGTGGTTAAGTGCTACAGCTGCTAACCAAAGGGTTGGTGGTTCGAGCCCGCCAGGCGCTCCTTGGAAACTCCATGGGGCAGTTCTACTCTGTCCTATAGGGTTGCTATGAGTCAGAGTCGACTCGCCAGCACTGGGTTTTTGGTTTACTCACCTGCCATGTATAGTCAGTACTCAGTGAAGAGTCAATTCAGTTTTACCAATCTATACTAATCCACACCATTTTAGTGTTCTTTCAGGGCCCGTCTTAAATGCTACTTCCTATACCCAGCCATTTCTGATACCTTTGTCTTTTTTACACCTATCATCTCGCTAAACTTCCACAATATACTGAGTTGATACCTCACTGACTATATCTATCTTGATCTGTCTTACACAACAACACAATGTGTTTTTCATTCTTCCCTCATTATTTCTGTACAACCATTTGTGATGTAAGTGTCTTATGGTAGGAACACTGTCTTACTCAGAAATGTAGCACCTGTAGTCAGGGCTGCCTCATTGCAGAACTCCAGGGCAGTATTTACTTTGCAGGGTGTGGGGACTGCATTCTCTGGAGTTGTCTAAGGTGCTGCCCTGCCTGTAGTAATGTCTCATACCTAGTGGATTCTCAACAAATAATTTGTTGTATTAACCTCCATTGTCCTCATTTAACCAGCAGATTCTGTCTTACCTTGACTCCATGTGGGTCAGAGGAGAATGGTGCTCCATAGAGTTTTCAATGGCTGATTTCCGGAAGTAGAGCAAGCCTTTCTTCTGAGGCACCTCTGGGTCGACTCGAACCCCCAACCTCTCAGCTAGCAGCTGAGCACATTAACCGTTTGTACCACCCAGGGACTCACTGGGCCTCCTTTACTGATCTGTAAGTCAGGGTTTTCTAGCCATGGAAGCTTTTTTAAACACACATTATAAAATACAGATCAAAATAGAAGTAGCCTACTGGAAGGGAGAGAGGGATTGGTACTGACCTTCCCAGCACCTTACAAGTTCACCCTCCTAGAAAAGTTTTTGATACACCTCCGAGGAGCCCTGATCCAGATAACCTCTGCAGTTCTAGACAGAGCTGATATTCTTTTCTACTTTTTCAGTACCTAGAAGGCAGTTGCAACTGTGAATTTATGTAGCCCTCAGGGGCACTAACAAACAACTGAGCAGGGCCCAGGGAGTTCTATAAAACATGGTCTGTACAGCATCCTCTTGAATATATTATTCTGATGACCAGGCACTGGTGAACGTGGGATGAGCGATAAGGGAAAGCTCAAGAAGTAGTAAGCCCATGTGTAGTGTCCATAACAATGTAACCTGAAACTTTCCAAAAACGAATTGAAGGCAAGTGTAAAGAAAACGTAGAGGGATGTCTTTGCTCCTCCGTTTCAAGATGCCACCATTAGTGGAGGGATCTAGGGGTACAGATGTGCCTCCTGAATCTGATGAGGGCTGTATCATTGGGACTGGGTCTAGTGGCAAAAATAGAAAATCCAACACAATGTGGATTTATTTTTTCTCACATAACCAGACTTGACAGGGCTGATATGGTGTCTCCATTATGTAGCCAGGAACACAAGTTCCTTTTCGCTTTCTAATCAGCATCCCTGGACATGTGGCTTTTGACCCCATCCCTGAAACTTTGTGCCACAATTTCATGCCTCATACCGGTGTTTAATGTAAGAGCAAGGAAAATAGAGGCAGCTCCATCATTGTCTGTCATCTTAACCAAGAAGTAAAGATGATCATAGGAGCCCCTAGAATACTTCTCTCTAGTGTCTTTCTCAGGCTCCACAGCACATGCCTTTTAATATTCTCACTTATTATTAGCACCTCATCATTTACAAAGCCAAGCAGCTCTCTTTTATTGCGCACTCCTTTATAACGAGTCCTGGTGGCACAGTGGTTAAAAGCTCTGCTGCTAACCAAAAGGTCAGCAGCTAGAAACCACCAGCTACACTGCAGAAGAAAGATGCAGCAGTCTGCTTCTGTAAAGATTACAGCTTTGGAAACTCTATGGGGCAGTTCTACTCTCCTATGGGGTCGCCATGAGTCGAAATTGACTCGACAGCAATGGGTTTGGTTTTTTGGTTTTATTATGAGCGAGGCACTCTGATATCTCATTTCCTCCTTCATTCCTTTAACAAGTACTTATTGAATTCTTACCACGTAAAAATAGTAAAACTTAGCCAAACTCTGACAGGGAGCACAGTCAGTCATGACGCAGAAGAGGTTTAATTTCTAAGAAGACTTGCATCCTAAGACATTACAGAGTCTTCCCAAAAGTTTTCTATCTGGAGGTAAGCCACACACACACAAACACAAACACAAAAGAACCAGGAACGTTCTGTTCGTATTTTATCCTAATCAGAGACAACAGCTTCTGTTTATCAAACCTGACCCAAAATGTATCCAGTCAGAATTATCAACTTTCTGTATAATAATTTGAACTACATATATCACTTTCTGTCTTTACTCAGGAGTCAGTTAGCCTGAAAGCTGGGCTCCCTTACGTGTGATTTACATTTGTCAAATAAAGAAGAAGAAAGAAAGTTCTTCACTCAAAACTCACACGTGGTCTGTGTAGCTTTTCTATCATGGGTGCCAGGAAGTGAACCAAAAAAATCAAAGACTCAGCCCTTGAAGAGCCTATATTCAGTTGGGTGCCTCAGTTCTGGCTGCATATACATAAAAAATATGTGGGTTTTATTATTTTATAGTCATACCTTATATATGTTACGACTCTTGTACATTAAAACACCCTAAGTAATAGTTAGCTAACTGAATTTTCAATTTACACAGCACTTTGTAAGTAAGAACCCCTGGTAAGAATCATTAATTTTACGAATGAAGAAACTGAGCTCAGAGAAGTTTAGGGACATTTTAGGATCAGGTAGCCAGGACTCAAAGAAGCTATACCTGGATTTCACAGTTTTATGTCCAGGGCTCTCACTATCTTATTTCTTCCAAAGACATAACTGAAGAGGCTCCAGGCTTATTCCCAGTTCTAAAAGCCCAGTCCCCTTGTTTCCATAAATATACTTATTGGATCAAATAACCCAATTTTTAGTTCAGAAAAAAAGTGCTAAAAATCTTGACCATGCTCCGCACAATGCTGACCACTTAGAGTCCTCAGGCAATGTTCCGGAACAAAGCAAATAAGTGGCAGCAAGCTGCCAGATACCAGCCACTATCCTTCATTTGATGTGGAGGGGAAGAAAAGGAGGCAGTGAGTTTATGAAGACCATTTGCTCTGCTAGCTGACCCAGTCTGTTTCTATTCCACTGACAGAGTCTTTTAGAAGCCATCTTAGTCACCTAGTGCTGCTATGACAGAAATACCACAAGTGGATGGCTTTAACAAAGAGAAGTTTATTTTCTCACAGCCCAGCAGGCTACAAGTGCAAATTCAGGGCGTCAGCTCCAGGGGAAGGCTTTCTCTCTCTGTCTGCTCTGGCGGAAGGTCCTTGTGATGTATCAGTCTTCCATTGGTCTGGGAGCAACTCAGCACAGGAACCTCAGGTCCAAAGGACACGCTCTGCCCCTGGCACTGATTTCTTGGTAATATGAAGTCCCCGTGTCTCTCTTCTTGCTTTTTTCTTTTATATCACAGAAGAGATTGGCTTAAGACACTATCTAATCTTTTAGGCCTCATCAGTATAACTGCTACTAATCCACCTTATTACATCATAGTGATAGGATTTACAACACATAGGGAAATCACATCAGAGGATAAATGGTAGACAATCATACAGTCATACAAAGGAATAATAACCTGGCCAAGTTGACAGATATTTCAGGGGTACACAATTCAATCCATGACAGAAAGTCTACCAGACGTACCCAGCTCACATATCCAGGAGAAAAAATATCCTCTTCCTCGTCTCATCCCTCACAATTTCTTTGTACTAGCTTCATTTGGGCAGTATTTTCTTCTATAGCAGTGCTTCTCAATTCAACCTGGGCACTATTAAAAAAAGCACTATAGGCTGGATAATTCTTTGTTGTAAGAAGCTGTCCTGTGCATTGTAGGATGTTTAGTGGCATCCCTGGCCTGTAACCACTAGACACCAGTGGCATACAACCTCCCTATCCCCACAACTGTGACAACCAAAAACATCTCCAGATATTGCCAAATGTTCCCTGGAGGGTAAAATCACCCCCAGTGAGTAATACTGGTCTATGGTGGCTAGAAGAGAAGATATAAAAGCAAAACTATACTGCTTTATCTTAGTAAAGACAAATGGCAGACTGATTTTCTCTCATTACCCACTAATAATAACACACTAATATAAAAGGTTTTTTTTTTTTTTTTAATGTAAAAACTAAGATTTGAGGACCTAATATGTGCCAACCACTCTTTTAGTGCTTTACTTAAAGTACCTTTCATTTTCATCAAAGCCTTGCCAGGTGTCTATTTCCAGCCCCATATTAAAACTCACGAAAAAAAGATGCGTACAGCATTTAAATAGCTAATCCAGAGCTAGCTGAAAAATGGTAGATCCCATCCAGATTTGGATTCTCTAACTCTATATCCCTTGTACCTTCAACCACACCATCAGGCTCTAATCAGTTTGCTCATTTCTGCTGCTTATCATCTCCTTGTTCCTAAAAAAGCTGAGCTTCTTGTGCAAGGTCACACTGCTAGTAAGGTCAGTGGTGGGATACAAAGGTTCTTTGTAGGACCCAGCCCTGGAGAAGCTTAAATAATGTAACTCTGAGTTCCAAGCTTCCCATATATGCTGTACGTAACCCACCTGGGCATGTGGTGAGAAAAACAGCTAAGAGGTGAAGACAACCTGAACAGTTGAAAAATGAAGTGTCTCATGGCCAAGCATGCTGGCAGCATCCCTTCACTAGAGGCAGGACCAGAAGACAACTCAGTGGACACCAGGGAAGTGGATAGGTAAGGGATCTGGTATAAGGTCAGACTGATCTGAGGCCAAATCATACCTCGGCCACCTTCCAAGTGCATGAAATTGAGCAAGACCCTTTGTTTATCTCAGTTTCCTCACCTGTAAAAAGAGAATGATACTATCCACTTCAGAGGTGCTTGAGTTGACTGAATGAGTTAGTATAAGAGAAGAACTTAGCATGGAGGCCAACACACAAGAACAGCTCAAAAATTGCTAGCTCTTATGATTAAGTTTAGTTAATATCCAATTTCTGCTAAGTGATTCCTGTTTGTCAACAACACTTCTACTTGGATGATCCACCAAAACCAAAATTTGCTGTTGATTCTAACTCATGGCGACCTCATGTGTGTCAGAATAGAACTGTACTCCACAGGGTTTTCAATGGCTGATTTTTTGGAAGAAGATTTCTAAGCTTTGCTTCCAAAGTGCCTCTGGGTGGACACCAGTCTCCAACATTTCACCATTCGCACCACGTTCATGTTTACCATTTGCACTCCGGTTCTCCATAGGGTTTTTAATGGCTGATTTTTCAGAAGTAGATCACCAGACCTTTCTTTCAAGGCACCTCTAGGTAGACCGAAACCTCCAACCTGCCAGTTAGCAGCCAGGTGCATTAATTACGGATAATACACAAACATCCAAAAATAGACGCATTGTCCGAGACAGTGTAGTTGATGGCCTCACCACTCACCACATTCCCTCAATAAGTATTGATCATCTGCTACATACCAGGCACAATGGTAGGTGCTGAGGACATATCCATGGGCAAACAAAGTCCTTACTCTAGTGAAACCTATATTCCGACTAGAATCTTCCTTTCATTCTTCTTCCTCTCCTAATTGGCTCAGATCCAGTAAATTTTTATCTCAGAAATACATCCTAAATTCTGTTCCTCCTATTCATCACTACTAAAGCTCTCATCATCGCTCACCTTTTTGTTTCAGCACCCTAGTATTTGCCTTTGAACACCCTTCACCCGTCAGAGTATTCTCCATATGAATGCCCAGAATTTGCTTCATGAACAAAAAATTGTTTCCTTTCATTCTCTTGCTTCAAATCCCTGCTGGCTCACTCTCACCGGATGATAAAATTCAAATTCCCTAGTTAGGCACATGCAGTTCTACACAGTCTGGTCAGAGCCTTCCTCCTGAAACTCCTCTCCTCCCCCTCCTGCTCCCACTCGTCTCCATCCCAGCCATGCATCTCAACCCCAGCCACACCAAATTCTCACACTTCTCTGGACACAGCAACATTTTCACACCTCTATTTTTTTATCCCTTTGCAGGAGCCCTGGTGGGGTAATGGTTAAAAGCTCAGCTGCTAACCAAAAGGTCAGCAGTTTGAATCCACCAGGTGCTCCTTGGAAACCCTATAGGGCAGTTCTACTCTGTCCTATAGGATTGACTATGAGTCGGAATCCACCCGATGGCAATGGGTTTGGTATCCCCTTGAAAATGCTGAATCTCAACTGTAAATGCTATGCTTCTCCCATTCCACTCCTTCCTTTTTTTTTTTTTTCCTCTAATGATGTCCTGGAAACCCTGGTGGCATAGTGGTTAAGAGCTGTGGCTGCTGACCTTTTGGTCAGCAGTTCAAATCCACCAGGCACTCCTTGGAAACCCTATGGGCCAATTCGACTCTATCCTATAGGGTCACTCTGAGTCAGAATCAACTTGATGACAATTGATGTGTGTGGGTGTAATGATCTCCTACTCATTCTTCTCTATTCTGCAAATCATCAGCTCTCTGACACCTTTCCCAGTTCATCAAGCCATTGTTATTTATTCCATCCTCTGGTTCCCAAATCTCTCTGGTGATCACGTATTATGTTTGGGCATTTTAAAATATGTCCAATATGTCCATTTACAAGTATGTCTTTTCCATAAGCTCTTAAGGACAGGGACCATGCCCCATTCTTTGTTGTATTTCATAGAATCTAGTACAATATCCCACCACCTGCCTGTCAGTTTGTCACAGTGTGGTAGCTTGTGTGTTGCTGATGCTGGAAGCTATGTCACTGGTATTTCAAATACCAGCAGGGTCACCCTTGGTGGACAGGCTTCAGCAGACCTTCCAGACTAAGACAGGCTAGGAAGAAAGGCCTGGAAATCCACTTCCAAAATTAACCAATGAAAACCCTATGGATCACAGAATATTGTCTGAGGCTTCGATTCACTTACTTTAGATTATCAGGAGGGGTGCTTGCTGAAGAAGGACACCTTTTTTGGTAAAATGAAGAGTAAGCAACAGAAAGGAAAACGCTTGACTTTGGATGGATTGACACCGTGGCTGCAACAATGGACTCAAACATACCAACAGTCCTAAAGATGGCACAGGACTAGGCAACATTTCGTCCTGTTATACACTGAGTCACCATGAGTCAGAGCCGACGTGAGGACAGCTAACAACAACAGTACAATGTCAGCATATATCTGGTTATAATGAGGAGGAGAACTAGCTAGCAGTTATTCAGTTTTGTATCAGTTACTGTTGTATACAACAGAAACCACTATAGCTAGTTTAAACATAAAGAGATTTATACCAGGTACTAGATGGCTTACAAAATTCCTAGAGGGCCAGAGGAGCAAGCTCTAGATTGAGCTTGCAGGAATAACTCTCAGTCCCCAGAATCACACTACCTTTGCCACCATAAGAGAAGTGGATGCTGCAGATGCAGGAAGCTACTCCCCCAGGAAGCTGCGACTGCTGAGTCATGTTTTCCCTATTACAGTCTGTGCCAGCAAAATGGGTGTTTCACTCCCTGCCAATATCTCTCTTTCCTTAACTCAGTTCCACGTTCAAGCCTGTGTGAGTGCATTCAATTAATGGAAACTAAATTATATCCAGGACTTCAGCTGCAAGGGAGTCTTAGTAGCAAGAGAGTTACACCATAGAGAGTTTGTGATGGATATTCAATAGGCCAATCCCTAATATCCACCACAAATCAGAGTTATCAAGGCCAAGGCCAAAGAGGCCAAGTTCTATCAATATTTTAAGAAATATGTGTGTGGCTATAAACTGGAGACAAAAGCAAGGGAATCAGACATTAAGTAGATACTTGAATGCTACCGGAAGAAAAAATAATGACTGAATTAAAGCCTGGAGTGGACGACAACTATCAATTTTCAGATTACTCAAGCTTCAATAATATTGATTAATGAGCACCTGAGTTATTGTCCTTTCTTTACTATTTACCTTCCAAAATCCTAATTCAGACAGGCATCATACTGTCTGACCACACCTTCTTCTTCCAATTTACCTGCACAACCAGCCTGACTACAGCTTCTCTGGGACCTCACCAAGACTTTAAATAACATCCCTATCTTCACCGCTCTCCCTGTTTCACTGGGGTTCTGTGCTATATCTTTTCAATCACTTCCTTGTCCACATACTCAACGTCCTTGCTTATTCACCCTTTCTTCATCTACTCTTCTGTCAAACTCCCATCAGTGGCTGAGCACATCTCACTGCCTTCTTCACACCTCACCTAGGATGCAGAAGGGCAAACCACACAAGTGGAAAGACTGGTTTCAATAAAAAGCCATAGTCCACAAATTTAAATGGGTACCCAGTAAAAATCTGGTAAAGAAAATTTGGGGGTGAGACCAGATATGTATGTTTTTACAAAGCCCTAATATGCTAGAATAGCCTTTTACAGAGAATTCCCTCTTTCCCCCTTCCCTTCTCCTTCTGTGTCTCTATCAAATAACCATAATAATGTGAGTTCCTAACTAACCTGATGTTTTAATAACCCCTGTGTAGAGATAGGAAACCCTGGTGGTGTAGTGGTTAAGTGCTACAGCTGCTAACCAAAAGTCGGCAGTTCAAATCCATGAGGTGCTCCTTGGAAACTCTATGGGGCAGTTCTGCTCTGACCTATAGGGTCGCTATGAGTCAGAATTGACTCAATGGCCTTTTTTTTTTTTTTTTTTTGTAATGTAGAGATAAGCATATAAGGAAGACAACTCTATGAAAGAGAGGGGGACAGTCACCCAAGCAGCATCGGCATCTAGAAGTATTGCCATCCTTGGGCAGCCAGCATACTGGTGGTTAGGGAAGGACACAACAGCAAGAGGTCATGTCAGGTCAAGGTGGACTACTAGGCTGAAGATCTCTAGGCACTCCAGTAAAAAGGGCATATAATCATTGCAGCCCTTGGATAAACCATTCAGCCAGGACCAGCCCAGGTAAAGGCTCAAGAAAATACTGCTTGAAAGTGGGTAAGGCTAGTGGATATTGGGATTTAACAGGCATTGATGATAGTCACTCAGCCTAGACTTAATCAGTTGGGGAAAAAAGCCTAGAAGGATTGTCTCCAGAATGGAGGCACCCCTCCCATGCTTCCATTTCTGCTTTGAGAAAATAGGAGTCAGTGCCAGCTCAATAGACTTTATCAAGGGTTCCAGAAGCTGTCCTGAAGAGGAAGATGTACTAAAAAGTATGGAGCACAGCTACTAATGGCCTCGAAATACCTATCCTAGTCTGAGTGGGAGTAAGCCATTGGTCAGATAAATTCCAAGGATTTGAAATTGAGGAAGGACTCTTTGGATGAGTTTAATTCTAACAGGGTCATATTTTGCAAAGAAGGTGAAAAGAACACTTGGCAGAGTGTTCCAAGAGGAAAGCAGAGAGCTCTTTATGCTCCCAATGAGGACTCTTGAACCCCCATGAGCCCTCAGTGTTTCTAACACTAGGACTCCTTCTCCCCTCAGTTGTTAAATCTACCTTTTAGATTATGTGTTCATAATCTAACATGTTCAAGACTTTATGTAGCAATATCCAGTCTACTTTTGGGAGATTAGTTCTAACTCTCCAGGTCCATCTGACAATAGAAGTCAAACAGATTTGTCTCATGATCCATGATTGATAACCAAGACTTAGCATCATCTACCACGTAGTTGCTCCAGTTTATTGAACCCATCTTTGTGCTGGGCTCTTCACCTACATTATCTCCTGTAATTCTCACAACAACTTTATGAGGTTAGTACTATTATCATCTTTATTTTTCAGGTGAGGACTTGTAGGCAGGGAAAAAAATAACTTGCACTAAGTCATTGCAGCTATGCAGTGCTAGAATCAAGATTAGAGTCAGAGCTGCCCTCCAAATTATGCTACACTGCCTCTAACCAGCCCTAAAGGAGTAAAAACCACATTGGAAAAGATGCAGCAGCCCAGACTAGGCAGCAGCCTTTCCTGAAGGATGAAAGAAATCATGGCATCCTAAAGCAAATTAAGCCATAGCTTAAATGAAGTGCATATATTTTACCTCTCTAATACTTGACTCTAGAGTCTGGGTTTTTACAAAAATCTGTGCTCTAAACTCAAAAGCAGTCAGAAGCGTTTGTCTTTAATCTGTCTTGTAAATTGATGTACAGCATAAATGGTGAGAATAATGACAATATGGGACCTTAACCGCATGTCAGATGTTACGCTCCAGTTTCCACATACTGCCTCATCTATTCCTCCAACAACCTTATTAGGCTGGTGCTTAGGAACTCCCATTTCACAGGTGGTTATACAGAGAAAATGGGTATACAGAGAGGTTATTACACTCCCTTAAGTCACGTAGGTAGTGAATAAAGGAGCACAGATTCAAACCTGGGCCATTTGATTCCAGAACCTGTGATCTTGGGCCTCGTTAAAGGCTGTCAGGAGTCAATGCAAACTTGAAGAAAACAGGGTGTTAAATAACACTTTTTTTTTTTTTTTCAGTCGAGTTGCTAACACTCACATTTTCTGCAGGATCCGCTGAAACACTGTGCAGCTGATTCGGCCCCCTTATCCCACCCTCCACCTCTGGGCTATATAAGAGATGATAAGCAATTCTCTGAGAGTTTACAGAAGCAGGCAGGGAGGACTGAAGATCACTTGGCATAGAGTTCTCTGCTTTCTGTTTGAGTCCCCCACCCCATGCAGAAGGGAAAGGAGGTGATCCTGCCTCATTGTCCAAGTTAAGCCAAATGAAGGGCTTCAAAAAAACTCATTTAGGTAGCCTCATCAAGATTGGAGGATCCCCAGTGAACCTATATAGGGACCCTTGGGAGAAACAGTAAATGCTGGATATTCTCCAACCATAGAAGGCCCCAAACCATAAGTAAGACTTCCTGCCCCTTGCCTGTGCTCCCTGATCCTGTAACTGAACCTGGAGGAGCCCAAAACAGTAGATGCTGGCAACTGGAAAAAAGCTGGAGGAAGGAAAGGAAAAGCTGACCATTCTCATCTGCCCACCACAGACCCCAGTCTGAGGCAGAACCAAGCTGGGGGAGCGGAGGAGCTTTGGTTTATTTTTTCCAAAGACAAGACCCTAAGACAGTTAGGAGGAGGAAAAATGCTCTTTAGAGCCCCAACCAAAACCAAACCAAACCATACTAAACCCATTGCCATCTAGTTGATTCCGACTCATAGCGACCATATAGGACAGAGTGGAACTGCCCCATAAGGTTTCCAAGAAGTGTTTGGTGGATTCAAACTTTGAAGAAAGACACACGTGGGTTCAACTCTAGCTTTTCCACTTATAGATTATGTGATCTCAAGCAAGTTACTTACTTTCTGAGACTTGGTGCCTTCATTTTTGTCTGTCTTGTTCACTGTTTCACTGTTTTTAACCCCAGTGCCTAGAACAGATAAAAGATGCTTAATAAGTATTTATTGAATGAAAAAATTCTTCCAGAAAATGGCAATAACAATACCTCTCTCACACTGTTACTTATCCCTTTTAGTCTCACACTGAAGATTAGAGGGGATAAGGCATACGGAAAGATAATATATTGGTATATTAATTTTTACCTATTTCTTGCTTCTCTAAGTAATTCCAAAAATTGAAAAGATGGTTTTTGTTTTCTTTTATTTCTTTCTCCTTTTCCACATCCTGGGGTGACAGGCCTTTGTCTTGACTTCAAAGCCCCAGGGGGAAAAAACTTCTTTGGTTTCCTGAGCTGCTCTGAAGACAACACCCATGAGGCCTGTCTGGGAGAACTCGATTGGGGCGGCGGGGGGGGGGGAGTTATGAAGAAGAAATGAGGAGGAAACTAATGCTCTGAGGAAGAAGAAAGTATTCCTTTCCCCTAACCCTAGAGTGTAGACTGGGGGCCTGGAGGAAAGCCAGGCTCTAGAGAGCCAGAAATCTGCTCCAAAGATGGCAGAAGCCCTAATGAGGTACCTAATGGATGGCTGGGACATTAAGCTCCTTGAGGTTGGGAGGCCTGGGAAATGTCCCAGGGACTAAGCTGACAAAGAGAGATGGCAGACAAAATAAACATCTTGATAACAACAGACCGAAGACAGAGGGCCTTGCCAAGTCTCCTGGATTATATAAATCCTACGGTTATGGGACTCCCCCAAAGAAGGGGAAGAGGCCCAGCAAGAATTAGAAATGAATTTCTCACCAGCACTGGCTGCCATGGGCCAAATCAGACATAATTTGATTTAATTAAAAAAAAAAAAAAAGAAATAGGATGTTTGTTGCGCCTGAATGTTGTGGAGCTAATTCACATGGGTCATGTGTATGTACAATTCCTGATCCAATGTCTCCTGCTTAGTGAAGCTTAAACCAAAAAAACCGAAGTCATTGCCATCAAGTTGATTCCAATTTATGGCAACCCCATGAGTTATAGAGTAGCACCGCTCCATAGGGTTTTCTTGGCTGTAATCTTTACGGAAGCAGATTCCCAGTTTTCTCATGATACCACTGGGTGGGTTTGAACTGCCAACTTTTAGGTTAGTAGCCAATAGCAAACCGCTTGTACCACCCAGGGCCTTGTTGTTGTTAGCTACCATCGAGTCAGTTCAAACCCATAGCGAGCTTATAGCACAGAGTAGAACTGCCCCGTAGTGTTTCCAAGGCTGTAAATCTTTAAGGAAGCAGACTGCCACATCTTTCTCTCATGGAGCGGCTGGTAGGCTTGAATTGCTAAACTTTCGATTTGCAGCTGAGAACTTTAACCACTGTGCCACCAGGGCTACCTTAGTAAAAGTTTAACCAAACTCATTGCCGTAGAGTCTATTCTGACTCATAGCGACTCTATAGGACATAGTAGAACTGTCCCATAAGGTTTCTAAGGCTGTAAGCGGGCTGCCACATCTTTCTACCGAGGAATGGCTGGTGGGTTTGAGCTGCTGACCTTTTGGTTAGCAACTGAGCGCTTAACCACTGCTCCACCAGGGCTTAAACTCATCATCCGTTGCTTTCAAGTTGATTCTGACTTACAGCAGCCCTGTAGGACAGAGCAGAACTGCCCCATAGGGTACCCAAGGAGTGGCTGGTGGATTCAAACTACTGACCTTTTGGTTAACAGCCATAATTCTTAACCACTACACCACCAGGGCTTAGCAGATGCTAATTCTTTCTTAGGATGTTTTCCTTACAAAGCAGAAAATTCTTTGTCTAGTTCTTTAGTCTTGTAGATGATGGAAGAGAACAACTCTAGGTGGATTCAGCTTATGCTGGCAGAAGAAAAGGAGTGTTTGTGTGGGATTTAGGTGGGCCATACAAGATGGTTGTCCTGACATCCACAGCCATAAGATCTGGCCAGAAGAGGGTGTGCAGTTCTGTTAGCAGGTCCCAGCAGGTACAATACCCAGTCTGGTATTTCATGTGTGTTAACGTAGTTAATGCAACAATCCCAATATTATTATTTCCCATTTACAGATAAAGGAACCAAGGCATAGAAAGGCTCAGTAACTTTCCCAAGGTTGACAGAGTCTGTAAGTAGCTGGATTCAACTCAACAGGAGCCAAAGTGAAAACTTTTAGCCACTACAACACACTGTCATCAAAAGTATGAAGTGATATTTGCCTGGAATGGTGAAGACCCCAGCAAGAGGAATATCCCAGGTACCCCTTACCAAGATGGCCATTTATAAGCATATGTGTATCTCTAATTCTGATCTGGTACTGAAGGAAGAAGTCTAAAGTGCACTGAAGGTATTGGCAAAAAACAAGGCTCCAGGAATTGATGGAATACCAATTGAGAGGTTTCAACAAAATGATGCAGCACTGGAAGTGCTCACTCCTCTATGCCAAGAAATTTGGAGGACACCTACCTGGCCAATCGACTGGAAGAGATCCATATTTATGCCTATTCCCAAGAAAGGTGATCCAACCAATTGTGGAAATTATTGAACAATATCATTAATATCACACATGAGTAAAATTTTGCTGAAGATCATTCAAAAGCAGCTGCAGCAGTATACAGACGGTAACTGCCAGAAATTCAAGCCAGATTTAGAAGAGGACATGGAACCAGGGACATGATTACTGATGTCAGACGGATCCTGGCTGAAAGCAGAGAATACGAGAAAGATGTTTACATGTTTTACTGACTATGCTAAGGCATTCGGCTGTGTGGATCAAACAAATTATGGATAACATTGTGAAGAATGGGAATTCCAAAACACTTAATTGTGCTCATGAGGAACCTGTCCTTGTATCAAGAGCAAGGGGATACTGCGCAGTTTAAAGTCAGGAAAGGTGTGTATCAGGGTTGTATCCTTTCACCATACCTATTCAATCTGTATGCTGAGCAAATAATCCAAGAAGCTGGACTATACGAAGAACAACAGGGCATCAGGATTGGAGGAAAACTCACTAACAACTTGCATTATGCAGATGGCACAACCTTGTTTGCTGAAAGTGAAGAGGACTTGAAGCACTTAACTGATTAAGATTAAAGACCACAGCCTTCAGTATGGACTACACCTCAACATAAAGAAAACAAAAATCCTCACAAATGGACTGATAAACAACATCATGATAAATGGAGAAAAGATTGAGGTTGGCAAGGATTTCATTTTACTTAGATCCACAGTCAACACCCATGGAAGCAGCGGTCAAGAAATCAAAAGACAGACTGCACTGGGCAAATCTGTTGCAAAAGACCTCTTTAAAGTGTTGGAAAGCAAAGATGTCACCTTGAAGACTAAGGTGCCCCTAACCGAAGCTGTGGTGTTTTCAATCGCCCCATACGCATGCAAAGGCTGGACGTTGAATAAAGAAGACCAAAGAATTGATGCCTTTGAATTGTGGTATTGGCAAGGAATATTGACTATACCATGGACTGCCAAAAGAATGAACAAATCTGTACAACCAGAATGCTCCTTAGAAGCAAGGATGGCAAGATTATGTCTCACATACTTTGGACATGTTATTTGGAGGAATCAGTCCCTGGAGAAGGACATCATACTTGGTAAAGTAGAAGGTCAGTGAAAAAGAGAAAGACCCTCAATGAGCTGGATTGACACAGTGGCTGCAACAATGGGCTCAGGCATAGCAACAATTGTGAGGATGGTGCAGGACTGGGTGGTGTTTTCTTCTATTGTACATAAAGGTTCGCTATGAGTCGGAACCAACTTGAAGACACCACCACTACCAACGATTCTGACCTCGTTCCTAAATTCCAAACCATGTTTCACAGTGGATCCTAAAGAGTTTCACCGGATTATCTCACTAGCTGGTTAACCTCAAAATGTCTGAAGGTGAAATCATATCCTTGTTTTCCAAACCAGTTTTTCTTCCTCATGTTAATATTATCTTTACTTTTTTCAGTCACACTCTCTGCAAATATTAACATCTGCTTTTCTCCCTCCCATTCCTTTTTACTGTACCCAAATCAATTGTCATATAGATTTTGCTTCTATAATATCTTTAAAATATGGCCCCTCTTTTCAATTGTCACAGCTTCAACCTTGGCTTTCAACCTTCACTGCCTAATAGCTATCAGCCTTCCAACTGCTTGTCCTGCAGCATTCTCTCTTAAACCTACTCAGTAAACCTCTATTATATTAGTCTTTGTGGAGCACAGTTCTAATCACATTACTATGCTGTTCTAAAGTCCAGCCTTCAAAGACCATTGCTTGCCAAATTACATACAGATTCCCTTACCTGGTATTTATTTCCAAGTCATCAATCAAGCCTTTTCTCCTACTAGTCTCTCTCACAAACTCTATGCTCTGGCCCAATGGCATTGTGTATTCATTTTACTTCCATGCTTTGGTTTAAATACCCTCACCTTAGTCTTCTACCTTTTGAAGCCCTCTTAACCCTCAAAAAGGCCCACAACAAATGGCACTTTACTGAGCTCCCCCACTTGCCCTGCTTTCTCCCTCTCTTGAACCCCATAATGTTTCTCCATCTTTGACAGCACTTCTATTCTAAACTGCCTTCCCTACCCTCCCTGCCTTCAGTCTCGTTTCTTCCAATCCATCTGAGGCCAAAGGAACATTTCAAAAATCTAAATCAACCTTGTGAGAATTCTTTACACACTCATATACACAGAGGCACACTTACACACATCTCTATATGGCTTCTCCATGTTTTATTTTTCAAGGGTTTCAGGGTGACTGAAGAGGAGGGACAGCAGGAAGGTGTCTGTGGTAGATTAATTACTTTTGTGTGTGGCTTTTCTAGCCTTGGTCTTGTAACTCACATTCAGGTGACTGGCCGGGACTGTGTGATAGGGTAATTGTGGCCTACCAAGGGGATTGGTCAGTTTTGCCTTAAAAGAGAGCCAATTCCAGAGCAGAGAGGAAGATCATACTACCACCAAGGAAGAACAGACAGGAACAGAGAGTGTGATCTTTGGATCCAGGATTCCTGCACGGAAAAGCCCTTGGAAGCAAGAGAGACAGAAATGGAGAGAGAAAGCTGTAACTCTGAAAATGGTGAGAAGCAGTGTCAGGAGAGACCTGGAAGCAGAGACCTGGCAGCAGGAGACAGCACGGTGGGCATCCCAGGCACACGGAGAGAGAAAGCTGAGTGCCTTTGGGGAGAGGCCTAGGGCCAATTCAGGGAGCCTGAATTGTAACCTGTTACTTCTCTAATAAACCCCATAATCGTGAATGGGTCTGTGAGTTCTGTGTGGCCATTGCAATGAATTATTGAACCCAGAAGAGAAATAGAGTGCTGTGGGAGGAACAGTTGGTGTCAGAATTGGTAAAGATGGCGGAGAGAGGAGGCATGCCTGAACCTCGCCTCATAGGACTCAGCCTTGGGATGTTAGTCTGAGTTCTCCTTCCCCCTTGTGAGTTAGAGGAGGTTAGACAGAGTTCCCAAGTTTCTTCAGCATCAGTCAGGACAGTTCCGGGAAGTTCTTATCCTACTGCCAGTCAACCAAATTGCATTTGTTCCTCACCGTTGCTTTCAGAGTGTTTGCACACCAATCCATGCCGCTCTCAATCACCAGCACCATTGTATTTACGCCGTTCCTATGTACAGAAACATCAATAAGCCCTACCGTCTTCCATTTAATTCACAAAGCCCAGTCTGTTCCCAGTTGTCTACTGCTTTCCTACAGATCTCCTGCTATTCTACTCTGAATTTCTTTCTTTGCTCTGAAACTCTTCTGGCCATTCCTTCTACCCGAAATGTCTTTGTTTTGGTTACTCCAGGTGTATGTAAACTCCTGTTCCTCAGAACCCCTGTATCTCCTTGTTTGCGTTCTTCTTATGACACATACCACATACTATTAGTACCTTAGTTTTTGTGAAAATTTTATTATCCCATTATAAAGTTGGAAGAGCCTATGTTATACAACCAGTATGTCCTGTTTCCCCAGCTTGGGGTACATGATAAGCTCAATTAAAAATTTTTTTTTTTTTACCTAACCAGTTTGGACCCCTATTTCCACTTATCCCAATAATGTATTTCCTTCCTCACTAGACCCCCCCCCCCCCACCACCACCTTTCCACCGCAAGCTAAGAACTCCAATGGGCTGGAAAGTTGTGTCTGTCGTCTGAAAAGCTCTGTTTTCTGCATCGTGGGTTCTTTGCTAAAACAAGGTCATTAACCACATTCTCTGGCAATCCTGAGTAGTTCCTGTCCACTCCTTTTCATGTCCTGGTGATGTGGAACTTGTGACTATGGCTATGCTTTCTCAGGGTACAGGGAAGATCTGGAGTAAGCGTCTCTCTCAGGCTTACACTTAGTAGTACTCACATCACACTAACCAGTCTGGTCTTCCAAAGCCATAATCTGTTGTTGACTCAGCTCTTAAGTCACACATACACACATGTATGTCAAGACTGCCCTCCTCCTTTAAGTCAGTTTCCTCTTGAAGCCTTCATTTATAAACAACATCCTCAACCACAGCCACTTCAGTCCATCAGACATGTTATCAAACATTGAATCTCAAATGCAAAGGGATCAGTACCTTTCCTCCAAGAGCCATCCTTGACTCCCATTAAAATTTGCTCCACATCTATATAACTAAAAGACTCCACCAAAGCTGGTTATTTCCAAAACAAAAAAAGTGTGCTCCAAAGTGAGTCAGTGCTTCTGCCTCTAGTACTAGAAACTACCAACAACTTATTAATGGCAGATTTTCGATATTTAAAATTCTTTTGAGTACCATTCACCATGCATCTCCTTCAGTTACTTTTCAGGAAATACATCACAAATAAATCAATGAGTCAATAAATCTGTTCCCCTTTGTTCCAAACATTCTGTCCTTTCCTCTTACTCTAAATAGTTACTGTAGAGTGGACTCCAATTCATCAAGAGTTCATCCGAGTAGCACTGTGCTCTAAAGGGTTGTCAATGGACGATTTTCTGGAGGTAGGCATTTCTGCTGAGGTGCCTCCAGTGGACTTGAACCTCCAACTTTTCAGTTAGCAGTCAAGCATGTTAACTGTTTGCACCACCCAGGAACTCCTCCTCTCCTCTTACTCTAGGCCTCAGAAATTTCTCCTATATCTGAGTACTATATTTTATGGCATTTACATCTATTAAAAGTAAGTTGCAATCTCACACTTGGCCTGTAGGCATTGGGTATATGTGGTTCAAAGCCAGGCAAGGGAATCGTACTTAATTTGGTAAGCAATGGGGAGCCATTGAACCTGAGCACTTAATTTCAAGGTTATAAAAGACCCTGGACAGTTCTCTGCTTTATCAAGTCTACAAATTCAGCACAGTGTATACTGAGATTTTTTAGAACAAGGGATAGTTCTGTTATTTTATTTATTTATGATGCTGCTGGTAAGCCTTTCATGCCTGCAAAGCAGAATCAGGGTTTCCATAAACACTTGTAAAAAACAGTTCTAGATTGGAGAATTTTCAAATATTCCTCATTTTTGCAAAATCTCATTTTGAAAATCGTTTGCATATTCAGGGTGAAATCCCATGGAAGTATGCCTCCTGCCCAGTTTTACAGAGTAATTATTTCTACATTTTTGAACTGCCACCACCTTTAAAACATGTCAGCTCAAACTGCACAATAGACATAGGTATTAATTAGCCAGGCTAATTACCCAGACTTGTTTAGACTAATCAAGTGATGAAACAGCTTCAATCTGTTGGATTTTTTTTTTCCTTGAACAACTAACAGTAAAGCATGAACTTGTTATTACTAGTAAATTACACAAACACAATTTGCGACTGAGAAAGCCATACTCTTTTCCCTAAACGCAGGTCCTTGCTTGCAAAGCCTGGTCCACTGCCGATTCTACCTCCGAAGGTACTTTGAAGAAAAGTCTTTCCATCTCCTCACAGCAGAAAATCAATACTGCACGCCGGAGGGGAAGATGGAGAGTTAAAATGTCCTCTTCACATGGGTGAGTAAACACTACCTCTGTGCTAGGGATGGCACATCTCAGAACTGCAGGCTGCAAGGCAGATTCCAAATAAAACCCTTTACCAAGCAGAGTGGCCAGGGAAGCTCTCATCCCAAAGCTGGCACCGCGGAGCCCTTTGCCTCATATAATTTCATTTCTGTGCAACTGCAGATGCGTGTGTGCCTGTAAAATTGCATAATTTGCCATTTACCCAGCTGTTACTCCAGCAAACCTATTCTTTGCACACTGATTTGTCTGCCTGCCTGCCTGCCTGCCTGCCTGCCTGCCTGCCTGCCTGCCTGCCTGCCTGCCTGCCCCTGCCTGCCTGCCTGCCTGCCTGCCTGCCTGCCTGCCTGCCTGCCTGCCTGCCTGCCTGCCTGCCTGCCTGCCTGCCTGCCTAATAAACCCACAGGAAAGGAGGAAGGGAGAGGCAAACTTTTCCCTATCACACTGTGTTCTGGGCCTCGTCTTCATCTCAAGTACCTGCCCCTCCCACCTTTAGAGAAAATCACAGGTCTCAAAGCCTCAGTGAACAGAAGCTTGGCATGGGTTCTTCTTTACACAGGATTCACCGCTTTCTGGGCAAAGATGTGTATTTTTCATGTCCTTTGTATCTTAACCTGGTTATGTCTCCTGACCCTCAGGTTTAAAACAAAGCTGCCTTGGCTCTGGGTTTCTCCCCTGCTGCTCTCATGTTTTTTTCTGAGGTGCCCTAGTATTTCTGGCTTCTTCCCACATTGAGTCAAATCTGAGTACAGATTGCAGAAAGCATCTAACGTCATCACAAAATACTCGAGGTAGGCAGCCTCTGACAGCTTTTAGCAGCCCACATCCTCAAGCTGGTATTTTTCTGCTACACTGATGATAAAAAGATAAGACATTGTTCAAATGTTCTTATGCTGCAACCATCTAAAAGCAGGGCTTTGAAAATACAAAACCCTGCTAGTTCCCAGGGACAATATTCACATCTTCCATTGTGCTACCACAAAGCTCTTCCACACCCTGGAGGAACGGAGTACTAATTACTCATGGCACTCCAGATGAGCTGTGAGGGGCACAAAAGGTGCATAATGATGAGGGACTGGGGAGCCAACAACTGGGTGAATTTGAAGTCAACATAAGCTGTTACCACCTTTTCTCAACAGAGCCCTCTAACCCCTGCTCAGAGGGACTAGTTTTTTCTACTCATCTTATTCACCATTAAA
Source organism: Elephas maximus indicus (assembly GCF_024166365.1). NCBI lineage: Eukaryota > Metazoa > Chordata > Mammalia > Proboscidea > Elephantidae > Elephas > Elephas maximus. The sequence continues at coordinate 37,431,620 of NC_064833.1, forward strand.
CAGGATGTGAAATACTTTCTGAAATATTAATCTCTGCTAGTGTTAAACTGTGTATGTATATATGCTATTTAGGTTGTAGCATATAAAGAAAGCAAAGGAAATGCGTATTTGTGCTTGGAAATACACAATAGACATGTTTTTGGAAATGTGGGTGAATTGTATTTTATAAATCAAATCAAAGCCCTTGGGGGCTTTGTTATTTAAAGACATTACTGTGTATCTGCTTATAAAACACGTGATTTTGGTAAATACGGCTTTTCTCATGCCTTTTTTTCAAGTAGAAGCATATCTTTTCTTTTTAAAAGGGGCCTAGTATCATAGTTCTTCAAACGGAAAATTTTGGAAATCTTCTTAGACTCCTGTCCAAACCATGGCAGTGGACATTAAGGCCAGGTATTGAATAATCTACAACCAAGTGCTGTAATAATCCTAGACACAACTGCTGTATCCCACACAAACCCTTTTGTTTTACACCCAGAAACTGCAACAACCCTCCTTTATATTGGAACATGTCTTTACATAGCTTTCCTTGCACAACTGTTGCCTCCTTCCCAGAACTGCACACTTGTACTAAAGCACAAATATAATTGTGGAGAATGTATGAGACACATGACACCTTTTTTCATTCTATTACTAGGCAAATTTTTTTTTAACAGAATATAGATTTTAATTCACTTTAATAGTGGCTTTGCTAACAATCCAGGCTCCCAGAAATGTAACTTACTTTTGAGATGGTGATTTCCTTCTCAGTGAGCATATTCAAGTACAATCAGGTATGTTGTAGAAGTACCTTAGAGATGGAAGTTTGTATTAACCAACCTGTAAGGCGGTTTTTTGTTTTGTTTTGTATATGTGTGTACGAATTTTTTTACTGTGGTAAAATACACCTAACATAAGACTTAACACATGACATTTAGAACATTAACAGTGTTGTGCAACCATCACCAGTATCTAGTTCCAGAACATTCTCATCAGCCCAAAAGGAAACCCAGACTCACTAACCAGTCATTCCCTATTCCCCCTCTCCCCCCAGCCCCTGGTGGCCACTAATCTGTTTTCTGTCTCTATGGGTTTGTCTGTTCTGGTTATTTAATAAAAAGGAATCATACAATATGTGGCCGTCTGTGTCTGGCATTGTTCACTTAGCATCAAAAACCCTTCTGGGTACAAATCACCCCTGATTAGCTGCATTAAAGATACACCTCTTACTCCCATCCCCCCCTCTTCCCTTCCCAGGCCCTCAGGTGTGTTGCTTGCATCGCGTGCCACCCCTCGCCTCATAGGAGCTCCTTGGGGGGCCCCTCTCTGACAGTCCTCTCCCATCGAGTGTTTCATGTCTGACTCTGGGGACACCCGTGGAGGTGGAAATGCAGCAAATAGCTCTCAAACTTTTCTGAGGTTTTCATATTTTAAAATAAGATGTGAGAGGTGCTTTTTCTCTTCCTGACAAATTTAAGTGATAATTAACTGGTAACAGGAAGTCTCCCCTGAAGCAGTGGCATCACTAGGGTTGGTGTCACCCAGTGTTGGTGTCCCCCCCTCCCCGCCGGCGGAGCAGCCCGGCCCAACCCTGGCGGCTCCCTTCAGCTCTCCCCGCCTCTTAGGCTGCCCAAGGTGGAGATTCTCGTCTGTGCCTAATGGCAGATGCCGCGGCCCAGCCACCTGCACCCTGACTGGTTGGGGGTGGGGGGTGGGGGGTGACAAGTTACCACAATCGGTTATGGGTAAGACCAACCCAAGTGAAGCCACTGCTTTGGCAGCACCTGCCCCAACAACTCTGCTCACCTGCCTCCGCCACCGCTGCTGCCGCCGCTGCCATAGACCTGAGATCATTTTGATGTAACCCCATCTGACAGTGTCAGGAGTGTGGTCCACACCCCCTCCCCACCCTCCTAGTGACGCCACTGCCCTAAAGTGTCACAACGTGCTTCTACTTAGCAGAGCCATCCTTTAGATCTACACCACAGATTAGCTCCCAAACTAACATTTGCTTATGGCCAAAAGAGCTGGCATTGCCCCATTACCCCAGACATTCATACCTATACTCACTATTCATATTGCACTTGCATTTTCTTTTTATTAACAGAAGTGACTTAAAAGCAGGCTGTGATGAGGTGGAGAATAACGGATTCCAAGTGAAAAAATTTAGTTTTGAATCATTTTGCCACCATTTATTAGCTACATGACCATGGGCAAGCCATGAAACAGCCTGAACTTCAGGTTTAAAAAAGTGGATCACCTTATACAGTGGCTAAGCACACCAGCTGCCACCTGTCAGTTTGTCATACTGTGATGACTTGCATGTTGCCATGATGCTGGAAGCTATGCCACCAGTATTTCAGATGCCAGCAAGGTCATCCATGGCAGACAGGCTTCAGTGGACAAACTAAAACTAGGAAGAAAAGCCTGGCAATCTACTTATGAAAATTAGCCAGTGAAAACCGTATAGATCACAACTGAATATTTTCTGATATTGTCCTGAAAGGTGAGCCCCCCAGTTAGAAGGCACTCAAGATACACAGTGGCCACAACAATGGACTTGAATATACAAACATTGTGAAGATGGCACAGAACTGGGCAAGGTTTCCTTTAGTTGTACGTGGGGTTGCCATGAGATGGAGTTGACTTGTAGGCAACCAACAACTTCACCAGGCTGTTGCCAAGATCAAAGACAAGAAATTAATTGCATACACAAAAGCTCTTTGTAAGCTATGATCATATTCCCTAGATGTCCATTAGAATGTAAGCACAGTGCTGGTGGGAACTTTGTCATGTTTTCTACTTTCATGCCTAATGCATTGCTCAGGGTGTAGTAGACATTCAGTAAGATTTTAATTAATTAGTGAAAGACAGAATGATGTTACTATTATCAGCAACAGGACCACACAATTAGCCCTGAAAAGGTTATCGTCTATAGGTAATTATCCAGATCGTTTTTATGCATTGTAGCCAATTTAGTGCCTTATCCCATTTACCTCTCTTCTAAATACTGTTATATGTAGAGAAGAAACAAGAAACATTTCTCTATTGTACAGAAGAGGAAAGAAAAAAACAAAACAAAACCAAACCTGTTGCCATCCAGTCGATTCCGACTCATAGCAACCCTACAGGACAGAGTAGAACAGCCCCATAGAGTTTCCAATGAGTGCCTGGTGGATTCGAACTGCCAACCTTTTGGTTAGTAGCTGTAGCACTTAACCACTATGCCACCAGGGTTTCTGAGGAAAGAAAAGGTGACTTCAGTTTGAGACATGGACTCTTGTTATGAGCCAATGAAACCTGACTCAAAATTTATCTTCTTTATGATCTTTTCTGCTAGGTCTCTGTCCACGCAGTGACTATGCTTTTACTTCATGCCTCCATCACAAAATGAATTTACTAGTGTGTGTTAAAATGTGCACGATGTGTTTTCAAGTCTGTAAGGTTCTCCTAGGCTGTAACTACTTCCTCCTTTCCTGCCACCCTCCCTCTTTTCCTCCTTTTTCTTTTCTTTCGTTCCTCCTTCCATCTTTTCTTCTTTCTTGTTATTTCTACAGTAACTTATATATTGTCTTAGTCATCTAGTGCTGCTATAACAAAAATACCGCAAGTGGATGGCTTTAACAGAAATAAATTTATTATATCACAGTCTAGTAGGCTACAAGTCCAAATTCAGGGCATCAGCTCCAGAGGAAGGCTTTCTCTGCAGGCTCTGGAAGAAGGTCCTTCTTGTCAATCTTTCCCTGGACTAGGAGCTTCTGCACACAGGAACCCTGGGTCCAAAGCACACGCTCTGCTCCTGGTGCTGCTTTCTTGGTGATATGAGGTTCCCACCTCTCTGCTCCCCTCCCTTTCCTTTTATTTCTTGTGAGATAAAAGGCGGTGCAGGTCACACCCCAGGGAAACTCCCTTTACATGAGATCTGGGATGTGACCTGAGCAAGGGTGTTACATCCCACCCTAACCCTCTTCACCATAATCCAAACCTGCCTCATTGAGGAAATTCAATCACAAAATGGAGGACAACCACGCAATACTGGGAAGCATGGCCCAGCCAAGTTGACAGATATTTTGGGGGGACACAATTGAATTCACGACATATACATATATATTTTGTTTTTTAATAAGATTTTTCAAGGCATGAGTGACAATATTTTAATGACAATCCCTGATACAATATTATTTCTCCCCTAAGTACATTCATTTTTACCAGTAAAAATAAAAAAAGATTTTTTATACAACCACAATGTATACTGAGCAAATAATCCAAGAAGCTGGACTATATGATGAAGAACAGGGCATCAGGATTTGAGGAAGACTCATTAACAACCTGTGTTATGCAGATGACACAACCTTGCTTGCTGAAAGTGAAGAGGACTTGAAGTACTTATTAATGAAGATCAAAGACCACAGCCTTCAGTATGGATTGCACCTCAACATAAAGAAAACAAAAATCCTCACACTGGACCAATGAGCAACATCATGATAAAAGGAGAAAAGATTGAAGTTGTCAAGGATTTCATTTTACTTGGATCCACAATCAACAGCCATGGAAGCATGAGTCAAGAAATCAAAAGATGCATTGCATTGGGTAAATCTGCTGCAAAGGACCTCTTTAAAGTGTTGAAAAGCAAAGATGTCACCCTGAAGACTAAGGTGTGCCTGACCCAAGCCATGGTATTTTCAATCATATGCATGTGAAAGCTGAACAATGAATAAGGAAGACTGAAGAAGAATTGATGCCTTTGAATTGTGGTACAGGTGAAGAATATTGAATATGACATGAACTGCCAGAAGAAGGAACAAATCTGTCTTGGAAGAAGTACAACCAGAATGCTCCTTAGAAGAAAGGATGGCGAGACTGCATCTTACATACTTTGGACATGTTTTCAGGAGGGATCAGCCCCTGGAGAGGGACATCATGCTTGGCAAAGTATAGGGTCAGTGTAAAAGAGGAAGACTCTCAATGAGGTGGATTGACACAGTGGCTACAACAATGAGCTCAAGCATTACAATGATTGTGAGGATGGCGCAGGATGGGGCAGCATTTCGTTCTGTTGTGCATAGGGTCTCTATGAGTCGGAACAGACTCAACCGCATCTAACAACAACAATACAACGTACAACCACAATGGCATTACCATACTTTACAAAATAACACCAATATCTCTTAACACCTAATGCACACTCTATACTCTCTAGCAGTATCAAAATGACTTTTTACGGTTAGTTTTTTAACTCGCAGCCTGTAATTAGGGATAGGAATTTATATCTTTTCTTACTCTACTACTTGGCCTTAGTGTACCTGGTACTTACTGCTCAGCGGGCACCCATGAATGTGTTTTGTTCTTGGAATATACATTGAGCACCTCTCTGTGCCAAACAAGGTCTTAATTGCTGGTGATGCAACTATAAATAAGAAATGCTTTTGCCCTCGAAACCCAAATCTTCAAAATGGGTAAATCAAAAAGAATATTGAAGTAAATGAATAAAGACAACCAAGATGAATCTGTCAAGCCTGGTATTTGCTATTTTTCCTTCAGAGAAATCTTTGAGGTAGAGTGTGCTCAACTTTCCCAATCATGGCATCACTGTATAATCCCATCTAGCTATAAATAGCTATAAATACAGGGAAGTTCCATTGCGTGAGCAACATTTCAGAAAGGTTGCTGAACACACATTGTTTGTTTTTTTCCCTTGGCTTAGAGCTGCTCTTTATATTTTATTTTTGGAGGGGGAAAAAAAACCCTAAATGTTTAAATATTAGATTTCTCTTCTCAATGGATGAACAACCCTTCATGTAGTAGTTTTCTCTTATCCGAAGGTAATGGATCACCTTCACAGGCAGCTTGTGAGTCTCCCAATGATCCAGGCCTTGCCTACTTCTCCAGATGTATTTCCTGCCTCACATGTTAGGCTTCACCAATACTCAACAGCTAAATTGACTCGACGGCACTGGGTTTGGTTTTGTTTTTTTTAATGTTACTCCACCTTGAAATCTCCCCACATTCACTCCATGATGAATGCCCTTTGTCCTATCATGCCTCTTCTCACACCATTCCTCTGCAAGAATTGCTCTCCTTGCCCTTTGCATGGCCTCTTATCTCCTCAGCTGGCTCCCACACATCATTTAAAACCCAGTTCAGGTGACCCTTCCTCCAGGAAGCCTTCCCTAACTCCCTTGGACTTGGTTGGGCACCCCCTCTTTGAGCTTCTAGAGCATCACATATAAATCTCTCTCCATAGCAAATGAAGCATTGTACTGTGATAATCTGCTAACAGTGTGACTTCTCTCTCCTTCCCTCCCCCTAGACCAGATATGACCTTCTCCAGGACCAGGACTATGTGATCTACATCTCAATTTCCTCAAGGCACAGCCTACACCTGGCAATAGGAAGCCCTCAAGAATTCTTGGATCTTAACTTACTAGAAGACGACAAAGAAAATCAAGTAGGCAGTTTAAAAATTTAGGACATAAAGATCATGATGTTCTTTTTAGCCATTTTATTCAGAGAATCATATAATGTTGGAGCTGGAAAGGTGGAGGAAATGTTCTAGTGATTCCCTCTCATTTGGCAATTAGAAAAAAAAAAAACATTGCTGTCGAGTCGATTCCGACTCATAGCAACCCTATAGGACAGAGTAGAACTGCCCCATAGGGTTTCCAAGGAGCGTCTGATAGATTTGAACTGCTAACCTTTTGGTTAGCAGTGTAGTTCTTAGCTACTATGCCGCCAGGGTTTCCCATTTGGCATTATAGGAACCAAAACCCAGAGAGGACACGACATGGGTATTCACGCTCACCCAGCGTATGAGTCAAAGCCCCAGCAGGAAAGAGACAGCACACTTGAATTAAGGTAACTTCAGAAGGGTGGGTTTGTTTATTTGTTTACAAAATGACTATTTACAAAGGTATGGTTAGAGCGTGGAAGCTCTGGTGGCATAGTGGTTAAGTGATATGGCTGTTAACCATGAGGTTGGCAGTTCGAATCTGCCAGGTACTCCTTGGAAACTCTACAGGGCAGTTCTACTCTGTCCTATAGGGTCGCTATGAGTCAGAATCAACTCGACAGTGGTGGGTTTTTTTTTTTTTTTTGGCTGGTTGGAGTGTGGAGAAACCACAAGAGATATTTTGATTACCTAAATCTAGAAACAGCAAAGGAGCTAGTAACTGTTCCTAGGGTTAAAGTGACCAACTCATCCCAGTATGCCCAGGACATTCCCAGCTTTAAAATAGGAAGTCCCATAACCTGGGAAAGCCCTCATTCCCAGAAAACCGGTGGGGGGGTGGGGGGGGAGGTTAGTCACCCTATATAGGACCAAGGTAGGAAAGAAGGGAATGGTTATTAGACCTAAAAGGAAAGACAGTCACCTTGAAAAGAAGTGGTGATATTCAGATCACATTAACCCAAAGTGACCTCACAGGGAGGGAGCCAGGGGAATAGAAACCCTGGCCTCATTCTCCTCCCTCATTCTAAACTCTGCAGAGGCACTGCAGTGGGCTCCTCAAGAGACAAACCTAATCAGGGGCCAGGTCCACAGAGGCCAGCCTCCCAGAACAGGGAGCAGGATGGACAAAGGTGGAGACTGAATTTGAAGAGGCAAACAAAGCTACCCAGCTCACTCTCATGGGCACACAGAAGAGCCAGGATGAAGATGCCCAACTCCCCATCCAGCATAGACTTCACAAGTCTTATTCAAGTAACAAGATGGTGTTACTCAAATCCTCAAAACCTCCCCAAGATTTCCAAACATTTCCAACAAAAAGGGAGTGGAGATAAAGGGTGATTTTAAATTCTTGTGCTCCCCTCTGGCTCCTGCTTCTACTTTAGTCTACACATCACCTTGCCATCTCGTGGATGTTATCTCTGGTCCACACTGCACACATTCTGATGTAAGATGCAGCTCCCTCCTTGAATTCCACAAAAACATCCACTCACAAAGGCAATTTCTGTGTTTATCAGATCTTGCTGTCTGTTTGGAGGGAGACTGAAAGAGTTCATGTAACAAACAACTTTGATGTGAAGAAGACATCCTCTGTTTGGAAGCCCTTCACCCCTGGTACCACCAGGAACGCTTCATGGGCTCCCTCACCCTCTATAGCCTCAGCCTCACACTATCTTCTTATACCTCCGTGCCTCTCCCTGCTCTTCCCTTCTCCTCTCAGACCCTCTTCCAAGAGCACAAATGCCTCTCCTTGTTGTGCTGAGCAGTTTGCTGTCTCCTCCACACCCTCCAACAGGGCCAGACAACACCCAAGCCCTCAGGGTCTCACCTTCTTCTGCAAGAGATGTCTTACAATCCTCTGCCTAACAGCACCAGCTCTCTTCCTGCGGTGAATTCTGCTGCCAGCTGTTAGGAAGTTTTTCACCACCTGTTGCACATTATTCTAGAGAAAGCAGTTGATTTTGGTGTAATCCTTTGAGAAGTTTATTAATCAAATTGCATAAAAGCCCGTATCAATGGCTTTCTTGTCTCGTGGAATGTAATTCTTCCTCTGAACATGTCACAGTGCATTACTCTGCTCTGCGCTAGCATATGTGAGCCTCTTGTAGTCAGTAGAGGAGCGCAGCCATGGCATAATGAGCTAGTCTTTTTCTTTCAAAGGCTGATTCAGGCAGCTTAGGACCTCAGCTCTTTAAAATTATATTGAGATGAATCTTACTGCATACAAGCTGCCAGTCTAAAGTAATTTTGATTTCTAAATCCTATAAGGTTCTGTGTCTTAAAGAGTTATATTCAAAATGCAATCTGCACACCTAGGCCTTTTAACAACTTTACATGTACCCTTAATGTAGGCGTAGTTGTGAACAAAAAGCCAAGTTCCTTCAAGGATGCTCAGAATGTTAGAGAGAAGCTTCATTAGAAATACTGCTAGCCTTGATGTAGAAAGCCAAAGAGAAGTGGATAAACTTGACTCAGAGCTAGGGAGCTGCTCCCTGTTTTTTCTTTTTTTTTTTTTTGGAGATTCTGAGAGAATGATCCCTACGGTACCCTCTAATCGGTTGACATCAAGATGGAGAAGGACCTACAAGAGACTATAGAATTAAAGGGATGGGAGCAAATTAAATTGTAATGAATTCATTTTAGCCATCAGAGTACCGGATTTGGGAGCTTCTGTGTTGTTTTGTATTAATCCAGACTTAAATATTGCACAGATATTTTCATCTTTAGAACCTACTCTCAGCCTTGTTTTTACTGTTCACTGGGTTTTGTCAATTTTATAGGTCCTTATAAAGTAATCATAATTTTAAATTATGTATCTTCCTATGTCTTACTCGTACCTTGTACATGTGTAGAAGTATTCTATGTGTACTTTTGATTTCATAAACTACACATACAGAGTTACAGAGGCATAAAGGCAGAGGGTTCCACTAGAGGTCGAAAGCCCCAGGCTTCACCATTAGCTCTGCTAATTAGTGTGTGAGCTTTGACCTGAGCTGTAGTTGCTGTTGAGTTGCTTTCAGCTACAGGTAATAGAACCACCCCCGGAAACACCTACGCTAAATTAAATAATCAGTGTCCTTACTTATGTTCTCATGGGTTAAGCCCCTGTTTGTTATATTTTCTATTCCACTGAAGTCCCCAATCTGGCATCTCTGCAATTCTCTTGAGGAAAGACCTTTCCTCATGGTCACAAGATGGCTGCTAGAGCTGCAGCCATTTTCACATGTATTGAAAGGCAAGGAGCAGATGGGTAGTTAGGGCAGTGAGAGCATGGTCCTTGCATATCTTTCTCCTCTTAACAATGAGGCGAAATCTTTCCTAGAAACTCCTCCACCCTCAGTATACTTCCTTCACCATCTTATTGGCCTGAACTAGGTCATATGGAAATGTCTAGATTCAAGGCAGCCTGGAAAAATGGGTATTAATGTTTTCAGCCTTTGTAGTGAGAGGCAGACAAGGGAGAAGGAGGTTAGTCATGGCTGGGACAGCAGCCGTTCCTTAAAACCCCACATTACCAAGTAAAACCACCCATGAGAAAAGTCTACAGAGTTGCTATATTTAAACCTATATTTAAGCTTTGTGACTCTCCTATGATGCAAATGTATACATCAATCAAGCCATGTCCTGCATAATTCAAATGGTTAGCTATAAAGAAAATCTTCCTATAAAGGGGATAATTCAAAAAGAAAACCAGAATGAAGTATGGAAGGATATTCAGAGGGGCTTAAAGTTGCCAACCAAATGATATCTTAGGCCTTTTATTATCCAGGGAAATCACTTATGATAAATCCAAAGTGGAAGAGTGAGCAGCAATTCTTTCACAAAATCATACATGCTGTGTATTAAAAATAGATTGTCCTGTTGAATTTAAATCAGAAAATAATCTGGTAAAGGCCTGGGTGTCTCCCTTTTCAGATAGTTCACAGTCCCCCGAGTGGCGTTCCTGAGTCCACTCTCTGCACACAACCCCGGCAGGCTTTGTGTGCATCAAGCTGAATTAGTCAGCATAGAAATTAAGCTACAGCTTAACAATAAGCATTTGGTGAATCATAGAGACACATGATGAGAGAAATGTCACAGGCTTGGCAGATGTAAATGTCTAAAAGAAAACATTACAATAGAATGTACTGAAACTCAAAATCCAAGCAACAAGCCGAACTTTCTGAAATAATCCAAGCATATCCAGGGGTTGGGAAGATCAGACAGATAAAAAACCGTAAGATACTAAACTAAAGTTCAAAATTAACACTTCTTCATTTGTATATGGAAATTCCACATCTGGGGTGATAGTTACTGTGGTCAGAAAATTTAGGTGCTCATTAAATACTTTCTGATTGATTGGTGATAGAAATTTTTCTACTGACGAATCCCTATCACCTTTTCTACTTACTCAATCCAGATCAGAGAAAAATCCAATGCAATCCAGGTATATAAAATGTTCCCCTGCAGTTTAAGTAACAGCCACAGAAACTTGCTGTTTGTGTAGCTAATATACACTGAACCAGAAGAGAAGACACCATAGGCCTGTCTTTTGCTTCTTTTTCCTGGAATATAGGAAATGGAGAAGAAAAGGTGAGTGTTCCTGAGGCAAAGACCTTACAGGCAGGGATGACAAATGGAGAAATCCTTACAGAAGAGACAGGGCAACAATCCACTATGGCTGGAGACACCAGAGCAGGGCACGCCTTGGGGCCCCAGGAGCATCCGTGCAGACTACGTGCAGCCCAGAACCTCAAATACCCCCGCACCCAGTCCCTCTGGGACTGATGGCAGAGGAGCAGCTAAGGGCTCAACGCACGCAGAGTGGAGACCCTAAACCAGCTGATCTCAACCAGGGATGTTTGGCAGTGTCCCGAGACATTTCTGGCTGTCACAACTGCAGGGTAGGGAATGCTACCGGCATCTATTGGGTAGAGGCTAGGGATACTTCTAAACATCCTACAACCCACAGGACAGCCACCACCACCCACCCCCTACCACCTAACAACAAAGAATTATCCAACCCAAGATACCACTAGTGCCAAGGTTGAGAAACCCTGTCCTAAACCATGGGAAAGGAAGTCCAGGTTGGAAAAGAGGGAAGAACCACATCTTACTTATCTCTGTGTCTCCACTACTCAGTACGTTCTGCTGAATGGAAGAAACTAATTCGAAATCTAAGTTTGTGACTAACATATTTAAAAACCTTGAACTTGATCAGTTCCCTTCATCTCACTCTGCCTTAACTTCCTCACCTGCAAATTGGGAATGACAGTAATCGCTACCTAAGAGAGTTGTTGTGATTAAATTAAACAATTCATACATTATTTTCTGAGCTTTATTATGGCCTTCTGTTAATATTGTTCATCTTCTGGGATTTTATCTAGGACAAGATGAAATAATACACATGAATTTATTTTTTAACTCTAGAACACTATACAAATACAATGGGTAACAGATTAGAAAGCTGCCTCTGTATTTGACGTACAGGCAGTGCCCAGGTTAGGGACTTCCGATTTACTGACAACTGATAGTTGGCCTTTAACGTTATGTAAATCTGCCCTCACTGTGAAACAATTGAACCAACCCCTAAAAAAAAACCCCTACTCACAACAAATTCTTCCTCACAATCACCTTCACTTGCTGCGCCTGCAACTTTTATTCTGACTCATAGCGATCCTACAGGATAGAGTAGAATTGTCCCATAGAATTTCCAAGACTGTAATCTTGACTGGAGCAGACTGCCACATCTTTCTCCCGATGAGAAGCTGATGGGTTCGAACCACCAACCTTTCAGTCAGCAGCCGAACACTTAACCATTGTACCGCCAGAGCTCCTCTCTTGCATTAAAGTAAAGCTAAATGCGAACCATATGCCCTTGTTCCGACTTAGCTACAAATTTTACTTAAAGACTTAAAGACACAGTTAGGAATGGATCTTGTTGGTAACCTGGGGATTGCCTGTACAATCGAATGCCAATACTATATTTTAGAAGGTGGGGGGGAAGAAAGAGTGCATTTATTTCTTTATTGACAGTTTTCTATTAATTAAAGGAGCATAGTCGAGCTATAAGAATACATATTCCCTACTCTAGATTGCATGGATCGCAATAAAGATTTTTTCTGTTTTAATTTTTTAAAATAGGGTTCTCAAATATTTTTTAACTTTTTTAAAGATAATTATAGATTCACATGCAGCCATAGCAAATACACAGAGAGACCCTGTACACCCTTTCCTCAGTTTTTCCCAGTGAAAGGAGAGAATGCTACTGGAACCAGCGGTGCCCCATAGATTCACAGATCACCATTGAAATATCTAACAGGCATCTCAGACTTAGCATGTTTAAAACTGAGCCCCCTGATTCTTCTTCTAATCCCCAGTCATCCCTGTTCATTAGTAGCTCCATCCCTCACATCACTTAAGGCCAAAAACGTAGGAGTCCTCCTCTGACTTCCCCTTTCTCATCCCACATTCAATCCATCAGTAAATATATCCAGATCTACCCATTTCTCATCCCCGCCACCTAATTTATCTTAGTCTAAACTGCCATCCCCCAGCTCTCTCTTGGACTGTTGCAGTAGATTCCAGATGGCCTGCCTACAGCAGATTTTCATCAGAGCGACCAAAGTAAGCCTATTACAAAATCAGTCAGATCTCATCACTCCTGTGCTGGAATCCCTGCCCTGGCTCCCATTCCACTCAGAGTAAAAGATACAGTCCTTACAACATCTTCTAACGGTTGCTATGAGTCAGAATCTACTGGACGGCACACAACAACACAACAAGTGTCTCACAAAGGAGATCTGGAGGTTCAAAGGTTAAGTACTCTGCTGCTAACTGAAAACGATGGTGTTCAAACTCACCCAGAGGCTCTGTGGGAAAAAGGCCTGGTGAACTAACTCTGTAGAGATTACAGCCAAGGAAATCCTATAGGACAATCCTACTCTGTTACATGCGGTCGCTATTAGTTGGAATAGACTCAATGGCACCCATAGACAATGTCTCACATGTCCCACCCCTCCCTTACCTATTTGACCTTATGTATCCCTTTTCTGGAGCCCTGGTGGTGCAGTAGTTAAGCACTTGGTTGCTAACTGAAAGGTCAGCAGTTCAAACTCACCAGCCCCTCCCTCCACAGGAGAAAGATATAGCAGCCTGCTCCAGTAAAGATTACAGCCTTCGAAACACTATGGAGCAGTTCTATCCTGTCCTATAGGGTCCCTTTGAGTCGGAATTGACTCATCAGCAATGGGGTCTCATTTTATCCCTTTTTTGCTCTACTCTACTCTCTGCTACCCCTCTGCCTCCCCACCTTTCCTCGTGGCCTTTGCATTTGCTGCTCCCCATTTCTGTTGTAGGAAAGGCTCGCCCCCTCACATCTGGGCTCATGCATTACCTCCTCACTATTGTATTTAAAATTTCAACCTCCTCCACACCCCTCTCACTTTTGCCCTTTCCTGCTTTGTTTTTCTCCCTAGTAATCCTTTGCATCTGACACACTACTTATGTTGTTACTTAATTATAACTTTGACTTTCTTCCCTCACTACAATGAAAAAATTCCAGGATGGTAAGAATTTTTGTCTGTTTTGCGTGTTACTTTATTCCCAGCAACTACATCGATGTCTGATACCTAGTGTTGTTGTTGTTGTTGTTAGGTGCCGTCACCGACTCATAGCGACTCTATGTACGATAAAACAAAACCTGCCCTATCTTTAGCCATCCTTACAATGATGGTTATGCTTGAGCCCATCGTTGCAGCCACTGTGTCAATCCACCTCGTTGAGGTTCTTCCTCTTTTCTGCTGACCCTGTACTCTACCAAGCATGATGTCCTTCTCCAGAGACTGATCCCTCCTGACAACATGACCAAAGTATGTAAGATGCTGCGTCATCATCCTTGCCTCTAAGGAGCATTCTGGTTGTACTTCTTCCAAGACAGATTTGTTCCTTCTTCTGGCAGTCCATGGCATATTCAATATTTTTTGCCAACACCACAATTCAAAGGCATCGATTCTTCTTCAGTCTTCTTTATTCATTGTCCAGCTTTCACATGCATACTATGTGATTGAAAATACCATGGCTTGGGTCAGGCACACCTTAGTCTTCAAGGTGACGTCTTTGCTCTTCAACACTTTAAAGAGGTCCTTTGCAGCAGATTTACCCAATGCAATGTGTCTTTTGATTTCTTGACTGCTGCTTCCATGGCTGTTGATTGTGGATTCAAGGAAAATGAAATCCTTGACAACTTCAATCTTTTCTTCGTTTATCATGATGTTGCTCATTGGTCCAGTTGTGAGGATTTTTGTTTTCTTTATGTTGAGGTGCAATCCATACTGAAGACTGTGGTCTTTGATCTTCATTAGTGTTTCAAGTCCTCTTCACTTGCAGCAAGCAAGGTTGTGTCATCTGCATAACAAAGGTTGTTAATGAGACTTCCTCCAATCCTCATGCCGTGTTCTTCTTCATATAGCCCAGCTTCTCAGATTATTTGCTCAGCATACAGATTGAATAGGTATGGTGAAAGAACACAATCCTGGCGGACACCTTTCCTGACTTTAAACCGATCAGTATCCTCTTGTTCTCTCCCAACAACTGCCTCTTTATATGTAAAGGTTCCTCATGAGCACAATTTAGTGTTCTAGAATTCCCATTCTTTGCAATGTTATCCATAATTTGTTATGATCCACACAGTCGAATGCCTTTGCATAGTCAGTAAAACACAGGTAAACATCCTTCTGGTATTTTCTGCTTTCAGACAATATCCATCTGACATCAGCAATGATATCCCTGGTTCCACGTCCTCTTCTGAAACCAGCCTGAATTTCTGGCGGTTCCCTGTGGATATGTTGCTGCAGCCATTTTTGAATGATCTTCAGCAAAATTTTGCTTGCGTGTGATATTAATGATATTATTCTATAATTTCCACATTTGGTTGGATCACCTTTCTTGGGAATAGGCATAAATATGGTTCTCTTCCAGTCAGTTGGCCAAGAAGCTATCTTCCATATTTCTTGGAATAGACGAGTGAGCATCTCCAGCGCTGAATCTGTTTGTTGAAACATCTCAATTGATATTCTGTCAATTCCTGGAGCCTTGTTTTTTGCCAATGCCTTAAGAGCAACTTGGACTTCTTCCTTCAGTATCATCGGTTCCTGACCATATGTCACCTCTTGAAATGGTTGAACATCGACTAATTCTTTTTGGTATAATGACTCTGTGTATTCCTTCTATCCTCTTTTGATGCTTCCTGCGTTGTTTAATATTTTTCCCATAGAATCCTTCACTATTGCAACTTGAGGCTTGAATTTTTTCTTCAGTTCTTTGAGCTTGAGAAACACCGAGCATGTTCTTCCCTTCTGGTATTCCATTTCCAGCTCTTTGCACATGTCGTTATTAAACTTTACTTTGTCTTCTCAAGACGCCCTTTGAAATCTTCTATTCAGTTCTTTTACATCATCGATTCTTCCTTTTGGTTTAGCTGCTCGATGTTCAAGAGTAAGTTTCGGAGTCTCCTCTGACATCCATCTTGGTCTTTTTTTTCTTTTCTGTCTTTTCAATGACCTCTTGCTTTCTTCATGTATGATGTCATTCCACAACTCGTCTGGTCTTCGGTCACTAGTGTTCAATGCATCAAATGTATTCTTCAGATGGCCTCTAAATTCAGGTGAGATGTACTCAAGGTCATATTTTGGCTCTCGTGGACTTGCTTTGATTTTCTTCAGTTTCAGCCTGAACTTGCATATGAGCAATTGATGGTCTGTTCCACAGACGGCCCCTGGCCTTGTTCTGACTGATGATATTGATCCTTTCCATCATCTCTTTCCACAGATGTAGTCAATTTGATTTCTGTGCGTTCCGTCTGGCAAGGTCCATGTATAGCCGCCGTTTAGGTTGGTAAAAGAAGGTATTTGCAATGAAGAAGTTGTTGGTCTTGCAAAATTCTATCATTCAATCTCTGGCACTTTTTTTATTGCCAGGCCATATTTTCCAACTACTGATCCTTCTTCTTTGTTTCCAAATTTCACATTCCACGTGTCTGTCAGTTTGTCGTACTGTGGGGGCTTGCGTGTTGCTGTGGTGCTGGAAGCTATGCCACCAGTATTCAGATACCAGCAGGGTCAGCCATAGAGGACAGGTTTCAGCTGAGCTTCCAAACTAAGACAGACTAGGAAGAAGGGCCTGGCAGTCCACTTCTGAAAAGCAGTAGCCAGTGAAAACCTTATGAATAGCAGCGAAACATTGTCTTATGATACCTAGTAGGCACTCAATAAATCTTTGTTGAATAAATGAATGAATGAACTATCAGAACACACACATCTCCCAAAGATAAACAATAATTCTTGGAGACACCATCAGTCCAATTTTATAATGAGAAAAGGAAACCATTTTCATTAATGTAACTTGACCTGTATAGCTTTCCCATCTGGAAATGGATATGCCATTTAACACCGTTTTCCAGAATAGCTTCAGTTCCCTTTTCCTGGTTTCATACAATGTCTAGTGGCCTATTGTTAGGTGCTATAGAGTTGGTTCTGACTCATAGCAACCCTGTGTACAACAAAACAAAACACTGTCAGGTCCTGAGTCATCCTCACAATCATTGTTATGCTTAAGCCCGTTGTTGTAGCCACTGTGTCAGTCCATTTCATGAGGTTCTTCTTCTTTTTTGCTGACACTTTACCAAGTATGATGTCCTTCTCCAGGGACCAGTCCCTCCTGCGAACATGTCCAAAGTACGTGAGACAAAGTTTCACCATCCTTGCTTCTAATGTGCACTCTGTCTGTACTTCTTTCTAGAGATACATAGAAAACACCAGCCATTATAACATTTGTCTCACAGAAACTTCACCATCTACCACTTTCATCTGCAGAAAGACCAAGTAAAAGTTTGTAGTTAAAAGTTTTCTTTACTTTGGACAGATCAAATTCTTTGGTGTAATGTCCTTTCCAGCACCCCTCAATCTGTCTATCAGCTGAAGGGCTATAGAATAAGAATTGATTTTTGAGTTGTCCAGATAAAGCACTGGAGGACTTGGATAAAAGAAGAGTTCTTCGGATGTGGATGACTTGGCCACAGCTCTGCTTAAAAGAACGTATTCATTCTATGTTAAGAAGCCTCAGGAGATCACTTACTGCAATCCCCTCTGCCCAGGCAGTTAAAACACAGGCCCTGAGGCCCTTGTGGTTTAGTGGAATTATTCAGAGTTTAGGGTCAAGTTCCTTAATCTCTTTGATCCGCCATTTGCCCATCTTCAAAACTGAAATAATGGTACTATCTTAGTACCTGCCAGGGTTACAGATGGCCCGCTATCTGGACTGAGCCTTATTTTATTTCTTTTAATTGCAAATAGAAGGAACTTGCAGGAGCCAGAGACCGGTCAAGTTTTCTCTCCTGTTAGTCCCCATGCAAGGAAATGCTAAGCAAAATGCTGATATTACCCTTGTGCTAAAGTTGGACTTCTTGGCTGTTTAGCATCCCAAAGCCCCTGAACTGGCACAGCTCGCTTGGTCAGAGAGAAGGACCCAGAGGAGTTTGATTGCAATCCTCAGACACCATAGATACAACTGGGCAACTGCAAACTGACGATGTTTTGGTCCCTATAATAGAATTGCTCATTGTGGGAATTGTGAACCCATGGAGACATCCTATTTTATCTCTCTCCCATTATTCGGGATACATACGCGTACTCGCACGCGTACACACACACACAAACACGTTTCTTATTGTTGCTGTTTTTCTGCTCCTTAACAGAAATGCTGGAAAGCAAACCAGCATAATTTTAGGCAAAGAAAGACTTTTCCCAGGAAATTTGCAAACAATGCATGTTCCTTTTCCTTTTTTAATATGTTTAGTCTATGTTCTGGGAAAGGGCACAAGGATCTTTGTAGTATCTTCACTAAAAAAAGTATCAATAGCCACAGCCTGTGGGATTTAAATAATTCTGTATTTCATAGGGGTAACCTGTTGCTGTCATGTTGATTCCAACTCATAGCAACCCTATAAGACAGAATAGAACTGTCTCATAGGTTTTCCAAGGAGCACCTGGTGGATTTAAACTGCCGACATTTTGGTTAGCAGCTATAGCTCCTAACCATTGCACCACCAGGGCTGCTTCATAGAGGTACTGTGAGTTTTTAGTGAAATAAATATAAAAATGTCTAGCACAGTGCCTTGAATATATACTCTGTGCTCTTGGTAAATGCTAGTTCACTTCTGTTCTTTCTCTTGTAGTCATATTACAGGGATAGCTAGTGAGGCTGATCCCTTTTCACAGCTCTCTAATATCTCTTATTCCCCCTAGAAAAGGATGGCAAACACAATGATTTTTTTTTTTTTTTTTTTTTAATTTAAGCAGCCAGCAAGAATGGGATGAGGCAGGAACTGGAGGAGACAGGGATTTGTCTTCTCTGTGGATTGATTCCAATACATGTACACGATGTAATATGAACAAGATTAGAGAAGCAACAGGTGAAAATCAGACCATTAAAATATTTTTATAAAAGATTAAATTATGCTTTCATTAACAGGGAACAGTTAAATGAATTATGATACATCCATAGCATGAAAAACCAACCAAATGTTACCAAGAATGATCCTATTTTTTGTTAATTAAGAAAAATATGTATAGGTTACAACCACACAAGTGCATATATCATAAAAAAATATCATAAGCATTTTCATATATATGTGTGTGTGTATGTATAAACCAAAAACCAAACCTGTGGCTGTCAAATGGATTCTGACTCATAGTTACCCTACAGAACAGAGTAGAACTGCCCCATAGGGTTTCATATATCTATATCTATATATGTACATGTCTGTGTGTTTATGTGAAGGAGTCCTGATGGTACAATGGTTAACTGCTCGGGCGCTAACCGAGAGGTCAACAGTTCAAACCCACCAGCAGCTCCGTGGAAGAAAGATGTAGCAGTCTGTTTCTGTAAAGATTTACAGCCTTGGAAACACTATGGGCAGTTCTACTTTGTCCTATGGGTCGATACGAGTCCGTATCGACTCAGTGACAAAGAGTTGTTTTTAGTGTTTGTGTGTTCATGCTCTTGTGATAACTCATGTGTAACCATGTAATTTTGAAGGCAAAATTCAAATCTCTCTGACCAAGAATGAAATGTTTGATAGCGAGGAAAAGAGATTTTCACCTCACCTTTTATACACGTATCAGAAACATTTAATTCTCATTGACTGTCAATATGCTCCTTCAAATTTCTATTTTCCCTTGCCTTTAGGTTTTTTTTTAGACACGTGACTGGTTCCAGCCAAAGAATATGTGAGCAAAAGTGACATATATCACTTTTTGTCTGGCATACTTAAAGTTGGGAGTTTCCCAAGCAACCTCCCTGCTACAAGAGAAAGCAACCTGAATCGCTAAGTTATCCGTAGAAGACAGCTTCCCAGGGGAGTGCCTGACTTGAACTAAATATGTAGTGTGTCTAGGTGTGTGTGAGTGTGTGTGTTATAGATTGAATTGTGTCTCTCCAAAATATGAGTTGGAATCCTAACCCCTATACCTGTAGATATAATCCCTTTGGGAGTAGGGTTTTCTTTGTTATGTTAATGAGGCCATATTGATATAGGGTGTGTCCTAAACCTAATCACTTTTGAGGTGAAAAGAGGAAGTTAGACACAGGAAACACAAACAGGGGGAAGATAGATGCCACTGTGAAGACTGGCAAGGAACTGAGGAATGCCAGAACTATAGAAGCTGAAAGAGACAAGGGTCTCTTCCAACGGCCAACAGAGAGCCATCCCCTAAAGCCTGTGCCCTGAATTCAGATTTCTAGCCTCCTGAACTGGGAAAAAATTGATTTCTGTTCTTTAAAGCTACCCATTTGTAGTATTTCTTACTACAAGTTACAGCAGCACTAGGAAACTAAGACAGTGTGTATATGGAAACTCAATGTTTGAAGCCACTGAGATTTGGGAGTGAATTAGTTAATGTAGTGTAATAGTTATCTATTGGAGCATAGCAAATTACCCCCAAAACTTAGCAGCTAGAAGCATCAAAATTTTATTATCTCATAGCTCAGGAAATCAGGACTGATTCTAGCTCAGGGCCTCTCGTGAAGCTGTAATCAAGGTGTCAGACAAAACTGTAGGTATCTCAGGGCTCTACTGGGGCTGAAGAATCTGCTTCCAAGCTCATTCACATAGCTGTTGGCAAGCCTCAGGTCCTTGCTGACTGTTGGCCAGAGGCATCGGTGGCCCCTCCATTGGGTTGCTCATGACAGGGAACTTTGCTTCCCTATAGTGAGAGATTTAAGAGAGAGAGAATCCCTAAGACAGAATCCACAGTCTTTTTATAACCTAATTTTAAATGTGACATCCCATCACTTCTGTCTTATTCCGTTCATAAGCAATCAGTGACTAATTCCAGCCCACACTCAAGGGGATGGGAATTGCATGAGGTTATAAATACCAGAGGCAGGATTACTGGGGCTATTTTAGAAGCTGGCTACCACACATAGCATAGCCTAGCTCACCCTGAAAAATGCAATATTCTTCTCTACTCTGTAAATTTTTTTTACAGCAAGCATAAGTTACTTTTAGAACATAAAAACGAAAGATTAAAACCTTATACACCACAGTTTTACAAAGAAGCTACTCTGCCAGAATCTCAGAAGTTCTCTTCCAAAAAATAGCCACCTAATGTGATAGCTAAAAAGTAAAATTTTCCATTTTTCCACTATTCAAAGTAACCCGTTAATCTTAAATGAACATCTTGGAAGTGACTCATTTTATCCCTGCTCCATTTGTGCTTCTGTGGCACTTAAGACAGTCCCTTTGCACTGTCTAAACTACTGGGAGGTCCCCTGAACATTTTCTGCAGGAAAACACTTTCCTGTTCATTGCCTACATGTTAATTACATGGAGCAGCAGTGTCTGCAGTAAAAATACAAAGTGAACCAGACAGTAGCTGTCTTCTAAAGTCAGGTCCCCTAAGTTTACGTTGCACTTTGGAGGTACTTACTTTCAGTAATTAGCTATAGATTTGCTCATGGCTGCTCCTGTACAGCCTCCTCCCTGTATACCTTCGCTTGCACCATAGGTTAAAAAAAAACACGCTGCCAGCAAGTTGATTCCGACTCATGGCGACCCTATAGGACCGTACAGCTGTCCCATAGAGTTTCCAAGGAGCACCTGGTGGATACAAACTGCTGACCTTTTGGTTAGCAGCTGTAGATCTTAAACACTAAGCCACTAGGGTTTCTGCTACTTGCACCAAAGCTCTTCGAAATTCTAAGATAATAAGGCAACCAGGAGATTAGGCTACAAATTGACTTGACAGCAACAGGTTTTTTTTTTTTTAGAACCTGTCAGCTCCCCAAGCCATCAGGATTTGGGTCCTCTTACAGGATTATCGCTCATCTCAGGTATTTATCTTTCTTACCGAATATGAAAAGGAAGAAAAGAAAAAGGCGAACATAATTAAAACCCCAAACCCATTGCCATCAGGTTAATTCCATCTCATGGCAGCCTCGTGTGTTGCGAAGTAGAACTGCTCCATATGATTTTCTTAATCTGTACAGAAGCAGTGCCCCAGGCCTTTCTTCCATGGCACCGCTGGGAGGGTTTGAACCACCATCTTTAGGTTAGTAGCCCAGAGCAAACTGCTTGTGCCACCCAGAACCTCCAAATGTAATTAAATACCTCTTTAAGTAAGGGGTAAAGATAAAAATTTCAAGAAATTTATATTTGGAAGGAGAGAACTAAACAGGCAAAGGCCCATAGATACCTTTAATGAGGGAAAGTTCCAAGGTAAAAATAAGCTGCTATAGGAGATGAGACCAAGGGGATAGAAAATAAGATTAAATAGAAGAGGGGGTGTTGGGGAGATAAGATTGACACTGAGAGTATAGTAGATTTCAACTTTCTAAATAAGTAGTCATCAGATTCCAAGTCATTTTATGAGTGAACATGCTCTGACCGTCTGTACCATTTTTTAGACCTGGAGAAGATTCAAATGAATTGCACCAATGCTAACAACATGAAAAAGTTGGCAAGTGACGGTAAATCATTTTTAATAGTTGTAGTTTGTAAAATAACGGGTCCAGTGGGAAAAGATCGAGTAGTTTTCACCACAGCTGGGCAGTCCCTATAATTTCCCTTAATTTTCTTTTAAAAGTCCCACATCAGCAATCTAATTGTCTCACTGTCTCCCTTCTACCCCAGACAGAAGGGAGATCATTGAAGAGAATAATAATGTGGCATTCAACAGTGTTCTCAACAAAGCCCTGAGCTGGTCTCGAGAGTGAGGAGTAGAATCCAGAGATGAAGGAGATACAGCAGCGCTCTGAGCACAGACCTGTGCTTCACAGGGCCAGAGGGATTCGCTGGACCCCTCAGGGGCCAAGAGAGGGAAGATTAACAACTCTGGACTTGGTCATCATTCTTCTGCCAGAGCATTTTGGCTTAGGTTTCTTTTCCTTGTTGGTTTCCTTCCACTCAGGTTTCATTTGACAGAACTTGGAGGCAAAAAAAGAAAAGCATTTTTTTCCCCTTGTTTTTGTGTTGGTGGACTATCCCAAAGATCAGCATTATCACTTTTTTTCTTTCTTCTAAGAGCTGAAATTCTTTTAGGCATGTTGTTGTTCGTTGCTGTTGAGTCAATTTTCTTCCCATAGCAATCCCATGGGACAGAGTAAACGTGCCTCATAGGGTTTTCTTGGCTGTAATCTTTACAGGAGCAGATAGATCACCCCAGCTTATTTTCCCATAGAGCCGCTGGGTGGGTTCGAACCACCAGCGTTCTGTTTAGCAGCCAAGTGCTTAATCATTGTGCAACCAGGGCTCCTTCTTTCAGGCATAAACAAGAGGAAAAAAAAAAAAAAACTGTTGCCATCTAGTTGATTCCAACCCATAGTGGCCCTATAGGACAGAGTAAAGCTGACCCATATGGTTTTTAAGGCTGTAATCTTTACAGAAGTAGACTGCCACATCTTTCTCAGGAGGAGCAGCTGGTGGGTTTGAACTGCTGTCCTTTTGATTATGCCACCAGGGCTCCTTCCTTTAGGCATAAACCGTAACCCATTGCTGTCAAGTTGATTCCAACTCACAGCGACCCTGTAAGACAGAGTACAACTGCCCCATAGAGTTTCCAAGGAGCACCTGGTGGATTCCAACTGCCAGCCTTTTGGTTAGCAGCCATAGCACTTAACCGCTAGAAGGGGAAAAAATATCAAAATTGGCCACAGATTCACATTCTGAAAATAGCCTAAATCTTCCAGGAGACAGTAAAAGCACTCAACTGACCTTTCTGCATTTGACTTCTCTTCCCCAGGTCTTCTTGCCCTACTGACAGAGGATTCATTGATTGTATTAGTTAGAATTAAATGCAACTGCGTGTGGCAGGTAACTTAACCTAGCAGTGGTCTAAACAAGATAGAAGTGTGGTGGCTTCACAAAGTCATTAGGGGGTCTATGTGCCTTACAGCTAAGTGTTCTGCCATCCCTAGCTTCTAGACTTCACTCATCCTGACTCCCTATAAAAGTGGCTAGAACCTTAAAATTCTGGTTTTCCAGACAGTAGAACAAAGGAAGGGAGCACACGCACTAGCCATTATTTAAGGAGGTTTCCAGAAGCTGCCTGTCTCAATCAGTTACTGCCAAAATAATGTGCTAGATTACTCTTGTGCACATGGCTTTCTGATCTAGGCTGGGCTCAGCAGTGTGTCTCTGCTTCAGGCTGCAGGTCTGACCAAGCTTCACACCAAACTGCAGCTTGGACTCAGATTTGTTTCACGTGTATTCATTCTGTGCCCCAGGCTAGAAGAGTCAACAGTTTACTGAAACATGTTCTTCTCATGGAGGTTGTCAATTGCTCTCAGAAAGGCAAACAGAAACTGGCACACCATCACTTCCATACACATGTCATTGGTCAAAGCAAGTCATGTGGCCAAATTCAATGTCAATTGAATGGGAAAGTATACTCTTCCCACAGAAGTTGAGGAAAGAAGTGGATCCGAATTTTTTTTTTAATTGTGTTTTAGGTGAAAGTTTATAGATCAAATTAGTTTCTCATTTAACAAATTGTACACAGAGTGTTCCATGTTATTGGTTGCAATCTCCACGCTGTGTCAGCATTCTCTCAATTTCCTCCCTGGGTTCCCCATTTCCTTTTGTTTGGTTTTCCTGCCCCGTCCTGCCTTCTCATCTTTACTTTTGGACAAATGTTGCCATTTTGGTTTCATGTAATTGTTAATTCTATGGTGCACATTCTTTTCAGGTGTTATTGTTTATTTTATGGGCCTGTCTATTGCTTGGCTGGAAGGTGGTTTCTGGGAATGGTTGCAGTTCCAAGTCACAGGGGTGTCTTAGGGCCAATAGTCTTGGGGTTCATCCAGTCTCTATCAGACCACTAAGTCTGGTCTTTTTTTATGAATTTGATTTTTTGTTCTACATTTTTCTCCTGCTCTGTCCAGGGCCCTCTGTTGTGATCCTGGTCAGAGAGATTGGTAGTAGGAGTCAGGCACCATTTAGTTCTTCTGGTCTCAGGGTCATGTAGGCTGTGATATTTGTAGTCCATTAATCCTTTGGACTAATTCCTTCCTTGAGTCTTTGGTTTCCTTCACTATCCTTTACTCCAGATAGGAGGAGTCCACTAGCTGTATCTTAGATGGCCGCTCACAAGCTTTTAAGACCCCAGATTCTACTCACCAAAGTAAGATACATAACATTGTTTTTATGCACTATCTTATGCCAATTGATATAGATGTCTTCTGAGTTTATGGTCCTTAGCCTTCAAGCCTGGTATCTTTGTTCTGGGAGGTGTTTGGTTGTGCATAAGAAGTTTCCATGACTGTGCCCCTTATGTGTTTTATTGTCCAAATTATATACGTGCAACATTTACAAATATATATGTAAAGATATCCACAAATTTACCTATATATCTGTAGGTAGGTGTACTCCCTTACACCTCCCACACCTCTTTAGCATACCTATCTACCTATGTGTCCCTTTGTAAATTATTGTATGTTAATACTGTTGCAGCAGGGTTGTCTATGTTATAGTAATTGCCATAGTTATCCTTGGTCCTTGTGTTCCTTTCAGTGCCTTCCTTTGCCTTTGTCATGTAGTGCTGATTTCTACCACATAGTGTATTGCCCTTCCCTTCACCAATATTACCACGTAGCTTCTATGTAGTAATTTTTCCTCTTTACCCCTCCCTTCCCTGGTAACCATCAAATAATTTTTTTTCTGTATGTAAACCTTTTCTTGATTTTTATAATAATGGTCTCATATGATATTTGTCCTTTTGTGGTTGGCTTATCTTACTCAGCATAATGTCCTCCAAATTTATTCATGTTGTGAGATGTTTTGCAGATTCGCCGTTATTCTTTATTGTTGCATAGTATTCCATTGTGTGTATGTACCATAGTTTTTTTTTTATCCATTCATCCACTGATGAACACTTAGGTTGTTTCCATATTTTGGCTATTGTGAATAATTCTGCAATGAGCATGGGTATGCATATGTCTATTCATGTCACAGCTCTTGTTTCTCTAGGGTTTATTCCTAGGAGTAGGATTGCTGGTTCATATGGTATTTCTATTTCTAGCATTTAAAGTAGTGTCATATTGTTTTCCATAGTGGTTGTACCATTTTACATTCCCACCAGCAGCGTATAAGAGTTCCAAACTCCCCATGACATCGTCACCACTTGTTGTTTTCTGTTTTTTGATTAATGCCATTAATGTTGGGGTGAGAAGGTATCTCATTGTAATTTTAATTTGCATCTCTCTAAAGGCTAATGATTGCGCATGTTGCCTGAATATCTTCTTTGGAGAAGTGTCTGTTCATGTCCTTTGCCCACTTTTCAATTGGATTGTTTGTCTTTTTGTTGTGGTGGTGTTCACGTTTTCTATATATTTTAGAGATTAACCCATCGGATATGTTGAATTTTTTTTTTTTTTTTTGCTGGATCATATGGTAGTTTTATTTCTAACTTTTTTTTTTATTGTGCTTTAGGCGAAAGTTTACAACTCAAGTTAGCTTCTCATACAAAACTTTATACACAAATTGTTATGTGACCCTAGTTGCTATCCCTATACTGTGACTGCACATTCCTCCTTTCCACCCTGGGTTTCCCATGTCCATTCAAGAAGCCCCTATCCCTTTCTGCTTTCTCATCTCGCCTCCAGACAGGAGCTGCCCATTTAGTCTTGCATATCTACTTGAACTAAGAACACATTCTTCATGAGTATCATTTTTATGTCTTATAGTTCAGTCTATTCTTTGTCAGAAGAGTTAGCTTCAGGAATGATTTTAGTTCTGGGTTAACAGAGAGTCCAAGAGCCATGTCTTCTGAGATTCCTCCAGTCTATATTTTGAGTTTCTTTTTTTTTAAATAATTTTTATTGTGCTTTAAGTGAAAGTTTACAAATCAAGTCAGTCTGTCACATATAAGCTTATATACACCTTACTCCATACTCTCACTTACTCTCCCCCAATAAGCCACCCACTCCCTCCTCCCAGTCTCTCCTTTCATGACGATTTTGCCAGTTTCTAACCCTCTCTACCCTCCTATCTCCCCTCCAGACAAGAGATGCCAACACAGTCTCAAGTGTCCACCTGATACAAGTAGCTCACTCTTCGTCAGCATCTCTCTCCAATCCATTGTCCAATCCCTTCCATGTCTGATGAGTTGTTTTTGGGAATGGTTCCTGTCCTGGGCCAACAGAAGGTTTGGGGACCATGACCACCGGGATTCCTCTAGTCTCAGTCAGACCATTAAGTCTGGTCTTTTTATGAGAATTTGGGGTCTGCATCCCACTGATCTCCTGCTCCCTCAGGGGTTCTCTGTTGTGCTCCCTGTCAGGGCAGTCATCGGTTGTGGCCGGGCACCATCTAGTTCTTCTGGTCTCAGGATGATGTAAGTCTCTAGTTCATGTGGCCCTTTCTGTCTCTTGGGCTCAAAGTTATCGTGTGACCTTGACGTTCTTCATTCTCCTTTGATCCAGGTGGGTTGAGACCAATTGATGCATCTTAGATGGCTGCTTGTCAGCATTTAAGATCCCAGACACCACACTTCAAAGTGGGATGCAGAATGTTTTCATAATAGAATTATTTTGCCAATTGACTCAGAAGTCCCCTTAAGCCATAGTCCCCAAACCCCCGCCCTTGCTCCGCTGACCTTTGAAGCATTCAGTTTATCCCGGAAACTTCTTTGCTTTTGGTCCAGTCCAGTTGAGCTGACCTTCCGTGTATTGAGTATTGTCCTTCCCTTCACCTAAAGTAGTTCTTATCTACTAACTAATCAGTATATAACCCTCTCCCACCCTCCCTCCCTCCCCTCCTCGTAACCGCAAAAGTATGTGTTCTTCTCAGCTTATACTATTTCTCAAGATCTTAAAACAGTGGTCTTATACAATATTTGTCCTTTTGCCTCTGACTAATTTCACTCAGCATAATGCCTTCCAGGTTCCTCCATGTTATGAAATGTTTCACAGATTCCTCACTATTCTTTATCAATGCATAGTATTCCATTGTGTGAATATACCACAATTTATTTAACCATTCATCCATTGATGGACACCTTGGTTGCTTCCAGCTTTTTGCTATTGTAAACAGAGCTGCAATAAACATGGTGTGCATACATCTGTTTGTGTGAAGGCTCTTATTTCTCTAGGGTATATTCCAAAGAGTGGGATTTCTGGGTTGTATGGTAGTTCTATTTCTAACTTTTTAAGAAAACACCAGGTAGATTTCCAAAGTGGTTGTACCATTTTAC
The DNA here is from genome assembly GCF_024166365.1 of Elephas maximus indicus. Lineage (NCBI taxonomy): Eukaryota > Metazoa > Chordata > Mammalia > Proboscidea > Elephantidae > Elephas > Elephas maximus. Next base: position 37,459,769 of record NC_064833.1, read on the forward strand.
ATTCCCACCAGCAGTGTGTAAGAGTTTCAATCTCTCCGCAGCCTCTCCAACATTTATTATTTTGTGTTTTTTGGATTAATGCCAGCCTTGTTGGAGTGAGATGGAATCTCATCATAGATTTAATTTGCATTTCTCTAATGGCTAATGATCAAGAGCATTTTCTCATGTATCTGTTAGCTGCCTGAATATCTTCTTTAGTGAAGAGCGTGTTCATATCCTTTGCCCACTTTTTGACTGGGTTGTTTGTCTTTTTGTGGTTGAGTTTTAACAGAATCATATAGATTTTAGAGATCAGGGGCTGGTCGGAATGTCATAGCTGAAAATTCTTTCCCAATCTGTAGGTGGTCTTTTTACTCTTTTGGTGAAGTCTTTAGATGAGCATAGGTGTTTGATTTTTAGGAGCTCCCAGTTATCTGGTTTCTCTTCGTCATTTTTGGTAATGTTTTGTATTCTGTTTATGCCTTGTATCAGGGCTCCTAATGTCCCTATTTTTTCTTCCATGATCTTTATTGTTTTAGTCTTTATGTTTAGGTCTTTGATCCACTTGGAGTTAGTTTTTGTGCATGGTGTGAGGTATGGGTCCTGTTTCATTTTTTTGCAAACGGATATCCAGTTATGCCAGCACCATTTGTTAAAAAGACTATCTTTTCCCCAATTAACTGACACTGGGTCTTTGTCAAATATCAGCTGCTCATATGTGGATGGATCTATATCTGGGTTCTCAATTCTGTTCCATTGGTCTAGTACCTGTTGTTGTACCAGTACCAGGCTGTTTTGACTACTGTGGCTGTATAATAGGTTCGAAAATCAGGTAGAGTGAGGCCTCCTACTTTCTTCTTCTTTTTCAGTAATGCTATTCTTATCCAGGGCTTCTTTTCCTTCCATATAAAGTTGGTGATTTGTTTCTCCACCACATTAAAAAATGTCATTGGAATTTGGATCAAAAGTGCATTGTATGTATAGATGGCTTTTGGTAGAATAGACATTTTTACTATATTAAGTCTTCCTATCCATAAGCAAGGTATGTTTTTCCACTTATGTAGGTCCTTTTTAGTTTCTTGTAGTAGTACTTTGTAGTTTTCTTTGTATAGGTCTTTTACATCTTTGGTAAGATTTATTCCTAAGTATTTTATCTTCTTGGGGGCTACTGTGAATAGTATTGATTTGGTGATTTCCTCTTCGATGTTCTTTTTGTTGATGTAGAGGAATCCAAGTGATTTTTGTATGTTTATCTTATAACCTGAGACTCTGCCAAACTCTTCTATTAGTTTCAGTAGTTTTCTGGAGGATTCCTTAGGGTTTTCTGTGTATAGGATCATGTCATCTGCAAATAGAGATAATTTTACTTCCTCCTTGCCAATCCAGATGCCCTTTATTTCTTTGTCTAGCCTAATTGCTCTGACTAGGACCTCTAGCACAATGTTGAATAAGAGCGGTGATGAAGGGCATCCTTGTCTGGTTCCCGTTCTCAAGGGAGATGCTTTCAGGCTCTCTCCATTTAGAGTGATGTTGGCTGTTGGCTTTGTATAGATGCCCTTTATTATGTTGAGGAATTTTCCTTCAATTCCTATTTTGGTGAGAGTTTTTATCATAAATGGGTGTTGGACTTTGTCAAATGCCTTTTCTGCATCAATTGATAAGATCATGTGGTTTTTGTCTTTTGTTTCATTTATATGGTGGATTACATTAATGGTTTTTCGAATATTAAACCAGCCTTGCATATCTGGTATAAATCCCACTTGGTCATGGTGGATTACTTTTTTGATATGTTGTTGAATTCTATTGGCTAGAATTTTGTTGAGGATTTTTGCATCTATGTTCATGAGGGGTATAGGTCTGCAATTTTCTTTTTTTGTGATGTCTTTACCTGGTTTTGGTATCAGGGAGATGGTGGCTTCATAGAATGAGTTAGGTAGTATTCCGTCATTTTCTATGCTTTGAAATACCTTTAATAGTAGTGGTGTTAACTCTTCTCTGAAGGTTTGGTAGAACTCTGCAGTAAAGCCGTCCGGGCCAGGGCTTTTTTTTTGTAGGGAGTTTTTTGATTACCTTTTCAATCTCTTTTTTTGTTATGGGTCTATTTAGTTGTTCTACTTCTGATTGTGTTAGTTTAGGTAGGTAGTGTTTTTCTAGGAATTCATCCATTTCTTCTAGGTTTGCAAATCTGTTAGAGTACAATTGTTCATAATAATCTGATATGACTCTTTTAATTTCAGTTGGGTCTCTTGTGATGTGGCCCATCTCATTTCTTATTTGGGTTATTTGTTTCCTTTCCTGTATTTCTTTAGTCAGTCTGGCCAATGGTTTATCAATTTTGTTAATTTTTTCAAAGAACCAGCTTTTGGCTTTGTTATTTCTTTCAATTGTTTTTCTGTTCTCTAATTCATTTAGTTCAGCTCTAATTTTTATTATTTGTTTTCTTCTGGTGCTGATGGATTCTTTTGTTGCTCACTTTCTATTTGTTCAAGTTGTAGGGACAGTTCTCTGATTTTGGCTCTTTCTTCTCTTTGTATGTGTGCATTTATCGATATAAATTGGCCTCTGAGCACTGCTTTTGCTGTGTCCCAGAGGTTTTGATAGGAAGTGTCTTCATTCTTGTTGCATTCTATGAATTTCTTTATTCCCTCCTTAATGTCTTCTATAACCCAGTTTTTTTTCAGGAGGGTATTGTTCAGTTTCCAAGTATTTGATTTCTTTTCCCTAATTTTTCTGTTATTGATTTCCACTTTTATGGCCTTGTGGTCTGAGAAGATGCTTTGTAATATTTCGATGTTTTGGATTCTGCAAAGGTTTGTTTTATGACCTAATATGTGGCCTATTCTGGAGAATGTTCCATGTGCGCTAGAAAAAAAATATACTTTGCAGCAGCTGGGTGGAGTGTTCTGTATAAGTCTATGAGGTCAAGTTTTTTGATTGTAGCAATTAGGTCTTCCGTGTTTCTATTGAGCTGCTAACTGGATGAATATTTTTTTAGTAATAATATTAACTATCTGTTACACTATCTTTGTCAGTGGTCCCTAAGACCACCTCAGTGATTCACTATAAAGGCTGACAAAATTCAGAAGTCATTATGCTCACAGCTACAGTTTGTTATAGTAAAAGGATCCAAAAAAAAAAAAATCAACAAAGGGAAAAGGCACGTGGGGTGATGTCCAGAGGAAGCCAGGTGCACGCTTCCAAGAGTCATTCTTCCAGTGACATCACACACTAACACCAAACCAAATCCAGTGCTATCAAGTGAATTCCAACTCATAGTGACCATATAAGACAGAGTAGAACTGCCCCCAGAGAGTTTCCAAGGAGCACCTGGCAGATTCAAACTGCCGATCCTTTGGTTAGCAGCTGTAGCACTTAACTACTATGCCACCAGGGTTTCCGGCATCACACAGGATGTACTTAATTCCTCCAGCAATAGGTTGTGAGAACACACGTAAATTACTGTCTGTCAAGTTAGCTCACCTGAGCCTAGGAGTCCAGGGTTTTAATTAAGTCATTGAAGCTCCAGGCCTCTAGAAGGAAAACAGGTATTCACCATAAATCACATTGTTTGCACAAACTGTCTAGACAAACTAGTACTACAATGTGATTCAAAATACTCTTACCAGTTAGAACATTCCAAGAGCTCAATTCCCAGGAGCCAATCATGGTATGTTAAAGGTTCTAACAACTCAGGCCTGTTGAGTCAACTCTCTCCTACACAATATCCCATACCCCTTCCTCTAATCTGCAACCACATTGGCCACATCTAACTGCAGGAGAATCTGGGGAGAAGAAATTTTACTCCAGGTGAATACATACCAAGCTAAGAATCAGGAGTTCTACTTTTAAAGAAAAACTTCAGAACAGATTTTGGGGTGCTACACTGCCTACTTGAGGTGAGCTGTGCAAGTGGGGATAAGAGAAAGATCAGACTCAGGAAAATGCTACTTGTCAGCCAGTAATAATAATGATTATTATTATTGTTATTATTACTCCTATTATTTCTATTATAGCATATTTTATCTTGACCAGGCCCTCCTTGGAAACTCTGTGGGGCAGCTCTCTCTGTCCTGTAGGGTCACTATGAGTCAAAATCCATAGCACCAACAATCAGAACAGCTGGAGGATGGGTGCATTGGTAAAGAGAATACAGACTGAGCATCAGTAGTGCTTACTAGAGTCACAATACCTAAAATTTATTGAACACTTACTACATGCCAGGCACTGGAGCTTCTCTCCTTTTTGCAAATGAGGAAACTGACGTTCAAAGAGGTCAATTAACTCACTCAGGGTTACACAGCTGGTAAATGACAGAGTTTGACCACAGGCAGTCTAACTCCAGGGTCCCTGCTCTTCTTGACCATACTGTATGATCTTCCAAATAAATCCAACAGAGGATCCAGGACATTATTTACCTGGGCAAAAGGAGAAGCCACTCATCTACTCATAGGTGGCCAAATAAGCAAGACAGGAAGATTATATTCATTTTTTAAATACTGATGATTTTTCTAACCCCCCGATTTTGTTTTGCCTTCAATCTTTTCTTTGGGTTTCTAGGCAGATTCTCACCTCATCTGTGGGGCAAAGGAAGATGAATAAAAGTAATTGTTAATATTTCATATGCGGACATTGATCATCACCTTTGGGCTAGCCCTCTCAGACTCTTGAGTCACTTTTCAATTCCTGCTGTGTAGGAGTGACAGTTAAATTGGGGGTCTTAGGATCATGGAGGACCTTTGTAATACATGGTTTTGCTATAGTAGCAATGATTACCTTGGTTCTTTGTAATCTTGATGTTCATTAATTTCCTTCTTTGACATTCAAAACAGATTCTTTCCACATTTCCTCCACAGCTTTAGATAGCACTTCATAGGCACAGACAGCAGAAGGCTGAGAATCATCTTTGTGTCTACTTGGTTGACTTGCCCTCAGAAGAAGCACGAAGTTGAGTTTTTGCAAAACTGCATAGTATCATATTGAAATTCTCATCTAGTTTTTTGGCCTCAACCATCACTGATTCATCTTTTCCTACCTCTTCATCCTATATCAGATTCCTGGTGGCACAGGGGTTACGAGCTACAGCTGCTAACCAAAAGGTCAAAAGATGCTATTAAAAAGAAAGCAGCACCTTAAAGTGACAAAAAGCCCCACATAAACCAAGACAACATGTAAGCCTCTGGCTCAAAATACAAAACAGTGACTAAACAGGCTTGCACTAGAATCCTTCAAATCAATCCCAGGGTACCCAGGCTTCTCTTAAAATAAGGAATGCAAGCCCAAGATTATCAGGATTACCCAGGGACTATACTGAATCCTAAGGTAGCTCTTCTGCTTACATTTGGTAGCGGCCTAGTCCCTCACAGTCAACTTTATGCTTCACAACTGAGATGAGTTATTTATAAAAAGCAAAATTGTTGTTGTCTAGTCAATTCTGATTCATGGCAACTCCATGTGTTACAGACTATAACTGAGCTCCATTGAGTTTTCTTAGCTGCAATCTTATTGAACTAGATTGCCAGGCCTTTCCTCTGCAGTGCCACTGGGTGGGTTTGAACTGCCAAACTTTCAGTTAGTACTCAAGTACAAACCATTTGCACCACCCAGGGGACCTAAGATGAGTAATACCCATTGCTGTCAAGTTGATTCCGACTCATAATAGGTAATCCAAAATTCCAACGTTTCACTGATAGCACATTAAAAAAAAAAAGAGGAAAAAAATGGTGCTAAAATGTTGTCACGAATGGGCTAGGGTAGTTGGCTAAAGGCAGAGTTTCTTGGAAGGCAAGGCACTCTAAGGGCAAAATCATTTTCCATCTTGAAAATCGTGTTTAGTTTCCAATTTTCAAGGAAGGCATGTAGAGCGAGATAAGAACTCACAGGCCCTGATGCCCAGCATCTTTCACCATGTTTGGAAAGAGTCACTGGGTGAGAAGGACAAAAGGAATTGTTGCTCTGCAGGGTAGCCTGAGGTAAAACTCAGAGGGGATAAATTCGATTTCTAGCATCTTTTCACTTCCTTTATCATAGTCAGTGCCCTTTCCTTTCCATTGGTGCCTGGTGCTCTCTAGGCCTCAATTTCTCCTTTCTTCTGTGTGACAATTCAAAGGGATTTGAGTAGAAATTATTCCATAATGCAAAGAAACAGAATAGCTAATGCTGTATTTTTAGGCAACAGTTTCAGAAATTTTAGAGACTAGAGGGGTATTCAAGAAGCCCTGTGGTGGCACAGTGGTTAAGCACTCAGCAGTTAACTGAAAAGTCGGGTGTTAGAATCTACCGGCCACTCCGTGGGAGAAAGGCAGTCTCCTCCCAAAAAGATTACAGTCTTGGAAACCTTACGGGGCAGTTCTACTCTGTCCTATAGGGCCACTATAAGTTGGAATCGACTCGACACCAATGGGTTTTGTTTTTTGATATTAGAGGAGTCTTCAGGCTTCAAGCTGATCATACTGCATAGGCAACCACAATAACAAGAGAAACTCTGGTGTTCTGGAAAATATTGTAAACAAAGACATTTAAGAAGTACAGAATCCTTGTCTCTTATTCGTGGTTCTGTGCTGTTCTAGCTGCCACTATTGTGTTTCTTAATCTTGATGGGAAGGAAGACAGCTGAGGTCTGGATTCCCCACTCGATGAATGTAGATATATAACAGCAAGAGGATTTGCTTCCTTGGTCAGAGGAAATGGAACAGTGTTGGTTTTTTTCATAGTGATTCAAATGAATCTTGGTATCTTTGTTCTGTACGCTAATAAACAAATCTCCTTAATCCTGGGCAATGATTCCAATATTTATACAGTACTTAGCAAAATGCCTTCCCAAATATTTTCTCGTTTATCTTTCTACGACGTCTGTGAACCAGGACAACCCGTGTTTCATTATCCCCGCTTTAGAGATTGATCGACAGGCCTATGCCTACACAATAGTTGGTGAATATATCAGGACTGGTCCAGTGGCCCTTCCACCATATCACTGGATCTCTGATTTGTGGAGAAGCATGTTGTTGTTTTAGCAGCCATCGAGTCAGCCCCCAACTCATGCCATCCCCATGCCCAACAGAAGAAAATTCTGCCCATCCTGCTCCATTCCCATGATCAGTTGCAGATCTCAGAGTTGTGATCCATAGAGTTTTCACTGGCTGATTTTTGGAAGTAGATCACCAGGCCTTTCCTCCTTGTGTGTCTTCATCTGGAATCTCCACTGAAACCTTTTCAGCATCATAGCAACAAGCAAATCTCCTCTGACAGACAAGTGGTGGCTGCACATGAGGTGTATTGGCTGGGGACTCCCACACGGAAGATGAGAATTCTATCACTGAACCATCATTGCCCCTGTGGAGAAGCATAAGGGAAGGACTCAATATTTTTGCTTCTCCCTATGAGTCTGAAGTTTGATCACATACTGAAATCTGTGACAATTATCTCTTATCTGTTTTTCTGAGCCTGGTAATAGAGATTGGCTTTTTCAACCAATTTTTTCAAACTAACTCCAGGTGTCTTCACATTCCTCCTTCTCATTTCTACTGGTTTTTGCCTAAGTCAGCTCACTTGATCCCCCTTCTTTTTCCTTCTGTTAGGATAAAACACCCAGATTAATTGTCTCCTCCACCTGGGAAAGAAGTGAAGTGAGAAATTGAAAAGAAAAACAAAATAAGGGGAAAACTAGAAAGGAAAAAAAATTATCACCTACATCTGAAAAGAGACTGCTTTTGTGATAAAACTACTCTGAATAGCTTCTTTAAAATACTAGTAAACAATGCTAACAGATTATTTTAGTGAAAGGACCATTTTCAAGAATTGAAGATCTGATGTGTGAGTGAAATATGGTTGTTATGGGAAGTGAGTTTGATGAGCCATCTTTTCTTCCCTGGAAATTCTGACTTAGCTAATGACTAGTACAGAAATAAGTGTATTCTATGCTTCATCAGTAGAATGGGTGCTTAGTATAAATCAGTGAACAAAAAAGATAAATAGCCCTACCCTCAGAGACGATGAGCCATAAAATAATGAATAATTCAGTATTATACTGTGTTAGTGCTGTGGAAAAAGAAAAAGTAGAGCAAGATACAGGGAAGGGAGTACTAGAGTGTAGGGCTCACAATTTTAAATAGGGTAATGGGGTAGACTTCATTAAGAAGGTGACATTTACTAAAAGCCTTAAAGGAGGTAAGGAGGTCAGGTAGGACAAGCCAGTACAAAGGTCCTGAGACAGGAGTGTGCCTGTATATATTTTTTTGAAGAATAGTAAGGAGGCCAGTGTGGCTGGAGCAAAGAGAGGAGCAGCAGGAGATAAGTTTCAAGAGGTAGCCTTGGGCCTTGAAAGGCATTGCAAGGATTTGTAATTGGGGAGTCTCACTCACACATAATTGACTTGGATTATTCTGGTGGCTATGTAGAGAATGCTAGGGAGAAATGGTGAAATTGTGGAATCTGGTTTGAGAACCACATCAGTTAATAAATTCTTAATCTTTTCTTTCATAGACTAGATTTTGCCGGTGTTGCTGTTTTTAGTTGCGATTAAAAAAAAAAAAAAAATTTTTTTTTTTTTAGAGTCAATCCTGACTCTTGGTGACCCCAGGAGTAACAGTGTGGAACTGTTCCATAGGGTTTTCTTGGCTGTAATCTTTAAAGAAGCAGATCACCAGGGCTCTTCCTCTGTGGCACTGCTGGGTAAGTTCAAACCACTAACCTTTAGGTTAGCTGTTTATTGCATAGTTTTTGTTACTCCCTTTGCAAATTCTTTGCAGATGATCTAATACCTCTTTTAGAATGTGGAGATACTTGGAATCCTTTTTTTTTTTTTTTCCAGCTTTGAGGCTTCAAACAAATCCCCAAGACAGTTCCATTTTAACACCTTAGCATACTCACTTAGAAAGGGCTTTTCCTCCTGGACCAGATATCCCAAGGGGCACCACTATTCTGTGTGCCAGGTACAAGAATAACGATGATTTCAGGGTCAGCAAATGTTATCATGTGCTGTTGGATTGATTTTTTGACTCATAGTGACCCCATGTGACAGAGTAGAACTGCCCTATAGGGTGTTCTAGGCTGTAATCTTTACCAGAAGCAGCTCTGTTGGTCCAGTAGTTAAAGCACTTGGCTGCTAACCAAAAGGTTGGTGGTTCAATTCCACCAGTTGCTCTGTGGGACAAAGATGTGGCAGTCTGCTTCGTAAAGATTACAGCCTGAGATAACTAGATAGTGCTCAGCTACCGCCACCAACTCTCTGACAGGGCTCACAATTGCAAGGTAGGCTAAGAACTGTGGAGGGTCCGGCAAGGCTGATTTCTGGTCAACATGGGCTAGTATATGATGAAGGGTGAGAGGACCTATGAGGAATGGTAAGACTAGAAAATGTGCCAAACATTGGGGAACCAACAGCAATCTTTAGGCCAGGAAGTGATAAAAATCTCAGAAATTATCCAGAGCGTGGAAGATGTATAGAAAAGGAGAGAGAATCACAGAATGGTATTTTTTAAGATAAGAAATTACATGAGCCTGAGCTAAGGCAGTGAACCATGAAATAAAAAGGAGACAAAGTCAAGGGATATTTTGCATGCAGGATATAAAAGGGCTGTCATCTGATTATTAAGTACATGATAGACAAGAGATAAGAATTTGCAAAGGAATCACAGGACAATGATAGCATTAACAAACTTAGAAACTCAGGGGAAGTGTTGGACTAGGGAAGAGGTCAAGGTTGATGATCACAGTTTTCTACCTACTAAGATCATTTTTTCACTTAACAAATGTTTCTTTCCATGCCAATGTTTCTGTACGGCAAATGTATCATGCTACTAGAGCTTGAACATAAGAAATCAGGTAAGAGCAAGCAAGCAGAAAGAAAAGGTGCAGACAGGTGAGATGCCATATCCACAAAAATTGGTTAAGATCTCAAGTGGCAGCAGGTGAGAGTCTAGGTGAGCAGAAGCAGGAGTCTAGAGGCCTTAAGGCCAGAGCAAGCACATAAAAGTGTTGACCTGGGATCTGATTTAGGAAATAATATCGGAATCATTATTCCCTATCCTTGAGCATAGAGAACGTGACCCAGCTGGAGCTGGGCTCACAAGGGCTCACAAGGACACACCAACTGGGCCCTCAGGTATAAAGACAATAGCTAGGATAATCTTGGAAAATATCTTTTAGGGAACATTTTACATACGCCAATCAACCAGAACACAAAAGACTTTCCACCTTTACCGTTTTCTGTTAGGATTTAGTGAATAGAAAATTTCTTGGACCAGTGAAAGCCCTCTTGACTGAAACCTGTACCAGTGATTATTAAGAAAGGTGATTCAAAATGTAGAATCATGTTGATCTTAGCAGCTTTTAGCCAATCCATGAAAAGGAGCCGCTTTCAATGATTCTACCCATTTTGTGATGTTAATATACACTGATGATGCCGTAACCGTCCTCAGATTTGGGCAGACATTAGCTCTGACAGCAGGCTTGTCTGCTTTCCACTTTTGCTTTTTTGAATATATGCCAAATAAAACTTTCTTTTTGCTCTACTAGACTTTATGATGTTTCTTCCCTACAACAGATCTGAGATTAGGAACCCCATGTTCCATGCTCTGTTTCATCTGCCATCAAAGGCAGAGAGCCCCGGGCCATTAGGTGTTCATGGCAGCTCAAAGGAAATCGAGAACCCGGGGTGTGGCTCCTGACAGAGGCCTCACTGGCTCTTTCTGCCAGGCTTGCTCTTCACACAGACTGCACTCTGGCATGCAGGGAAAACATTATTTTCCTTTCTAAGTATTTTAAAGTACTTCAGCACATTCAGAAAATACAAAATTGTAAAGTACAGAAAGGCAACTTCTCCCTGATAAGGATACTAGAGGAAGCACAGAATAAGGCCAGAACTTATCCTCAACTCAGAATTCCCTTCCTGCCCTTCATTTCTCTCTCTCAATTTAGAGAGAGAACTGGAGGAGGCAGAGAGAAGAAGCAGCAGTTCAGGGAGACACAGATGTGGGTGGCCTAAAAAGGAGGCAGGAAGGCAAGTCAGAGAAAAGATGGGGGGCAGAGGAGGGAAGGGGAGGCAACCTGAGCCAATTAAAATGCTGAAGAGTAAATTCTACATGAAAGCTGTAAAGGGAGAAAAGAGGAAAGAAAGAGAGAGAGAAGGAAAGAAAAAGAAAGAAGGAGGGAGGGAGGGAGGGAAAAGGGAGGAAAGGAACATCTAATTTGAGCTGGGAGCAAGGGGTGGGGATCATCCTTGCAAACAACTTTCAGTGATATATTCCTGTTCCACACAAGGCTTGTCTCAAGAGTGAGCTCAGAGGGGGTCAGGGAGGTGGGACTTGCACATCCTTTAGAACCATGCCTGGAATCAGACCAGACAGATATTACCTTATTTATGTCCTGATTCTAGCAATTTCTTTCAAGTCGGCACTTCCACCGTACATTTGCTTCTCTTTTCTCAATTAGTTAAAAAGCATCAGCTTGCTTATCTGCCTCCTCATCTTTTCCTAATTGCTTCACCAAGCTCTTCTCTCAGTCTTCTGGCTGACTCCTGTGTCCCAGGCCTGGGGCCCATCCATTTCTTGGTCATTTATGCAGTGGAGAAAGCAGTCAGGCATAGAAGGATATTCTCATCATAGACCCTTATTTGTTCTTTGTCCTTCTGTAGTCACAAATAGCTCGAGTCTCTAGCTTTGTGTTTTAGAAATGGAAACACTCTGAAATGTGGTTATACCTGTATGATTTTCTCACTGGGCTTTCAGAAGGTAGAGACACCTCCTAGGAGGCAATGTGATATGACAGAAACTGGGTTGTCCTTTTGCAATCAGAATACCCGCATTCAGGTCCTTGTTAAGCAGAGTATGACAAGCCATTTCCTTTGCCTCTCTCGGCTTCATCTCCTCATTTGTGAAGTGATGATGATGTCAAAGCTTTTGTTAGGATCAGATGAGATCGACTACGTGAAAATGCTTTATAAACAAAAATATTATTTCTTGTTGTTGTGTGCTGTCAATTCCAGCTTATACTGACCCTATAGGACAGAGCAGAACTGCCCTACAGGGTTTTCTAAGTTGTAATCTTTATAGTAGCATATTGCCAGGTCTTTTTTTTCCCACAGAGCAGATGGTAGATTCGAATTGCCCACCTTTTGGTTAGAATGAGTGCTTAACCATGGCAACACTAGAGCTCTTTATTATTTAAAAATGCAAGCAAACATTATAGCAGGGTTTTTAATTTGTATTTCCGAGAAGCCTGGAATTCCTTAGGAAAGTCCCACAGGCTGGGGAGAGGTTATGGAACTGTCTTCCTGGATGCCTACCCCCAGATCAACCACTGCAGTTTAGCTTTTGTTAGAGTTTTATATACAATCAAATTCAAAGAAAAAGTGTTCAGCAACTTAAAGAAAATCTTTTTAAAAAAGAAATTAAAATTTAAAAGAAATGACAAAATAAAAGAGCTGAATGGAAGGTTTCAAAGAGTGGCTCAAGAAGACAAAGTAAAGTACTAGAATGACATGTGTAAAGACCTGGAGGTAGAAAACCAAGGGAAGAACACACTCTGCATTTCTCAAGCTGAAAGAACTGAAGAAAAAATTCAAGGCTCGAGTTGCAATACTGACGGATTCTACGAGGAAAATATTAAATGACGCAGGAGGCATTAAAAGAAGATGGAAGAAATACACAGTCACTACACCAAAAAGAATTGGACGATGTTCAACCATTTCAACCCAACCAACCCAGTGCCGTCAAGTTGATTCCGACTCATAGCGACCCTATAGGACAGAGTAGAACTGCTCCATAGAGTTTCAGGAGTGCCTGGCAGATTCGAACTGCCGACCTTTTGGTTACCAGCCATAGCAATTAACCACTACTCCACCAGGGTTTCCTCAACCATTTCAGGAGGTAGCATATGATCAGGATCCAATGGCACTGAAGAAAGAAGTCCAAGCTGCACTGAAGACATTGGCAAAAAAACAAACCTCCAGGAATTGATGGAATACCAATTGAGATGTTTCAACAAACGGATGCAGCACTGTAAGTGCTCACTCATCTATGCCAAGAAATTTGGAAGACAGCCACCTGGCCAACTGACTGGAAGATATCTCTATTTATGCCTATTCCCAAGAAAGGTAATCCAACCAAATGCAGAAATTATTGAAAATATCATTAATATCACATGAAGTAAAATTTGCTGAAGATCATTCAAAAGTGGCTGCAGCAGTACATCAACAGGGAATGGCCAGAAATTCAAGTTGGATTCAGAAGAGGATGTGGAGCCAGGGATATCATTGCTGGTATCAGATGGATCCTGGCTGAAAGCAGAGAATACCAGAAAGATGTTTACTTGTGTTTTACTCACTATGCAAAGGCATTAGATTTAAGTGGATCATAACAAATTATGGATAATATTGCTGAGAATGGGAATTCCAGAACACTTAATTGTGTTCATGAGGATCATGTACATACATCAAGAGGAGTCATTCGAACTGAACAAGGGGATACTGCATGGTTTAAAGTCAAGAAAGGTGTGAATCAGAGTTGTATCTTTGTACCACACATATTCAATCTATATGCTGAACAAATAATTCGAGAAGCTGGATTATATGAAGAAGAATGGGGAATCAGAATTGGAGGAAGACTCAATAACAACCTGCGATATGCAGGTGACACAACTTTGCTTGCTGAAAGTGAAGAGGACTTGAAGTACTTACTAATGAAGATCAAAGACCACAGCCTTCAGTATGGATTACATCTTAACATAAAGAAAACAAAAATCCTCGCAACTGGACCAATAAGCAACATCATGATAAATGGGAAAAGATTGATGTTGTCAAGAATTTCATTTTACTTGGATCCACAATCAGCACCCACGGAAGCAGCAGTGAAGAAATCAAAAGACACATTGCATTGGGAAAGTCTGCTGCAAAAGGTCTATTTAAAGTGTTCAAAAGCAAAGATGTCACCTTGAAGACTAAGGTGTTCCAGACCCAAACCATGGTGTTTTCAATCACCTCATATGCATGCAAAAGCTGAACAATGAATAAAGAAGATCAAAGAATTGATGCCTTTAAACCTGTGGTGTTGGTGAAGAATATTAAATATACCATGGACTGCCAAAAGAATGAACAAATCTGTTGTGGAAGAAGTACAAACAGAAAGCCCCTGGAAGCAAGGATGGCAGGACTACATCTCACATACTTTGGACATGTTATCAGGAGGGGTCAGTCCTTGGAGAAGGACATCATGCTTGTAAAGTAGTTGTTGTTGTTAGGTACCTTCGAGTTGGTTCCGACTCCTAGGGACCCCATGTACAACAGAACAAGACACTGCCTGGTCCTGCACCATGCCCACAATCATTGTTATGCTTGAGCCCATTGTTTCAGCCACTGTGGCTGGTAAAGTAGAGGGTCTGCGAAAAAGAGGAAGATCCTCAACAAGGTGGATTGACACAGTGGCTGCAACAATGGGTTCAAGCATAACGACAATTTTGAGAATGATGCAGGACCGGGCAGTGTTTCTTTGTGTTGTACATAGGGTTGCGATGAGTCAGAACTGACTCCGTGGCACCTAACAATAAAAACAACTTAAAGGAAAGTTGGAAAATTGTACTTCATGAATTATTTTTTTCCTCCAACTTTTCAGCTCCAGTACAACCTTCCTTAATTCCAATGAAGATCCCTTATCTCCCATCCATTTCCCTTCATTTTGGGTGATGTTCAGAGAGGATGGAGGACAGTGCTTCCCAGCCCATGCAAGGGACTTTTGGGTTCTCTAGAAGATTCACTCTATTTCCCCTCAGCTTTATCTCCTCTGGGCAGAATCATCCCACTTTCAGGTCTCCTCACAGGTATTTCCAACCCCTTAGATGCCTGTGCCTCCATAACCACCAGCTCCCTCCCCAAGTGAGCACTGTACAGTGAGGTTAGCAGGTTCTACCAGAACCAAAAAGGTCACAGGGTAAGCTTCAGAAAGTCCCAATAACCAAATGCAGAAGGAGCTGGGGAGCAATCCTTCAGTAGGGCGAGTATAGAAAGAGTAAGAGACTTCAGAGGGCTGGAAAATGGACAATGTGGAGGGAGGGCAGGAAGGCATTACTGCTTAAGCAGGGTCACACACTGGCCCTGCTCTCCTAGTAACTACCTTCCACCCTTGGGTTACTCCCCTAGGGCTGTGCAAGCAAAGAAGCAACAAATAATCCCTCCTCTGCCAAATATCCACCACATTCCATTGGATACATTTGTTGTTTGACTTTTGGCATCTCTCATCTTCCCTTTCTAGTCTCTTCCCCACATCCTCACCACTCACTCCAGATTCATTCACACTAAGGTATTAAATGCCTTAATGAGTTGCCTCACTTGTTAAGATTTATATTTTTAAACAGGCAGCTCAGCCAAATCAAAGTTTAACCCAAGGATCCTTCAGGAAACGTTAGACACCAATATCAGGCCAAAAAGGGAGATGACTGCTGCTGCAAATCACAGCCCAGTGTAGTCTGCCTTCCCGGCTCAGGAGAACTCAGGCCTCAGGGGAGCCCTGGCCCTGGCCCTGACACAAAGGCCTTTGCAGAGAACTATTTTGCATCTTCAGTTACACCTCCCAGGCCTGCTGTTGTCCTTAGGTGCCTGGGGTTGGAATTCTTAGTGACCCTATGTACAATAGAACAAAATACCGCCTGGTCCTGCTCCATCCTCACAATCATTGCTATCTTTGAGCCCAGAAATACCCTAGGCCTTCTTCTGTGTGTGTGTGGGGTGGGGGGGGGGGTTGGGGGGATTGGGGGGGGTTGGGGATGGGGATGGTAACTGCAAGTTCCTTGTCTACAGCTGACAATCTGACCCTTCTTTTCTGTGTTTTTGAATCGTACTAGGCTACTGCTAGAGAGATGTAGCTTTTGAAAGCATGTAATGAAGTGGCGATTGCAAAAGGGCAGCTTGATGGCTGCTTTGATGAGAGTACCATTCTTCTAATACATAGAAATGCAAAAAAGCATTTGAAGGAGTTGTGTGACCTTCCATCCAGCCCTATAGGACAACAATATAATTAACTTGCTTAGCCACCTATCCTCCCCTGAAAAAGATTTAGTACACTAGTCTGTGGGCATATTTATAGTCTATATTCTCTGGAATAGAGAGTTGTTACTTTCCATGAGAATTGTAAACATCTTTATGTTTATTTTAAGCTGTCTATTCTCTGAATTTGTAATTCTTTAAGTATTAGTTATGGCTTATCTGGGACTTAAGAACAAGAAATAGGCTACTACTCCCAAAGTGCAGTAAATAATGTAATGTGTAAGCTCCAGCTGGGTAAAGAAATTGTAAAGCTAAAGAATTCAATTTAGTCTCCAGCTCCCTCTGGGCTATGTAAACTTACAGACTCTTTGAGGCAAGTTTCAGAATTCTAGCAGGGTTGAACTGGAATATTTTGAAAAACATTTCCTTGAATTAAATGAGAGTCCTGGTGGCGCAGTAGTTAAGAGCTCAGGCCTCTAACCGAAAGGTTAACATTTCAACTCTATCAACCACTCCTTGGAAACCCTACGGGGCAGTTCTCTGTCCTATGGGGTCACTATGAGTACTATAGAAGCAATGGCAGTAGGTTTTTGGTTGAATTAAACAGGGGTGGGCTCCCCAGGATCCTGCAGGAGACAGCCTAAGAGTAGACTAAAATAGTGTTCCCACAAAGAAAAGTCTCCTTTATCCAAGAAATAATCTATCTGTAAATTAATGGCCTCAATCTATCAGAGAATCCCAGGAAATCACTTCCCCCCCCCCAGATTCCTAATAGAGCCCCATTGACCCATTCCCAATATCAACAGAACTTAAAATTTTAAGCTCATTTAAAATTTTCTGTACCGACTGGCTCAGAGATGCCTCAAATGACCTAGATGTTGCTGTCACAATCTGCTTTTGGTTGGTTATCTGGGAAACTCCCAATACAGCAAATTGAAGACAAATACAAAATTCTTCCAGGCAGTTGTCTGGAAAGAGAGAAGGCAGCCGTCCTGCCTACCAGGGCTGGCGTGTAACTTGGCATCTGTACTTCAAGCCTGAGCTAATTCACACTGCCTTTGAAAGATGTCTAATGAAGCGGCCAAAAGTGATACAAAAACGACTCTGCCCTCCTGTGCTTTCGATGTGGTTATGAGTGCAGCTCAGTAGAAGAAGAGGTAAAAATACCTTAAGTGATAGCAACCCCTTGCCCCCAAGCACAAACACACACACAGTAATAAATAGCCCACATTACTGTAATGACTTTGGCATTGCTACGTATGGCATACAAAACAGGATTACATGCATTGTCGTAGTCAATCCTCGTAACAAATCCATGAGATGAGGGCAGATATTCAACCCGTATTTTACTAAGAGGTTGTCCAAGGTCTAATGAAAAGTAAAACGCGGGTTGAAGCCAACGCATTCTCATTCTGATTCTTGGTTTTGTGCAACTTTCATTAGTCTCTATTGCTTCTCAGCCTGACTGTGCAATAATTGCCTTAAGAAATCTAGAGTCAGGGTACAGAACTGTCTGCCATGTCACTGATAGTAGAGATGGCCAAAGGCACGAAGAGGCTTGGCTGGAAGCTGCCGGAGCAAGTTATGTTTCTAGATGCTAGAAGGACAATTTGCCTAACTGAGTGAGTGATTCAATCAATACCCGTTCGGTGCTGGGGAGTCAATACCTATTAGGTCCTGATGAAGATTTCCAAACTGGAAGCCCATTCAAAATAAGATCCATGGCTTAGGGATCCACTTCAGGGCATTTATTTTAGGGTTCTGTAGGAGTGCATGGGTAAGGATACTTTCATAGACTGGGTCTTAGAAGATAGGATTGGACAAGCGGCCATGGACTAGCCAGATTCAAAGGAGATAGGGCTTCTATTATTTGATACTAATCTTTATGATGTGCAAGATAAAGCCGAACCTAGAAATTTCCACTGAATGCTAACCTAGAGGTTCTCACTGTTCAAGATTTTTACATTATTTTAGGCAATCTGTATTCCTAACAGGGAATGTTAAAGCAATTACTAAACAAGAACAACAACAACTTTTTAAAATATATGTACAGAAAAGTGCCCATATTATAATTATACGGCTTAATTATTTTCATCAACTACACACACTGTAACCAGCAGCCAGGCCAAGAATACTAGCTGCATCCCAGAAGGCTCCTACCCCTGCCCCATCACCACCCTTCCCACAAGAGTAACCTGTCTTCTAACTTACTTCTACATTTGGTTTAGGGCAATTACTTTTTAAAAACAAGCAAACTAACCTCCTGTTAAAATACTTCACCATGAAGCACTTCTCATTTGTGTGCATGCTTAGGAAGGCCTTTAATAATTACCAACTGACAATAGACTGCTGTAATAGCGATCCAGCCGGTACAGTTGAAGCACAGAAGACCAATTTTCTGAGGCCTTTTACTCTTCCTGGAGACCACAGGGGAGACTCAGACATGCTATATTTGGTCAGGCCTGACATCTGAATCTTCAACTTTTTTCTCAGAAAGTATTCTTCTGTAAAATGATAAACAAGAGTAAATATTTTCAGACTGTTTCAAGAAATGCTTTCAAAAATTCTCCTCTGCGAGGCTGGTCAAGCACTCTGTTCTATCCATTTTCATTCTTTCTGTTAAAATCTTGATCTATTGTTCAGCACAAGGATTATTCCCCTGTCAAACCCAGAGCTACATATGTGTTGTTAGAAATGTAGTTAGTATTCAACATACCAGCCGAAGCCCTTTCTAAAGTAAATGAAATTTCAGTGTAGTTATATAATACCAAATCAGATTGTCTGATTTTAACGGAGATTTGGTTAAACTCATTTTATATGTAATTTTCTATTTGTAGAAACTAATAGAAGGAAATTGTAATAGACATGAAAGAGAACAGGAATCTTAGAGAGTTTGTCAAATTCTGCTATGTATTAAAATGATAACACTGATTTCATGGTCCACTATTTCATTAAATTTCCTGCTGTCATTAATGCTTTTATAATTAAAATAACCTTAAATTTAATTCAGAACTTACTACATATTTACAGTGTTCTTCTAACATTTGGCCATCAGATTTTAGAGGGTTTTCCCCTTAAAGGGATGTGATTAACCTTTGCACCAGAGTCTGTATTTGATTTAAGCAGCCCTAAGATTTTTTTTTTTTTTTTAAGAAACAGGAAAGAAGAGCTTATTCGATGGAAATTTTGCATAAAATATTCCCTAGTGGGTGGGATTACATATCAAAAAAGGTTTAGTGTGCTCTGAGGTGTTTTCTTTTGACTTATTAGCCTGTTGGAGGTTACCTTTTAATTGAATGCAGCATGGACTCCCCGCCTTTTGAAGTTGACACCTTATTATATTTGTGTATGTATGTAAATGTGTATATACATATATACACACATATATGTATATACATACACACAGTGTATAACCATACTACATATATAAACATAGGTTTCCCTTCTCTATTCACCTGCGATATTTTCTTTATTATAAATATTTGTGTGTTTGTACACTATAACTATGTATATTGCATGTGTACTGGGTTCTGGGTGTATATGTGTGTGTGTGTGTGTGTGTGTGTATCCTTTCTCTAGTTATCTGTGATGTTTCCTTTATTATACATTATATTGTCTGTGCGGTTAGGTGGATGGATAGAAAATGATAGGTAGATTCTGATTCATTTCTCTGAATTTTTATGCAGTTCCAAATAGCTTTATTACATATTTTAATATCAGATATAACTAAGAATTCATTGAGTGCTAACTAAGTGTCAAGTATGTTGCTAAGTGCTTTAATCCATATAACACCCATACAACATCCTCACTGTTATGACCCCCATTACGCACATGATAAAGCTGAGGCTTAGGGAAGTCAAGTACCTTGGCCAAGTCCCACAGTTAAAAAGGACAGAGCCAAAGCTCAAATTCAGAGCATGCTAATGATAAAGCCACATTATTATCCACTCTGCTATACTGCCACTTCTATGGTCTTAACCTTTGTGCTGCTCATCCCTCTCCTCTTTTCTAGAACTTTGTTTGATAAACTCCTTGGTGTATATTTCTCTATTAACTTTAGAATTAAGTAACAATGATTCAAGCATCCTATTTGGATTTCAATTGGAGTTGCAATAAACCTATAAAAAATACCTGGAAAGAATTGATATTTTCGTAATATTTCATCTTCTCCTGCAAGAATATGGCATTGTTTTCTATTTGCTCACCTCCTTTTTTAGTTTCAATAAAATATTGCTTTTTTCTTCATATAGGTCTGTCATGGACTGAATTATGTCCTCCCAAAAATGTGTGTATCAATGTGGCTGGGCCATGATTCCCAGTATTATGTGGTTATCCTCTGTTTTGTGATTGTAATTTTATGTTAAAGACTATTAGGGTGGGATTGTACCACCCTTACTAAGGTCACATCCCTGATCCAATGTAAAGGGAGTTTCCCTGGGGTATGGCCTGTACCACCTTTTATTTCACAAGAGATGAAAGGGAAACAAGCAGAGAGTTGGGGACCTCATACCACCAACAAAGAAGCACCAGGAGCAGAGCGTGTCCTTTAGGCCTGGGGTTCTTGCACAGAGAAGCTCCTAGTCCAGGAGAAGATTGATGAGAAAGACCTTCCAGAGCTGACAGAGAGAGAAAGCCTTCCCCTGGAGGTGATGCCCTGAATTTGGACTTCTAGTCTACTAGACAGTGAGAAAATAAATTTCTCTTTGTTAAAGCCATCCATTTCTGTTATAGCAGCAATAGATGACTAAGACAAGCTGAAACATATTTTTTCTGTAAATTACCACTCAGTAGTCCATATTTTTTTTTTAATTGTGCTTTAGATGAAGGTTTACAGAGGAAATCAGTTTCTCTTTAAACAATTGACAGACATGTTGTTTTGTGACATTGGTTGCCAACCCCAGGAAACATATCGACACATTTCCCTTCTCAACCTTGGGTTCCCCATTACCAGCTTTCCTATTCCCTCCTGCCTTCTCATCATTGCCCCTGGGCCGGTGTGCTCATTTAGTCTCGTTTTGTTTTATGGAACTCTCTAATGTTTGGCTGAAGGGTAAACCTCTGAAGTGACTTCATTACTGAATCAAAAAGTGTCCAGGGGCCATACATTCAGGGTTTCTCCAGTCTCTGTCAGACCAGTATGTCTGGTCTTTTTTGTGTCAGTTAGAATTTTGTTCTACATTTTTCTCCAGCTATGTCTGGGACCCTCTATTTTGATCCTTGTCAGAGCAGTTGGTGGTGGTAGCCTGGCACCAACTAGTTGTGCTAGATTCAGTCTGGTGGAGGCTGTGGTAGTTGTGGTCCATTAGTCCTTTGGACTAATCTTTCTCTTGTGTCTTTGGTTTTATTTATTCTCCCTTGCTCCAGATGGGGTGGGACCAGTGGAGTATCTTAGATGGCTGCTCACAAGCTTTTAAGACTCAGTTGTACATATTTTTATTGCTGCTGTTAGATTTGTTTTATTATCTCTTCTGTTAAATGTCTATTGTAGAACCGTGAAGCATCTGAGGTTTTGCACTAATTATAAACTAATAAACTAGCACATTACTGTTTTATGAATGCTGGCAGAAGACATGAGACTCCTGGGTCAGAGAAAACGGGACTTTATTATTCACAGCAAAGGCAGTAGCCAGAGTGTCAGCATGGTGTTCATGCAGGTTCCTCATGTCCCTCGAATCCTTTTGGGATGAGTCAGAGGGCCCATCATGGATGCCTGCACACACAGTGGGCTGCATTTACAGGAGAGGACCACTGAGTGTGGGCAATTCTCCATTTGAACAGCAAGCAGAAACAAGCCTGGGTGGAGATGTTCTCTCATCCTTCAAGGCTGGTTGCTGCAAACACAACCCTGATGGGTGTCCAGGGTGATTAGGGCTTTGTTTGTTTGGCATACCCAGCAAGAACATGCACAGACATCTTTTAAGATTCATTTCAAATTTCACCTTTTATAGAAAGCTTTTCTTAAATACCTCTCACAGTAAACTAACCATACTCTTTTTTATGTCTCCATTGAATAACGATCATACCCATGGCCATGGCCTCTCTCAGGTATATGTGAATGATGTTCGGTTTTATGTATTTGTCTCATATGCAGTAATTTTATCAAACTCCTATTAATTTGAATGGCTTTTTAATCGATTCTCTTAGATAAGGTACAGTTGTTATTTCCTTTGCATATACATATTTTAAATCTTAGCTGTTGGTATAGTTAATGTGATCAAGATTTCCTAGATAGTAAATTCTATATCTGAGGCATAAACCCTGGTATTTCAATTCAAAGGGCTTTACCCTTTCTTCTTCACTATGCTGAACAACACAAATTATATGACTATTTTATATGAAATATTTATTTTTTATAATAACACTTACATTATCATATAGCATTGCCATCATCTGTTGTACATGTGCCTCAGGGTTTTGTTTGTACAGAGGCTTAATTTACTCATCTTTGCAGCCCTGGTGTCTCATATAATGCCTGGAGTGGGCCGGAAGAGATGTGGATGGATGGATGAATCAACTGATATATGAATGCACCTTTGTTCTACACTTTCAATATATCTAAGAATATTTCTTTTTGTGCTAAATGTGTTCCAAGGAAATTCTCTAACCAATTACATTTTATTAGATTGTTTCTGGATAAACAGAAACCACCAGACTGGATTTCTGAAGTTGCCTAGCAAAGGTTAATTGATTTGTTTTATTTTAATGAAGACAGTAATGTTGGATACAGCTGATAAATATGAACCCTCAAGTTTACTTTTTACTTAATAGAAAAAGGAAGGTATGAAGAAAAGTCAGCATATTCTAAGCACCATTATTCTCAGCTTTCATTTCTGGAGTACCTGCAGCACTTACATAAAATGAAGGCTGTGGTGGTTACTTTTATGTGCTGAGGTGCTTCCTGAGGGCAAAGGGAATATGGAATGGGTACTAGAAGAAAGTAGTTATAAATACCAGCTATGACCACTTGACCAGTTGCAGAAATGAGGACTGTAATTGTTATTTTGTTATGAATATATTTGTGTAGATACATATGGATATATAGACTTTGCTTCCCTCTCTTATCTCCTTACTTGTCATATAACATAAGATGTATCAACTTTATATCATGGTATTTAAATTACAGGATATCAAGAAGAGTGAACGTCTCCCAAGGACTTTGCATCCTCTGCGAGGGAAAGGGTTAGATCAAGAATGGGTTAAGGAGATGTGTGTGAGTGCTAAGCTGACAAGGAGTTGGCTGTGGTGGTTAATTTTATGCCAGCTTGGCTAGGCCGTGGTGCTCAGTTGTTTGGTCAAACACTTGTCTAGATATTGCTGTGACAGTATTTTGTTGATACGATTAACATTTACATTCAGGTGACTCTTAGTAAAGGAGATTACCCTCTATAACATGAATCGGCTGAGTCAATCACTTGAAGTCCATAAGAGCAAGAAACAGGCTTCCTGAGGAAGAAGGAATCTACTCAAGACTGTAAAACAGCTATTCTGCCAGCCTTTTCAGCCTGTGCCCTGTCCTACAGATTTTGGACACACAACTGCTTGAGTTTTCCAGCCTCTCACCTGACCTATGGATTTTGGACTCACCAGACTCCACAGTCACTTGGGCCAATTCCTTAAAACAAATATTTCTCTTTCTCCATATATATATAATCTTATTAATTCTGTTTCTTGGAGAATCCTGACTGCCCCTTAGAGAGTTTACAATTTGCCTTAGTCTAATACTGGTGTGTACTGCCAAACTGAATTCTCAAAAACACACATTTGATCATGTTACTCTTCTCTTTAAAGAGGATATATACATTTTTTATGTATGTATTATGTATATAAAGGGGAACCACATAGATGTCAAGGTACAATCACATTCTTTTGCAAAGTATAAAAACCTCCATGATCTGCCTACCTCTCAGGCTTTGCCTCTCCCCATGACATTCCTCCAAACCTAAGCTTCAACAATGTCAAAATTATTGGAGTTTCCAAAGCAAGTGTATGTCTCCAGGTCTTTACATATCCTGCTCTCTATCTGGATGGCTTTCCTGCACCTTCTTCTTGGCCAATATTTAGTCATCTTTTAAGATTCATTCTAAATTTCACCTTTTATAGAAAGCTTTTCCTAAATAGCTCTCACAGTAAACTAACCATACTCTTTTTTATGTCTTCACTGAATAATAATCATATTTCATCCAGACCACCCATAACACTGTGTTGTGATTACTTATTTGCAAGTCTGTGTATTCCTACTGTCATATTTATCTTTTTGTCTCTAGGGCCTAGCACAGGCATATGGTAAGCACTCATTTATTGGTTTCTCTTCCCTTCTCCCTTCTCTTTTCTTTTCTTCCTTTCCCTTTTCTTCCTTTCAAGGGACAAAGTCTTATTACCAATAAGGGTATTCATGAACTTTCAACTCTGAGATCTACATTCTGTGAAACTGTGCAAAGAATTAGCATCTTAAAGTTGCTCAATTTGTTCTATTAGCACTCTTTAGTAACCAGGAAGCCCAAAAAGTCAGGCAATATACAATACATGTGGGAGCACAGATCTTCGGATGGAGGGGTAGGAGGGGTGGGTATGGGGGTGGGTGGGGTTATTTATATATACCAGAGGAGGTAGAACATCAATGATTGCACGAAAGCAGAACCAGCCTTGGGTGGATGTAGTGATGTGCCCCTAGATGCCACCTGTGTTGAGGGTTGACAACTAAGCTGAATCTCTTTCTGGAAATCTCCCTCTCTCTCTATTGCACACACATACACACACATGCAATTCTTATGGGACATTTATCTCCTGAGCTCTCTGTGGGACTGGCTGAAGACTTCCTTACCGACCAGTCCTACTTCTTTCACTGCCTCACAGGGGTTGCACCTGGGAACACTCTCTAATAAACTTTCTGCATGTATTTTCTTGATATAAACCGGCTATTCTATTCAAACAGCAAAATCTCGAGACCAGAGAATCAGGGTCAACATTTTGACTGCTGTCATGTCTGAAGTACCGAAGGAAATCAAGGAATGCTAGAATGGTTTTATGAAGTTTATTAATGAAGTTGGCTGTTGATTAAGGCATACTCTATGTTGACACAGTTAACCTAGAGCAAATCCGTGAGATGAGTAAATTGTCTTTGGAGTCCTCCACTGCCTTTTTAAAAACCATCCACTTTACTCTCTCCTTTAAGGATCTTCATTTCCCAAAAACAGCCAATTTTTGCTGCCCTGACCTTCCTTTCTTTCTATAAAGACAAGCCTTCCAAGTCTGGGAGTCTGGAAGTAATTCCCAACTCATTCAAAGAAAAAAAACAAAGACGTTTTTGTAAATTCAGATGCGAGGTTCTCCTTCTTAGATATTCTGATTCCTCCCTAAATCTGTGGTGAAGCCCTGGAATCTGTATGCTTAACAAGTACTCCAGAGGATTGGGATGATCAGCTAGATTTTTGGACCACCAATCTGAGAATTTTATTAACAACTTCTTGGTTAGCCTTCTCAAAGGGATTTTCCTTTCAAAACAGCCTCCTAAGCAAGGCAATGCTTACCTCAATAAATAAGAACAAAAAGTAGAGAAGATATTTTCGGGGCAATCAGCTAATCTATGTACTGATCGAATCAAATCCCACAGAAATTATCCACTCCATCTGCCCTTTGAAGCCCATTGAGGTAATCTGGTACCCATCTTGCAACATCCAAGATAAAGAAGAAAAAGAGAAGAATAGCTTTCTCTCTCTTTCCCTCTCTCTCTCTGTCTCTAACAGTGCAAGCATACACACACATTTCAGAGATTTATGTACTAGTCCTTTCCGTTTAAAAAAAAAAAAAGCCACAAGAAGCTGTAATTTATAAAGGAATTCAAAGGACAAAATTAAGCTAAAGAGCTAAAAATTACAACTGTACACACAAGGACAGACGACCTAAAACGGCCTCAGATATGAAGTACTGCCAAAGAAGGTGGCAGCCACTTCATAGTGACTAACACTAGACAAATGACTCCCATGCTTTGAAATTGCGTATGTGCTTCCTAGCTGCCCACACTCTGATGCAGGCAAACAACAAAATGTCTTGTTAAAAATAAACTATGAGCTCTTAGAGGAAATCTCCTTGAGGACATACCACGGGGTCTTAGGACGGGGGAGGGTGCAACCCCTGGCAGTGAGAACAATCACAATGGAGACAACTGCCCCCACCAATCCCTGAAATAAACCCGGGCAGAGATGACTGCTTCAGAACCAGGAAAGGGACAAAGAAGCAATATTGTTCATGTCCCTGAGTGGTAACCATGTCTGCCTCTAGATTTTAGAGAGACAAAGCCAGCCTGGTAGGGGTTAGAAGTCAGGTATCCCTAATTTTCTTGTATTTGACACTTGGGTTCAATAAAAGTTCCTGCAATTTTCCAAGGATATTTTCCTCTGCATCTTGAGCTCCTGGGTAGTTTAAAGGAAGATTAATCCAAGGGCTTTCCATATTATACTCACCTCGTTAAAATATTGCATTAGAAGACGTGTTTAATACCCAAGAATCCTGCTGATCCTCTTTATTAAGCTCTTTAAAGGAACTCTTTAAACAGTGAACAGAGCTGAGTATCACAGTTTTCATTTGAGCTCAAAATTTACTTTCTACTATGGTGCTTACACTCAAGGTTAGATGATCCCTGAGGACATTCAGACAG
Source organism: Elephas maximus indicus (assembly GCF_024166365.1). NCBI lineage: Eukaryota > Metazoa > Chordata > Mammalia > Proboscidea > Elephantidae > Elephas > Elephas maximus. Next base: position 37,486,372 of record NC_064833.1, read on the forward strand.
GGGCTCCGTAATCTATCCATTATCCCGAACTTTTTCAAAGACAGAGAAAAGGGAATGGTGTGTAAGGAGAGAAAAGCAGCTTACTTGCCCCATCTCTGTCTTCAACCACTCTAAGTGTTCATACAGAACAGAAACAAAAACAGCAAATTTTTACAAAGCACTAAGTACTGTTCTAACTCACGTAAACCTCACAAGATTATCGGGTGGGTACTATTGTGATCTCTATTTTACAGGTGGTTGTTGGTGTTAGGTAACGTCAAGTCAATTCCAACTCATAGCAACCCCATGTGACCATGTAGAACTGCTCCTTAGGGTTTTTTAGACTGTAATCTTTACAGGAGCAGATTGCCAGGTCCTTCTCACATGGAGCTGCTGGGTGGGATTGAACAGCTAACCTTTCAGTTAGCACCCAAGCACTTAACCATTGCACCAACACTACCAGGGCTCCTTTTTTACAAATGAGAAAACAAAAAAAAATAACTTGCTCAAGTGACTTACCTAAAGCCGCCAAAGTCCATTGGTCTTTCAGGATATCACTAATTCCTTAAGTCTCTCCCACAGCCATTGTAGCCCTGAAAGATCTTGCCAAGCTCACCTTCAGCATGCTTATTGCCCTTTACTGAACTCCCAGGCATAGCCCTGTGCTCCCTATTCAATCTTAAAGACATGTGTGATGTAAAGGGAAGTCAGAGCTTTGTAGCAGAAAGAACTTTCCTTGGCCTAAGAACCTGGCGCCTTTACTAACCGCATCACTTTTTAGCTGAGTCATCTTGGGCAAGTCTGAGCTTCAACGTTTTCATTTTTAATGGAGGTTGTTCTGAGATTTATGTGAGATAACATATGTAAAAATTATAAGGCAAATTGCAAACTGGTGACCAAATATTAGTAATAATTGTTAATAAAATGTGAGATACATTCAATTGCAATAAAAGAAAACATTACCAGTTCTTACACAGCCAATGTATTTGGTAGCAAAGCAGGTTATGTTGACAATTGAATAAGGTAATAAAACAAACTACCATATATACATATACATATATTCCTAGGACCCGGAGCTTCCAATGTTGAAAGAAGGTGATGAATAAATCTTTGTCATCTTATAAAATTATATCTGTATAATATTTTACAGTTTATAGAGCTCTTTGATGATGGTGTTTATTTTATTGTATACAAAGTATATAACATATGCAGGGTATTTTCAAGTGGAGTGTGGACCAGGAAAATGATTGCTATGGAGAGATATGTCCAGATAAACATTTGCCGCAGTGAACTAATTTACTGGTCCTTGGAGGAGCCTGAGCCTTCTGGAGTAATCTGACTGCTTGAAGTATTAAAACCAAGGCTGAGAATAATGGGGGGTTCTTAGAAATATTTCCCCCATCTTCAGTCTTGGCCTTCATATTTAGATGTTTTTGTGAGAGAGTGGCCCTCCAGGAGCTATATGTGTACTAACTCTTGTTGTCTGTGTAACTGAGAAGTGACCAGGCCAGAAGTAAAGGCCATGGCAAGCTCATACCCAGCTGTTCCAGGACGCTTTATGTGTAGACTTTAGGATTCTGGCATACATGAAAGGGTTTCATTGATGAAGCCTGGGAAAAGAGGATTCCTCCCATGATGAGTGGACCATATATTTTGGAGGGCACAGATTGAGGCCTGCTTCCCAAGAGGCAACTCTAAGACTTTTAAGGCTTAGAAGAGAACAATATCTCTAGTTGTCAAGTATATCAGTCAAGGTGTATTCAGTTGCAAATAGCAGAAACATTTAACTAAAATGTACAGTTTAACAATACAGTTACAAGCTCACGTAATACTTAAAAGTATCTGGCACATAATAGCTTTTCTGGCTGTTATTACTATCATTAGAACAAGAAAACCAAGGAGTGGCAGTTCCTGAGTTGGGCAACAGCTCAAGGACCAGGTATTTTTCCTCTTTGAGCTCTGGCCTTCGCAATATGACACTGATGACTACCTCAAGGCTCCAAAAGACTATAGCAGCTCCAGGGGTCACATACAGATATAATCACTTCAGAAAGGAAAACAGGATGCTTCCTCTCTTCTAGGGAGAGAAGCCTTTCTCCAAGGCCTAGCAGACATCCTCTCCAGTCCCATGGCCCAGTACTGAGTTACCTGCTTATGCACTTACTGATTGCAAAGGGGCCTGGAGAAAGACTAACTGGCATTTTCTGTAGGAGAAGGACTTGTCCAATAAGGAAAAGGAGAGGGTACGAGGGTTCCTGAAAAGGCTACTAATAGTGTCGACCACCCATAATAGATTAGTTCTCCCATTAGCTCCTGTTCAGAAAAGACGGGGAGTTATCAATCTGGTGATGCTGGGCCTTCCTCTTCAGATACTGAATTCCCAAGACAGAAAGAGATGCTGTTGGGCAACCTGAGGTTGGGATTAGAAAATTTACACTTTGTAGTTTTTTTTTCCCTTTTACCTATATTAGGAAAAGTCATTAGGAACCTGAAGAAGGAATGCCACCCACCCTTAGCAAGAGATCAGAGTCACATACTGAGCAGACTTCCTTGGGAAATGGCAACTTCCGTAATGCCAGAAACACAGCAAATGACTTCCAGCACAGCATCTGCTGGAGCCTGTCACACTGGGAGTCACACACCCAGGGCGGGGCAGCCGTATACCACAGAAGAGGAACTTAACAGGAAGCCACAGCCACAGGAAACCAGGGATTGATCAACATCTGGTAGCCATGGGAACGCTTGATGAAGAAAGGCATTATTACAACACTACCTTCACGCTCACTTGCCTGCTAAGCTCTGGTGGTTGGAGAAAAGGAAGAATACCAACCACTGATGAAGTAGATAGAAGACTTTAATCCCTAGGAGAAGATATTGTTCCATGGGTTCAACCCACCATGGAAACGCCTGGGTGTTGAGGCAACCTGGTCCAAAAAGATTATTTTGAGAAAACAAACATTGGGGGCTGGATTTCTATGACTCCAAAGTGAAGTACCATTCTAATTTATATCCCCATTGTACATCCTTAAGAAGTATTTATTAGAGATTTGTCTATAGGTAGGCTGAGCACACTAATGGGGAATCTAGACCTCAGGGAGATCCAGGCAAGCAGTTGGTTGGCTATTTACCTCTGCAAGCTATCAGAGGTAGGAATGACTCAGAGCTTGTGGGCATCAAAGGACATCGCCTCTGATTAAAAGTTTACGGTCTTAATATCAGTTCAAATCCCACTGACTAGCTGTATAAACTTCAGCAAATTATTTAACTTCTCTAGGTCTCAATATTCAGACACACAAAAAAGGAATATGATTGTACATTCCTCTGAGGGTTGATGGGAGGATTAAAAGAGTTGATATATGTAAATTTCTTAGAACAGTATCTTGTACATATAAATATTTGTGGTCGTTAGCGGCCCCAAACTCATGACTACATCATACACAATGGAACCAAACACTGCCTGGTCCTGTGCCATCCACAAGAGCAGTTGGGGATTGGACCATTATGATCCACAGGGTTTTCACTGGCTGCTTTTTGGAAGTAGATCACCCGGCCTTTCTTCTTAGTCCATTTAAGTCTGGAAGCTCTGATGAAATCTGTTCAGTGTCATAGCACAACATAAGCCTACACTGACAGTAAGGTGGTAGCTTTGCATGAGGTGCGTAGGCCAGGAATCAACCCAGGTCTTCTGCACAGAAAGCATTAATTCTACCACTGAACCATATAAATGCTAGTGACTCTTTTTCTTTATTAGAGAGCAGATAAAGACAAGGTCTGTGACAGATCCCAGCCATAACCAGTCTCAAATAAACCAATGTTTTATAAACTTGATTGTAGTAAGTCAGCTAATAAAGGGGCCCAATGCAAGTGAATGTGAGTTGACAAAGAAAATTTGGCAGGCACGACCACTTTTCTCAAAATTCAGATATTTTTTTTATCACATTGATTAGAATTCTTAGAGGTTATTTCCCTGTTTGGGGGTGAAGATCAAATGCCTATGAATTCAATTAATCAAACTCCCTTGCCAACCTGCATGGGGACAAAGCATGGGTGCTACTTAAACTCTTTATGTTACCTTGTCACCACTCTTCTCTCAGTTTGTCATACTGTGGTGGCTTGCGTGTTGCTGTGATGCTGGAAGCTATGTCACTGGTATGTCAAATACCAGCAGGATCACCCACAGTGGATGGGTTTCAGAGGAGTTTCCAGACTAAGACTAGGAAGAAGGAGGAGCTACTTCTAAAAAAAATTGGCCAGTGAAAACTTTATGAATAGCAGTGGAACACTGTGTGATATAATGTTGGAAGACGAGTCCCTCAGGTTGGAAGGCACTCAAAGTAGGACTGGGGAAGAGCTACCTCCTTAGAGTAGAGTCGACCTTAATATCATGGATGGAGTAAAACTTTCGGGACCTTCATTTACTGATGTGGCACAACTCAAAATGAGAAGAAACAGCTGCAAACATCCATTAATAATCAGAATGTGGAATGTACAAAGTGTGAATCTAGGAAATTGGAAGTTGTCAAAAATGAGATGAAACGCATAAAGATCAATACCCTAGGCATTAATGAGCTGAAATTAACTGGTATTGGCCATTTTGAACAGCACAAGCTTATGGTCTCTTATGTTGGGAATGACAAATTAAAGAGACATGGCCTTGCATTCATCTTCAAAAAGAACATTTTACCAACTTCTGCACTCTGAAATTGATCAAACATGCAGTCAAGATGCATCGATAATTATTGGTGATTGGGATGCAAAAGTTGGAAACAAAGAAGAAGGTAGTTGAAAAATACAGCCTAGGTGATAGAAATGATACCGAAGATTGCATGACAGAATTTTGCAAGACCAGTGACTTATTCATTGCAAATACCTTTTCTCAAGAACATAAACAGCAGCTATACACATGGACATAGCCAGACAGAATACACGGGAATCAAACTACCTACATCTGTGGAAAGAGACAATGGAGAAGCTCGATATCATCAGTCAGAACAAGGCCGGGGCCAACTGTAGAACAAATCATCAATTGCTAATATGCAAGTTCAAGTTGAAGCTGAAGAAAATTAAAACAAGACCATGAGATCCAAAGTTTGACCTTAAGTATTTCTCATCTGAATTTAGAGACCAGGTCAAGAATAGATTTGATGCATTAAACACTAATTACTGAACACCAAATGAGTGGTGGAAAGACATTGAGGACATCATACATGAAGAAAGCAAGAGGCCATTAAAAAGACAGGAAAGAAAGAAAAGACCAAACCGGATGTCAGAATAGACTCTGAAACTTGCTATCAAACACCAAGTAGCTAAAGTGAATGGAAGAAATGATGGAGTAAAAAGCTGAAAAGAAAATTTCAGAGAAGACAAAGTAAAGTATTATAATGAAATGTATAAAGACCCAGAGTTAGAAAACCAGAAGAGAAGAACACGCTTGGCACTTCTCAAGCTAAAAGAACTAAGGAAAAAATTAAAGCCTTAAGTTGCAATATCAAAGGATTCCACAGGCAAAATATTGAATGAGGAAGAAAGCATCAAAAGAAATTGAAAGGAATACACAGAGCCATTGTACCAAAAGGAATTGGTCAACATTCAGTCATTTCAGGATGTAACACAGGATCAAGAACTGATGGTATTGAGAGAAGTCAAAGCTGCACTAAAGGCATTGGTGAAAAACAAGGCTCCAGGAATTGACGGAATACCAATTGAGATGTTTTAACAAACAGATGTAATGCTGGAAGCACTCACGTGTCTATGCCAAGAAATTCAGAAGAGAGCTACCTATCTAACAAACTAAAAGAAATCCATATTTGTGCCCATTCCAAAGAAAGGTGATCCAACAGAATGCTGAAATTATCAAAAAAATATCATTAATATCACATACAAGTAAAATTTTGCTGAAGATCATTCAAAAGTTGTTGCAGCAATATATTAACAGCGAACTGCCAGAAATTCAAGCTGGATTCAGAAGAGGACATGGAACTAGGGATATCATTGCTGATGTCAGATAGATCTTGACTGAAAGCAGAGAATACCAGAAAGATGTTTACCTGTGTTTTAAGCACTGTGCAAAGGCATTTGACTGTGCGGATCACAACAAATTATGGATAACATTGCACAGAATGAGAATTCCAGAACAATTCATCGTGCTTATGAGGAAACTTTACATAGACCAAGAGGCAGTAATTTGAACAGAACAAAGGGATACTGTGTGGTTTAAAATCTAAAAAGATGTGTGTCAGGGTTGTATCCTTTCACCATACTTATTCAATCTGTATGCTGAGCAAATAATCTGAGAAGCCAGTCTATATGAAGATGAATGTGACATCAGGACTGGAGGAAGACTCATTAACAAACTTCAATATGCAGATGACACAATGTTGCTTTCTGAAAGCGAAGAAAGGTTTCAAGCACTTAAAGATGAAGATAAAAGACTACAGCCTTCAGTGTGGATTATACCTCAACTTAAAGAAAACAAAAGTCCTCAAAACTGGACCAATAAGCAACAACGTGATCAACGGAGAAAAGACTAAAGTTGTCAAGGATTTCATTTTATTGAAATGAAGGTAGCAAGGTATGAAGGTCACCCTTAAAACTGGACCATGAATTTAGCAGGCACTCTGAGGCTTAATCTATCCACAGGAGTAATTATCTCAAACTAGAAACTAAAGCAGAGTAGGTAGATATCATCTAGAACCTTCAATGCCCTTGGAAGCAACAGTCAAGAAATCAAATGTGGTATTGCAAATTGTGGTGTTGGAGAAGAATATTGAATATA